>NC_084938.1:14382500-15007500 GCF_958298935.1 Phragmites australis
CTGTTCCTCCTAGAGTTTCTCCAGATTTGTACCATCGCATTTCTGATTATGCTGATCCATTGAATGAAACAAATATTTGCAAAAAATGGACCTGTAAAAAATGTAGAATGTGTTTGGGAAAAAAGTGATGAAACAATAGCCATATTTATGTGAGCAAAAATTGCTAAGTTGTTAATGTTCCTTCACATTCAGCATTTGTGCATCCACAAAAACAAAACACAGTAGAAAGGGCTAGATGGAAAAATATTGATAAGTTCCTCTACGCATAAATCAATGAGGACACAAACATAGAACACAGGAAAAAAAAAAGCTCAGATGAATCTTAGTGTAGCAACACCTCAAATTGAAGACATATTAACTTGTTTTTTTGTCCCAATGCAACCATTGAAAATTATGTTAACTGCCTCCAAAATATTTCTTGATTGTCACCAGGTAAAATGCTTGCACATAGAAGTGCAAAAAATGATTGGTAATGTTAGAAGTGTTGCTTTCTCATGAATAAAAAGTTGCTTTCAATAAACATAATAAATGCTTATCAGAGATCCTTGAATTACATTCTAGTGATCAGAAAAGAAGCAAAATGCAAAATATTGCTTGCAACGTAAACGCAAGATAAGTTGCTTGACAAGTTTTGAAATGTTATATATTCGTTAACTTAATTGTGCTTATACATAAATATAAAGTTGCTTCTTAAGTAAAATATAAAAAAGTTGACATTGATATCAAAGTGATGCATGAGATCATCATAATGTTATTGGTGTTTTTTTTCTATTAAAGTATATATATTACTTTGGTAGTTCAAAATTGCCTACTGAATTTGCTTGAAATGCTTTGAACTGCCTCAAAAAAGAAAAAAAATGTTTGGTGGTTTTAGAAATTTTGATGTATATAAAGCTACCTTCAATGAACATAAAAAAATACTTACTAGAGGTCCTTGAATTGCCTTACGGTTATCAGAAAAGAAGCAAAATGCAAACCTCTGATAAGGTTTGAAAGTTTTCAAAATGAAAAAAAAGAGAAAATATGGTCCGATATTACCTGGAACATAAAAGCAAAATTAGGTTTCTATATAAGTTTTGAAACATAGTCCTTTTGTTAACACGAAGGAGCTTATATAGAAATATAAAGTTGCTTCTTCATTTAAATATAAACATTGAAAAACTGGAGATAGCTATCTATTTCAATTTGAGCTGGCTCTTCTAATTAACACCATTGTCAGGATGGTTAGTATCTTTCGATTTCAAAAATAAAGTTAGTATCTTTCGATTTCAAAAATAAAGTTAGTATCTTTCGGAAAGCTGAAGGTAATAGCCTCAGTATCAAAATCATATACCACCTTTTTGTCCTATTTTGACCCAAAATTCTATGAACATCATCATGTGTCATCCTCTTCTTCACAGAGTACATGCTCACTAGACTCAGCATAAAAAAATCTCAATCAACCATTTGTTGAGAGCAGATGGCAAAGTTTTGCATCCTATATTTCGCAACCCTCCAAATCCAGCATTTTGTACTAATGTGTGCTGGTCTTTGGTCATGTGTTTGTATAGGTTCAACAACCTTGCAGATGAAGCTCAATTTCTTGTACCCTGAATGTAAGCATGATAGAAGTATTGAGGCAATTTTGTTAACGGAGAAAACAATAATTGGCCAATAGAACAAGAAAAAAAAGGAGGAAATTCAATTTGATCCATACCCTACGATGTCGATGACTAGTCACGTGTGATTGATCAGTCCGCTTTTTGATCCTAGCCATTAACTGACATCCAAAATTATAGTTACCATTTGCCATTGTGTAATAGTAATTGCTAATTATTGTGCACAATTAACAGACACATGAATAATTGACATTATAATGCAATACAGGTTCAGATTTCTGAAACATTAAAACAGGGTAATCTATAGCATTTTACATGCTCTTTTGCTTCAGTGTTCAAACTTCTTACTACGTTCTCTCTGACTTAATATTCAGTATAGACAGAAACAACTTGATATCAGCTAAATGCAGTAGAGGGGCATTGGAATGCTTACACAAGGAAGAATTAATATTAGCAGCAGACAAGGTAGAGTCATCACTTACATTGCTGATAGTGTTGGTAGTACTTAATTACATAGGAAGGTAAAAAAGCTTTCAAATTACATTCTCATTTATGATTTCTTCACTACAAGAACAAGCCACAAAATAGGCCAAAACTGCATATGAGAAAACCACAAAATAGGCCATTTTATGTCTGCTTCCTCACTCTATATGCCAAAACAAAACAAGAACAAGCACACTCAGGTGAATTAATTTAGTATCGCATATGAGAAAAATTAGCCTAGCAAAAACTGACCACATTACAACTGGCTAAAAAAAGTGCTACAAAGTAAACAGTGAGCATTCCCTACCATCACTAGGAGACAACAAAAACTGACGAAAATCAGCAATCAGCTACTTCAATTTAACTAAACAGAGGATGGACACTTGATTACAAAATAGCAGCCTCTCCCCCAGCCCCTACCATCATTCCCTATCTAACAAAATCATAAATAATAACTCAAATCAGCATGATTCCGCAAGCAAAGCACCTCTGCCCCTCCATCTCCCTATCACTCTCAAAATCGAAAGGTAAAAAAAGGGGGATCAGAGAGAAGCGTAACAGAAGGGAGCATGCACGCAATGCACATGGAGACGATGTTGTCATCACGCATCTCAACTAGCAATTTCCAACCCCACCGATGAGGAGCCGATTCTGCGCGAGGAACTCAATGTCGACGGTGAGGGCCTCGAACCAGCAGGACGAGCTTGGATCCGACGAGGAGGAGCTCGATCCCGCAGGTGGAGCTCCGATCCAACAAGGAGGAGCTCGATCTTGGCAGAATGAGTGGCGTGGAGCCTGATCAGTCGTTGTCATCTTCGCATAGGCCATCCCCGACTCAATCCGATGCAAAGGAGTTTGCCACAACAACGAGGAGACAAATCAATCCCGCGTAGAGGAGCATGATCCCGACAGCGAGGAAATGGATCTCACTCTCCTATGACGTGGGGCCCAATTCCGCAAGAGGATCTCGGATCCGAGAGTAGGAGCTCTCGGTTCAGGGAGGCTATGAAGAGACAGCGGCGGAATGAACCCTACGGAGGAGGAGCCCCATTGCTTATGTACACGGAAGCGGACCTGTGCACCCCTTGTTCTCCATCGAACGGAGGACGCTGTGTGCGTCTCAGAAGACAGACGCATGCACACTCAGAAATTAGTCTCCATAGTGATGATATGATCGTATCATAAAGGTTTAATTATATCCTATCATGTAAAGTAGTTCCGAGAGAGGTCAGAGAAAAATTTGGTGAATATATGAAAAGGCCAAACCACCCCCAATGACAAGATTCGATAAGCAATGCTAGTATCGCTACCCTCTCCTACACTTGGTAACGTGGATCATGCATAATCCAGGCAGTCATGAATTTTTTTTCAAACCCAAGCATCTTCGCAGCGTTATCCCCACAACAATTCAACCCAGAAACTCAAAGCGTAAGCCAAAAATAATAATATAGAATCAGTGACAGATGCAGCAAAGTCATGAAAGAAACTGATCTTCTTGTTTCTCCTCCTCCATCTCACCTCCTTCTCCTTCTCCTGTAAAAAATAGAAGAGGGCTTGGGAGCTATAGAGGAGTAGTAGCCGATGGGGGGGGGGGGGGGGGGGGGTGTTGAGCCCCCCCCCCCCCCCCCCCCCCCAAGATCTGCCGCTGCATACAATATCAACCTAAATTTTGGAACTTGTTTTCGCAGGCGGAGTCGCAGATTTTGGGCTTCTCCTTCGGTTGGCATTGGCAGAACGTGGCCAGCACCAAAGGCAGACACCGTCGTGCCCACTCCCAGCATGCTCCCTCTCCTGCTACTGCTACTCTGCTACCACTGATCATGAAATCATTATCTGCCTCGTGTTGCGTTATGCTTCCACTGGCGGCCTTGTAGAGCTGATAAATATATATTGTAGAACTTTGGAAGACAATCCCAATGACATTTTATAGAAGGATCCTCTAACTATCACTCACATGTTTTAATTGTTGTAATATGTGCGATATAAAAAGCATATATATACATATTCCAATAAACAAATAACACGAGCAGAACGAAACACATGACAAAAACATGAATATGAGATACATGACTGTCATTCCAAGAGCACAGATAATATTAATCATGTATTTAAAACTGAACTGAACTTGATGTGGTATTAAAATGGCTCTCAGAGGATTCTTATCAGCTAGCTCCAGATCAATAAAGATCTGCTCCCATGCTGACTTATTAGCCATATTACAAATTAAACTAGGACATGAGATCACACCTAGATAACAACCTTGATATGCAATTCTCTGAATTCTACAAACTCCTCGACAGAATTACAAAGGTATTATAACTGAAAACCAGCATTCAGCACATAGACATCACTTCTGTTTTCACAAGACAGAAGTTCAGAACACTAGCACCTCCCTGCACAAGTGACAGAAAGGAGTACAGAAGCTGGCAATCTTCACACTGTGCTGAACTCAGAGACAGTTACCACTCAAGTCCAGGAGTACAAGCAAATAGGCAGTGACAGACAACTAAAATCAGAATTCAGCTAGTAGGAGATCAAAGTTCACATCACTGCCTATGCCAATTGCAAACAGAGAATCAATGTTGTATCTATTGTACTCAACATCCTAGTTCAATTTCAATGAAATTAATCATCACTGAGCAAGTATACCAGGCATCCAACAGTTCAGATCAGAGGGAGAAGAAAGCTCACAGTGAAATATGTTGGAATGAGCTGGTGAGTGAGGCAAGGCACGGCTCAGTTGCCGCAGTCCCAGAAATCCAACCACCCACCGTTGCCGCCGGAGGGAGGGATGACGGAGATACAGTACCTCGACCGCTTGGCCACTGTAGTGCGGGCGAGCCTCGGCAGCGTAGCTCCGAACACCAACAAGTCACCTTCCCAGTGCCGCAAAAGCTTCGGCCAAATCACAGTTGGAGCCCGAGCTCCCAACCGCCAAAGCTCAAATCACAGAGGGAAGAGAAGGGAATCAGAAAATGTGAGATGCCCAAGTTTTCTCCTCTGCCGAATCAAATAACAGCCTCAGTAGAAAAAGGGGAAGACAGGCAGCCAACTCATGGCATAGAGGAGCCACACCTCTGAACCCTATGCACTCACCTCCCCATCGGGCTGCATCAAACAGCCAGCACCAGCCAGGATGACGCCCAGCACAGCCCTGAGAGCGAGATGCCCGGAGAGGTAGTTGTTGCCGCCGCCATCCCTCTCCCCCGAAGGGGATTTTTTTCTTCTTCTCTTCACCCTGTCAGCCGGCACCCTTTAGGGCACACCAGACAAGGGCTTGGGCCCAAAACTAATAAGAAGGCCCAGCTGCAAATGAAATTCGGCCCAGAGAAGCAATTATCACATTAAAATTTCTAAAGAATATACAACATTTATTTGGAAAATCAATGAAACTTTCAACAGCCTTATCGAAATCGAACAATGAGATCCAAATCCCGTCCCTCCCTTGACCCCACTTTGTCACACACACGGTCATCAATTCGTCCTCCTCAAGTTGACCACAGCCCTAGCTTCCGCCCCATGCTTAGTTGGCATCTACCTCGCTACCTCTGCCCACCTCTAAGTTGCCACACCGCCCATCTCCCTATAAGCCTAGTAGCTTGCCACCCAAAGGCCAAAAACCCAATCAAGAGGGTCGCCGTCTATAACGACGAGCTTGATAGAGCGAGTTGGAGGAGGTGATGGGGCACGAAACATCCATCTAACCGCAAGATCATTAATTGCTCGATTTGCCTCCAAAGATCATCCCATTGATTGGGGGCACGACTTCACATATATCAAAAGGTTTAGAGTGAATCGTACAAAACTATAATCATTATACTATTTATAACACAAAGCTATAAATATTATGCCTACTAACACAAAATTATAAGTATTATATACTAATTTAAAAGAAAACCTAATTTTAATTAGATTCACCAAAAAATGATCTTATATTTCTCCAAAATCCTAAAACTTTTTATACTTGTTTCATAATCTATGTGCAATCAATTTTAATTGGATTCGCTCAAAAAACCTGTGTAGAATTTAAACTAAAATTATCTAAAAAGATTACTTTTATAACTTTAACAATTGTTAGAGCCTCAAATAAAATTCCAAAAATATAGGATAATTTACTAATATTCTTCTTATATGATGGACGAATTTCTAAAGTTATTTTCAGTCCTAAGTTATATAGTGAAAAATGGGTTCTTCTTCAACCCAGCCGTTGGATCAGACGATGTGTAGCTAAATCAAGATCTCATGAAGGTCTTTCATAAAAAGGTCTTATAAAATTTACTTTCATCATCTCCTCTCTGAAACATGGACCCTCAACTGAATTAAATATCATGTATCTTTCTCTCATCCCATTCTCTCTCTCCCCCTTTCCTATCTCACCTACAAGTGGGGCCATACTCCTCTGAACTGCAAGCTATATAGGGTCTGTTTGGTTGCCCGAATATTCTCAGCCTGGCTCGTACGAGTCATGCAGGCTGACTTGAGTCAGGTTGAGTTGATGCAGGAGGGTCTGTTTGGTTGGCTGCATGTGCTGAGTCTGGCTGAGAAATGATTGTGTTTGGTTGCCCGCATGAGTATACATTGCATTACAAAGAAACTCACTTTTTTACCAAATAACTTAGGGTTAAAAATATTTTTATAAATTAGTACATCACATGATAAGAATATTAGTGATTTTTTTATGATTTTTGAAGAATTTTAATTAAATATTGACTTAGATTTTTTGGATCAAATTAATTAAAATGGGTTGCTAGTGAGTTCTAGTTTGCTCACGAAAATATTTAGATTTTTTGATCAAATTAATTAAAATGGGTTGCTAGTTTGTTGCCATTGACAAGTGGACCCAGCGCACGAGCGACTGCATCCATCGGGCCTGCATCTGAGCTACGGTCGACTCCCGCGTCTCCGCTCATACAGCATCTGCGCGTATCCTTGCACGAGCGGATGCAAACGGAGCGGCTGCTGTCTCGCACGTCACGGCAACCAAACGCAGCGCTCACGCACGTCCGCATGCAGGCACGAGCGGATGCAGCGATCCAAACACGCCCTATTTGATTCCGATGACCAAAACCAAAAGAAGTAATATTTCCAACAGAATCTACAATTTCTTGGTAGACCACGTATTATCTTGGCTGTCGCCACTACTCCCTTTGATCACAAAATACAAATGCAGATTTCTGGGTTACAAACTTTGAGCAATGCATGCATTCACCGTCAGCCGAAAAAATGCAGTGAAGCGAATTAAACGGAGGGAACACTGTTCAAATTTGAAGTTCTAATTTCCAAAGCGCATCCCGTCACTATGTTTGAATTTTGATACGCGCCCCTCCCCTCCACCCAGTGGCCGCTATCTATCGACTATTCAGGAATTTCGTTCACACTTCACACCAATCCATCCATCAGATGATCAGACATGCTATCTGTTGCGATCGTGCAAATCGGAATCACAATACAGTAAATGAATACAGGGTGGAACTGAAATTCCTTCGTCCATTATACAAAGGGGTTGGGTATTATTGTACTAGTACAAGCGGTACAAACATAGGGCTTTACATTTATATCCCTATGACTATATCTTCGATCAGCGAGACCTTTGGCCTATCGGGTCTTCGTTATCGTAGTTGCAGCTACTCTTTACCTTTCGGCAGCTGAAACTTCGAATCGTGCATTGTTGCTTCGGGCTCTGATGCGGGCTTCATTTCTTTGGTCTCCTCGCTCTGCATCGGTCGAATCTTCGAGCCTCACTGACTCCTTCAATGATCTTCGACCTCCTGAAGGTTTAGCCTTTGGGCTTCACTCCTTGATTGTCCTTCGATTCCATATTAGCGACCGAAATAGTCCAACAAAAGTGCTAGCATCACCAATCATTTTCTATCTTTGGGGTTGGCTGAGGCTGATTGAAGTCGCCCCGGGGGGGGGGGGGTAACATGATACACTACTACAAAACCTATTTTCTGAGACACCTAGGTTTTCTACGAACCGTCTGAGAAAGTGGCTGCAGTCCCGTGCGGCTGAGGACCGCCTGTGAAAAGTAATTTCCACAGGCGGTTCCTTATGTGGACCGCTTGTGAAAATGGATGTCATTTGCACAGGCGGTGCACATTAGGAACCGCCTGTGTAAATTAGTTTTCACATGCAGTTTCTTATGTCGACCGCCTGTGCAAATAGTCCATAAATACTCCTTCTTCTTAGCCAGCTCCATTCAGATAGACTTACTGTTCGAAACAGTAAGTATTTACTGTGGCGGCCGATTTGGAAAATAGGTGGGGAAGGTTTTGTTTTTGATTTCCTTGGAGGAGCCAAATAAGGTATGTATATCCCATCCCTAGCTTGCATTTTTTTAAGTTTAGATTTAGATTTAAAGCTAAATTAGAGTTTCAATGTGATCTAGAGATGCTCATGGTTCTTGCCATTTAGATCATCAAATTAGCTCAAATTTGTTGCAATATTGATTTAGTTGTGTAGATTCACATGATTCTAGTATTATATTTTAAAAATGTAGCTAGAATGTGATATTTTTTAGCCTTAGAAGGTTTCATCATGAATGGAGATTTTTTTCTCTAGATCTAGATCTAGATCTAGGGAGAGGGAGAGGGAGAGGGAGAGGGAGAGAGAGTAATGAATTCACATTATTTTGAGTTATAAATTTACGTTAATGTAGATTCAATTGCGTAGATATATTATAATCATAACAAGCCTATATTTTTCTTTTTAAAAAAAGTCTTTTTGATTCTGATTTTCAAATTAATTAATTAAATAATTAATGTATCTAATTTTGTGGTTGAAGTTAAAGATGGACAGAGCATGGATGTATAATGCGCTAAGACATGGAGAAATATACATCAAAGGATGTACGTACCATTTTCTCAATAGTAGCCCCACACGGTTGAGATTCGACTTTAGGGGCCGAACCCAAGATTCTTTAGTTGTTGGTACCTCCTCTCTCGCTTCCCCCCTTCGGCTAGCCAAAGTCAATCCCTGACAGGAAGTTCCATAATTCCTCCTATTTCGCATCCATTGGTGGACCCCATGAACGTCGAGCGCATATGATCTGCACGACACATGTTGCTCAATTATTCGTTGTCCGTGCTCGATGCCTAGCTTTTCTGCGCATGCAGGAAATGTTGGGTATAAATAGGACATGACCCCCATGCCTGTCACTCATTCTTTTGCCCTTGTGTGCTGCGTTGTTTGCTTCCCCCTTGCTCTTTTTCTTTAGAAAGTGAAAGCAGATCTTCATTCGTAGTGAAAATCATGGTGAAGGTCCAGAGCTCTGATCTGCAGCAGGTTAGTAACAAGATTCCCTCCACCCCACTCTTTGGAGCCTCATGATTCACCAAGGCCACATGTGCATCCCTCGTGCAGTGAGGTACTGAGGTGGCTTCATGAAGCTGATGATACCTGGGTACCAACCAAAGGGGTGATGAAGCCAACCCCGGAGAAGGAAGAGGTGGTGGTCTTTGTTGAGTTATTTGCCTCGGGCCTAAGGTTTCCATGCAAAAAATTCCTCGAAGGTGTGTTAGAAAGATACAACCTGGAGATTCATCAACTAACACCAAATGCCTTTGTATGGGGATGGAAAGACAAAGGGGTGGTCCCCTCTGTTGCTGCAGTTGCCTCACTGCACTACACACATTGTCAACTGAAGAAGGTGAAGATCAATGACATGGAGCATTGTGTCTCCTATGGCAGCATTTCCTTCATCCCGTATGGGGTTCAGAGACTCCGGTTAAAGCTTACCGCAACTGGTGGAGCACAGACTGGACAGGGTGGTGGTTCTACCACAACATTCCAGTGGACTGTCCTATGAAGTTGGTTGCCAAAGAGATACTCTACCTTCAGAATCCGCAAGTCGAATTGACAAAGACTATTAGTGATGGGTAGTATAAAACTTCCATATATCAGCATCATATACGTATCTAGATCTCCTATGGTTTCCTATATTCTCAGGGAATACATCTGTGCTTGAGATGGGAATCCCTAGACATATGGAAACCGCATGTAAGTACCAGAATATCTCGTAAACATGAAAGTTTATCTCTAAGGATGACAAGAAACTAGTCCAAAGATCACACGATGACCCCCATATATATACGGAGCCAGGGGACTCTGTGAAGGACAGATCCATTCAAGCCTATGGAGACCTCAAGCTCTCAAGCCCTAGCAATCGATCGGGTGGAACGCAGTGCCAACCTTATTGGCGATGACTCCAGTGACGAGGTAAGTCGTTTTATGGATCAATGTGTCAAGGATCACTGCATCGAGCTTGAATCGCTTAGTGACCAAGATGATCGTGCAAGTGACGTTTGCCGCAAGTCGAGATCCTCCCCCTGGCTATCGACAACATGGATTGTAGATGTACCTACCCAGAGATCTCCTCTGATGACAAATCCATGATGGATTTGAACTCCTCTTCAGCTGAAGATTACCTCTGAGAAGTCTTTGCCATCGGAGATGGGGGTTCTAGTCCATCCAATAATGATGATAATGGTCCTGCAAAAATACAAGACCCCACTGCTCCGGCTACAGGAAACAACAACCAGCATCCACTGATGGCAACTACTCTGATCCAAAATCCCATTGGGATCCAGGATCTCACATCTCCTAACCATCAACTAGGAACCTAGTGCTTAAGATCTGCAGCAGCTCAGAGGCTCCTCCTTCTATAGGAGGTCCTCCGACAACCCCCACTACACATCTGATTACCCATGGTAGCAAGGACTAGATCAACTTGATGACCGACATAACCAAAGAAGCTATGCTTTAGGCCGAGAATTCTCATCAAGCAGCAATCGTGAATAGCTCTAATCAGGGGAAGTCCTGTGCTAATCCTTCTTGCGATGATTCCAATTCAGAGAGACACAACCCTCAAAACAAGACAATTCAGGAAGACAACCGAGTGCTTAGACGTCGCAAGACCTTGCCTATCAGCAACCACCCTATAAACAATATGTGCGAAGTCATCGAGCAGTGGATACACTCATAGACCCCTAAGGAACAATCGACTTCTCCTCAACTGCCTAACTGGAGGTCATCCCGACATCGTTCTAGTAGAAGTCGTGGCCGATCTCAGACCTAGGTGGGTAGAACCCCCATGGCTCCCTGGATCAACGAGGGTGCCATCAACGGTTGCCAGACGTTCTCTCCAGATCTATGGAGGGTGAACCAGTCAGCTCAATTTTGGCTTGGGTTGATTGAGAAGTACAACGGGACCACCAATCTCGTTGAGTTCGTCCAAATTTACACTATAACCATCCAAGCGGTTGGTGGGGATGAAAATGTTATGGCTAACTACCTCCCCACAACCCTTGAAGGGTCGGCCAGGACATGGCTGACTAATCTACTACCATGAATGATATACTCGTGGGAGCATCTCTACGTCTTGTTCCAAGCAAATTTCTAAGGTATTTACATTCGCCCTAGCAAGAAAAACGATATTTTCCGTGTCATGCAGGCAGAGAAGGAAACCTTGTGCGAGTTGGTCCACTACTTCAACAACACCTGGAACACCATCCCAAAGATAAATAACTATGGTGTCATCCAAGTGTTTAGCCAAGGGGTTAGGAGCTGACCCTGCGTTGAGGACGTCACCAAGAAGGAGCCCGAGATGGTCAAGGAACTCATGAACAATTTCGACAAGGCATCAAACACCAAGGAGGCCTCCTGTTAATCATGGAACGGGACCAGGGCATCAAGGGCCCCCAGCCCAAACTAGATGATGACTTGGCAAAGAGTAAGCATTAGAAGAACTCCAAATGAGGTAAGGGCAAAATTGATGAAGTTTTGATAGATCTTCCCGATACACGTCCCGACTGGCGAATGCTCAAGCATGCCCTTGTGCCACTTCCACCAGACCGACGTCTATAGTCTTCAGCAATGTCGCATCTAGCATAAGCTGATCAAGGATGATGTCGACAAGTTCAAAGGAAAGAAGACCCATGTCATAACTTGATGAGCCCATGGCTCCTTCAGATACGATCAATACTATTAATATTCCTCAAATCATACAAGGTACAATTACAAGAGCACATGCATGACAATTAAACCACCAGGTGAACTCATTCCTTGCTGTTCATGCTTCCTTAGATGGATTACTACTAAATTCTTGTGACGTTTTATTGCTTAGGAACGTGGGAGAAGCACCACAGCCTTACCCGAACGTCACATCTCGAAGGCCAAGTCCACTCGGACTCGAGGCTGAGCTCCAGTCGCGGTCAAAGTCGTGGTCGTGGTCGAGTCTCAGGATAGCATGTTAGTAAAACGGGCATAACTCTCTCATACGAAGTCCATTTTAGGTGATCTTGGACATCCTGGAAAGATTATGATGATCCATTTCCAATGGATCTATGCTCGACCAAAATTTTCTTATAGTTTAGTCAAAGTCAAAGAAATAAGGTGATGTGTCACCATTTTGGACCCTGTTGGATCTGGTAATCTTGTCGGGGTCGGAGTCTAGGTTGTGCATGCCTCTTTCTAAGGATGCACAACCCTAGGTCGACCTCCTCACATCCCTCTATATATACACAGTAGCCATCATAGTTTAGGCTTGAGTTTAGCTTAGATTATTCTGGTTTAGACAGTTTCGCCGTTTATCAGTTTGTTGAACTCCAACTTGAGTACTTCATTAGTAATTAGCAATATTCAAATTGCTTCTACCTGTTCTTGCTTGTGTTCTTGATTCGCTTGCAGGAAAAACCTTCTTGGCGAGGTCAACTACGTCTTGGCACGGTTGATAACCACAGAGTAGTGGTATAGTGGTTTCGAGGGTTTTCGATCTGTCCTAGTCAGAGCCTTTGGATCATCAACGTCGAAACTCCACCAATCAAATTATCATATTACCTTCGAAAGATCGGGCAAACACACATCAAGTGGTATCAGAGTCTCATCTGACCATCAGGTAATCTCAGTTATCCCTTTTGTTTTGTCGAGTTCCATTACCTAGAGTCCAGAAAATTGCCCCACAAAAAAGGGATTTAGATCTTAGTTTTACGTTGTCCAAACCACTTTGTGCCCTTCGCAATTTTGTTTTTAGTTTTCACGTTGTTGAGTTTGAGTTCATCATTGATGTCTTTATTGCTGGTCGAGTCATCGTCTTCTAGTTTCTAGTGACGAGTCTTTGCTAATTTAGTCATCGAGTTCCTCGGCTTGCCCTACTCTATTATAGCCGAGTTTGTGTCCCTACTCGGGGTCCCGACCAGTCGATCCGACCACCCACTCGGGGTCCCGACCAGTCACTTCAACCACCCTGCTCGGGGTCCCGATTAGTCGATCCGACCACCCACTCAGGGTCCCGACCAATCACTCCGACTACCCACTTGGGGTCCCGACCAGTCACTCCGACCACCCACTTGGGGTCCCAACCAGGTACTCTGACCACCCACTCGGGTCTGACCACCTAGTCACCACAACCACCTAGTCGGATTCGCCCACCTTCTCGGATCCAACCACCTAGTTGGAATCACCCACCTTCTCGGATTCGACCACCCTAGCCGAAACAGAGGTAGCCAAAGTTCAGAGAGAGAGATAGATAGAGAGAGAGAGAGTTTGTGACCTTGCTCTTCGGAAAAAGTTAGTGACCCATGTACCTAAATGGTCTTAGAAAAGGCAGTACAAGAGTTTTGAGTTTGTGTCACATTCGCAAAAAAGAAAAGAAAAGTAAATAAAGCAAGAAGGAAAGAGTGCCAAAAGAAGAAGAAGCAAAGAGTGCAAAAAAAGAGTGAGAATTAAAAAGAAAAAATATAACAGGTTTGTATTGCGTATTTTGTTCCATTGTGTTTGTGTCTGTTATAGTTTTTGGCTTGCTTGAGCTAGTTCTAGGAATATGTTCAGGCCATCAACTGTGACAAGTACTGTGGACTTTTATTTAGCTTTGCTAATTTAATTTCAATTAGTGCTATTCCTTTCTACTAAATATTGCCTGTCCAAGCTACACCTTCTCTCGATCAGAATGGTTTCTCCCCTTGCAACTACCTCACTCGCACACGATAAAGTATACCGAACCAGCCACCGGTTGTGCCAACTGCTATGTTTGGTAAGAACACTTGCAAGATTGTGGTAAGACGCTTGAGAGTGTGTGACACCACTTCAGTTTCCACCACCTAGTAGTTGATAGGGATAATATCTTTTGTTATCTTCTATCTGCTACTAACCATGGCAGGTGATACATTGGATGTGAAAGGAGTGTGTTTGAAGGGAAGAACTCACAATGCTGTTGGATGACCATCGACAAGCTATTAATGACAACAACGATAAGAAGCTCACAGAGACAAAAACTATATTGCAATGACTTAATGATAGTATTTTCATGCTCAATACATGCTTTGACGAGTTGTTAATTAGCCACAAAACCATGGGCGTGGATCCTCATGGCACAACCCATGAGCAAGAGGAGTCCGTTGCAAATGATAAAATTTTGAGGCAACAAAAAGACGCCTTTGATGCACGACAACGGAATCGATTGAACTTCAACCGTCAAGGTATGAGAGGTAATAATTTTCAGCAACATAATCCACATGTTAATGATGATCCATTTGCTAAGATTAAGTTTACTATGCTATCTTTTGCGAGTGCTTATGATGCTAAAAAGTATTTAGATTGAGAGATGATAGTTGAACAAAAGTTTAATGCTCATTTGGTTCCTAAAGTGCATAGAATTAGGTAAGCCACTAGTGAATTTAAAGATTTTGTAATCATCTGGTGGAATAGAGTTTGCATCGATGGGTTAGCGCCTACTACATGGAATGCTTTAAAGGTTGCTATGCGTAACAGATTTGTTCCACCCTCTTTTAAACATAATTTGCGTAAGATATTGCAGCACTAAAACAAGGTGATAGCTCCATAGAAGAATATTATCGAGATCTACAAATTAGTATGTTGCGTTGTGATATTAATGAGGATGAAGAGGCTGCAATGGCACGCTTTGATGGAGGGTTAAGGCTTGAAATTCAGGACATAGTTGATTACAGAGAATATGATATTATTCCAACTTGTGTGTTTGGCAGAAAAAGAATTGCATGGATGACAATAGAGGCCAAGGACCAATTTTGGAATCACGATTACTTAAAAATCAACACTAGGACAAGTCAAAATAGCCCCACTTTCAGCTACACGGTTTGCTTCCCCCTTCTGGAGTAGGGCCCATTCAGTAGTACCTTCAACACTATCACACGCTCCTGAGGTAAGCATATCCGTAAGTGTGCAGGGTCCAGCCAAGAGCTCTTCTTTGGTTGCTTCTACAGGCCGATCGACCGGAGTTGTATGCCACCGATGCAAGGGAATGGGCCACATCATGAAGGATTTCCCAAGTCAGTGAGCGTACATTGTAACAAAAGACGATGGATATGTAAGTGCTAGTGATGTTGAGGATGAATATGCTCTTGCAGCTAACCATGCAAGTGATAAGGATGGACGTGAGACGGATATTGACCATGAGGAAGTGTCTGATGCCACTGCTACGGAGGATTATCGGACCCTCATTATGCAGCAAGTGTTAAATGCTCAAATAGAGCAAGCAGAACAACTACAACATCACAATTTATTTCAGATGTTCCTCATAGTCAAGGATTATCGTGTTCGAGTCATTATTGATGGAGGAAGTTGCAACAACTTGGTAAGTTCAGATATGATGAAGAAGCTTGCCTTGCGGACAAGAAACCATCCTCACCTTTATCATATTCAATGGTTCAACAACAGTGGTAAGGTGAATGTAATGCAAACAACTAGGATGCATTTTTCTATTGGTTCATACTATGATTGTGCTTATTTCGATGTAGTTCCCATGCAAACATGTTCTCTTCTTCTAGGATGACCATGAGAGTTTGATACTGATGCAACACGTCATGATAGATATAATAGGTACACCCCTATGCATAAAGGAAAGAAAATATCTTTTCTACCTTTAACCCCTGCTGAAATTGTGAAATGTGAACAAGAGATAGCTGAAAATAAGAGAAAAGAGTTTGAGAATGAATCTGAGAATCAGAAAGTAGCAGAAAATGTTTTTCCACTCAAAAAGGAGAAAGCAATAACAACTTCTAAGTTCAATGGAATTAGACTATAAGGGTGTGTTATGCTTGCTACTAAATCTGACCTTGTTGAAACTTTTGCTAATAAGTTGCCATGCTATGCTTTGATATGCAAAGAGGCCTTAGTTTCACTAGAGAATATACCTAGCTCTTTGCCTCCTGCTGTTGCTAGCCTTTTGCAAGAGTTTGTGGGTGTATTTTCAGTTGAGGTACCCGATTACCACCTATTCGAGGGATTGAGCATCAAATTGATTTGATTTCGGGAGCAACTTTGTCAAACCGTGCTGCATATAGGATCAACCCTGAAGAGACCAAGGAAATTCAGCGACAAGTCCAAGATCTATTGGATCGTGGGTACGTATGAGAAAGCCTTAGTCCTTATGCTGTTCTTGGTCTTTTGGTTCCTAAGAAAGATGGTAGTTGGCGTATGTGTGTTGATTATAGAACCATCAATAATATTACTATAAGATATTATCACCCTATCCCTAGGTTAGATGATATGCTTAATGAGTTGAATAGTTCTATAATTTTCACTAAAATTTACTTGCAAAGTGGATACCACCAAATTAGGATGAAACTTGGAGATGAATGGAAAACTGCTTTTAAAACTAAGTTTGTCTTGTATGAGTGGAAGGTAATGCCTTTTGGGTTAACTAATGCAGCTAGTACTTTCATGCGATTGATGAATGAAGTTTTATATGCTTTCATTGGAATATTTGTGGTGGTATCTTTCGATGATATCTTGATTTACAGCAAGACACAAGAACAACACTTTGATCATTTACATGCTGTTTTTAATATTTTGTGAGATGCACGTTTGTTCGGTAACCTCGAAAAGTGCATATTTTGTACGGATCGAGTCTCTTTTCTTTGGTATGTTGTTACTCCATAGGGAATAGATGTGGATGAAGCAAAAATCAAAGCCATAAAGAGCTGGCCAACTCCTGAGACTGTTACACAAGTGAGAAGCTTTCATAGTCTTGCGGGTTTCTATCGGCATTGTGCAGGATTTCAGCACCATTGTTGATCCATTAACTGAGTTGACAAAGAAATGAGTAGTTTTCAAATGGGGACTTGCACAAGAACATGCATTCAAGTTATTGAAAGAGAAGCTCACCCATGCTCCATTCCTCCAACTTCCTGATTTTGGTAAGACATTTGAACTATAATGTAATGCTAGTGGGATTGGAATTGGAGGTATGCTAATTCAAGAAGGTAGACCTGTTGCTTATTTCAGTAAGAAATTAAGTGGACCAAGTCTGAATTATTCTACCTATGATAAGGAATTGTATGCTTTAGTTCGAGTGCTTGAAACTTGGCAATATTATCTTTGGCATAAAGAATTTGTTATACATTCTGATCATTAATCGTTGAAACATAATAGGAGTCAAGCTAAACTGAATAAACTACATGCTAAATGGGTAGAATTTATTGAGTCATTTTCATATGTCATAAAACATTATAAAGGAAAGGACAATGTGATAGTTGATGCGCTTTCTAGGTGTCATACCATGTTATCTCAACTAAATCATAAGATTTTTGGTTTAGAGACCATTAAAGAATTATATGCTGCTAATTTGAATTTTAAAGAAGTTCTTGAACATTGTAAATAAGGGAAAACATGAAATAAACATGTGCTGAATGACGGATTGCTCTATCGTGCTAACAAGCTATGCATTCCAGTTAGCTCCGTTTGTCTTTTGTTGTTGTAGGAGATGCATGGAGGAGGATTGATAGTACATTTTGGAGCAAAGAAGGCTGAAGATGTGCTAGCCGCTCATTTGTTTTGGCCAAAGATGAGACGTGACGTCGAGCGCTACATGTCACATTGCACCACTTGCAATAAAGCTAAGCCTCGCTTAAATCCACATGGTCTTTACATGCTTCTTCCTATTCCTAGTGTACCTTGGGAGGATATTTTCATGGATTTTATTTTAGGATTTCCTAGGATAAAGAGGGGGAGGGATATCATATTTGTAGTTGTGGATATATTTTCTAAAATGGCACATTTTATACCTTGTCACAAGAGCGATGATGCTACAAACATAGCTGATTTGTTTTTCAGGGAAATCGTTCGACTACATGGAGTGCCTAAATACTATTAGCTCAAATCATGATACAAAGTTTTTGAGTATCTTTTCGAGATCACTTTGGAATAAACTGAGAATGAAGCTACTATTTTCTACTACGTGTCATCCCCAGACCGACGGTTAAACAGAGGTTGTCAACCATACCTTATCGACCATGTTACATGCTGTTATAAAGAAAAATTTGAGAATGTGGGAAGAGTGTTTGACATATATTGAGTTTGCTTACAACAGGTCGGTACATCGCACCACCAAGGTAAGTCCATTTCAGGTAGTGTATGGTTTTAATCCCCGTGCTCCTATTTATTTACTACCTTTGCCTACTTCTAAAAGACTTGGATGCCAAAAAATGTGCTGAATTTATTCTTAAGCCGTATGAGACAACTAAAAACAATATAGAGAGCATGCCTGAAAAGTATAGGATTGCCAGGAGTAAAGGGAAGAAAGAAATAAAAATTTGAACCATGTAATTTAGTTTGGTTGCATTTGAGAAAGGATAGGTTTCCAAAATTCAGAAAATCAAAGTTGATGTCTAGAGCTGATGAACCATTTAAGATAATTGAGAAAATAAATGATAATACATACAAACTAGACCTACCCGCAGATTTTGGGGTTAGTCCCACATTTAACATTTCAGATTTGAAGCCATACTTGGGAGAAGAAGATGGGCTTGAGTCGATGACGACTCCAATTCAAGAGGGGGAGGATGATGAGCCCATGGCTCCTTCAGATATGATCAATACTATTAATATTCCTAAAATCATACAAGATCCATGTACAAGAGCACGTGCGCGATAATTAAATCACCAGGTGAACTTGTTCCTTGCTGTTCATGCTTCCTTAGATTTATTACTACTAAATTCTTGTGATGTTTTATTGCTTAGGAACATGTGAGAAGCACCACAACCTTACCCGGATGTCACCCCTCGAAGGTCAAGTCTACTTAGACTTGAGGCTGAGCTCTAGTCGTGGTCGAAGATGTAGTCGTGGTCGTGGTCGAGTCTCAGGACAGCACGTCAGTAAAATGAACATAAGTCCATTTTTGGCGATCTTGGATATTCTGGAAAGCTTATGATGATCTCTTTCCAATGGATCTATGCTTGACCAATTGTTCCTTATAGTTTAGTCAAAGTCAAAGAAATAAGGTGATGCGTCACTGTTTTAGACCCTGTTGGGTCTTGTAGTCGTGTGGGGTCGGGGTCCAGATTATGCACATCTCTTTCCACGGCTGCACAACCCTAGGTCGACCTCCTCTCGTCCCCCTATATATAAACAGTAGCCGTCATAGTTTAAGCTTGGGTTTTGCTTAGATTATTCTATTGCAGACAATTTTGCCGTTTATCAGTTTGTTGAGGCCCAACTCGAGTACTTTATTGGTAATTAGCAATATTCAGATTGCATCTACCTATTCTTGCTTGTGTTCTTGATTTACTTGCAAAAAAACCTTCCTGGCGAGGTCGACCATGTCTTGGCACGATTGATAACTATAGAGCAGTGGTGTAGTGGTTGCGAGGGTTTTCGATCTATCCTGGCCAGAGCCTTTGGATCATTAATGTCGAAACTCCACCAATCAATTTATCATATTACCATTGGAAGATTGGGCAAACATGCATCACAACCAATAGCAGGGACTCCAGCTCCAGTAGCGACGATGACTCGGACCCGATGTCCTATCAGTCTAGGGACAAAACAATCGACCATATGTTCGGTGGCTCCGCGTCCTACGAATCCAAACGGCAGTATAAGACGATGGTTCGAGAATTCATAACAGCCACCCCCAAGAGTTTCCAGGTGTAGGATTGATTGCACTCTAATAAGGCAATTAGAGGGGGGGGGGTGTTGAATGATTGCTAAACCAAATTCAAAGATTAATTCACCCAAATCAAAAACAGACTTAAACTCGATATCCCACTCGAAATAGACTGTACACGCCCTAGTAAAAATGATGTAGAGTAAGATCTGTAAGTCTGATTTTCTTCGATTTTTGAAAGTAGAAACAAGATTCAAATACAAAACTAATCCAACAAGAATATGGTCAATCCGATAAGTGGATCAAGAATTATGCCTAGTCGAAGCAGACTGTATCAACCAGAATCGAATAGATTGAAACCTAGTCGATAACGAACAAAAGCTACTCGAGATCAAATCAAAGCTACCCAATTTTTTCTCAGATCAAACACTAGATATTCTAGCAAGTGTTTGGATGAACTAAACCAATATGAAACTCAATAAAAACACAAAATTAATCAAAAACCAAAATCAATCACACATAATATAAAATAGAAAGAAAATTCGAAATTAGCAACTCATCAACTTACGAATTTGATTTTCATTGCATAGATGAGTTTACAAGATGTCTGTCCAAAGCATCCAAGAAGAATTTTAATGAAATCCAAAAACAACCCTTTCTAGGGTTTCTTCTCTCTACTACGTTGTCTACCCAATACAATAGACCTCTCTATTTATTGGATAGCCACACGCACAAATGTGACCGAATAGAACAACAACTTCAAGTCGTATTCAACTTGGTCTCTATCCTCCTCTATTCACAGTAGGACAAATAATTTCCGCTAATTTAGCTAATTAGCCAACAACTCTCATGTAATCATGCATGCAACATCTTACATGCATACATGCCTCTACGTAACCCCCTCGAAGTCCGTCTTTGACACTAACTCTTGTCTCAAGTCCAGCCACTACACGACTCCCTCGTGCCTTCTCCAACTCGAACACTAATTAGTCTTCATGTCCTCTCATGATCAGACCGCCTCCTACATCCATCGTGAAACCTTTCCTCCATATGCATTGTTCTCTCAGCTCGAACGTCCCTCATGACAGCCTCGATCACCATGACCTCAGTTCGTCCTAAACCTAGTCATCGAACCTCAGTTCCTCCCTGAACTTAGTTCGCCAATCTGTCATCGACCATGTTTACCTTCGAGAAATACCTGCACATAAATCAAACAACAAACGAGTACGAGCACAAGTCATTCCTGACTTGACTCAAGATCAATTCATGCAACAATACTCACATTAGTATATTTTATCATCTCTACACTAATACCAGCATATAAGCATATCTAAACAGCATCTTAGTAACTCATGAACATTATCTTAATGTCATCATGCTAAATCACTTTGCTCTACCAATTTCATCATTCAAACCATTTTTTCATCACACAATCTCACAATCTCCCCCTTAATGAAAACATTGGCAACCCTCATGTGAACATTGGCAACCTCTTAAAAGACATGATTTGATTTTAAAGATCAACAAAAAAAAAATCCAACATAGAAAATCTCCCCCTTTGAGAAAAAAAAAATGAGAAACAATTTTCGCGAAATGAGCAACTCTCTCCCCCTTTGGCAATGATTTCATCAAAAATCCAAAAGTGAGAATAAAATCTTTTTGTTGTTTTTATCATAATGAGCATCATAGATCAACCACATATATAATAGATACTCGACCAAGCCACACTATCAAATATCTACAACAACCCGTCTACACATGTAAAAATGTGGTATAAGAACAACTTATCAAGTATAATTAATGTTTTATTTGCAAGGCATGATCTTGCAATCTCAGTTACTCGAATCCTCAATTTATATGCTATCAAAAACATGGATACCAAAAGTATGTCATTGTTTTGATTAAAAAGACATATAGTAAGATTCCAATTGGGCTATCAAGAGCTTCTCATATTCATTTGCAAGGAATTATATGCACCATCAGCTTTCATTCTATCCGACCATGACAAGCCTATATAAAAAATATAATTAGAAGCTTAAGACAATGATTACGGTCATACACGACTTCTTCCAAGTTCATATCAAAATGCAATGATAAGTAGTCTTGTAAAGAACAAGTGCGACAATGCATACTTCTTTGATCTTTTACTTATCAACTATTATTCAACACTTTTTCATTTCTTTGAGTCTTTCACATATAACATTTTTTTTATCAAAGATCAAATAAATCAAGAGAGTTCAACCAAGACAAGATTTAAATCAAGTTGTCATTCAATTTAGAAAGTCATGACAAAAACTACATCCTACATATATAGATATGAAGGTGCAAAAACTCCCATGTAGCATAAGCATTGACTTTAAAAGACACATATGTATCAGATATGATTCTCATCATATTTCATTATTTTCTCATTTTTAAACTCTGACAACCTCCAAGATATAAGAACTCCTCCTCAAAATAGTCCCACAGGATTTATAGCACGAAGTTCTCCCCAAAGAAAAGTAAAAAGAGAAGAATCCAAAGGTTTTGTGAAAATGTCTGCCAATTGGTGTTCAGTATCCACACGGAGTAGTTCAATGTTCCCTTTTTCCACATTGTCTCTAAGAAAATGAAATCTGATGTCAATATATTTAGTCCGAGAATGTTGCACAGGGGTTTTAGCAATACTTATAGCACTAGTGCTATCTTAGAGAAGTGGAACACTCTCTAAAGTGTCGTGACAAGGTTCATCATGAAAAGCATCATGACAAGGTTCGGCATCCCGAGTAGGATCATCATTGACAACGGAACTCAGTTCTGAAGTGCATCCTTCATTGATTACTTTGAGGGACTAGGAAGTATGATTTGCTTTGCATTAACAACTCATCCATAGAGCAACAGACAAGTTAAGCGGGCCAATGATCTCGTGCTATAAGGAATCAAGACCCCCGTCTTCAACCGCTTATCCGCCTACGCTAAAGCCTGGGTGTCTAAATTGCCTAATGTACTCTGGGCACTCTGGACAACATCCAATAGGGCGACGGATGAAACATATTCTTCCTAGTTTATGAGGCTGAAGCCATGCTAGCATGTGAACTAAAGATTAAATCTCCTCGTGTCGAGCTATACGCCAACAAGGATGAAATCTCGAGAACATAGGACAACCTCAACATTCTTGAGTAAAAAAAGACTCAAGTGCTGATACGATCGGCAAAGTACTAGTAAGCTCTCCGGTGCTACCACAACCAAAATTTCTGAAAGAGAACCTTACAACCTGTGGATTTTGTTCTAAGACTCGTTCAGAGCCAAAAAATAACAACAAGATATATCCGAAGTGGGAGGGTCCTTTATGGTAGTTGATCTGATTATCCTAGGTCATATAGATTAGCAATGGAAGATGGTCAAGTCTATAAAAACTCTTCGAATATCGACCAGCTTAGTAACTTCTATGTGTAAGTACTTAGGATATATTTTGTAATAGTAGTTTTCATATTACCCAAGAAGTTGATTGAATCTTTTTCCATCCTTTCTATTTGACCTTTCATTTCAATGTATGGCAACAAGATAAGCCGCTATTTGGGTATGTATACCTCAGCACGCACTCAAGGTTATGAAAAGTTTCTCAGCAAAGGGTAGTATGACTATAACAATGTCTTTTCTGTCTTAGACTGTCTATCCAAAAAGACTTACCAGATAACCAGTAGGGGGCTTAACGGGTACTCGGTACTGAAAGCTAAAAATAGCATATTGTGCATGCTTCACGACAAATTCTAACGAGAAGGGATGATGTTTTAGAGTCACGATTATGGGGATTGTGAAGTTCCTTATCGTGTCCTTGAGTGCCTAAAGGCCATGATGCTTTTCACTGAAGTTGGACCTACGGCTACCCACCAATGAGCATCCCCACAGGTGACTGCAAACTCCCTGAACTAATCGGAAGAAAAAGTGTTCGAGGCTAAACACGATATGTTGTCACATGTTTTCTGCATCCTATACTCATGAAGTCCTGGATTCATACATACGCATTTCAGCTGAAAGGAGAGATTTCATTAACGAGATTTTGACTTCTTTTTTACAAATAATTGATGTGCTAGGGAAACTATACAACCAAAATAAGGTCTAAAAGAAGCCCTAAGTACTAGCCCGACACTGTGTAGGGAGAGAAAGAAAGAGAAGACCCTAATAGAAGAGCCTACGCCTACAGTTCCTCCCCCCGAAGTAGCTGATGCGGTAGTTGGTTGCTCCGTTGTCGTCATTTGGGGATGAGGACAAAGTGGAACCCTTGACATCCTCCTTCTCCTCAGCTGAGGCCTCCTCCTCCATATCTCCTCTTCTAGAAGATCCCAATCCACCTCTTGTTGGCTTGGGGACGAGGGCTCAACGATTGGAGCCTCACCGCATTGCTCAACCTTGGTGATGGCGGGACCAGTGGCTGCTACCTTCTCTATCTCCTTGTCATTAGAGTTGATATCAGTGACCTCAATCATAGAGTTGGACTCGGCTGGTGAGGGAGGTGCCACGGGAGGGGGAGACCGCGATGATAAAGGTAGAGGTCCTGATGGGGATCCTGGGGCCCAAACCCTAAACTCCCAGGAGTTGGACGATGATGAGGACTCCATGGCTAGGTTTAGGGACTAAAGCGGATGATTTTGAGTTGCAAGTGCTTGCCACCCTGGGATTTTAAAGGCCTCTAATACATGAGGAATCTATGACCGTTTGCCTTTAGGCGCCATACGACGGGTTTGGCCACATAATGATTCCCAGTAAACCAAGGGTTGCTAGAGGTCAAATCACATCTACTCAGTGAGCTCGTGCAAACAAAGAGGCACTTGATAGTTCTCCATGTAGCGTGATACCGGTTCCGAGTACAACTCGGAGCCATGATCTCTTGCGCCAATGTCTCATCACATTCAATGTTCAAAATCCCTTTCAACACACGCGGGCAGTTGGAACAGCAACCAAGGGAGAATGGTGCACAATTTCCTAACGTCATCATAATCCGTTGCCAGTTAAAGATTCTTTTAACAACTATGCAAAATCTCTGCTACGACAGCTCAAATTTCAAACTCGATCAATGATGAGTCTTTTCTCCTTGTCTTTTCAAAATGTTGGGATAATATTTGTATGACAAACTCAGAATTCCTACTCAGATGAAATACTTACTTGGGGACTCGCCTGAGCACTCAGAAATATTCAAAATCCCGACAAGAAGTCCCTGATCCCGATTAGACATACCATCCTATCCGGGGACATTAGTTACAACTCAAAGATGCAGTCGGGCAAAATGTTTATCTTTGCTGACTAAACTTTTGATCCATCAAAGCCTCATTTCATGTACTGATGGGGGGCTTAATGATGGGTAGTATAAAACTACAGTATATCCATATCATATATGAATCTAGATACCCTAGGGTTTCCTATATTCTTATGACACATGTCCTGGGAAGGGAATCCCTAGACGTATGGAAACTGCCCACAGGTAACAAAATATCTTGTAAATAGGGAAGTTTATCAATAAGGATAACAATAAAGGAGTCAAGAGATCACACGATGACCCTTATATATATACAGAGCTAGGGGACCATGCAGAGGAGGGGTCCATTCAAGCCATTCAAGCCTATATAAGCTTTAAGCTCTTGAGCCATCTGTACTTCTAATCTATATCAGCAATTCTCCGAGACTACTTGTGAGGAGCCCCTCGACAAGGTTTAGATCTATCTAGGCTAACCAAGACCCCAATATAAACAATATCAAAGATCAATACAAGACAAACAGGATGTAGAACTATTATCCTAAGGGAGGCCTGAATTTATATAAATCTCTCTGTGTGACATGTGATTCGGCTACATGGCGTATCCCCTACTTCATTCACAAAATTCGTAAGATCAGCAGTTCACAAATCATCGACAACTATTTCCCCAAAGGTAGAGATTTTTGCAAAGGTATCTAGTCGACTAGGGATGCATGACTTGGTAGAGGAATACTGCACCGCCAGCATTCTCCCCCTTAGTAGTGACTGGTCGCTTGTTGATCTTGTGGCTCCTTCGACTAGAGATGGCGTCCACTGCCCAATCCTTGGCTTTGGTGATGCGCTTGGTGGGTAGACTTACCTAGTGGTCTTCAACACCTCATCCCATTTCTATAACTTCAACTAATTTAAACCTTTTTGCAGTGCCTAGTGCCGAGGCAATGGAAGTGGCTGTTGAGGCCCTGATTGACCCTTATTCATTAGCCAAACATTAGGAAATGGTCGATAGGGTCAAGTTTCCATGGTTGAACCACATGATGGACCTTCACAACATCAAGTACGGGCCCTGACCCCAACCTTCAAAGGCCACAAAGTGAAGGAAAATGAAGGTCCTCAGGACTTCCATTGATGAGCCCTCTGCTTCCGCCCTGAAGGCTAAGCGTGATTGGTTTGGTCCTTAGCTGGCCCCTACCTCAAAGAAGCAAAAACACACTGAGACCGCTGAAAGTCATGGGGAAAACCCCTTTTTGAGGCCTCAGAATCTAAAGAAGACAACCTGGGAGGAGCCCCCCACACTGTCCAAAGAGGAGAAAGTCGAGGCTATCGAAGCTTTAGCTGCAATGGACATGCCCCTAGCACGTACAACACCACCTCCTCTAGCAGGCATGGCATCTGTTCCTACAATGCTGATCTACTCCGTCGCTTTAGTCCATGTGGAAAGGACAAAATTCCTAGTGCCTAATATCTTTCACTACCTCATTGCTAGCTCCGTCGATGAGGAGGTCCCAGAGATGCAACCCTCTCCTTCAAGCAAAGATGATACTTCAAGTATCCTAGATGCTGAAGTTTCCTTTCTGTATGTTCATCCAGTCTCTAACCTGTTAACATGTTAGCCTGTTAGCCTTTTTGTTCTTTTGATCAAACTTTCTCTTTTCAGCAGCTTTGGATGATTTGGGATTGTTTCCTTGTTGGGAGGTCTTCCCCTTGTTCTGGTTGTAATGCCACTCAGAGAGCTTGTACAACCATAGGCTAACGTGAAGTATTCTCTAACTATATTAGGTTGCTTCATCGTCAGGTCTTTAGTCAACCATCGGTCTCGTACTCCACTTCTGAAAGCTTTGATAATCGTAGAGTCTAAAATTTTAGGGATTGTATTACGGATAGTGCTGAATCTCTTAATGAATTATCATAGACTTTCATCACTCTCTTGATGAAGACACTTCAAATCATCCAGCTTTCCTGTCTGTTTTTATGTACTTTGAAAATTTCAGATAAACTTGTTGCATAAGTGTCCCTAAGAACAAAACGATCCTTTGGACAAATTAGTTAACCAAGATCGGACAGATCCAAAAGAACTGTGGGTGGTAATAACCATGACCTTTTCTCCTCCTTTGGCTGCCTGGATAGCAGCAGTACAGATTTGGAGGAATTGGATTGGATTAGTACCCCTATCATATTTGTCTTGCAAGCTAGGTCGGAACCTAGAAGACCAATGGACATCTTGTAGTTTGGACATGAAGGCTTGGCATTCAAAAATAATTGTAGATCGCTTCTGGTGTTGCATGGCAAGACACCCATTCTCGGATGATGAATCCTGATCCTCATACTCATAACTATGTCCAGAAAGAGACTTACTTGGCTTCTTGTTGTTCTTTCGATGGCTTTCAAGTCAATTATGTAGATCACGACTATCAAGACCTCAATAAGGTGTAATATATAGATCACGACTGTCATGACTGTCCTTATGAATAGATTGTTATCCTGTTGGTGATCATGAGTTTGTATGTTGGAACTTCTCACCTGAGAACCATTAACAAGAGACATGTATCTCATAATCCGGAAGCCTCTATCTGAAGTTGTGCATCTCCAATGAAAGTATCCATGGTAGATAACCACAGTTAAACCTTTGGGTAAGAGGCATCCCAGGAGGTGGCTTTTTAATCATCAGTTTTCACTTTGCAGGTGATATGAAGTAGATGATTGAAAAGGAGCTCTCTGATCAGATGTCGACTCAAAAAGTCTTTTATTAAGTGTCTTCTGAGGATCTTTTCCCTTCTCATGCCAATGGATTTTGCTATTCTTGACAGGAGGATGTTCCTTAACTCCTGATGGAAAATAATCTATGTCTTCTTGTGGATGGGCAGATGGTGGAGTACGGAGCCCAGCTGGGGTACCGTTCTCATTGCTGTTGCCCTTACCATGACCATCGCCGTTGCCTTTGCCATTGGCGACAACATCGGCTTTGGTGGCATCGTCATGGTTTTCCTTAACGTCTTCCATGTTAACTATTTCCGGATAATCATTTGCAGCCATGTTGTGGGTATTAGGACCGTATATTATGAAATCCATATGCTCTATGTATTCTTACTAGTCAACAATCTAGTTGGTGCACATAGAAACAACAGTGGAGGATATCATATGGGTTCAGAGAACGCACAATATGTTGGAACAACAAATTTCGTATAGTTTGGGATGAGCATAACAACAGTCTTGTACAACTTCAAGCAGACAAAATACAACTTATGACATTGATGGAGACAAATAAAGATAAACATATGAGTCGATGGATAATTCTATTATTGGAAGTTCTATTTCATGTTCTTGATTGTGTTCATCTTGCCAATCATATGTAGCTCAAAATGCGAGGCACATCAGAAGCCATGATAGGCTTCGGGATGTACTCCCTTGCACCTCCATCCAAGCACCTGCAAGATAAATGCATGATAGAATTTGAGTACTTAAATAGTAAACGAATAACAAAAAAATGATCAACTTGTTCTTCCTTACACTCACATTTTGATCCTTTCTGGAATGTTATCAGAGGATACAATCACCACCGGGAGGTGCCTCAACTTGGGTGAATTCTAGATGGAAACAAATGACTACTATCAATTAACACAGTTTATAAATATTTAGAGACATTATCATAAATTTATGATAGCAACACAATTACTCTGCAACTATGAAGATCAGAATTTTTTCCCATGAAATAGATCTACCTTCACTTCCATAAGGAGACCATAGCCAGTCATATCTGGCATACAGTAATTTGTCACAATCATCTTCACATCATGCTCTTGTGTCCAAAGTTATAAAAGGACAAATAGGTCAACCAAAGTAAACAAATCACATTCAGTTGAAAAGGGAAGCTATTTCTAGTAAACAATATTCAGACAAACTATATAAAAGTATTTATACCGCATCCAAAACCTCTATGGCTTGCTTGGGACCATCTGCGATAGTCACAAAAAAAGTCAAACAATGAATCAATTAGGTAACATCAATAGAAAAGAGCAAAAACAAGGACTGAGAATGCAACTAAACATTAGCTATATGTATGATATTTTCATGTGAAACCTATTAACATCATATAACTTTTTTTACAAAGTAAAAATTTATTATTTATGCTCCAGTTTAAGTTGGACTTGAATAAAAAAAAAAGGTTACTCACATCATTACATAAGAATACGAGTGCTATGCTATGCACCTTAAGTTAATGTGATGCATGCATCAATATTCTTCATGGCCAAAAAAATTTCATAGTTGTAAAAAAAGGGCAAAAAAAGTTGAACTATACAACATGAAGACTTTCTTGACGATAAAACTAAAGATTTACCCACTTCGTATGTTACAACGTTTTAAGGCCATGAAAACAACACAACGATCGACAATGGAATCATCAACTACGAGAACATGAGGAGACCCATCAACCGTGACCTTCGCCACACTAGTTCCTTTGGGATTATTTCCTTCCTTAGAGGTCAACATCACAAACCTTCGATCTATAGGTGTTCCTATTACAATGATGTGTTGGATGAAGCAACTATAGACTACTTTATATAGGAACATGCGGCAATACTAGTGATATGCTAAAGATATGGAATCAATGAACAAAACTAAGATATAGCTTTCATATGTTGCAAAATGCCGAGTGTGTATTTACATAAATTGGGCATATGTATAATAGATAAAATATTAAGAGTTTCCCTCTTTTGTTGATTCAACAGAATATATAATAGATGCGTAAATTTATAGTTATGTTATTCTTTTGGCCTTAGTATATCTACAGTGAACTGTACTCATTTAATCAACATATAAAACTTTTCATTTTTCATGAAAATATTCTAGCACATCAGGCAAGAAATAAATATGGTGCCACCCTTGACAAGCATGGTATAGGAGCTTTGTTAGATTAATCGGAAGTTGCGTCACTAGGGATGCCTCAACATACCAGTAGATGGCTACTGAAGCAAATGAATGCCTTGGGATTTGAATCTAGTAGATGACTACTAAAGGAAAGTAAGGAGAAGGCGGGGTCGTCACCTTGCTTTGATGATCAGGGAACGTGGATTCATGGTGGCAACGACGTAGCGCATCACGGGCGGCGATGACGACGACACTAGCGAACGACTACGCACGAGTAGGGTAGCTGCAGCAACTAGGGCTTGGAGGCATAGAAAATGGGTAGGAGAGGATGTGCAGCACCTATTTATAGGGCTAGGGGCGGCTGGCCGAGGTGGAGTCCAAGCCGGACACGACTCGGCTTCGACTTCGAGTCGGTTAGGGTTTCTTTTTCGCAGCCCTCCCTTCTGAGGATGATATCTCTACCGTCCGGACTCCAAATTGGAAGTTTCTAGACTCTAAATTATATTACTCGAAAAGATATACAACATTGGTATTCATTAGAACTTCTGAAAATAGCATCTTAATTTTCAAAAATGGGTCCCAAGGTAAATTGTTTGAATTAAGACTTATCTGCGCAACACTAATATCGGGAGCCATAACTTCTAACTCCATTATCCAAAAGAGCACTTCAATAGATTCAAATCAAAGCTCTAGACGAGACCTACAACTTTGGTATTATCATGATTTGCATTTGAGGCCATCTCGAACTCCAAAACTGTGTGGGAAGATGAGGCTGTTCTGGACTCCATGAATATTCACAGATTTCGTGGATCCTTTGTGTTGGGCCTTTTAGAAGAGTTGTGCGCTGGCTAAGAGCTTAGGCTTGGGCAAGATTGGGTCCAATAGCACTTTAGACATATTTAGGGTTTTAGAAATCTTTTGTAGAGAAATTTGAATAGGATTTTAGGAAAATAAAAGATTAACTTTAAATAAGGATTTGGATAAGATTTCAGTTTAACTAGAGAAGGATCATGCATGATCAAGGATTGAAGAGATGATGAATTCATATATTTTGAATTCCAACCATTAAGATCATTAACTTATTCAATCAAAACACCAAAGAAAAAGAAAAAGTAAAAAAGCTTTAATGCATTACCTAGCTCCTAGCAAAACTCAGCATGCAATGCACACAAAAAACCTATATTGATTGATTGTTTATGAAAATAGGTTTTAAATCTATTCTACTGGTGAAACTATTTAATAATCTTGGAAAATTTTAAAAGTTGCAAATTCTGAAAACCAGGGTATTACATTATCGTGCATGGATTCTATCTTGGATCTTATGGCTCTAAGCCATTTCTCAGAGTTTGGTCTCACCATTGCTTCTGAGTAAGTCTTAGGTTCATCATTGCCCAACAATAATATATCACGTTGTTCTATGGTTAGGAACATAAACCTCTTAGGTGCACGACTGACCCGTTCCAACCGACGTGGGGCTGGCGTCTCCACAACATATTGTGCAACATCTAGTAGTGGTTCAGTAGGAGCTAAAACGTTTTCTGATGGTTCCTAAATCTCTTCAAGTTGCACCATGCTCCCACTAACATTCCTTGAGAGAAACTCTTTCTCCAGAAAGACACCATTCTGGGCGACAAACACTTTGCCTTCTTCTCGGTTATAGAAATTATATCCTTTTGTTTCACTAGGATACGTCACAAAGAAGCACTTATTTGATTTGTGAGTGAGCTTATCAGACGGCAAACATTTTACATAGGCCTCACAACCCTAGATCAAGGAAAGACAACACAGGACGCCTCCTGGTCCATATCTCATATGGTGTATTCTCTACAGATTTAGATGGAACCTTGTTTAAGGTAAACACAATAGTTTCTACAGTGTATCCCCATAAGGATAATGGAAGATTAAATTGACTCATCATAGACCGAGCCATGTCCAACAAAGTTCGATTCCTCTGTTCGAACACCCCTTTCTATTGAGGCGTACCTGGTGGAGTCAGCTGTGGAACAATTCCATATTGCTTTAGATGATTACCAAACTCATGGCTCAAATATTCACCTCCACGATCAGATCGTAGAAATTTGATTGTCTTGCCAATTTTATTTTATACTTCATTCTGAAACTCCTTGAACTTTTTGAAGGATTCAGACTTGTGCCTCATTAGGTAGATGTAACCATATCTACTAAAGTCATAGGTAAAAGTAATGAAATACTGAAAACCACCTCTGGTAATAGAGCTTATTGGTCCACATACATCCGTATGTACAAGAGCCAACAAGTCACTTGCCCCCTCACCTTGATGGGTGAAGGGTGCCTTAGTCATCTTTCCAGGTAAACAAGATTCGCGTGTATCAAATGGAGCCCCTGCATGCGCTTCTCATTTATATGACCTAAGCGACAATGCCAAATAAAAGTGGAATTCAAATCATTAAGCTAAGGCTTCTTTGCATGAATGTTATAGACAAGAACATCCTCAAGATCTCGAATATATAATCATTTCACCAATGGACAAATACCATAGAGCATACCATTCAAATAAATTGAACAACACTTGTTCTTTATTATGAATTCGTAACCATCTTCTTCCAAACATGAAGAAAAGACAATGTTTTTTAAACGCTGACAGCCAACACAACAACTTTTGCTCAATTGCTAACATGAGCATCCATCTCGCATCTCGCACACTTCCTAGTCCTTTTTAGTCCCTGCAATGATTTGCATGTATGAATCATTGATCTGGTATTAAATACCCATGAATCATTAGGAAGAGTAGCAAGATTAACTTCTATAACATTTATACCTGAAGCAGAAGTCTCACTTTCCTTCTTCTTCTTGTGTTCTTCCAAGTATAGCTTGTAGTTTTGCCGCCAATGGCCAGGGTTATGGCAGTGGTGACATGTATCAGTAGCAGCGGGGCCAGCCTTGGACTTTCCAATGGGCTTAGGCTTTGAGCTCGAGATCTCACCTAAAACTTTAGCCTTGGCCTTGTGCTTTCTCTTCTTGCTATCCTTCTAAACCATCATCACATGACTAGAGCTTTTCTTAATACTTTCCTCAGGAGTCTTAAGCATCCCATGCAATTTAGCCATGCTCTTCTCCATGATATACATGTGAAAATTCAAAATGATCAGCTCGAAGCTCGCAGGGAGCGACTGGAGAATCACATCCATAGCCAACTCAGGGCTAAGGGGAAATCCAAGTTTTTTTCAGGCTCTCAATGTAACCAATCTTCTTGATCACATGAGGATTGACTGGGCTGTCTTCTATCAACCTGCATGCAAACAAAGACTTGGAGGTGTTGAACCTCTCGACCCTAGCTTGGTTCTTAAACATGCCTTGGAGTCCCACAATTGTATCATGAGCATCTGTGTTCTCATATTTCTTCTGAAGCTCAGAGGACATGATGGCAAGCATGAGACGTCTAACATCAAGTGAATCATTGGTGTGCTTCTCATAAGCCCTCCGATCAGCAGCAGATGCATTATCAGTTGGTTCATTAGGATAAGGAACCTCTAGAACATAATCCTTTTTCTCTTGTTTGAGAACAATTCTCAAATTTCTATAACAATCAATAAAGTTTGTTCTAGAAATCTTTTCTTTTTCAAGAATCAGAAGGATTTTAAGAGTGGTATAGCGCGTGAACGCAAATTAAAACTAGAATTAATGTTAACAGTAGGTGTCATGATGTACAACAGAAAATAAACATGCAAAGCTCAGCACTATGTTTATGTAAATCTTTCATTAAACAATTTAGCAAAAGATACTCCCATTATATGAAACTGTCTCCCTCTAATGACATATATTGGATAAAGATCCATATTCATCTAAGTTCTAGTGAGCTTTTGCATCACTGCTAGAAACCCAGTGACATAGGTAAGCAACACTTTGCTAATTATTTCATATATGACTCTTGTTTGTTGGGTGGCTTCCAATGCCCTAGCGCTCAACTCTATGCCCCAAAGCCCAAAATTGTTTTGATAGCTTTGTTAAGTAAACCAACACTATATATGTAGATGTCCGACATCCACCCTAACTGGTTAAGATAAATGATGGCACCCTGTTTTGGCAAACTTTTCAAAAATGACCAAAACCTATGTAGGTACAACTATTGGAGGGGCATCAATTAATCTTAATTTTTTCTAAGGAAAGTTATTCTATCATGTAAATATAACCATCTCATAGAAAACATGAATAAAATAGCATGACAGGAACATAAATAAACATCACAGGCAATCATATTATCTGTGACATAGTATGATCCCTTCACATGGTGATCTCCATCGCCACGGTCCCTGTCCTGTGCATTACTACAAAAACCCCCTTCACTACTGGCTCCAAAACCCCCTTCACTGCCGGTTTTTGAGCCGGCAGTGGGTAACAGGCAGTGATAGTCGAGGACTATCACTGTTGGCTCCATGGACCGGCAATCAAAGGGGTTATCGCTGCCGGCTGAAGGATTCAGCCGACAAAGATGCCCTGGGTATCACTGCTGGCTGGTGGTTTTAGCTGGCAGTGATTCCCAAGGCATTACTGTTGGCCGAATCTTTCAGTCGGCAGTGCAAGGTGTCATCACTACTGGCTGAAGGATTCAACCGACAATGATGCCCTGGGTATCACTACTGGCTAAAAGCTTCAGCCAGTAGTGTTGTGCCTCTCCCCTTCTACTTCAGCCCTATCCTCCCTCTCTGTCCTCCCTCTCTCTCCTCGATCTCTCCATCTCTCTCCCACTCAACACATGCATACAATGAGACATATGTAATGTAAATCAATAATAAAGGCACATTCATTCATACATAGTAATTCATGTCACACATATATACATAATAGTTCTCACAGCTCACCCTCCCGAAAAGTCAGTCGAGTTGAGCCAGTCCAGTATCCCTCTACCTCTCCCGCGATGAGGACCGCATCTCCGTGCAGATGGCTGATGGCGTCTGTACGTGCAAGGACGTGGGGGCCGATGGTGGTGGAGCAGAGGACCCAACCACTCTTGATTGACAGCAGCGTCGCCTAAGCTCCAGGCTCGCCGGTGTGTCAAAGACATCGAAGTCTGATTCCTGAATGCTAGTACGGTTTAAGCATTCAACCTCCTCTGCAGCGCACTGATGGGCCACCCTCTCGTCCTCCTCCTCCTAGGTACTGATAATTGACACATTGATCTTACAAGTCACATCATCTTACATAGCAAAATAATGATGATTACAACCAGAACTAGGATTATAACATCTTTGCATGTGACACCACACTTCTTCTTATTTTCGGCGTTAGCCAATTTTAGCTCAGCTTGTATGATACACCAGAACTGTTAAAGTTGTGCTCCCTAATTGTGCTAGTGAATACACCATAGACAGGGCAATGTTTCTGACATTTTAGCTAGCAAATAGAACCTAATCTAGTTCTTCAAAATTCAAGACATCATCATGGACATGGCTGCTATGCCAACAAAGTGCACAAACTCTGAACATAACAAATAAGAAAGTGCCGAGGTAGGAGAACTGAATATCAGTTTGCAAAATGACTGCTCAGAGAAGCTAACATAGCAATTTACCAAGTATCAAGTATATTAGACAGACTTTGAACTCATAACAGCACATATCCAAGGATCAATTTAACATGTATTGCACTGGATAGCCAAACCAACATGGATTTCTTAGTGTACAGGTACAGAATCGAACATACAACAAGTAACATCCAGATCTATGCTAGTGTACTCAGAAATCAAGCCTAGTCTCAGCGCATTCTTTCATCACAGAGCATAAAGCACATGTAACCTGCTGTCCACATTAACAGAGTAGGGAGGGAGGTGATGATAAAATTTACTTTTGCTCTATCGATCGGTGAGGCGGGTGGGCACAGACGACGGTGTCCTGAGCGGGATGAGGGATGGCGGCGTCAGGGACGGAGATGTCGGCCTCTGGGACGGGGACGATAGGGCTCCAGGGAAGGGGACGGCGGCCTCCGGGATGCAGACGACAGGGTTCTGGGGACAACAGCCTCCAGGACGGGGACGACTGGGCTCCGGGGATGGTGGCATTGGGGAGGATGTGGTAGAGATGGCGACATCAGGGAGGATGCGGCAAGGTCGGCAACGTCGGGGAGAAGGCGACGAGAGGCATTTCGGCACGAAAGGCTCAGGCTGGGAATTTTTTCTCTGTGTCAGAGGGCAAGCGTTGAGCAATTATATAGGGGAGGGCTTTCACTGCTGGCTGAATATGAGCATTGGCAGTGAAAGAGTACCTTCACTGTCGGCTCAATAGGACGACCGGTAGTGAAACTAGTTTCACTGTTGGCCCAGTAAGTCCACCGGTAGTGAAAGTAGTTGCACTTCCAGTCCAATATGTCCACCGGCCGTGAAACCCCTTTCACTGTTGATACTGCGGGGTGCAAAAAATTTGTTTTAGTTTTGCGCGCGTGCCCAGAGAATCGAACCCACGACCTACACAAAGTAAGAATGAACAAACCGCTGGGCTACTCAAGAGTTTTCGATTGAGTTTGTACTGTCTATATTTGTTAACATTTTGTTGACCTAAAATCCTAATACATATTTATTTAAATTTGAAAGGATACCTTCACTACTGGCTCAATAGGACGACCGACAGTGAAACTACTTTCACTGCCGGCTTAATAAATCCACCGGCAATGGAAATAGTTTCACTGCTAGTCCAATATGTCCACCAGCAGTGAAACCCCTTTCAATGTTGGTACCGCGGGGCGCAAACAAATTGTTTTAGTTTCACACGCGCGCGCAGAGAAATTGAAGCTTCCATAACAAAAGTGAGGTATACTTGCATCTAAAACAAGTTCATACATAGTAATTAATACAATTTAGCTACTTTGTCTTAACGATTCGCCCTTCATTATGATCACGACGTACATAGGGAGGTTTGTCGGTATCTTCTATGGGACCTAGGTTGACGTCATCTTTGAAAGGAGGTAGCGTATCGAATTGATTGTAGTCTTTCTCGTCAACAACATTCTCCACTCTGACAATCTTTCTTTTTCCTTGAAGAACCACGTGGTGCTCCTCCTTGTTAGCCGAGTCCGGATCCTTTACATAGAAGACTTGCATAACATCATTCGCAAGTATGAATGGTTCTTTCCTGTATCCAACGAGTTTTTGGTCCACTGTAGTCATACCGTACGTGTCGATCTTCTCCCTAGATCATCATCGGTCAACGTATCTCCGGCAGACAGCATATAGATGTATTCATCGACTGGCATATCGGTGCATATGTCTTCGTCTTCTCTTCCAATGTATTGCCCTTCCTGTATGATCTCAGCTTCACCATGCTTGGTCCAACGGGTATAGCCAGACATAAAGCTCCTTGGCATCAAGTGGGAATGTATCCGCTAGGTGGTGGAGAACTGCTTCTTGTTCTCGCAATTGATGCATGGACAACACATGTATTGAGACTGTTTATTTGACTTGTGTGGCGCAGTTGCTACAAGGAAACCCTCCACGTCATTCTTGTACTCTGTGCTTACACAGCTCGCATCGTACATCCTTCTTCTATCCATCTACAATTATATCATTATTGTAAATCCTAATTCATAATATCTAGAAGATTTTGCGATCACCAACAAATAAATTACCTCGCCATCTCCTACCGGCAATTGGCCCGGGTTGGAGGAGCCGTCTTTTGTATGCTTTCGCATCTGCTTTCAATGAGTATTTGTTGGTGCCATCCCTAGAAATTTTCTTTATTATTCAACCCTTATCTAGGACTCATTAAGGAAAAATGAAAAATAAATATGCTCATACCTAAAGTTTCTATATTGAAGGTTGCTAATTGAATAAAATATAAAAAATACAATTGGATCTTGCTACATATCTAAATATCATGGCTAATTTTTATAATTCATTAAAAATAAAAACTAAATATGCTCATACCTAAATTTTATATATTGTACACTTTTAAATTTATTCCTATGGTTCATTAGGATCAACTTTCAAGATATGCCTAGGTCTCTATAGGGATAAGATCAACTTTGGTTTTATAGGTAACATTTTGAGTTAAAATGCTAAAATATAGGATTAACCTTGGGGATTTCAACTTACTTGAGCTCAAGAGTCTCCTGGTAGAAGCTTGCTTGCTGTTGGGGAAAAATACAGAGTTCACTTGCCCTAAAAAATGAAGAAAGGGCAAATGAGAAAATGGAGAGGAAAGAAGGGATTTTGTTTGGATAGCTACAAAGAGCTCATCTAGACCTCCTTGACCAAAATTGAACTTGAGTGGTGGGGGAATCAATGCGGGAGAAGGGATGGAGTGGTTGTTGCCATAGGAGATTTTGTGAGGAAGAGAGTACTAAAATGGTTCTGTTAGCTCGTGGTAGAAGAAGGTGGGGAAGAGAAGGATATCACTGCCGGCTCATATAATCTGCTGGCAGTGATGTAGAGATATCACTGTCGGTTAGTAGATTAAGCCAGCAGTGATGAGGTGTGGGTGCATCACTGCCAGCTCAATCCATCAGTCGGCAGTGATGACCCTTATCACTGCCAGTTCATAAGCCACGATGGCTGATTCTTCCCGCGTAGCTAATGAACCGATAGTGATGCCCTATTACTGCCGGTCCATGAGGAACTGGCAGTGATGGGTCGACATATAAGTCCAGTTCTGTAGTAGTGCTGGGTCATCATTCTTCAAGTCTCCATGATCATGTACTAGACTGCTACACTTAATTGCTAGCAACGAATTACATGAGAATATGAAGCATCACAATTCGGCATGCAGGGCGTTATACAATAACATGATAACCTTTGGCTATAATTAACCATGATATGCAAGTCATGAAAATTACACACAAGCTTCATATACACATAAAGACCATACTATTCACATCATACCATGCAAAAAGCGTAGAATCGAATTCTAACAGTGCGATATGAACACGTTATCCTTAAAAACCCTAGGCTCAAACAACACATTATCCTTAAATACATAAATTGTATCTATGAAATCGCAAAAAAATCTCATCAGATTGATCCTATCAATCCGATTCTGAGTCTTTCATAATGCCTCAATTTCCATTGGGTCAATCATATTGATCATCACGTGAGGTTTTCTAGAAACGGTGACAACACACACAACCTCGATCTGCTGTTCTTGCAACCATGCAGCGACGTGCGCTGTTAGCCCTGATGGTGATTCCAGCCGGCAGGGGCAAGTCGCATGCGTGGCTAGGTGGGAGAGAGAGCTAATCTTTTGGTCATATGGTTCCTCTGATTCACACCTCATCTGACCACACTTACAACAAACTGAGCAACAACCAATCCATCAAATGAACCGATCACAAGAACCATAATAGATCCAATCTATTACTACCACATATCATCTATGTGTGATCGATCCAGATCAAAAACTACGAATGTAGGATTTAATACCAACATTGGGGAACTAGTAGGATACGCTAGCCTAAAACAATTTTTTTCTACCGCACACCCAGAAAGTCAATGCTAGTAGGAGATTATAGATCGTTACCACTCAACATGCAGTGCAGCAGAAGAAGAGTTGGAGTAAACCGATCCAATATCATGCGCGCTACCGACTAGCTCCAGAGGGTGCGTTGCTGTCCTCGACCATCTCTGAGCACCAGTTATGCTCCTTGACCAGCTCCGGGCAGCAGTCGCGCTCCTTGACAAGTTCCTCAACCAGCCACTGAGTAAATCTATCGCATCCTTGACTAGCTCTGATTGGTCGCATCATCCTCCATGACCAGTTGAGCAGGTATGTCGACTAGTCGAGCAGGTTCTTGACCAGCCAGGCAGCAGCATCACGATCTTCACGCTGAAGAGATCAGTGTTGCAATAGCAGCAATGCCTCTATGGTATCCACACATACTGGGCAGGATCACCGTGTGGCGGTGTGCTAGAACTGCATGCGCAGTTAGGGTTTTGAGAGATCATGCGGAGGGCTACAGCTAGAGTTTTAGAGTGGCTCAACCTCTTACACCCCTCCCCACGCCTCTCCATATATAGAGCTCGCTAATGGGCTTCCACATTGGAAGCCCTTTAGGACTCTAACTCCTCATGGATCGCAATCCAATCAAACCCATATACGAATCTAATACATATCTTTTGTTCCAACCCATTAAGTATGTGACCCGTTAGGTTCATGTACAAATGGCTATGACTCAAAACCCTTTCCAAACCAAAATTTATAGCAGCACCTAGTAGGACATGTTGACTTCCGAGTATACATAAAGATCATATCGGCTGAACCTTGATATACACATGCATCGATCCCTTTGCCTCACGATACCAGTCGAGTTTAAGACGAGATATGTGCCACCCTTTGTGTTAGCTCAACCATTCACTCAATCGAGTCGTGGAATATCAAAACCATGATTAACTCTTTAATCACATTTTCATGGCCATGCACTTTCTTATCCAATGACATTGAGGAGCCCAGAGATATCTCTCCCTTTATCAAGGAGGGGAAAATTCCATCTTGATCGTTCACACCCCACGACATATTTTATGACAAACTTGAAAACTACCTTTATGACTACCCAGTTAAGGAGTAGCATTTGGCAGCCCCAAAGTATGCCACTACACATTCTGGGAATTAATAATAATCTCAGGTCTAAGGATCCTGCAGGTACACTATTTGAGATGACAACTGATATCACATTATAAATAACAACCCCAACATTATCTCAAGGTGGGTGTATCCAACATCATGTTCTCTAACATAAATGTCCATATTATTGATTCGATATCTCTATATATATGATCAGTGAAACCTGATCATCAATCAATACATGCACTGGTTTTATGATTCATCACAATGATATGTAACGAGGGATCAAATTAGAATAACATCATGATACAAACAGAGAGTTCCATGAATAAGTCACATACTTGCTAATCAATGTAAATGATAGTCATTCAGAGAATAACACATTATTAATAAGTGCATAAACATAGATGTGATACAATCATATTTATGATTGCCCCTAGGGAATATCACCGTGTGAGGAAGATCAGATTACTACGGGATCCCAAACTGCTATGCTACTTCTAAACTCAACTGTGAAAGGAAGATCAGATGACTATGGGATGACCTACCTCAGATTCGGCAATAGCTGACTCTAGCGGTGACTTCCTGTGATGGTGCTATCATCAGAGATGGCAAAACCCTTAGCATAGCGATCAAGCTTTGATAGTGAGTGATGAAAGAGGGTCTTGGCATGCTGGCGAACTTGTTTGAAGGCTTGGTTGGCATTGGGGTAGCTTATAGTTTCTTGGCGGTAGCAGAGTACCTCGGCGGTGGCTCAAGCTCCTCGGAGGGCTTCTAGGTGGCACTTGGGCTATGGTGAGTTGGGAAAATGAGCACATAGAGCTTTGGGATGCTTAGGAGGGGAGGGGGTCTCAGGTGGCTTTTATAGTCTGGGAGGTGGGGTTTAAGTTGGGCTAGATTTCGGTGGTCAGCAGCAATCACATGGGTACTTTCCATGTGTCGAGAATGAATCCATCGCATGATTGATTTTCTTCTCACCATCTTGGTCAAGGGTTTCCATGTGCACACTCGTCATGTGATCTTCGGGTATCGATTCGATGATGTTCTAGGTTTGCTAGAATTATATAGAAAGGAACGGGGAAAGAATTGAGGAAGATGATGGAATGGCCATGGGCACGAGAGGGAGGTGGACACAGAGGTGGGCTAGGGAGACGGACAACCCAGTGGAAGCTGATGCATGTGTGGAGAGAAAGAGGAGGGGGTGGGCCGGTGCGTCGGTTTCAGCCCAGAGAGGGAAACAACGTGGGCCAATGGGAGGAAAGGAGGGAGATGCTGGGGGAATCAGGCTTGGCTAGCAAGAGATAGTAGATTGAGATAGGTCGGGGATAGTTTGGCCTAGAGAGGTTTTATACTTTTTCATTTTATTTTCTTTCCATTTTCTTACCCTTTTCTATTTCTCTTTTGTTTTCTATTATCTATTCCCTGATTTACAACACACACACACACATGCATATATATATATATATATATATATATATATATATATATATATATAATTACCATGTTTAGAGGATCACTTTGAGGAGGTTCTATTTACAATTTAATTTCTTTTTAAGAATTTTTGTACTATGAAATTTTGGGCTATTACAAATCTTACCCTCCTTAGGATTAATCTCATCCTCGAGATTTCGATTGATCTCCAAATAACTAGGGAAACTCTACCTTATGATCTTCTTCAGGTTCCCTTGTTGCTTTGCTTCTGAGTGGTTGCTCCAATGTACCTTGCACATGTGGGTGATTTTTCTCTGAGTCACTAGTCATGAGGTTTCCAAAATCTTAACTGGGTACTCCTCATAGGTGAGGTCTCCCTGTGGTATTACTTCTTCCAAGGGCAGCTGTTCCTCGGGTACCCATAGACACTTCTTCAATTGCAAGATGTGGAAGACATTGTGCACATCCGTAAGTTGGGGGTGGCAACTTCAGTTGATAAGCTGCTTCTCCTCTTCTAGCTAGTATCTTAAATAGGCCAATATTCTGAGGTGCTAGCATCCTTTTACCTTGAATCGGTGTCGAACTCTTATAGGTGACACCTTTAGGTACACGAAGTCACCAACTTCAAACATAAGTTCTCTGCATCGGGTATTTGTATAATTTTTTTTGCTTTGTCTGGGTAGTCTTCGACTGCTCTTGGATCCAAAGTACTTGCTCTTCAACTTTCTCCAAAATTTCTGGTTCAGATACTTGTCTTTCTCTAGCTTCTAACCCGTATAAAGGTGTTATGTACTTTCTCCCGTACAGTGTTTCAAATGGTGCCATCTGTAGGCTTGATTGGTAACTAATGTTGTGAGAGAATCTTCATAGGGAAGGTCCTCATCCCATCTAGTGATATTTCGTAAAGGGCAAGCTCTCTACATATCTTCAAGTATTTGGTTTACTCGCTCTGTTAGCCCATCGGTTCAAGGGTGATAGGCTGAGCTGAAATTGAGTTTGGAGCCTAGGAATTTGTGAAGATTTTGCTAGAAGCTTAAAGTGAATTGAGTCCCTCAGTTGGACATAATCTCTTTGGCACTCCATGTAGATAGACAATCTGTGACATGTATAGTTCTACAAGTCTGTCTCCTTTATAGGTACTCTTAACCAGTATGAAGCGGGCCACCTTGGTTAACCAATCTATCACCCAGATGGAATCATATCCTGTTTGAATTTGAGCCAAACCTATGATGAAATCCATTCCGATCTCTTCCACTTGCACTTGGGAATCTTCATGGGTTGGAGTAATCCCGTCGGCCTTTGGTGTTCTGCATTGACTCTCTAGCACGTGTCACAAAGGGTGACATACTTGGCTATTTCCCGTTTTGTACTAGGTCACCAATATCTTTTCTTGAGATCCTGGTACATCTTAGTGCTGCTTGGGTGAATGGAATCGGCTGTCTTGTGGGCTTTTTACAAAACTATATCCTTGAGGTGTTTCTGATTAGGCACATATATGGGCTTTTCAAACCATATGGTGCCTTTATCACCCTTGGAAAATCCAACGGCTTTTCCTTCCTCAATATTTTGTCTGGTCTCTTTGATAATCTCATCCTCCATTTGTCCTTTGCAGATATCTTAATCCAGAGTGGGTTCTATCTCCATGACTATAGGTCCTACATCGGTGACAAGTCTTGGGTTGAGTCACTGAAACTCCTCATACAAGGCAAGTTAGGATTCTTGAACCATGATAGTATTGCAGTACACCTTCCGACTCAAGGCATCTGCAACTACGCTGGCTTTTCCTGGGTTGTAATGGATTCCTACATCATAGTCCTTGATCAGCTCCAAGCATCTACGTTTTCTTGGGTTGAAATCCGTTTGGGTGAAGATATACTTTAGGATCTTATGATCCATGTATATGTCACACATGTTTCCAATGAGTTAGTGCCTCTAGACCTTCAAGGTATCTACCACTACTATTAACACCAGACCATGGGTGGGATAATTCTTCTGTTGATTTCTGAGTTGTCTAGAGGCATAGGCCACAAGTTTTCCATCTTGCATTAGGACATATCCAAGTCCCTGGCAAGAGGCATCACAATAGATGTCAAAGTCTCTTCGAATGTCTAGTAGCACTAGCATTGGGGCTAAGGTTAATTTTTTCTTCAACTCTTGAAGCTAGCGTCACAAGCGGTTGTCCACTTGTATTTCTTCTCCTTCTTCAATAACTCGGTGAAGCGATGGTAATATCCAAGGCTTGGCTATCTTGGAGAATCCCACTATGAAGGGGCAGTAATATCCCACTAAATCAAGGAAACTCTGAGCTTCGACGACACTCGTAGGTGGTTTTCAATTTAGCACATCCTTCACCTTACTTGGGTATGTGGCAATTCAGCAACTCCTTCACCTTACTCCCGAGGAATGGCACTTATTCAACCAAAATTCGCATTTACTAAACTTGGCTTAGAGCTGGTGATCTCTAAGATTTCCTAACACCATCCTTAGGTGCATGTCGTGTTCTTCTTCATCCTCAATGTAGATGAGGATAACATCTATAAACACTACCACAAACTTATGCAAGTATTCCATGAATACCTTGTTCATGAACTAGGTTGGGGCATTGGTTAACTCAAAGGATATAACCGTGAAATCCTAAAGACCATAACGGGTGACAAATGTAGTCTTGGGTATGTCAGAGGGTTTGACCTTAAGTTGGTGGTAACCTAATCTTAGTTCTATCTTGTAGAAGATTGAGGCTCCTTTAAGCTGGTCAAACAAGTCCTCGATTAGGCAATGGGTACATGAAAAGGGTTCCAGGCCAAGCCTAAGAAATTCCGAGTCAGAAGGGAATGATGTAAAAGTCACAAAGTGGTGCCTCGACCTATAAAACAAACACATGATTTATCTAACTATTGTCAAAAAGGAAGTTGACAAGCAGCTAGAAGAAAAGACCTATCATAGACCTACCCGCTCAAAATCCAGGAGACAAGAGAACAATTCAGAAGATGAAGCTCATGCTTTCCAAGAAAGTGAGCATACAATAAACTACATCAATGAGGGATCATTGGCATATGATTCCGAGTGTCAATACAAGAGTATCAAATGAGAGTTTTGTGCCATGATATCTGCAATTCCATAGATCACGCAGTGGTCTGAAGTTCCAATCACGTTCGATAATAGAGATTGCCCTGACTCAATCACGAAGCCTGGAAGATCCTGATGTCCCGCAAGTGCATGGGATTGGTGTAGCACTTTTCCCCAGGAGTATTCCTAGGTTTATATTGACCACATGGAGCTTGTTATATGGTTAATTGCATTTTGAGTCATAGCATAGGGATGCAATGCAAAATAATAATAGAGGTTGATAGCTGTAAAATAAATAATTCTAGAAAAATAAATAAATATGAAGATATAAATTTAACTTAAAACATGGTGCAATTAAAAGAAAGATATTATGCAAACAAAGGTTCCTTGGCATCTGGCTAATCTAGACATTTCATAGGGCAAGAACTAAGTGATTTATACTATTGCAATGTGGGTGAAGTCTATATCAAGAGGGCCTTTTCTATAGTCCTCCGTTCAGAGCTGTACCACGGTCACACAGACAAATTTAAGGGAAATTAATCCCAAACTATAGACTCAAGTGGGTTGTACTTCATGACTCCACTGCATCGATTATATGAGAAGTCAAGGCTAGGGTTGTCACACGTTCGCCTATCATCCTATCACACCTAGTCAATCACCCCCTTACCATTACCTCGAATATACATTTGCAACACAATCTGGCACTAAGAGGAATGATCTATATCAACAACTACTAAATAACCCTAATTCACATCATGACTGCCATGGACAAAGAATGACTCAACTACTCATGCAACATCTGGACAACCATGCAAAGATAAATAAAGAAACAAAACACAAGACACAATGGATTGATTAAATATGAAAAACAAGTGTTGTCCAAGACTACCTAAGTTAAAATGGAAGACTCGCTTGCGGTGGAGATGGTGATGGACATCGACACCTATATGCAGATGTGGTGGAGATAGAGACCAAAGGTGGCATCATCGGCGTGGAGATGGCATAGTGGCTTGGTGGTGACATGGAGATGAAGAGGGAGGTGCTCAAGGGATGCCACCTTTGTGTAGCGCATTCTCTCTAAGGCTAGGGTTTGTTTATCCTTACATAGACATGTATGTGGCCTTCCAACCCTTCTAATGTGATTCTAATCAAATCCAATGATTGGTGAGTGATTTCCTCCTTTAAAATAACTTCTTTAACTGCAAGGAACCTTCCAAAATAATTCCCAATCGAATAGGAGATGAAATGGGTAAGTTAGGGCTTCAAGTGGCTCTTCTCGTGGCTTCCTGAAGCCTGGTACCATCACCCGGTACCATGACCATGGTCCTCTAAACTTTCTATACATTCTTCTGCCAAGCTTGTCTTCAGAAATTTGTAGAAAATTCATACGACCTTAGATAGTGACTATTTATATCAAAGTTGTAACTCTCGAGATCTAGAACTTTGCTATTGTGACTTTGTGCACTTGAAGTAATTACATGCCCAGATAATTAATATAAGCTTTAGGTAGTGAATTGGACACCCGTAACTCCTCCACACTGACTCCGACTTTGGTCCTTTCACCGTGCTTCATCCATGGGAGTTGAAGGACACCTTTATTCTGCATCAAAATAAGTAGAACATTATTCAAATATGATAAATAATAAAATATATAATGCTCAAGGTGTTAAACATGTTTATCATAATTTACGCAATATATACTATGAAAGCGCATTTAACAAGGGGGCATATGAGAGCCCAAAATTTCATAGTACAAAAATTCCCCAAAAGAAATTGAACGGTAAATAAAAGTGATCCTCTAAACATGGTAATATATATATATATAATATTTATATATATATATATAATATATATATATATATATATATATATATATATATATATATATATGAGTTCTAAATCAGGGAAGAGATAATAGAAATAAAAGATAAATATAAAATAGAAAATTAGGGATTTAGAACATATATATATGTTCTAAGTCAGGGAAGAGAAATAGAAAATAAAAGAGAAATAGAAAAGGGTAAGAACATGGAAAGAAAATAAAATGAAAAAGTTTAAAACCTCTCTAGGATGAACTTTCCCTGGCCCATCTCCTTCTCTCTCTCACCAGCCCAACCCAATTCCCCTAGCATCTCCCTCCAATCCTTCGCTCAGCCCACCCGGTTTCCCTCTCTAGGCTGAAATCCACACACCAGCCCACCCCCTCCTCTTTCTTCCCCGCACTCGCGTCAGCTTCTGCTGGGTCATCCATCTCACAAGCCCATCTCCATGCCTGCCTCCCTCTTGCGCCCGTTGCCATGTCGTCATCTTCCTCCATCTTTTTTCTTTCCTTTTTGTGCAACTGTAGCAGATCTGGAACATCATCGAATCGGTGCCTGAAGAAGGAAGGAGATCACCTGGCGAGTGAGCAGATGGAAACCCTCGACCAAGACGACGAGCAGGAAATCAATCATGTGATGGATTCATGCTCGGCACATGGAAAGTACCAACGTGATTGCTACCAGCCATCAAAACTAGCCAAACTTGAACCCCCACCTCCCAGACTACAAAAGGCACCTAGGACTCCCTCCTGAGCATCCTAAATCTCTCTGCACCCTTTTGCCCAATTCACCATAGCCCAAATACCGCCCAAAAACCCTCCCGATGAGCTCGAGCCTCCGCTAAGGTACTCCATCATCACCAAGCAACTACAAGCCACCCCGATACCAACCAAGCCTTACAAACATGTTGGCCAGCACCCCAGTACCCCTCTTCTATTGCTCATCATCAAAGCTTGAGCTCCAAGATGAGATTTGGCCATCTCCAATGAGAGCGCCACCATGGGAAATTGCCGTTGGAGTCAGCTAGTGACAGATTTGAAGTAGGGTGTCCCGTAGCCGCCCGATCTCCCTCGCACGGTTGAGATTAAAAGTAGCATACCGGTTCAAGATAATCTCCGTAGCCGCCCATTTTGCGATCGGCGGTTTAGATTTAATAAAACATGATCTGACTCAGTGAGCCACGTCACTAGCTACGCCAACACCACTTCACCCTCCTTAGCCCACGTGTCAGCCTCATCAGTGCCCAGTCAGTGTCCTATTTACCATTTTCTTTTAAACACCGTTGCTAACATCAACCGCACAATCAACATCTTTTTCAATAGGAAAATAATTCAGCTAAATCAATAAATCATAGAATAATGTTATCTTTGATGATAATAATTCCATAAATTCTTTAATAATTATGAAAATCCCTAAATAAGTTTTTCCTTAGTAAAATAGTCTATGATTATATGTTTGAATTCTTTTTAATGTTTCTTCAATTCCTAAAAAAATTAGTTTAAATTCAATAAATAACAGTAATACCAAAAAAATAAATCCCAGAAAATTGTAGAAGCCTCTAGAGAATTCCCCACTGCTTTATTTCTTCTTGCTAAAGCCATATCTTAACTGTTGTAACTCCGATCTAATTGGTTCATTCACCAAAAATCTAAAATTAATTATTTAAGTTGTTTTTGAGTGCTTTTGGTTCTTTCCTGACTCGTGGTGCTTATTTTCCTTATTTTATTTTGCACTTAGAATCCAATGTCCCGGAGGAGTAGTTAGTAGGATTTCAAAACTACGAGTTGAAGGTACCCGCTAAGCACCAAGAGCACCAATACTAGGATATGATAAATTATTTGTTTCAAAAAATTTCATGCTAATAACTTGCTAGGAATCCAAAAAGTAGGATCTACCTTAGAATTCCATATTTTTCTTGCCGCCATGGTTTGATGGTCTATGCAAAGGGTAGATATGCTTAGCCTTGGTTTGGGAGTTTCGGTAAAACATAATTGTTCAAGGAATATGATAATGGTATTATGCAACATGAGATAAAACTTGTGACTAATGTGATTGTGGCAATCAGAATCACAACACTGTAAATGAGTATATGGTGGAACTGAATTTCATTGTCCTATTACACCAAAGGGGCTCCGTATATATACGGGGGTTGCTGTGTATCCTCTGGACTCCTTTCCGAGTAGGATCCTATACTCATTAGAGATAGGTTTCCCTGTTTACGGGATACCCCGTTACCTGCAGGTAATTTCTATATGTCTAAGTGTATGCCATGAGAATACAGGAACCCTAGGGGATCTACAGATATAGGATAATCATATACATTAGTTTTATACTACTCATCATCAGTACCAATCCCCTAATAGTGATAATGTTTTTAGTAACATGTACTAGAAAATTGAGCAAGAGGATTGTGTGGATTGCATAATGCAGGTTGGTTGTAGTCTTTCTCAATTTGGTTAAGGACCGGTTCATGGTACGATCGGACCAAGCTTTACAGTACAACCACGAGCCAAGTATGGGTACAGCCTGGCCAACTAATTAGTTTTCTTCCAACATAGTGTAGACTAGTTAGAGGAACAGGAACAAAATGAAAATTTCCCTGGATCCATAAGGCATAAGAGTGAGCTTCTACTGTTGAGTTGTTATTCACGTGGTAGTGAAACCTTAGCAGGTAGACACGTCTTGGTAGGAACTTGGTAATGGTCTTGTAGTGATTCCTAGCCACACACCTCAGAAGTGTTTAAGTGTTTGATTGCCATGGGCAGAATGGGAAATCATGACTTGGGGGTAAAGTGTACAACCGCTGCAAAGTGCAAAACTAATTAATCATCCGTGCTCGTGATGATGAGCGGCAAGGAATGCCACACATGGTTAGAATGGACACACTAGTTGTTTTTTTATCATTCATGGTTGCGGGAATCTTGTTTGAGGTGGTCAACCTTGGTAGTAGGAATCATGGTTAGGGCAAAGCGGTCCAAGGGGGGAAGGGAGGGAAAGCAAGCCGGGGAGGAAGAGAGAGAGGACTAGGCTGAAGGGAGAGGGGAGATGGGCTGGAATAGTGGGTTTTGGCCTACGAAGTGGTTTTATCTTTTCTTTATTTCCATATTTCTCTTTATAGTTCCTTATTCTTTTTTTATTTTCTTTTGTTTTCTTTTCTACTTCTTTAATTACTTCTTAATCTTTTTCTCTGCACTATTAAATGATTTATTTATTTACTTTGATTAGAAGAACACTGATCACAAAGAAAGGAATTCATTTATTATCTAATTTATTTTTAGAGTATTTTGCATTAGTGAATTTTGGGTTGTTACACCTAGTGACGCCAAATATTTATAACCCTTAGATTCCTATCCCAAGGCATTCATTTTCTTCAACAACCATCTACTAGTATGTTGAGGAATCCCTAGTGATGCAACTTCCAATTAATGTGACAAAGCTCCTATACCATTGTAGTCAAGGGCGGCATCATATTTATTTCTTGCTTGATGTGCTAGAATAATTTCATGAAAAATGAAAGATTTTATATATTAATAAAAAATAGTATAGTTCACTGTAGATATAGTAAGGCCAAAAGAATAACATAACTATAAATTTACGCATCTATTATATATTTTGTTGAACCAATGAAAGAGGGAAAAAATCTAAATATTTTACCTATTATACATGTGCCCAATTTATGCAAGATATGCAGACTCGGCATTTTGCAACATATGAAAGCAATATCTTGGTTTTGTTCATTAATTTCATATCTTTAGTGTATCACTAGTATTGTCGCATGTTCCTATATAAAGTATTCTATAGTTGCTTCATCCAACACATCATTGTAATAGGAACACCCAAAGATCGAAGGTTTGTGATGCCGACCTCTAAGGATGGAAATAATCCCAAAGGAACTAGTGTGGAGAAGGACACAGTTGATGCGTCTCCTCATGTTCTCGTAGTTGATGATTCCCTTGTTGATCGTTGTGTTATTTCCATGGCCTTAAAAAGCTATAACATACGTGGTGGGTAAATCTTTACTTTTATCGTCAAGAAAGTCTTCATGATGTAGAGTTCAACTTTTTGCCCCTTTTTTACATCTATGCAATTTTTTTGGCCACGAAGAATGTTGATACATGCATTACAGTGACTTAAGGTGCATAGTATAGCATTTGTATTCTTATGTAATGCTGTGGGTAACCTTATTTTTGGTTTTGATTAAGGTCCAACTTAAACTGGAGCATAAATAAGAAATTTGTTACTCTGTAAAAAAAGTTATATGCTGTTAAGAGATTTGACATGAAAATATCATATATATATATATATATATATATATATATATATATATATATATATATATTACCTGATTCATTCATTGTTTGACTTTTAGTGACTGTAGTGGAAGGTCCCAAGCAGGCCCTGGAGGTTTTGGATGTGGTATAAATACTTTTATATAGTTTGTCTGAATATTGTTTACTAGAAATAGCTTACTTGACCTATTTGTCCTTTTATAACTTTGAACACAGGAACATGATGTGAAGATGATTGTGACAGATTACTGTATGCCAGACATGACTGGCTATGGTCTCCTTTTGGAAGTGAAGGTAGATCTATTTCATGTGGAAAAAATTCTAATCTACATAGTTGCAGAGTATATTGTGTTGCTATCATAAATTTATGATAATGTCTCTAAATATTTTTAAATCATGTTAATTAATAGCAGTTACATTTTTTTCCATTTAGAAATCACCCAAGCTGAGGCACATCCCTGTGGTCATTGTATCTTCTGATAACATTCCAGAAAGGATCAAAATGTGAGTGAAAGGAAGAAGATGTTGATCATTTTTTTAGTAATTCATTTACTATTTACGTACTCAAATTCTATCCTGCATTTGTCTTGCAGGTGCTTGGATGGAGGTGCAATGGATTACATCCTGAAGCCTATCAAGGCTGCTGATGTGCCTCACATTTTGAGCTACATATGATTGGCAAGATGAACACAATGAAGAACAAGAAATAGAACTTTCATAACAGAATTATCCATCGACTCATATATTTATCTTTATTTATATTTGGCTATCTATTGTCTCCATCAATGTCATGAGTTGTATTTGTCTTCTTGAAGTGCTACAAGACTGTTGTTATGCTCACCCAAACTATAAGTAATTTGTTGTTCCAACATATTGCACATTCTCTAAACCCATATGATATCCTCCAATGTTGTTTCTGTGTGCACTAGCTGGATCCTTGACTAGTAAGGATACATAGAGCATCTGGATTTCATAATACATGGTCCTAATACCCACCATGTTACTTCCTGCATCACTTTGGCCTCTAACTTGATTTAAACTAAAAGATAAGTCAATAAAAAGATAATAAATACAGAACTTGAGATAAGCTATGGTTGTCTGCTTCACATGAATCTAGATATTCCTGAGGGAGAACCTCGCATTACAACTGCTGACTTCTCTAACAGAGTTGAAGATTAAGAAAGTACAGATTCATACTGTGTCAACATGGCCTACATAGTGGCCGTAAATGATTATCCCGAAATAGTTAACATGGAAGATGTTAACGAAAACCAAGACGATGCCACCAAAGTTGATGCTATTGCCAATGCCAAAGGCAAAGACAATGGTCATGTTAAGGGCAACAACAACGAGAACGGTACCCCAGCTGGGCTCCATACTCCACCAGCCGCCCATCCACAAGAAGACAAAGATTGTTCTCCATCAGAAATTAAGGAACATCCTCCTGTCAAGACTACATGCAAAATCCATCAGCATGAGAAGGGAAAAGATCCTCAGAAGACACTTAATCAAAGACATTTTGAGTCGGACATCTCATCGTAGAGCTCCTTTTCTATCATCTATTGCAAATTAACTACAAAGTGTAAAACTGATGATTTGAAAGCCCCCTCCTAGGATGCCTCTATCCCAGAGGATTAACTGTGGTTATCTACCGTGGATACTTTCATTAGAGATGCACAACTTCAGATAGAGGCTTCTCAGATTATGAGATTCATGTCTCATGTTAATGGTTCTCAGGTGAGAAGTTCCAACATACAAACTCATGATCACCAATAGGATAACAAATCTATTCATAAGGAAGAGTGGGATCAGAGATCGTGACATACTACACCTATATCGAGGTCTTGACAGTCATGATCTATGTCATTGACTTGAAAGCCATCGAAAAAATGTCAAGAAGCCAAGTAAGTCTCTTTTTGGACATAGTTCTAAGTACAAGGATCAGGATTCGTCATCCGAGAGTGGGTGTCTTTCCCCCACGAAACTGGAAGCAATCTACAATTATTTTTGGATGCCAAGCCTTCATTTCCAAACTACAAGATGTATGTGGTCATCTAGGTTCCGACCTAGCTTGCAAGAGAAATATGATGGGAGTACTAATCTGATCCAATTCCACCACATCTATACTACGGCTATCCAGGCAGCCAAAGGAGGAGAAAAGGTCATGGCTATTACCTCCCACAGTGCTCTTGGATCTGCTCAATCTTGGTTAACTAATTTGCCCAAAGGGTTGATTAGTTCTTAGGGACACTTATGCAACAAGTTTATCTTAAATTTCCAAGGTACGTAAAAATTGGTAGGAAAGCCGGATGACATGAACCGTCTATGATAATTCATTAAGATATTTAGCACTATCCAAAAGAAAATCCCTGATATTTTAGACTTTACAGTTATCAAAGCTTTCAGAAATGGAGTATGAGACCGACGGATGACTGAAGATCTAGTGATGAAGCAGCCTAAGACAGTTAGAGAACTCTTCAAGATAGCCTATGGTTGCACTATGGCTGTAGAAGCTCTCGAGTGGCATTGCAATCAGCACAAGGGGAAGACCTCCCAACATGGAAACTATCCTGAATTGTCCAAAGCTGCCAAAAAGAGAAAGTCCGATCAGAAGAACATAAAGGTTAACAACAAGAAGAAGACCAGAGGGTCTTAAGTGATGGTTGCTGAAAATGGTTCTGGGACACGCCTGAGAAATTTCGAGTCAGAAGGGTATGATAGAGAGGGCACAAAGTGGTGCCCAATCTATAAAACAAACACTCATGATTTATCTAATTGTCGTGTTGTCAAAAAGCAAGTTGACAAGCAGATAGAAGAGAAGACATCTCATAGACCTGCCATCTCAAAATCTAGGGGACAAGAGAACAATTCAAAAGATGATGCTTAGGCTTTCTAGGAAAGTGAGCATATGGTAAACTACATCTATGAGGGATCGTTGGCATATGATTCCAAGCGTCAATACAAGAGTAGCAAATGAGAGGTCTGTGCCACAATACCTGCAATTCCATAGATCACACAGTGGTATGAAGTTCTGATCACATTCAATAACAGAGATTGCCCTGATTCAATCACGAAGCCTGCAATATCCTGATGTTCTGCAAATTCACGGGATTAGTGTAGCACTTTCCCCAGGAGTATTCCTAGGTTTATATTGAATCCACATGGAGCTTTCTATATGGTGAATTGCATTTTGAGTCGTAGTGTAGGGATGCAATGCAAAATAATAATAGAGATTGACAATTGTAAAATAAATAATTGCCGAAAAATAAATGAAGATATAAACTTAACTAAAAACACGATGCAATTAAGAGAAAGATGTTATGCAAACAAAGGTTCCTTGGCATTCGGTTGATCTAGACATTTCATAGGGTAAGCACTAAGTGATTTATACTATTGCTATGAGGGTGAAGTTTAAATCAAGAGGCCATTTTCTAGGTTATCCTCTCCTTATAGTCCTCCGTTGATAGCCATACCATGGTCGCACAAACAAATTTAAGGGACACTAATCCCAGACTATAGCCTTAAGTGGGTTATACTTCATGACTCCCCTGCATCGATTATATGAGAAGTCAAGGTTAGGGTTTTCACACATTCTCCTATCATCCCATCATACCTACTCGGTCATCCCCTTACCGTTACCATGAATATACATTTTCAACCACAATCTAGCGCTAAGAGGAATGATCTATATCAACAACTACTAAATAACCCTAATTCACATCATGATTGTCTTGGCCAAAGAATGACTCAATTACTCATGCAAGACCTAGACAACCATGAAAAGATATCGACAGGAAGGTGGAGATGTGGAGTAGATAGCGATCGGAGGCGGCAGCATCGGCGTGGAGATGGCAAAGTGCCTTGGTGGTGACATGGAGATGGAGAGGGAGGCGCTCAATGGACGCCACCTCTATGTGGCGTATTCTCTCGGTGGCTAGGGTTTGGATCTCCTTATATAGACATGTATGTGGCCTTCCAACCCTTCTGATGTGATTCTAATAAAATCCAATGGTTAATGGGTGGTTTGCTCATTTAAAATAACTTCTTTGAGCGCAAGGAACCTCCCAAAATAAGTCCCAGTTGAATAGGAGTTGAAATGGGTAAGTTAGGGCTTCAATTGGCTCTTCTTGTGGCCTCTTTAAGCCCGATACGGTCACCCGGTACCGTGACAGTGGTCATCCATTTTTTTTGTACATTCTGTTGTGTAGCTTGTCTTCAGAAATTTGAAGAAAATTTATAGACCTCGGATAGAGACAATATTTATATCAAAGTTGTAGATATCGATGAGATCTACAATTTTGCTATTGTGACTTTTTGCACTTGAATTAATTACATGCCCAAATAATTAATATAAGCTTCAGGTAGTGAATTAGACATATGTAACTCCTCCGAATTGGCTCCAACTTAGGTCTTTTTATCGTGCTTCATCCATCAGAGTTCAAGGACACCTTTATTCTACATAAAAACAAATAGGAACTTATTCAAATATGATAAATAATAAAATATATAATGCTTGAGGTGTTAAACATGTTTATCATGATTTACACAATATATACTAACAAAGGGGCATATGAGAGCCCAAAAATTTCATAGTACAAAATTACCCAAAAGAAATTTAATGGTAAGTAAAACCTCCTCAAAGTGATCCTCTAAACATGGTAATTATATGTATGTATGTATGTATGTATGTATGTATGTATGTATGTTCCAAATCAGGGAAACGATAATACAAAGCTAAAGAGAAATAGAAAAGGGTAAGGGCATGGAAAGAAAATAAAATGAAAAGGTTTAAAACCTCTCTAGGCGAACTTTCCTCGGCCCATCTCCTTCTCTCTCTCACCAGCCCAGATCGATTCCCAATGGCATGTCCCTCCAATCCTCCCATCGGTCCACGTTGTTTTCCTCTCTGGGCTAAAATTGGTGCACCAGCCCACCCCCTCCTCTTTCTCCCCTGTGCGCGTGTCAACTTCTACTAGGTCATCCGTCTCCCAAGCCCATCTCCACGCGAGCCTCCCTCTTGCGTCCGTGGCTATGCCGTCACCTTCCTCCATCTTTCACCTTTCCTTTTTTGCGCAATTATAGCAGATCCAGAACATCATGGAATCAATGCCTGAAGAAGGAAGGAGATCATCCGGTGAGTGCGCAGATGGAAACCCTTGACCAAGACGACGAGCAGGAAATCAATCGTGCAATGGATTCAAGCTAATAAAACCTAGCCAAACTTGAACCCTACCTCTCAAACTATAAAAGCCGCCAAAACCCCCTCCTGAGCATCCCAAAGCTCTCCGTGCTCTTTTTCCCAATTCACCATAGCCCAAGTGTCATCATGACGCCCTCCAGACGAGCTTGAGCCACCGCCGAGGTATTGTATCATTGCCAAGCAACTGCAGGCCACCCCGACGCCAATCAAGCTTTCAAATAAGTTTGTCGAAGCTTGAGTTCTATGATGAGGTTTTTGCCATCTCCGACAAGAGCGCCACTGCAGGAAATCGCCGCCGAAGTCATCTATTGATGGATTTGAGGTAGGTCATCCCGTAGCCATCTGATATCCCTCGCACGGTTGAGATTAGAAGTAGCATGCCGGTTCAAGATAACCCACGATAGCTACTCGTTTCGTGATCAACAGTTTAGGTTTAATGAAACATGATCTGACTCAGCGAGCCATGTCACAAGCCACGCCAGCACCACTTTACCCTACTTAGCCCACATACCAGCCTTGTTAGCACCCAGTCAGCCTCCTATTTTCCTTTTTCTTATAAACACCGTTTCTGACATCAACTGACACAATAAACATCTTTTTCAATAGGAAAATGTTCGATTAATTCAATAAATCCAAGAATAAGGTTTACTTTGATGATAATAATTCCATAAATCTTTAATAATTATTATAAATCACTAAATAGGTTTTTCCTTAGTAAAATAATTTACGATAATCTATTTTAATTCTTTTTAATGTTCCATTCATTCCTAATAAATTAGTTTAAATTCAAATAAATGCTAGTAATTCCAAAAAATTCCCAAAAATTCCTAGAATCCTCTAGAAAAAAATCCAAAACATTCCCCACTCCTTTATTTCTTCTTCCTAAAGCCATATATTAACCGTTGTAACTCCGATCTAATCAGTTCCTTCACCAAAAATCCAAAATTAATCATTTAAGCTGTTTTTTAGTTCTGTTGGTTCTTTCCTAGCTCTTGTTGTTTATTTGCCTTATTTTATTTTGCGTTTAGATGCCAATGTTGAGAAGGAGGAGTTTGCAGTATTTTGAGACCAAGAGATTGAGGAACCCGCTGAGCACCAAGAGGAAGGTGAGTTGTGCTTGATGCATTTTGTTCCTCTTTTATAAATGTTTTGTTTCCAATTTTTTGCATGCTAAAAACTTGCAGGTAGTGCCAAAAATAGAATCTAGCTTAGAATTCCATATTTTCCTTGTTGCCTTGGTTTGATTGTCTATGCATAGGGTACATATGCTTAACCTTGCTTCGAGTGTTTCAGTAAAACATAATTGTTCAAGGAAATATGATAATGGTATTATGCAACATAGGATAAAACTTGTGATTGTTGTGATCGTGGGAATCAAAATCACAACACAGTAAATGAGTATATGGTCGAACTGAATTTTATTGTCCCATTACACCAAAGGGGCTATGTATTTATCGCCATACATGACCACCCAGGTCTACATTACATGGGTAACCTTGTCTATTTGGATATTCTCATAATATCCTCAGTATATTACTATCATTGTACTAGTACAGGCCATACAGACATGGATTTTACAATTATGTCCATGTAGTTATCTTCAATTAGTGAGATCTTCAGTACACTGGCCCTTCGTCCCCGTGGTCACCGCTACCGTCGGGCTTTCGACAACCAAACTTTCACATCTTCTTCAGGCTTCATTCTTTTGGGCTCCAATGCAGTTTTTGTTCCTTTAGGCTCCTCGCTCTGCATCAGCTGAACCTTCAGAACTTGTTGACTCCTTCAGTGGTCATCGAATTCCCAGAGGTTTAGCTTTCAGGCTATGCTCCTTGGCCACCCTTCGAATCCATACTTGTGACCAAAGTAGCCCAACAGAAGTGTTAGTGTCACCGATTGTTTTCACGCCGTTATTGACCATGGCCTTTGGATCTACCGCCATTAGGTCAACCGATGGGAGGTCATTGCTTCTAGCCATATACATGAATCAATCTATTTGGCTGCTCTGGCTAGCATTAGAATCACCGTCGCCACCCTCATCGTTGTCGGTGTCCATGCAGTGGAGGACTTTAGGCTCCGCGGGATCCCACTCGAGATGTCACACCTCACGGTATGCATCCACTGGTCTAGATTCGAGGGTACTGGTGTGGATCAGCCCACCTTGACCATCCCAACAGAAAACCATAGTTCCGAAGATAATTTTTGAGTCGTTGAGAGGGGACTCGAAGCTGTCCTTCATTGACTCAAAGTGGTCATAGAAACTGTTGTCGGAGAGTCTGACGTAAATGTGAGCCCACATGATTAATCCTGAAACACAAAAGAAGGCCCCTACCTGGCGCGCCAACTGTTGAAGATTTGTTCCTAACAATATATCCGTAAATTGACTGGATACCTTTGAGTGCAGAGATTAATCACGAGACGAGACAATTGATGTATACAGGTTCGGGCCTCTGATTGGATTAATACCCTACGTCATGTGGGGGTGTTGTTGCCGTATGTTGATGATCTTGAGTACAAGAAATGTGGCTAAAACTATTACTGAGAGTAGATCGAATCTAATCTAACTTAAGGCTAAAGTCACCGAATATCTTCTCTACTAGGGTCTTGATGCTTGCCTTGAGTTCTCTCGCGTGTTTGGTGTTGTTGTATCCCCTTTTCCTCCCCAGCCTTTCTGCCTTATATAGGGGTGAGGTACCGACTCCTATCCAGCCGTAGTCGATAGGGAGTTGTCTTCCTTGATGTCCAAGTAGATAAATCTGTTTTGAATAATGATCGTATTGGCTTGGGTTATCAATCTAAACCTTACTGATATGTACTTCCTTGATTCTGGGTATATCAGGTACGGTTGATTCGGTTTCGTGATATCTGAAACTTCCTAATGTGTGTTGTACATACCCTATCTGTGTGTGATATACTCCTTATGAACATATACCCCATAGTTAGATATTCGACAAGAACCTTAGTAGAACATGTGTTCCTTGTGTTGCAAAGGTACTACTTAACTTGATCTTGTGATCATCTTGATAACTTGTGCGAATCGAATAATTATGAAAAATGAAGTCTCTTGTGCTAAAATGTGATCCAATACGGTTGTCTTGAGGCCTCAATGTCACACCCGGTTTTAACGGCCAAAACCAAGTGCGGCTTATGTGTGCCCAGGAAGTTTAACACACATAAGGACGTCATAGGTGAAGTAACAAAAGCAATACTTTATTTATTTAAACGTTCAACTCTTACAATAAAAGACTTTACCTAAGTAAACTCAAAATTTAACCTAAACGACAGCATCTAAACGACGGCAGCGGAATGAAAGCAATGGCGACCAAGACTCCACAGGCATCGACTGGAAGATACGCTCCTTAGAACACCAGGTCGTCGTCTTGGAAATCCTCAAAGTCTTCCACTGAGCAGCATATGTTTTTGGTAGGAGAAAGCAAGGGTGAGCACATAATGTACTCAGCAAGTGTGGGAAAATAATGACATGCAGGCTTATCTCAAGAATAGGCTAACACAAGGTATTATTTGCGTAAATGCGAGTAATGAAAACATATTTGGACTCAAAAGCATTAAGCAATTATTAAGTGAATGTAACCCAAACAGTCCAACACCTAGCATACAAGGCTCCCCACCCTGCATACCACAACTGTCTTGTGCTCCCCGCACTAAGACCAAGACCACAACATCTAGTACTCCCTGTACCAGAATCAAAACCAAACCACCAACTAATCATGTGAGGATCCAAGTCTCTCATATCCATGAGCACGGCTGTTATAACAGTTTTACACTCTGCAGAGGTTGTCCAACTTTACCCACGAGTCAGTGAATTCCATGTTGCCGTGTTTGCAAGACACTTAACACACACCAGTGGTGTGCCGCCAAGAATCACTGTATGACACTTTCCACTAACCAGGGACTAATGCAGTGCATGTCTGCCCACTAGGTTTCACCGCCAGGCTTTACGCGAGCAACAGCTCCTACCCAGAAGCCCCCTTTTGTGCTGACCCAACGCACACTGGACAGACTCTAATCAGTATGTCACACTTTACCCATATCAGCCTCGTGGTTGGTACGTTACTTCTTGGGTTGTCGCTCCACGAACCGGTCCTTACTTAGGTTACTTGAGCAAACACTAAACCAATGTCATAACCATGACAACCATCACCAACATCCCTATGCTCAAGACCTAAGGTTCCATGTTGCTAAAACATTATCATATTAATCATCATTACTGCATATGTTCATTAGTTATGACACTTCCCAATATCCCAAAAAGCAAGGCTAAGCAATCTACTCATAAAAGACTCCTAACCATAAACCATCTAGGTTCTAAGGGATGATAAGGGAATATCTAGGGAAAAACCCTAATATAGGTGACTACCCATCATATTGACAGACATTGCATGCAGTTTTGTAAAACAAAACTTTTTAAAAACATAGGTTCAATATGATCAAGGACACTTGCCTTCTCCTTGCTGCTGCTCAGTGTATTCTTGCTCCTGGTCTTGATGTTCTTCAAATTGATCCGGGACGTTATCGGCTAATCGCACAATTACCGGCAAACAAGCAAACAAGATACACTAAGAACAAAGCATAAAGCAAAAGAACAATGAGATAAAAACTTGCTAACAAGATAGAGCACTGAAAAACGAATCCATCGACGCAAGAATCGCTTAAATCGGAGTTACGATGGAAAAGTTAGGGCTAAAACAAGTCTAGGGTTAAATCTGGAAAAAGGAAAAGGACTTAAATTGAATTATCAGAAAGTCCAGGGACCTTGTTGTAAAAACAGAGGGACCAAAATGTAATTATGAAAAAGTATAAGGACCTAACTGTAAAAAGACAGGGCTCTTTTGTTATTTCAGAAAAGTTCAGGGGCTAAATTGCAAAATTACCAATTAAAGGATTTATCAGGAATTATTTTTAGATTGAAAAACCTCCTTTATGACGTGGCTGCTGACTGGTTGGACACATAGGAAAAAGGGCTCAGATGGCAGCTGAGGTGGCAGGGTGACGGGGCAATACAACTGACTGGGTTTAAGAGTAAACACGTGGCGCTACGCTATTGGTTGCTGAAGGGGTATGATTTAGATATAATCTCGATCATTGAGGACAGATCCGACGGCACGGAGAAGATCGGGCGGCCGGAGGGGAAGAACAGGGCGGCGCCGAGGGGTTCACGGCGGCGCACGGCCGGATATCTCGCCGGAATCGGCTAGGGCTCGCCGGCGGCGACGACGAGCGGCGCAAAAGGTTCAGGGAAGCGTGGGGAATCCGTTTTGAGGCTTACCTCGGGCTTGGCGGCACAGGAAGGCGATCGACGACGGAAGGGGCGGCGGCTGCCTCGGGAACTCATCGGAGAGGGTGCTTCGGCGACGCAGGGGTCAAGACGACGGCGGGGAAAGCTTCAGCAAGGGCAGGCGCGTGCAATGGTGGGCTCAGGCTGCGTGGTTAGGCTCTGGAACGGCGTGGCGGCGAGGGCGGACGAAGCGGCGGCGATGGCGGCTCGGCGAGCTTCAAATCCGACGATTAGGGCTCGGGTTTTGGCGATTTGCAGATGAGATGAGTTCGGGGAGGGGGCGGGCATATATATAGGCGGCTCGGAGGTCACGGGGCAGCGCAGGACTGTAAGGCGGCGTCGGTTTCTCGCTCGGATTCGGCGGCACGGCGGAGTCCTTCTCGGAGACGACGGATCCGACCGGCGGGTCCCACCTGGCAGCGGCACAGGGGAAGACGGAGTCTGCGCAGGCGTCTTCGGCTGGCGCGCGGGTGCACGGCGCGGGTGGCTGGGCCGGAGCAGGGGCACGGCCCAGGCGGGAGGGAAGGCCGGGCAGCTGGGCCGGGGCTGAGATGTTGGGCCGAAAAAGCAAGAGACAGCCCGAGAGAAGTTTTAACCTTTTTCTTTTCTATAGAATTTAAATCCAATTTCAAATTCAAAAATCCAGGCAAAATCTCTTCAAATAAATTCATCAAGAATTCAAATAAAATACTATTTGCCTAATTCAGCATGAATGCAAAATATTCACTTATATCCTATGTCATTTTCTTTCTCTTTCCTATAAAATAGGGTTTTCTCTCTTTTAAAATAAAATAATAAAATTCATTTGAACTTTAATAACTATTAAGAAAAATTTGGAATTAGAAAAAAATTAGGGTGTTACACTCAAGGTGTTTTCCGTACCCAGTCGCGCGACACTTTTGTTGGATAAGAGGCAACTTGAGGATAAAATGGAATTCAAAGAAATGCGCCTAGCTGTTTAATTCTTTTTAATCACTTGATTAATCTGAGTCTTAGTTTCATATGTGAGCATTTGCAAAGCATATTGTCACGAATGCCTGTTTGCCTAGTTTGAGATTGAAGTTGGCTAGTTCTTAATGCTTGTATTAACTCAGCACGAGTGGATGCTTATATGGTGGTCATCTTGCACATGATTCGGCTATGTGAAATTAAATGCGCCAATCAACTCTTCGGGTTTAGGTTGTCAAGCTTCATGTTCTCGTGTCACGGTCTCTTTTTAAGCCTCTATGCAATTGTGAGCTCCATCCTCTCCTTTCCGGAGCCCTTATGACATTTCTAGCACTTGCAAATGCTTTGTGGTTTACTTGTGAAAGCTCACTAGGATTGCATGTTCATGCATTACATAATGTTTGCATTGCCAAAGGGGGAGAGCATATGTACAAAGAAGAGAATATGCTACAAAGGCGGAGAAATGAGAAAATTTGCAACAAATCTCAAAGAAAAATGAAAAATGTGCATTCATCAAGGGGGAGCATTTGTTTTTAAGTTTTTGAGCTTTTCTTGATCTTTTGAGGTTTTGGCTTGTCTTTGTCTATCTTCGGCCTTTTGCAATCTGTCTTAAGCCAAGTGATTTGTGTTTACTCTTTCTCGAGTTTTTGGTCACTTAGATGTGCTTCACTTCTTCTATTCCAAATCTTTTTGCTTTGAGGGTTGTCAATGCACTCATCAAGGGGGAGATTGAGAAACCAAGTGGAGAAGTGCTTTGGTTTGAATGTGATGAGGCATTGACAATAGTTGATATATCTTGAACTTGGTTAGCATGTGTTTATGGATGCTTATTCTTATTCATGTCTAACTCGAGTTGGCGGTATTTGAAATTGGTGAATTCTTCTCTATACATAGAAAAATTACACACACCGGAAGTTCTGGTGTGGGCAGTGTGTACTCGTTGGACTATTTCTTGCAGAGAGCAATTTTTCGGGTGAAATTTGAGATCAATGCACTGGAAGATCTGGTGAATGTGGTGGCTACACCGGAGGGTATCACTGGAGCATTTTTAGTGCTAAAGCAGAAATGAAAGCAAACACCAGATGATCCAGTGATGGACATTAAGAGCGTTGGAGTACTTTCTGCAGAGAGGAGATTTTTTTGCGCCAAGTTTGATTCTGTACGTCAGATAGACTGGTGCTAAGATTGTGAACATCGGAGAACGCACCGGACCTTTTATTGTAGTGAGGTTGCAGAAGGGTGGTTCGGTGGATTGGCACACACTGGATTATCCAATTATGGACATGAAATCACCGGAAGCTTTCACCAGACCTTTTCTTGTAGAGAGCAAAGATTTTCTAGAATAGATAGTGTTACACTCACTTGATGGTCCAGTGTTCAGGAGCAGAACACACTGGAACATATGGTGTTCATGCTTTCTACAGGATGTGCTTTGAGTTGAAGTTTTTGATTTTGTGCTAACCTGGAAATGTTTTAGATTGTGGAGAAATATGTTTTCTTGTTTTATGGTGTGCAGGTGATGGATGCAACTTGGCGGTCGACGGCGGGTGATCAGGTTTAAGCGGGTGCTTGGTGCCGGACGATCAAAGAAGGCTGGGGGGAGTCAAGGGTGATCCTAGTTGTACATATGAAGGTCAAGAAAAACATAAAACGAAGGATGAAAATGGCATGTTGACAAAGTCAAGCGAAGGCAAGTGACATGGCAGCCTGAGGGATCGGGAGTGGGAGAGACTTGTCGTCAGTAAAGATCGCAAGACAGAGGACATGTGTAATCATCAGAGCGCTTGCTTTTAGGTGGAATCAAGTGGCGGCTAGACATGCTTTGAGAAGCGTGCTAGAGTTTCACGGTTTGGCCTCAAAACCGTTGGAGGACTGGAGGAGTACGTGGCACCATCACGAAGCTTGCATCGAGGCGAAGCTAAGTTGTAAAGGCGCCGTGACCATCCGATGAATGGAGAAGAAAATGGACTAAAATGCTCTCAGATGTAGCCCCTGACTCTGGTCGAGGAAGAAATTACTCGATCGGAGCATAGAAAAGGACATACATGTACCATTGATAGGAGAGCAGTGTTATAGCTCCCAACTATGTACTCGATAACGGAGTCAGACGAAGATTAAAACTCGTTCTCGACTATGTACTCAATAACGGAGTCAGATGAAGAGTAAAGCTCGTTCTCGACCATGTACTCGATAACGGAGTCGGACGAAGAGTAAAGCTCGTTCTCGACCATGTACTCGATGACTGAGTCGGTCGAAGAGTAAAGCTCGTTCTCGATGGAATACTCAAGAATGCAATCCCCAGAGCGTTATGGTTTTAACTGCAATGTGGTTATCGAGTAAAATCAAACCGCCGGGTAGGTGGGCATTAAAAGACCCCACTCCCATTTGTACTCATTTTCACCGCAACATTGATCTGACGTGTCATAATGGCCACCCATCCCTCTTTGCAGTGATGAGACAAGCCATAATGCCATCATGACTTCCACCAAACACGCTACGCACCCAAGGTGATGCTATCGTTTTGGATCTTGATGGCTACATTTACACAGTATGACCCGTTTCCCCCGCTATAAATAGAGGGGAATCAAAGCCGTTTGTCCGTCATCTCATTTGTTTACTTCGCCCATTGCCTCCTGAGACATGATTAATCCTACAAAATAGAAGAAGGCCCCTACCTTGCACGACAGCTGTCGAAGATTAGTTCCCGACAATATGTTCGTAAATTGACTGAGTACCTTCAAGTGTAGGGATATACAGGTTTGGGCATCCGATTGGAGTAATACCCTATGTCCTGTGGGGGTGTTGCTGCCGTATATTGATGATCTCGAGTACAAGCAATGTGGCTAAGACTATTACAAGGAGTCGATTGGATCTAATCTATCCTAGGGCTAAAGTTGTCAAGTAACTCCTCTGTTCGGGTCTTGATGCTTGCCTCTCTCTCTTGTTCTCTCGTGTGTTTCGTTGTGTCCTCTCCCCCAGCCTTTCTGCCTTATATAGAGGTGAGGTATCGACTCCTATTCAGCCGTAGTCGATAGGGGTTGTCTTCCTTGACATCCAAGTAGATAGACCTGTTTTGAATACTGATCGTATCGAGTTGGGTAACCAATCTAAACCTTCCTTGTATGTACTTCCTTGATTCTGTGTGTATCAGGTACCGCTGATTCGGTTCCATGATATCTGGAGCTGCCGAATATGCTTCGTATATACACTGTCTGTGTATGATATACTCCTTATATGCATATACCCCATAGTTAGATATTCGACAACTATCGGCTAACGTTATGGTCCAACAGTGAGTCCCCCTTCACTGTCGGCACACAGGGTGTGCTGACAGTGAAGGGAACCCCTATATAACTGATGCGCTGCGTTCTCCCTCCAGACTTAGAAAAAATTTCCCCTCCCACCGAAATGCCTCCCATGCCATCCTCAAGCGCCGCCACCTCTGCCTTGTCCTTGCCCAAGCCACCGGAGGACCCTGAGCCCGCACCGACAACCCTGAGCCCTCTGTCCTGACCCTCCTTGACATTGTCTCTATTCTCCTCCCTGACACCATCGTTGTCCTCCTCCCAACACCGCCCTATCCTCATCCCTGATGCAGTCACCATCCTGGTCCCCAATGCCATTCCCATCCTCCTCCCCGATGCTGGCCCCATCCTCCTCCTCGATGCCGCATCGTGCTCCACCCTGATGCCATCCCTGTCCCTCTCCCTGACGCCTTCACTAAGGAGTAGCACCCAGTCACCTCCGTATCCTCCCCCTCCATCATCTTCACCTGCGCCGACAACCCTGCCATCCCGTCTCGCTCCATCTCCTCTCCTTGGTCTAGGTATTCTGCCATGTCCTCCTAATCTGAGCTCGGGAATATATGCTATGCAAATTGATAAGAATAGATGCTATGGGAGTACACAGATGCAATGCAAATTGATTTCATTTGATTTGATTTTCAAGTAAATTGAGAATGCTCGATGATGAACTAATTGTTTGAGATGCTCAATGATGAACTGATAGTTTGAGATACACTGAGATTGGGCATATTTTTTTATTGGTGTGTTGGTTCTCCAGTGGCCTACTAGTCTTTTTATCCCTAGTATATTTCAGTTTGAGATTGGGCATATTTTCTGATTGTCGGTACTTGTTTTGGCATCCTTTTGTTCAGAACTTGTGCACTCTGATTTAGTATGGTAGCATTGTCCATGATGATGCTTTCAGAACTCTGTCAGGTTCTAATTACTAGATGAGAGCTTAGAAATTTGCCCGATCAATGATGTATCCAATAGAACAATTAGGGGGCAGGACTTATTTTGTCCTGGGACCAATTGTTATACAATTTCTGAGAGCACTATTGCACATGTTTTGTTCCTGCTAGCTTTTTCCCAATCGATGATGTATCCAATAGAACAATTACAGGATATGACTTCTTTTGTCTTGGGGCCAATTGTTATACAGTTTTTGAGAGCACTATTGCACATGTTTTGTTCCTGCTATCTACATGAAATACAAATGATGCGAGGATATGTTTTTGATGCTTTCCCGTTGTTTTGTTTCAAGATCATGTGTAATGAATTCTTATTTTAAGATGCTCGATGATGAACTGTTAGTTTGAGATGCTCGATGATGAACTGTTAATTGGAGATGCTTGATAATGAACCATTAGGTTGAGATGCTTGATGATGAACTGTTAATTTAAGATGCTCGATGATGAACTGTTAGTTTGAATCTGGGCTCCGAGCTAGTAATGCAACAAAGATTGCACTGTCTGCTGCCTTCGTCCGGCCTATATGTTGTCCAAGATTTTTCTGTCTGCTACCTTGGAGATGACGTACATGCTATGAGCTAGTAACTAAGATCGCAAAGTAGTGTTTATATGTCTCCTCTATTGTTCTGCTCCCTCTCCTTCACGTCTGCCCTCTGCCCTACTGTGTTGTGCTATGCTCTCTACCCACTCGGCTACTTCTTCGGCCACTCCCTCTGTTATGATCTCCTCTATTGTTCTACTCCCTCTCCCTAATGTCTACCCTCTTCTCTGCTGTGTTGTGCTATGCTCTCTACCAACTCGGTTGCTTCTCCCTCTCCCTCTGTTCTGACCTATGTTGATCCCCTGCTTCACCTCTCTACTCCCCCTCTCTCCTGCGTTACCTTAGCTATGCTCTACCAGTATCTATGTATTTTTTCATAAGGCTCTACCAGTCTTTGAGGAAGTGGTATACTGCGATCTTAGTTGAGAATTAATTCCATTTAAAGCATGATCTTGGACAACATATAGGCCGGTTAGGTGACAGAGCGCACCCTAATTGTTGAATTATGTGCCTTTGTCTGATTAATGATAATTTAAGCATATTTAGTTAGGGTGTAGGGCATAGTTTAGCCCTAGATCCAACTATATTTTTGGTTCAGAGGTAGTTTTCATACTTGTTTTTCTTTTTGCAAATGATGAAATTGGAGACCATACATATGAGTGCAAAGCTCGACTGGGATGATTATTACACCTGCATCTTGCACATCTTTTCACAATCTCAGTCGAGCTTGCACTCGTATAATTATCTTCATAATATGATGTTAATGCTATTTTCATACATGTTTTACTTTTTGCAAGAAATTTGAATAGTTTTGTATTATTTAATTATGTACTATGAGTGTTGAATTATTTTTTATGTACTATGAGTTGTAATTATGTAATCATAATATTGACCTCTTTTATCTAAGGTGGCAAAGGGGTCATATTATTTAATTATGTGCCTTTGTCTGGTTAATGATAATTTAAATATTTTTGTATTATTCAATTATGTATTATGAGCTGTGTACATACACAAATGAATCACGATAATGTACTTTTTTGTTAAATGTGGTCATATTATATCTCTCTGCATTCTATCTATCAACTACCTCCTAGTTAGTTACAATATTTTGACTGCATCTTTCCCTCCCTCGTCGGCTTTCTCTCTATCTCCTTCCTTCCTCAGCTCCCTATCCATATAATACGCAACCGCTTGTCACCATTGTATGCAGAACTTTTAGGAAGGGATTGCATCACCAACCGCTCATTGCGATCATATGGTAAGCACTCAGGAAGGTGGCTCCTCCGATCCAGCCTAGGTGCAAGAAGGAGATGTGCCGCCATCAAACATTGAATAAGGTAGCCTGAGTACCTACCTTAACTTGGACCAAATAGATGCCAGTGGAGGCGATGAGATATTTCATAAGTAGAAAAATGCATCTGTTGTACATATGATCGTATAGGTTCTCAATACTTTTTTCGATTATTTGTAGATGGCTGAGCAATCCCAGGAGCAGCATTGTGTCCAAGGTCCCTCGAAGATGTCTACGGGATGATTCGTGGTCATGGAGGTCTCACCAGCAGGGGAGCCAACTACACCAGAGAGAGTTCTAGGGTCATACAAGTCAGTCTGTGAGATTGCTGTTAAGAATCACATGCCCATCAGCTACATATTGTGGACTGATGAACGAGGTGATCCGCACGTGGTTCTTGATTCAATCAAGAACGACATCTTGTGGTCTAAGATATTAGAGAAGTTTTACTTTCCTGAAGACAAAAATATGGAAGCAGTTAAGTGCAAGACGCTAATGACCATGGGACTTTCATTTAAGAATTAGAAGGGCACACTGAACAGAACCTATGTGCAGAAAGGTACAATGCCAAATTTCCACAAATGGCTGCAACTGGAAGATCATTGGCAAGCATTTGTGGAGTACAAGTTGTCAGAAGAAGCACAAAGGTTGAGTGAGGTGAACAAAGCAAACTCGAAGAAGAACCTCTACCCCCACAAAGTCGGCAGTCATTGGTACGTGAGGAAAGAACGGTAGTGTCAATAACAGCTAGATGAACTAACGACAGAGGGCTAGAGTGAACGGTCAACACACTTCCTTCTTAGGAGGGATACTTCTTACTCGTCTGATGGAAGCTTATGCTTTACAACCTCCAAAGACTAGGAAGTGATGAAAGCTCTTGCAAAAAAGCTTGTGGAAGCCCACATGCAGTCTGCACAAGGCTTTTTCAAGCTAGAAAGGGATAGGGATGAGGTCACCTTAGCATTGGGAAACAAGGAGCATAGTTGTCGCACACTAGGAGTTGGGGAGATGGGTTGGAAATATGGATTCACAGGCAACGTTGATAGTTACAAGAGTCGAAAGAGATCTCAAGCAGAGCGAGATGCAGAACGAGAGGCAGAACAAGCTAGGATGATGGAAATGCTTGACCAAGCGCTACTAAAGGAGAGGGAATATACAGATAAAAAGATAGCACAAGTAGTACAGCAACCCCTCATGCATGAAAGGGGTACCATTGTGAGAGAAAAGGAACGGCCGACAACGTCTCCTAATGTTGTGCGCTCCAACCCCGGTGGTCGTCGAAGTAGCTATGCATCCACAGGGGTTTCTAGAACTGAATCCATCACTTATCCCGTGGACCTCATCACAACATGAACATCGTGTGAACTACACATTAGTGCTAGGAACATTACCATCAAGGTGGCTTCCGGTGTGGCTTATCCCCGTAGCTCCCATGAACATTTGCATGGACATTTGATACCGGAGAGCTACACAATGGTCTAAGCAGATGAGGTAGTTGACCAGTACCATCATGTTGAGGTGGACTACCCCACAGAGGAGGGGGTGAACACCATAGGAGAGAATAAGCACACATTCATCGCGTGGGAGAAGGCCAACATAGTGTTTGCACCATGGATGGGTCCCGAGAACCTATACTCTCCATGACACCCCTGGCCGCCGTCGCCTCATGGATCTCCCTCTCATCAGCAATCTCCTAGAAGAAGTCCACCTCCTCAGCCATAGCCTCGAAGAAGTCCACCGCTCAAGAAGACAGCACCATTAAGAAGCTAGCCATCAGCTCAGAAAACATGATCAGGTTCCACAGCATCCAAGCAGATGACATCATCTAAGAAGTCGGTTCCATCTAAGGTGGAGAAACCTAAGGATGTCTATTCACTCACTACTGAGGAAAACAAAAGTATTGTGGATGTCAGTGTCACTGCTCATTTCCATCCTCCACCACCTCCACCGAAGCCTGTTGTGCCTGAAGATACCATGAATTTTTTCATGAATATAGCCAAAGCTAAACATGTAGGGGTGGCTTCAAGTAAGCTGTCGACTGACTACGAACGTCTCAGTAAGAAGCAGGCTAGGAGGAAATCAGGCCCAATCGTTTAGGAGGCTTCAAGCATTGGAGACTTTCTGGCTTCTTCTAGATTAACAGCAGAAGAACTAGCACTACTGACTGTGGGAGTGGATATATCAAAGTTGGATGTTATATGGCCATTGGGGTTGGGAAACCTTTGGTCAAAGCAGATATAGAAAAAAACCTTAAAACTCAAATGCGCTGATTATATCATTGGTACTTAGAGCAGTCCAGGCAGGGTATACAAGTGTTCCCCGTAAGGTACAGAGATGAATATTTCCTCAATGGGGATGACTACTTCTGAGTGAAGTTCAAGTACTTGTATGAAATGTACAAGGAAGATGCCCTACACATGGCCATAATCAGAGCGTGGACTCTATAAATGACTTATACATGTGGCCATAATCAGAGCGTGGACTCTGTAAGTGACTGATGCATATAATCTATGCTATATGATCTTGTACATTAAAATTGCATGGCTAACTTCTCTCTTTTATAGAATGAAGATTCAAGCATGCAGACAAGAATTAGATAATAGATTAGGATTCATCAATCCTGGGTTTGTCAACAAGAAAATTATACGGTCGAATTCAGATTTCACCGAGGATTACTTATTAAAGTGCCTGCTTCACCACCAACACAAGACCTTGGTACTCTTACCCTGCAACTTTGAGTACGTGTTTGTGTGCCAAGGTGTTCTCCTTTTATGGGAAACTTGATTCTAGTACTAATTTGCTATGGTGACATATCCCTGTAGTTTTCATTGGATCCTCCTTATTATCCACCCAAGCTTGAGCAAGATCGTTGTCTTAGACTCACAAAAGAGAGATAAGATGACTCACCAAGACCTCATTGACATGCTAAACAGGTAAACTCGATTATTTAATCTTTATGTCAATTGCACCTAAGTTTAATTGGTATTCATATTCACGTACAGGGTGTATACAAGATACTGCAAAAAGTGTTATGTACCGTCCATACAGGAAGCAATATGATGTAAAAATTGACTTTCTAGTATGCAGGGAATATTCATGACTTGCATTTCATACTGAATAAAAAGGTTCAATTCATTCCACTTTCGAATTTCCTCTTGAAGTGTGAGGCAGTCACCTGGCAATAATCTCTACAGGTTCTATGTTCTTACTTTCATTCACAGATTCAGCCCTAACAGAGACGTTGTCATGTTCAATGATCTTGAGGTACAAAATTACATATCAATTCATTCTTTTAAATTTCTATACGTGTTCAAGGAGTAATTCTTTTGATTCTTCAAACGCAGTGCTCCAAACAATGTACAGGTGCGTTACAACATGCAGAAATGCATGCCATTCAAGAACAGGTCACCGGGTTCTTCATGGAACATGTTATCAACCCAGCTGGCGAGTTTCATGAACCGATCGTGTCGTTGACACGTCAAAGATCTTCAAATGATTCGTACATTCTAGTAGAGAGTATGCAACAAGGAGGAAGGCTAATAGGGGGTCAGGCGACTTATATATCGTCAAATGGCACCATTTTAATGAAGGATATTAATTACTATGTATTAATAAAGGACATGAATTACTATGTCTTAGTGAAGGTGTATTTATTATTGATTTACATTAAATATGTGTCTCATTATATGTATGTTAGTGCACTTGGTCTAGAGGATCCTTCTATGGCCTTCCACCTGCTTTCGGAGTTGAAACCGTTGGATGACTCTTTAACAGAATGGCCTTCCAACGATGATACAAAGGAGGAGCCAGAAGCAACGGTCCGTAAGCGTGCCTAGGAGGAGGAGGATGAGAGGTTGGCCAGTCAGCTGTGCGTTGTAGAGGAGCAAGAAGCAGCGTCCCGTAAGCATGCCTCGGAGGAGGAGGACGAGAGGGTGGCCTGTCAGTGCGCTATGGATGAGCACGAGAGGGTGGCCCATCAGTGTGCTACGGAGGAGGCCGAAGGCTCAAGCCATAGTGACGTTCAGGTATCGGACTTCGATGTATTTGACACACCAGCGAGCCTGGAGCATGGTGACACTGCGGTCGATCAAGCATGCCCAGGGCCTCCACTGCACCACCATTGGTCCCCCTGCGTCTCCGGATGTACATGCGCCATCAGCCGTTTGTGTGGAGATGTGATCCTTATCACGGGAGAGGTAGAGGGATACTAGACTGGCTCAACTCGACTGACTTTTCAGGGGGTGACTTGTGAGAACTATTATATATATGTGTGTGTTTATCGATCCATATGACTTGTAACATGTGTTCACTCGAATATGACATGAATTACTATGTATTAATGAAGGTCCCTTTATTATTGATTTGCATTAAATATATGTCTCATTGTATGCATGTATTGAGAGGGAGAGAGACGAAGAGATTGAGGAGATAGAGAGAAGACAAAGAGAGGGAGCATAGGGAGGGAGGAGAGGTAAAACGCTGCCGGCTGAAGGCTTCAGCTGGCAGTGATGAATCCTTCACTGTCGGTCCCCCAAGCCAGCAGTGATAGTCGGAACATGTTATTAACCTAGCAGTGAAGGGGGTTTTGGAGCCGGCAGTGATGTGTTGTTCTGTAGTAGTGGCTGTCAAGATCATTTAGGCATTTTTATTTTAAAAGGATAATAAGTAGCATTTGTTAGAGTGTGATGTTTAATTTGGGGAACATGGTGAGTCTTGAGGAGAGAAGAGTAGAGCAGTGCATAGTGAAGTGGCTTATGGCAAAAGTTATGCTGGCCACCAAACAGTAAGCACGCATGGGCTTCCGCTAAAAGTGGCTTCCTATCCTCAATCAAAATAAGTCATCTTGTGGGCCATCCCAAATAAGGCATGTGTTTCCTATCCATCAATGAAACGCTGCAATTGATGTTCGCTAATAGTTGTTGCATCGAAGTAATATTTTTCATCTATGGAACAAACAGAATGAGTCTAAATCCCAAGGAGATGATTCGCAGATGACGCACTATATTTATAAATGGAATTATGTTGTATCCATCAAATTTCATCCACTTGGTAATCTGATGTTGTCTCTGAAGATTCAAAGAGAAACCACTCCTTGATTAATTTGCACAAAAATGTTGGGCTCTCTCTCTCTCTCTCTCTCTCTCTCTCTCTCTCTCTCTCTAGAGAACCTGGGAAAGATATATATGTTCAAACTATTGATTGATGGGTCCATGATATTCCGACAAAGAAAAAAATTGGTGATTTATGATATGTCCATAAGTGTGAGATGGTGAAAGAAAATTTTGGCGGAGTTATTCATGTGAATGACACAACCATAGCTTACCTCGAGTTTTGCATTCATTCTTCATTTACTAACTTCTCTTTTAGTTTAAATCAAGTTAGAAACCAAGGTTATGATGGAGGAAGTAACATTGTGGGTATTAGAACTGTGTATTATGAAATCCAGAAGCTCTATGTATTCTTACTAGTCAAGGATCTAGCTCACACAGAAACAACATTGGAGGATATCATATGGGTTCATAGAATGTACGATATGTTGGAACAACAAATTACTTATAGTTTGGGATGAGTATAACAACAATAAGCACTTTAAGAAGACAAAATACAACTCATGATATTGATGGAGACAGTAGATAGCCAAATATAAATAATGGTAAACAATTGAGTCGATGGATAATTTTATTATGGAAGTTCTATTTAATGTTCTTCACTGTGTTCATCTTGCCAATCATATGTAGCTCAAAATGCGAGGCACATCAGCAGCCTTGACAGGCTTCAAGATGTACTCCATCGGGTCTCCATCCAAGCACCTGCAAGACAAATGCATGATAGAATTTAAATACTTAAATAGTATACAAATAACTAAAAAATGATAAACTTGTTCTTCCTTTCACTCACATTTTGATCCTTTCTAGAATGTTATCAAAGGATACAATCACCACTGGGAGGTGCCTCAGCTTGGGTGATTTTTGAATGGAAACAAATGTAACTGCTATTAATTAATATAGTTTATAAATATTTAGAGACATTACAGTAAATTTATGATAGAAACATAATATACTCTGCAACTAAGAAGATTATAATTTTTCCCCAATGAAATAGATCTACCTTCACTTCCATAAGGAGACCATAGCCAGTCATATCTAGCATACAGTAATCTTCCATAAGGAGGCCATAGCCAGTCACAATCATCTTCACATCATGTTCCTATGTCCAAAGTTATAAAAGGACAAATAGATCAAGAATAGTAAATAAATCACTCAGTTGAAAAAGTAAGCTATTTCTAGTAAACAATATTCAGACAAACTATATAAAAGTATTTATACCGCATCCAAAACCTCCAAGGCCTGCTTGGGACCTTCCACATCAGTCACTAAAAAAGTCAAACAATGAATCAATTAGGTAACATCAATAGAAATGAGCAGAAACAAGGACTGGGAATGGAACTAAACGTTAGCTATATATATATCTATATATATATATATATATATATATATATATATATATAATATTTTCATGTGAAATATCGTAACATCATATAACTTTTTTTTATAGAATAAAAATATATTATTTATGCTCCAGTTCAAGTTGGACCTGAATCAAAACCAAAAATATGGTTAATCGTAGCATTACATAAGAATACAAGTGCTATACTATCCACCTTAAGTCACTGTAATGCGTGTATCAACATTCTTCATGGCGAAAAAATTTGCATAGTTGTTAAAAAAAGGGCAAAAAAAAGTTGAACTGCACATCATGAAGACTTTCTTGATGCTAAAAGTGAAGATTTACCCACCTTGTATGTTACAACGCTTTAAGGCCATGGAAACAACACAACGATCAACAAGGGAATCATCAACTATGAGAACATGAGGAGATGCATCAACCGTGACATTCTCCACACTAGTTCCTTTGGAATTATTTCCATCCTTAGAGGTCGACATTACAAACCTTCCATATATAGGTGTTTGGTGTTCCTATTACAATGATGTGTTGGATTAAGCAACTATAGACTACATTATATAGGAACATGCATCAATACTAATTATACACTGAAGATATGGAATCAATGAACAAAACCAAGATATGGCTCTCATATGTTGCAAAATGCCGAGTGTGCATATCTAACATAAATTGGGCACATGTATAGTAGGTAAAATATTTAGTTTTCCCTCTTTTGTTGATTCAACATAATATATAATAGATGCGTAAATTTATAGTTATGTTGTTCTTTAGGCCTTAGTATATCTACAGAGACCTATACTATTTTTATTAATATATAGCTTTCATTTTCATTAAATTATTCTAGCATATCAAGCAAGAAATAAATATGGTGCCACCCTTCACTAGCATGGTATAGGAGCTTTGTCAGATTAATTGGAAGTTGCGTCACTAGGGATGCCTCAACATACTAGTAGATGGTTATTGAAGAAAATGAATGCCTTGGGATAGGAATCTAAGGGTTATAAAATATTTGGCGTCACTAGGTGTAACAGCCCAAAATTTACTAATGTAAAATTCTCTAAAAAGAAATTAAATAATAAATAAATTGCTTTCTCGATGATCAGTGTTCTTCGCCCTCGGCCCGCTCTCTCTTTCTCTCCCTGCGCGCCCCCACTCTCCTTCCCTATGCCAAGGCCATCTCATCCCATCTCCGCACCACACCCACTCGCGCTCCCTTCCGCTCCTCTCTCTCTCTCTCTCTCATGCTCACCAACACCCAAGCCCGATGTCAGACCTTCCTTCTTCACCTCTTTCCTTTCTTTGTGACCGGCTCTGAATCGAATATGTTGATCCCGCATGTGAGTTAAGGAAACAAATCACCAATTTACGTCAGGATGGAAACCATCAAATGCAACACATTTCAACAGATCAATCATCCAAAGGATTGGAGCTTAGTACATGGAAATCATTGTGTGATTACCGTCCGCCAAGCTTAACCCTAGCGTGACTAGTATTCGCCTCCTCGGTGTATAACCCCCCACCCCGAGACCATCCTGAGCACCCTACAACTCCCCATAAACTTTTATCAACCATTCGTAGCACAAGCGCTGCCCAGGAGCCCTCCCAACTAGCTCAAGCCATCACCGATGCTGAGCCACTGCAAGTCACCCACGCACCAACCGAGCCCGCAAATGAGTCCACTAATACCCCAGGACTATCTTTCACCACTCATCGTAGAAGCCTGGGCACCGCAATGAGGTTTTTGCTATCTCCAACGAAGTTGCCGCCATGGAAGCCCGTCGTTGATGCCGGCTATTGCTAGATTTAAGGTAGGTTGACTCATAGCCATCCAATCTTTCATTAGTGGTTAGGATTAGATTATTCTTGTACCGATTCGCTTATTTGATCTTGGCTGATGGATCTTAGACATGCTCCTGTTTTAATGTTGTTTGATCCCAATCAGCTACTATCAGGACCAGTCTAAGGAAAGCCCAATCCCTTGCCATATTTTGAGCCAAGAATCAATCCCAATATATGAAGACTTTATAGATGATAACATAACTCAATGTTATTAACTTAACGTTATAGTTTGTTATTACAAGAAGAATCTTTGAGGGTCAAAAAGCAATAAAACTTTGCAGCTAGCATGATCTCTATTCCAAGCACCTCCCATAGATAGAGAACAGAGAGCATTGTCAACACACCATCTTCAGAAGAGTCCTCATATTCTTCCCCGACTGAGCATTATGGTTATAACAAGTGTTAGTACGTCTCATACTCCGTAAGTTGTGGTAGGAATGCAAATGAACACATTCAACAAGAATAAAGCTAACCTGAGTTTATTTGCATAAAAGCATAATTTGGATAAAAACAATTAATAAAGTGAGTAATTGAATGAATGAAGAATAAATAAACAACCTCAAGAATTACTCCTCTTGACTTAACCAATTTTTCTATCACCTCAATCATGGTTCCCAGTACCAAGGTCAACCACCTCAAACATGATTCCCGCAACCATGAATGACAAACAAAACAACTAGTATGTCCATTCTAATCATGTGTGGCATTCCTCACCGCTCATCACCTCAAGTACAACTGATTAATCAGTTTTACACTCTACAACGGTTGCACACTTTACCCATAAGTCATGATTTCCATTTCCCCCATTTTGATCAAACATTTACGCACTTCCGAGGTGTGTAGCTAGGAATCACTACAAGACCATTACAAAGTTCCTATCAACAAGTGTCTACCCGCTAAGGTTTCACCGCCACCTGAATAACATCTCAACAACAGAAGCCCCCTCTTATGCCATACAGATCTAGGGAAATTACCATTCCATTCCACGTTCCTCCAACTAGTCTATACTATGTTGGGAGAAAACTAAGTACTTGACTAGGCTAAATTTTCCAATCCATGTTTCTAAAAACATTATCACTATCAGGGGATTGGTACCACGTTGCCCCCCTTGACTTCGGCCGTCCTTAGCCAACCCCAAAGATTGGTAATTCCCAAACATCCAGCGATAGCTTTCGCTACCAATGGTACCGGCGCCAAGTTACCGCGAGAAACATCCATAGCTGGAGCCTTGCGTGCGACCCTCCACCGGTGAACCACGGGAGGGCAGATGCTTCCTGGCCTCTCCCGACAACTTCTGGTGGGCGCCTCCGCCCGTGACGACCCACGACTCAAGGGAGAAGCTCCCTCCGAACAGTCACCATAAGGCTTCATCGGCTCGACCGCCACTGAGCCTCAGTAGCGACGTATTCAGTACTCCGGACGCTAACATTCAAGGAGCTCATCTGATTCTCAGATCTCTTCCATAGTTGGATCCGGTGAATCCACTAACTCCTATGGTCAATTAAGTCAAGATCCTACTCGATGCAGCCCAGATCCAAGTTGCTCGAGCAAACAATCCTAGCAATTCCAGGCCCCTCAGTCGTTATGGTCTCGGCTCGAGGAGCCACGGGCAGGAATGCTCTTGAGTAGGGGAATCTCAAACAGGAAGCTCAGGTGGTCGAGCCCAAACACGATAATGTGGGCCAAACTGTAGCTGCCCCATCCATAGGCGCAGAAATCAGGAAGACCTGAGGAATCGTATTCCTCACAATCGGTATGATCTACGGACGGTGATCAAAAACCATCGTGAAGAACTTCGTGAAGATGATCGCCGCCACTATGACCGTAGATCTACAGGACGAGATGGTCGACATGACTCCCCTGCTCGAAGAGCTAGGCGTGATAGTCCCTCACCACCTCGTTTTGAAGAGTTTGATAGGGGCTGCGAGGCTTTCATGCATGAACTTCGATCAATTCGGTGGCCCGAGAAGTTCTATGCGGGCTCGATCAAGAAATATGATGGGAAAATAAATCATATTGAGTGGTTGCAGATCTAAACCACAGTTATTCGAGAAACCGGTGGTGACAATCGAGTAATGGTCAATTACCTGTTAACCACCCTTGATGGACCCGCATGGTCCTGGTTGCTAAACTTACCACCCAACTCAATTAGTACGTGGGCAAAACTTAAGGCTTTATCATAGCCAATTTCAATGGAACATTCAAGCGCCCAGGAACGGAGAATGACCTCCACTAGCTGCACCAAGGCGACAATAAATCTCTTCGAGATTTCATCAATTGGTTCAGCAACAAGCATAACACTATCCCGGACATCTTAGATGAGTCGGTAGTTATCACCTTCAAACGAGGTGTTCAGGACACAAACTTGCATGGAAATATGGCTACTCAAAAGATCAGCACTCAAAGAGATTTTCAAGTTGACTAACAAGTGCGCAAAATGAGCGGAAGCGCAGGTACACACTAAAAACCTCCAATCTAGAAAGGACAGACTAGAGTCCTCGAAGAACGGAGGAAAGAAGAACAAACCTGGTGACAAGCGCATGGGTCCCGATACAACTATAGCCGCAGTTGACAAGAATAAATCATGCAACACTGGAGACAATAAAGGCCTCAATCGAGGTGGTGGAAAGTGGTGCCCAATCCATCAGAGCAACCAGCACGACTTTGACAAGTGCTTTGTGTTCAAGAAGAAGCTTGATGAAAAGATCAAGGCAAACGCTGAGTGTGACAATAAGCAGGCTAAGTCAAACATGGAGGGTAACGAGCCCCAGTTCCATGAGGCTGACCATAGCTTAGCACACATCTTCGGAGGATCCGCCATGTACGAGTCCAAAAGGCAGTACAAGACGGTCGAGCGAGAAGTCAACTTGACCCTAACTGGGCCCACTCGGTATCTCAAATAGTCTGTACACTCGATCACCTTTGATCAAACTGACCATCTAGTCGTGATACCACATCCTGGTCGATACCCGTTCATGGTTCAGTCAACCATACTCAACATCAAAGTCTCCAGAACTCTAGTCGATGGTGGTTGTTCACTCAACCTCATTTTCTTCAAAACCATGGACAAGATGGGAATTCGGAGGTTAGAGATTAAGACGGGAGTTGAGCCTTTCCACGGCATAACTCCCAACTCATCGACCATGCCTCTCGGCCAAATTGAGTTGTCGATCACGTTTGGCATGCCCGACAACTTCCGCACAGAAAAGCTAACCTTTGATATTGCAGATTTTGAGACGGCGTACAATGTGATCCTAGGTCACCCAATGCTAGGCAAGTTCATGGTGGTGGTTCGCTATGCCTATCAAACACTCAAGATCCCGGGTCCTAAGGGGGGCCATTATCGTTAAAGGGGATCAACGCGTAGCGGTTAAATGTGACAAGCAAAGCCTGGATATGGTCGAACACTTCAGTTGAGTGGCCATCACTCCTAAGGATGAAAAATCTAAGCGTCAAAGGCGCCAAGGTGTCGTCAAGGCCAAAGACTCTAGGCTCGTAAGTCTTGCTGGCACTTCTAAGTCTGACGACACCAAAAGCAAGAACAACGATGACGTCAACAACAACAAGACCGATGGTTGCGTCAAGGCAGTGCCCCTCAACCCGTCTGAACCATCCAAGATGGTTAAGATTGGGGCCAACCTTGATCCTAAATAAGAACTCGAGCTCATCACCTTTCTCTAGGCAAACCAAGATGTGTTCGCACGGCAACCGTCCGATATGCCTGGGGTCCCCAAGGAGGTGATCAAGCATTAACTAGCTGTTAAACCCGACGCTAAGCCTTTGGTGCAGAAGTAGCAAAGATTTGTGGAAGACAGGAAGCGGGCTATCCAGGAGGAGGTTGATAAGCTCCTAAAGGCGGGTTTCATCCGAGAAGTGCGTTATCCTACGTGGCTCACGAATCCCGTCCTCTTCAAGAAGGCCAATAGCAGATGGAGAATGTGCGTCGACTTCACTGACCTCAACAATGCTTGCCCTAAGGATCCTTTTCCTCTCCTGTGCATCGACCATATCATCGACTCTATGGCAGACTATGAATTGCTATGTTTTCTAGATGCCTATTCAAGGTATCACCAAATTACCATGGGATTAGAGGTTGAGGAGAAAATGGCTTTTACTACTCCCTTTGGTGTATTTTGCTATGTAAAGATGCCTTTTGGTTTAAGAAACACTGGTGCTACGTATCAAAGATGTATTCAAAATTGTCTACAACCCCCAAATTGGGCACAATGTAGAAGCATATGTTGATGATGTTGTAGTCAAATCAGAAACCAGAAGTGCATTGGTTGACGATCTCAGGGAAACGTTCAACAACTTCAGGAAGTATCACATGATGCTCAACCCCAAAAAGTGCATGTTTGGTGTGCCGTCAGGCAAGCTTCTCAGCTTCCTGGTGTCAAGTCGTGACATTGAGGCCAACCCGTGCAAAATTGAGGCCCTCGACCAGATGCGGTCACCTCGAACACTGAAGGAGATTCAGAAACTGACAGGTTGCATTGCTGCTCTTAGTTGATTCATTTTCAGGATGGACGAGCAAGGGATGCCTTTCTTCAAGTTGTGGAAGAAACAAGACTGATTGGAATGGACAGAAGAAGTGGAGCGTGCTTTCCAGAACTTAAAAAGTACTTATCTTCTCCGTTAATTCTTACACCGCCTAACGAGAAAGAGGAGCTCTTTTGTATATTGCAGCTACCCCACAAGTTGTAAGCACAGTAATGGTGGTCGAACGGGAATGTCCCGAGAAAAAGGCCAAGGTCTAGAAATCTATTTATTACATGAGCGAGGTTCTACACTACAATATCCACAAGTACAGAAGCTAATATATGCAGTATTAATGTCTTCCCGGAAATCACGGCACTACTTTCAAGCGCACAGGATCACCGTCATAACAACATATCTACTGAAGGATATAATACACACTCGGGTAGCTACTGGACGAATCGCACAATGGGCGATAGAACTAAATGAGTTCGACGTAAGCTACACACCATGCACAAGTATGAAATCCGGATTGTTAGCAGATTTCATCGTCGAGTGGACAAGCGTTGAAGAGACAAAACCAAACATGGTTGAAGATCACTGGACACTTTTCTTTGATGGATCGCTCACGCTTCAGGGCTCAGGTGTTGGCATTGTACTCAAATCTCCAACAGGCGGCGAACTTAGGTACGTTGTTCAATTAGACTTTAAAGCTTCTAATAATGTTGCAGAATATGAAGGACTAGTAAACAGGCTCCACATAGCTACATTGCTTGGGCTTAAACGACTTCTTGAGAAAGGGGACTCACAGCTAGTTGTAAACCAAGTTCAAAAAGAGTACCAGTGCTTGGACAACAACATGATGGCTTACTTACCTGAGGTACGAAAGCTCAAGAAAAGTTCGAAGGGCTAGAAGTGATGCATATCAGAGGGAGTGATAACTCTAGTGCAGATGAACTTGCTAGACTCGCTTCTTCTCGGGCACCAGTACCCATAGGGGTCTTCATTGAGAAACTCCTTAAACCATCTGTCCCGACAGTTCAGCCAACGGATGCTGCCCAACCCGACCAGCAGTCTGACTAGGTCAGCGAGGCAGAACCCACAGACACTGGATGATACACTACTCGAATGCAACCCAACTTGGATGACTCCATACCAAGTCTATCTCGAGGGTCGAGACATCCCTGATGATGATGCGTCTGCATAGAAAATTGCTCGTAAATCTAAACTCTACGTTTTGGTAAACGGCAAGCTCTACCGAAAGGGGAGTAATGAAATCTTGATGAAGTGCATCACTCAGGAAGAAGTCAATAAAATATTGCTCGATATCCATGGAGGCACGTGTGGTAATCATGCGTCTTCTCACACCTTGGTCGGAAAAAAAATTCGCTAGGGATTCTATTGGCCAACTGCCCTCTATGATGCTTCTGAGCTGGTCAAAAAGTGTGAGAGCTGCCAATTTTTTGAAAGGCATTCCACTCGACCAACCCAAGCTCTGCAAACAATTCCTCTTTTTTGGCCTTTCTCCGTCTAGGGCTTGGATAGCCTGAGACCATTCCCAAGTGCCCAAGGCGGTTACAAGTTCCTATTCATGGCTATCGACATGTTCACCAAGTGGATAGAGGCCGAACCTGTTGGAAAAATAATCGTAGAAGCGGCTAAGAAGTTCATGAGGAGCATAATTACTCAATTTGGCATTCCGCATCAGATAATTATGGATAACGGTACCTTATGAATAATTACGAATAATGGTACCCATTCAGAAACGAAACTGTTATTGCGTTTTGCGAAGAATTCGGCATCAAGACTTATTTCTCCTCAGTGGCTCACCCTCAGAGTAAAGGTCAAGTTGAGCGGGCTAATGGTATAGTCTTGCAGGATATCAAAACTCGGGTCTTTGACAGGCTAAAAGCCTACTTGAAATGCTAGGTAAAAGAGCTTCCCTCGGTACTGTGAGGCGTTTGTACGTTGACTAATAGGGCCACCGGTGAAACTCCGTTCTTCTTGGTTTATGGAGTGGAAGCGATGCTCCCAACCGAGTTGCAATTCGGATCACCTCGAGTGGAAAGTTACTCAGAAGAAGGGCAGGAGCACTTAAGAGCGGATGACATAAATTTACTCGAGGAGTACTGAGATCGAGAGTCTATTTGAGCAGCTAAGGATCACCAGGCATTGCATAGATATCAAGGCCAAAGAATTTAGCCAAGCAACTCGCTGTTGGGGACCTCGTCCTGCGAAAGGTACAGAAACAGGCCCGGGGCCACAAGTTATCGTCTAAGTGGGAAGGACCTTACATAGTAGTTGAGGTCACCCGACCTGGGTTAGTACAGCTATCTACTTCGAACAGCGAGATACTCAAGCACTCGTGGAACATTAACCAACTCTGAAAGTTTTATTCATAAGATAGATTACAGAAAGGATCCGCCTAGCTCTGGCAAATAGTGAAGATCCACCACCTCCAAAAGTTTGGAAGCGTATGGACCCTCATTCGCCCCTAAACGAGTCGAGGAACCTTCTATACTCCTCCCATGGGTGGCAGCTGATCACCCTAGGAATCGGCCGCCGACCAACATACGGGCTAGGAAAAGTGGCCGAGGAGAAGGTCCTGCTGGAGCTGATGACCGGCACCGGTGATGCCGAGTGGTCTTCTGCCTGGCACAAAGGCGATCTAGCAGTTGTCGATGGAGAAGGCGATTGTGCCTCCTTCGCCGGCGATGACTTGGGGGCTCCAGCACCGAAGACCTCAATGGCAGCTTGGTCGATGATCTGGTCAAGATCACCACCACCTTCATTCCACTCCGGTGCAGAGCACTATGCCGAAGCATAGGTCTCGATGTAACGGCGAATGAGCTGAGTGAGGAGACAGTGATGGTCCACGATGGATGTTTCTTCCCTCTCCTTCTAAGGCCCGCTACTCGAGTCCTCATCATCGGAAGATATGATGATGTTGACCTCAGGAGGTATCATGGCGAGAGGCCTAGGGGAAAGGACTTCTGGGATCGGCTCATGAGGAGGAGAATGAGTGGAGGCCATGGCTTCAAGCTATATGAGTCCTAAGAGGCAATGGTAAAAACACAAAGGAGACAAACGGCTTCGAGTTCCCTCGATTTATAGTGGGGGAAATGGGTTGTACTGTGTAAATGTGGCTGTCAAGATACAAAATGATGGCGTTGCCTCAGGCGCGTAGAATGCTTGGTGGAAGTCATGATAGCGTTATGGCTTGTCTCGTCTCTGCAAAGAGGGATGGACAGCCATTATGATGCATCATATCAATGTTGCGGTGAAAACGAGTACAAATGGGAGTGGGGTCTTTTAATGCCCACCTTCCCACTGGTTCAAGTTCACTCGATAATTATATTACATTCAAAACCATAACGCTCGGGGGCTTATATTCTCGAGTATTCAGTCGAGAACGGGCCTCTTCGACCAACTCTGTTATCGAGTACATAGACGAGAGCGAGCCTTATCGAGTACATGGTCGAGAGAGAGATTCGGTCGAGTACAAAGTTCTGAACTACAAAACTACTTTTTGATCAATAGTACAGGTATGTCCTTTCTACTCTTCGATCGAGTAATTTCTTCCTCGACCATAGAGTCGGGGGCTACATCGTAATACCATATGTTTTTTGCAAAATTTTATCTGGCTCTGCATTGGTCACATGGAATAGGACCAACGGAGGCATGTGTTGGGTCGATGACAGACAGTTACACCTCAGGAGGCATAACGGCACAAACATTGTCAGACATCTCACGCCTAACGGCCAAAAGGGTTCTGAAGTCCTAGTCTGCTTTGTGTGTGCTCTCTATCGAGTTCATGTTTATATGTTGATCGAATGCGCACGTTGATAAAGTTTGCAAAAAATTCAATATGATTTTTTTTATCTTTGTATTAGTCTTTTTCTTACTATTACGGTCTTCTCAAACACTCGAAGGCCGCGCATCTAATAGCTTATCCAATTAAGATTTTAGGTTTATAGATACATAATCGCATGGTCTTGAGAATGATGACAACATGCCTCTATCAGTTATTGCATCTACTTATGCTAATCCTATTTCATCGTCAAGGAAATAGTAGACAAAAGCATAATAGACTGGCAAACTGTAGCGTTGTTGTGGGCATTCTTGGATCATAAAATGTATTTTACAAGTGCCGGAACAGGATGGACCATCAGTCTGAGGGACTCTGCTCACCATCCTCACTAGGCAAACTAAGCCTTAGAGACTCGACAAAGGCTGGAACCACCAGCTGGACACTTTCAACAAGTTTTGTGGCCTCCTCGCTAGTACAATTAAACCCAACTATCTCCCAACTATCACTAACTAAACCTCATAAACAAATATCGAAAGTTGCTTCACTCCCCAGACGATGCACCTTGACCTAGCCATCATTGTGCACAAATGGTCCTTTCAAAATCCATGGTGCAAACTCTGCCACCCTGTGCACTTCACGCCAACAAGTGCAGACACAGCAGAAGAAAGAGAAATGCTCCAGGTGCAATAGCTTGTTGGAGATGATATCTGGTACTACCAATGGCAGAACAGCCCCATCGGGATGCTCAGCCATGAGACTTAGGGTGGGCAACAAAAATCCTTGAACAAAGGTAGATGATGCTGAAAAAGTTTGCAGAGGAGATCTAAAGGCAAGGTTTTAAGCAAAGGTGGAAAAGATGAGGTGATGGAGTTTCTCTTTGGAAGTATAAGTAGGCAGTGTCTCCAAATTAAAATCGGAAATTAATTCCGCCTCGGCAACTACTCCTATCTCTATGGCGCATCGGTCGATGAGAAAGACAGGATGATGATGATGTGCGAATCTCTGCACACACTTTTGCCCACATTAAATGCGCCCATACCCATCATTTCAAATTTCGAAAGGTTTTTTTAACTCTACTCAGAGTTGGGTGTTGATCAGTTGAGTTCTTTAAATCTTTTCAAGTCTCGAGAGCGGTTAGCCACAGGGTGCTCGACCCGAGTTAGCTTCCACTCGATACTCAAGAAAGGATTCATCCATACTCGATTCTTTCGACCATGAGTTCAAACTACTTTACTCGACCAAGCTTAAACTTGGCAGTACTCGAGTAGGTGCTTATGGAAACCTCTCCTCCGGAGTAGAGTTAGGGGGCTACTGTCGAATATCAAACTATGGGGTATATGCGCATAAGGAGTATATCACACAAAGACAGGGTATGTACAACACACATTAGGAAGTTTCAGATATCATGGAACCGAATCAGTGGTACCTGATAACCCAAAATCAAGGAAGTAGATATCAGGAAGGTTTAGATTGTTACCCAACCCGATACGATTATTATTGAAAATAGATTTATCTATTTGGACATCAAGGAAGACAACTCCCTATCGACTACGGCTGGATAGGAGTCGGTACCTCACCACTATATGAGGCGGAAAGGCTGGGGAGGAAGAAGGGAGACAACAACACAAAACACGCGAGAGAACTCGAGGGAAGGATCAAGACCCTAGCAGAGAAGATATTCAGTGACTTTAGCCTTAAGTTAGATTAGATCCGATCTACTCCCTGTAATAGTTTTAGCCACATTGCTTGTACTCGAGATCATCAATATACGGCAACAACACCCCCACGGGACGTAGGGTATTACTCCAATCGGAGGCCCGAATCTGTATACAACGATTGTCTCGTCTCATGATTAGTCCCTGCACTCGAACGTACCTAGTCCATTTATGGACATATTGTTAGGAACAAATCTTCGACAATTCTATCATGAGCTAAATATTTAACAAAGATAGAAAATATAGTGTAATATTCCACAATGCATTGTCATGAACCAAGCAGACCTAGAGCAAGATATTCTTCAGACTAGTCTTAACACAAGCATTGACTAAGCCAAAGCAATTACGAACATGGTGATCAAGAATGTAGCATTTCATAGCCTACATGATTCTTAAAATTACCAAATTTCATCTTAAAGAAAGCAAGCTTGCTTGAAATGTATCATGTCAAAGCATCAAGAAGAGCCTAAGATTAAAAGATTGCTCCACACAACTACTCAACTTAGTCCAAATTCAAGTCTAGCAATCGAAAATACTAAAGACATACAAGTCAAAGCTCAACTATTGTGATTATCTTACATAATGAAATGTAATGCAAATGCAATAAAAATAAGATAGAGAATGTACAAAGGACAACTTCCCCTCACACAATGCCATAGGGATGGCACACACCAAGCTATCCTCTCAAATAGGCAAATCTTGTAGCATATATAGGCTTGGTGAATATATCGGCTAGCTGGTGTTGGGTATCTATTTAGCTCACTCAATGTCTCCCTTCTCATTTTGGTCTCTTAGAAAGTGGAATCTCACATCTATATGTTTGGTTTTGGAGTGTTGAACTGGGTTGTTAGCTGAGCTTCTGGCACTGGTATTGTCATACAAAAGTGGCACATTCCTGAAATTCAACCCAAAATCCATCAAAGTAACAACCATCCATGAAATCTATGAGTAATAGCTAGTAGTAGCTACATATTCAGCTTCAGTAGTAGACTGCACAATGCTAGACTATTTGTGAGAAGACCAACACACAACAAAACTACCCAAGAAGTGACAGACTTACCAGAGGTACTTTTCCTGTCAATTATACAACCAGCGAAATCCGCATCTAAAAAACATCGAAGAGAAATTGTCACACCCGGTTTTAACGGCCAAAACCAAGTGCGGCTTATGTGTGCCCAGGAAGTTTAACACACATAAGGACGTCATAGGTGAAGTAACAAAAGCAATACTTTATTCAATTAAACGTTCACCTCTTACAATAAAAGAATTTACCTAAGCAACCTCAAATCTTAACCTAAACGACATCATCTAAATGACGGCAGCGGGACGAAAGCATTGGCGACCAAAACTCCATAGACACCGACTGGAAGACACGCTCCTTAGAACACCAGGTCGTCGTCTTGGAAATCCTCAAAGTCTTCCACTGAGCAGCATATGTTTTTGGTAGGAGAAAGCAAGGGTGAGCACATAATGTACTCATCAAGTGTGGGAAAATAATGACATGCAGGCTTATATCAAGGATAGGCTGACACAAGGTATTATTTGCGTAAATGCGAGTAATGAAAACACATTTGGACTCAAAAGCATTAGACAAGTATTAAATGAACGTAACCCAACAATCCATCATCTAGCATACAAGGTTCCCCACCGTGCATACCCCAACCGTCTAGTACTCCCTGTACTGAGACCAAAACCACAACATCTAGTACTCTCTGTACCAAAACCAAAACCAAACCACCATCTAATCATGTGAGGATCCAAGTCTCTCATATCCGTGAGCACGGCTGTTATAACAGTTTTTACACTCTGCAGAGGTTGTCCAGCTTTACCCACAAGTCAGTGAATTCCATGTTGCCGTGTTTGCAAGACACTTAACACACACCAGTGGTGTACCACCAAGAATCACTATATGACACTTTCCACTAACCAGAGACTAATCCAGTGCATGTCTGCTCACTAGGTTTCACCGCCAGGCTTTACGCAAGCAAAGCTCCTACCCAGAAGCCTCCTTTTGTGCTGACCCAACGCACACTGGATAGACTCTAATTAGTATGTCACACCTTACCCATATCAGCCTCGTGGTTGGTACGTTACTTCTTGGGTTATCGCTCCATGAACCGGTCCTTACTTAGGTCACTTGAGCAAACACTAAACCAACATCATAACCATGACAACTATCACCAACATCCCTATGCTGAAGACCTAAGGTTCCATGTTGCTAAAACATTATCATATTAACCATCATTACTGCATATGTTCATTAGTCAAAATTATGACACTTCCCAATATCCCAAAAGCAAGGCTAAGCAAACTACCCATAAAAGACTCCTAACCATAAACCATCTAGGTTCCAAGGGATGATAAGGGAATATCTAGGGAAAACCCTAACATAGATGACTACCCATCATATTGACAGACTTTGCATGCAGTTTTGTAAAACAAAACATTTAAAAATGTAGGTTCAATATGATCAAGGACACTTGCCTTCTCCTTGCTGCTGCTCAGTGTATTCTTGCTCCTGGTCTTGATGTTCTTCAAATTGATCCGGGACGTTATCGGCTAATCGCACAATCACCGGCAAATAAACAAACAAGATACACTAAGAACAGAGCACAAAACAAAAGAACAACAAGATAAAAACTGGCTAAAAAGAAAGAGCACTAAAAAACGAATCCATCGGCGCAAGAATCGCTTAAATCGGAGTTACGATGAAAACGTTAGGGCTAAAACAAGTCTAGGGTTAAATATGGAAAAGAAAAAGGACCTAAATTGAATTAACAGAAAGTCCAGGGACCTTTTTTGTAAAAATAGAGGGACCAAAATATAATTATGAAAAAGTATAGGGACCTAACTGTAAAAAGATATTTCAGAAAAGTTCAGGGGCTAAATTGCAAAATTACCAATTAAAGGAATTATTAGATTTATTTTTATACTGAAAAAGGTTTGAATACTGACTAGGTAGCTCTGGCTGACGTGGCATGGTGACATGGGTGACACATCAGCAAAAAGGCTGAGGTGGTGGCTGAGGTGGATGGTTGACATGGCATGGTTGCTGACTGGGTTGAGTGGCAACACGTGGCAACCTCTGCTTGGTCAGTGAAGGGGTACAGATGGGATCTAATCTAGGCCATTGAGGACAGATCCGACGGCATAGAACAGATCGGGCGGCCGGAGGGGAAGAACAGGGCGGCGCCCGAGGGATAGCGGCGGCGCATGGCCGGGATTCTTGCCGGAATCGGCTAGGGCTCGCCGGCGGCGGAAACGAGCGGCGCAAAAGAATCAGGGGAGTGCGGGGACTCCGTTTTGAGGCTTACCACGGGCTTGGCGGCACGGGAAGGCGGTCGGCGACGGAAGGCGGCGGCGGCTGCTTCGGGAACTCATCGAAGAGGGTGCTCCGGCAACGTAGGGGCCAAGGCGATAGCGGGGAGAGCTTCAGCAGGGGCAGGCGCGTGCAATGGTGGGCTCGGGCTACTCTGTGTTGCTCTGGAACGGCGTGGCGGCGAGCTCGGCTGAAGCGGCGGCGATCTCGGCTGAAGCGGCGGCGATGGCAGTTTGGCGAGCTTCAATCTCGACGACTAAGGCTCGGGTCTCGGCGATTTTCGGATGAGATGAGTTCGGTGAGGGGGTTTCTACTTATATAGGCGGCTCGGGACATCCAGGGCGTCGGCGTAACGCATTTGACTCGGACATGGCGGCGGAGGGCTAAATCCGAGCTCGGTTTCCTCGTTTAAACGCGAAATCTTTAGAGATATGGTCGGTTAGAGATAGAGGAGATCTCGGGCTTTGATTTGGCAAAAATCTAGAAGCTCTAAGGCTCGGGATGGCTCGGATTCGAATCGGAAGGCGGCGGCCAGCGCGTGTTTGACTTCGAGTCGGAATCCGACCGAAGGAGGAAGAAGGACCTGACGAGCGGGGCCCGCATGTCGGCGGCTCAGGTGTGAGCGGCTCGACGCGGTGTCTTCGGCGCGTGGGCTGGCGCGCGCGAATGGGCCGAGGCGGGGATGAGGCCCAGGTGGGAGGGGAAGTCGGCGGCGACTGGGCCGAAGCCGAGGAGAAGGTGGGCCGAAAAGAGAAAAGGCAGCCCAGAAGAGGTTTTATCTTTTTCCTTTTTCCTATGAATTCAAATCCAAATTCAAATTCAAAATCTAGGCAAAAACTCTTCAAATAAATTCATCAAAATTCAGATAAAAATCTTATTTGCCTAATTCAGCATGAATGCAAAATATTCACTTATATCCTATGTCATTTTCTTCTTCCTTCATATAAATAAGGTTTTCTCTCTTTTTAAATAAAATATTTAAACTCATTTGAACTTTAATATTGAGAAAATTTTAGAATTAGAAAAAAATTAGGGTGTTACAAACCTACCCCCCTTGGAATGAATCTCGCCCTCGAGATTCACCTGGAACAGAGAAGAGATGAGGAAACTCCGCTTTTAGATCTTCTTCCCTTTCCCAAGTTGCTTCATCTTCCGAGTGGTGACTCCATTGCACTTTGCACATTGGTATTACCTTGGTTCTGGTTACTCTTTCCGATCTTTCAAGAATCTTCTCAGGGTATTCCACATAGGAGAGATCTTCCTGAACGTCTAATTCTTCCATAGGTAATTGTTCTTCTGGTACCCGAAGACACTTCTTCAACTAGGAAACATGAAAAACATCGTGCACATCTGACAGCTGAGGTGGTAGTTCCAACTGATAAGCCACTTCTCCCCTTTTATCCAATATCTTGAAGGGTCCGATGAATCTAGGTGACAACTTTCCTTTAACCTTAAATCTACGAATACCCCTCATTAGCGAGACCTTAAGATAGACGAAATCCCCAATTTCGAAAACCAATTCTCTTCGTCTATTATCCGCATAACTTTTCTGTCTGGACTGTGCAATCCTCATATTTTCTCGAATCACCTGAACTTGTTTTTCTGCATCTCGTAGAACTTCTAGGCCAAAAACCTGACTCTCTCCCGTCTCATTCCAGAACAGCGATGTTCTACATTTCCTCCCATACAAGGCTTCAAAGGGAGACATTTGGAGGCTTGTCTGATAGCTGTTGTTATATGAGAACTCAGCATAGGGTAAACTTTTGTCCCAACTTTTTCCATACTTAAGAGCACATGCTCTCAGCATATCTTCCAATATTTGATTTACCCTTTCTGTTTGACCATCTGTTTGAGGGTGATAGGCAGAACTAAAATTCAACTTCGTGTCCATAGACTCATGTAGCTTCTGCCAAAACTTAGAGGTAAACTGAGTTCCTCTATCCGAAACAATCTTCTTTGGTATTCCATGCAGACATACTATTCTTGACATATACAACTCTGCTAGTTTAGCTCCACTATATGTGGTTTTTACTGGAATGAAATGGGCGACCTTTGTAGTAAACCTGCTGGTCTCTGATGTTCTGCTTTGACTTTTTGACAAGTATCACACAGAGCTACATATTCTGCAACTTCTCTTTTCATTCCATACCACCAATAACGATCCTTAAGATCGTGATACATCTTGGTACTCTTGGTACTCCCAGGGTGAATGGAGTAAGCTGATTTGTGAGCTTCTCTCAGAATCGTCTTTTTAATATCTTCCCGGTTGGGTACGCAAACTCTCTTTTTGAACCATATTGTACCTTGACTATCTTCCGTGAAACCTGGAGCTTTATCCTCCTTAATAAGCTGTCTAATTCCCTTGAGCTTCTCGTCCTCCAGTTGACTTTTCCGAATTTCTTGTTCAAGGGTACAATCTAATTCCATGGTGGTTGTTTCCATGTCTGCCACAAATCCAAGGTTGAGCTTTTCAAACTCTTTCCATAACCCAGGTTGGTTATCTTGAACCATCATCGAATTGCAGTAACCTTTCTGGCTCAAGGCGTCGGCCACAACATTTGCTTTTCCTGGGTGATAGTGAATTTCCACATCGTAATCTTTAATCAACTCCAACCATCTGCGTTGACGAAGGTTTAGATCCAGTTGAGTGAAAATATACTTCAAGCTCTTATGATCCGTGTATATTTCACATCGTTTCCCAATGAGGTAATGCCTCCAAATCTTCAGAGCATGAACCGCAGCTGCTAGTTCTAAATCATGTGTGGGGTAGTGTTCTTCATGCTTCCTTAATTATCTTGACGCATAGGCCACGACTCGACCTTCTTGCATGAGAACACATCCAAGTCCTTGTCGCGAAGCATCACAGTAGATGTCAAAGTTCTTGCTAATATCAGGTAGTACTAGCATTGGGGCCGTAGTCAATCTCTTCTTCAATTCTTCAAAACTTGCCTGACAAGCAGGACTCCATTTAAACACCACATTCTTCTCAAGCAAAGAGGTAAGAGGTCGGGCTATCCTAGAGAACCCTTCTATGAAACGGCGATAGTACCCTGCTAATCCAAGAAAGCTTCTGATTTCTGACACGTTGGTCGGTGGTAACCAATTCAGTACATCCTTCACTTTACTAGGGTCTACTGCTACACCTCCAGTGGTTAAGATATGGCCAAGAAACGCGACTTGGTCTACCCAAAAATCACACTTGCTAAGCTTGGCATACAGCTGATGTTCTCTAAGTGTCTATAGCACAATCCTCAAATGTCCTTCGTGTTCTTTGCTTCTGGAGAAGATTAGAATATCATCAATGAACACCACCACAACTTGTCCAAATAATCCATGAATGTTCATGAGATTCATGAAGTAGGCTGGGGCATTGGTTAATCCGAATGACATAACTGTATACTCGTATAGCCCATATCGAGTACTGAAAGCCGTCTTTGGTACATCCAACGGTCGAATCTTCAGCTGATAGTATCTTGATCTTAGATCAATCTTGGAGAACACTTGGGCTCCTCTCATCTGATCAAACAAATCCTCAATCCGGGGCAACGGATACTTGTTCTTGATGGTTACCTCATTAAGTGCCATGTAATCTACACACATCCTTCGGCTACCATCCTTCTTATCTACGAAAAGAACTGGGGCTCCCCAAGGTGATGCACTGGGTCTAAAACCTTTGCCTAACTGCTCTTGAATTTGCTTCTTTAACTCGACTAGGTCGTTAGCCAACATCCTATATGGCCTTTTTGCTATAGGGGCCGTACCAGGTACCAACTCAATGACAAACTCGACTTCTCGATCAGGTGGCATACCTAGCAATTCGTCGGGGAAGACATCGGGAAACTCACAAACTATCTTTGTTCCTTCAAGTGAATAGAGAGATCGATCCTCTGTTGTTGGTTCCGTGGCTACGAACTCCACCTTGGTACATTCCCCATTGGTTAGGTGAACTGCCCTTCTGGCACATTCTATAACTCCATTGAACTTGGCTAACCAATCCATTCCAAGGATTATGTCAATGCCATTGGTTTCCAAAACTATAAGGTTCGCGGAGAATTCTACCCCCCTTATGCTAAGCCTCATCCTAAGACATATATATTTTGCCTTCAAATTCCCTCCAGGCGAGCTAATAAACATATTATTCTTCATCATAACCATAGGCAATTCATGCTTTGCAACATACTGAATGGTGATAAAAGAATGCGAAGCTCCAGAATCAAACAAAACAGATGCAGGTCGGGAGTTAACGAGGAACATACCGTACACCACATCTTGAGCATCAATAGCCTCTTCTGCTGTGACATGGTTGACCTTCCCATGCACATAGTTCTGTTGTCCACGATTATTTTGGCTGGAGTTCTGACTTCCATTGCATGACTGGGCTGGGGTTGGAGTTGTCCTTGGTGTGTTGTTGGTTCGAGCCAGATCTTGCGTCTTTTTAGGGCATTTATTCACATAGTGCCCTTCGTCTCCACAATAGAAACATCCCTTGTTCGAGCCTGGAGTTGCTGGGCTGTTCTTGGTTTGAGGTGTGGCTGGTGGGGTTGATCGGGGCGTCTAATAGTTGGAGCACTAAACAGAGTTTTGTGACTGAGTCCGATACTGAACATTGGAACGAAACATGGGGCCTTGCGGAGACATCTGTGTAGCTCCACGGGATCGTGTGTTGCTTCCTTGTCCCTGGAATGACATCTTCCTCTTCTTCTCTTCCAGCTGGCGACGCTTGTGCTCAACCATTAGGACTTTGTTTACCAATGCTTGGAAATTGGGAAACTCCTGGGGTAGCAAAGCATATTCTATGGCGTCATTCAGGCCTTCCAGAAAACGTTCCTGTTTCTTCTCCTCTGTGTCCACTTCATTGGGTGCGTATCTGGATAACTGAGTAAACTTGGTCAGGTACTCCCTCACAGTCATGGGTCCTTGCTTCAAACTCATGAACTCCTTCTTCTTCAGACGTACATCTCCAGAGGAAAGATGATGGGTGCGGAAACTAGCTTTAAACTCCATCCATGAGATAGATGCAGGGTTTTCATGTGCTGCGCAGTAGGCTTCCCACCAATCTAGGGCTTGACCAGTGAGTTGATGTGAGGCGTAGAGAACCATCTCCCTATCATTGCACTGAGCAACGTGTAGCTTCCTATCTATATCCTTCAGCCAATCATCTGCATCCATTGGTTCCACTGCATGACTGAAGACTGGGGGTCGAGTTCGTTTGAATTCTCCAAGCCTTGATGGTTGATGTGGTTAAGGAACATGGTTTGGTTGTTGTTTTTGCATATGCACCATTGTTTGAGCTAAAGCTTGCAAGATTTGAGTTTGCATAGCCATCTGCTGCTCCAAGGTTGATGGAGGGGGCGGGGGTGGATTCTGGTTGTTGTTGTTCTCCTCTTGGGTGTTAATGCTCCTCCTTGTGTTAACCATCTGGTTAGGGTTGAAGAAAAGAACAGAAGTAGATGAGCAAGTCTGGAGAAGTTTAACTAAAGAAACCCATCTATATTATATTATATAGAAATAAAGATGCGTCTGTGGACAAGGTGCCAAAACATCCCACAGCTCGCATCAGCACTCAAGCAAAAACTCCAACTTGCACACTTAGCACCATAACAAAGCTCACACTAACATTAATATTACCCTTAATGATTACATCGACGCTAGGTTCTAATAAGGAAAAGACTACTATGGAAAGACTACACTACTGGGACTCCTCTCTAGTGCGGGACCCTGAGGGGGAGGAATCAACTGATCCATCCTCAGAGGTGGCGGGGGTGTTGAAGCAGATCCTCTTGCGCGGGGGCGAGTGGATAGACAAGTCTTCTTCGTCATCTTCCGATTCCTCTTGATTTGCATCTTGTTCATCCTTAAGGGAAGCGGAGACGAAGGCAAGGTGCTGGCGAACTTCTCCCAACTCCCATAAAGCACAGTTGAGCTCGTCCTCCAAGGCCATGGTAAGGGCAACTTGCTCTCGTAGCTTGGGGTTTTCTCCAAAGGTGCTCTTTACGAACGGTTCGTCACTTCCCCGAGTTCTGCGAGGACAGTAAGCATATGGAGAGTTGTCCATCTTGCTGTTGTATTGATCACAAACACGGGATATGGCTTGACGAGCCGCATCTCGAACTCCAGTGGTGAAGGTTGCTCTCGGGACCATTGCTGAGTGAATGCCCACCACTCTTCGAACTTCCATACCCTCATGTTGACTTCGCTCATAGTCATAAATAGTGACTCCAACCTTCCATTCCACATATCCAGGGTATAGTTTCTTCACTCCCCTATAGACTGGCTTCTGAGTATGTCCAAGTCCAGAAAGTATCCCCCAAAGAAGACGCGGAAGATGTCCAGCATGAAGACCATCACTCTCATAAACGTCAGGAACGGGATCCATATTCCGGAAGGTGGGGTCATCAATCTCCTCTTCAGTTGGCACACGTGGTAGAATAGGTGGACGTCCTCCGGTTGACTTGCGGGAAGTAAGTAGCTGGTGCACCATCTAAAAAGGAAGAGATGGGATGTAAGAAATAGTCTTATGGATAGCAAGAGACAAGTTTGAGAACTATGGAAAGGCTTGGATGGGTTTAGACGACTAGGAAATTCCTTAGGACGACCATGCTAGCTAGGCTTGCGATCCTACAGTCAGTATGGCTCTGATAGAAAGTGAAGAGGAAGCAGAAAACCAAAGCCTATACTCGAAAGTGTGCTTGAGATACCTCAGAATGTGTTTCACCGCTTGGCTGTGAGACATCCTTGGTGAAGCTTGGAAGTGAGCACACAAGCAGAGGCGAAGTGGATGTCGGGTCTTGTCGCTGTCAAGTACAGGAGAGATGATCATGCTCCGGTACTCCCTCTTGTCCACCTCCTCGCCATCTTCATCTCGATCAAGCATGGTCGAGATAGCCATCGGTGTTGCCAAGGGCTTCACATCACTCATGTCGAACTTTTTCAGTAAGTCCTTGGTGTACTTCGTCTGGTCGACGAATGTACCTTACTTGCATTACTTGATTTGCAGCCTAAGGAAGAAGTTGAGCTCGCCCATCATCGGCATCTTGAACTCCCTGCTCATAGTTACTGCAAATTTGGCCACAAATTCATGAGAAGAGCCACAAAAAATGGTATCGTCCACATATATCTAAACAAGTAAGAAATCATTACCATGCCTAATACTAAACAAAGTTTTATCAGCTAACCACATCACATACCCATGCTCTAGCAAGAAAGACCAAGGCCTATCATACTAAGCTCTAGGTGCCTGCTTAAGCCCATACAAAGCCTTTCTAAGCTTGTAAACTCTATGTGAGTATTTAGGGTGCTCAAAGCATGGCAGTTGCCTAACATAGACCTCTTCCTGAATGAAACCATTAAGAAAAACACTCTTGACATCAATTTGGTACAACTTGAAACCTCAAGATGTCACAAATTCAAGGAGGATCTTAATGGCTTCTAATCTAGCTATCGGCGCAAAGGTCTCAACAAAGTATATCCTCTATACCTGAGTGGAACCCTAAGCCACTAGCATAGCCTTATTTCTCACTACAGACCCATCCTCCCCATGTTTGTTTTTGAAACCCATTTTGTGTCTATGGTGTGAACATTATGGGGTGGCTCTACAAGGATCCAAACTTGGTTTCTCTCAAAATTTTCAACCTCTTCATGCATGGCATTAACCCAACTCGAATCAGACAAAGCATGTCTGACATCATGGGGCTCAAAAGAAGCAACGAATACAAAATCAATAAAATGAGCAGAAGAAGCAGATTTGGACCTCGTTACCCACTCATTGATTTCACCAATCATCGTTGGTGGAGGATGTCGTCGCTAAATATGTTGAGGGGCCTCACGCTGTGAGTGTAACTCCCCCTCAAACACTGTTGGTGCATGCGCGAAAGCAGCTGAAGTGGAAGTAGAGTCTACAGGACCCTCTACTGGAGTAGAAGAAGCATGATCTAGCTCTGGAGCAGGTGTGATAGAGGAAAGTAGTGGATCATCCTCGTCATCACTAAGAGCTAGAAGGTCGTCATCTACAAAGATGCTCTCGCTCATCCCTAACCACCTGCACACTTAAAAATAGAACTAGCACACGGAGTTGACTCATCAAAAGTCACATCACAGGATTCCATGATGATGTTAGTGTCATGATTATAAACTCGGTAAGCATGACTATGAAGAGAATACCCCGAGAAAATGCCATCGAAAGATCATGACTCAAACTTGTCAAGGTTGCCACGCTTTAGGATGAAGCAACGACAACTGAAAACTCTCAAATGTGAAACCTTCAGCTTCCTCCCAAAGTGTAACTCAGAAGAAGTCAAATTAAAGATCAAACTCAAGAAAACCCAATTAGAGATCTAGCATGCTGTCCTACAACCTCCTAGGAGTCCTATGCTCATCGAGCATCGCCCTAGCCATCTCCACCCAGGTCATATTCTTTCTCTCAACCATGCCATTCTGCTGAGGAACGCATGGGGCAGAAAACCGATGCTCAATGCCATGCTCAAGACAGAAAGCATCAACGAGATAGTTCTTGAACTCAGTGCCATATCACTATGAATTGCTTTCAATGTACCAAGGAGTTCCTTGAACAATCTCAAAGCTAAGCTCCGAAAGTGTCAGAACACTTCATCCTTGCTCACAAGAAAGAAGACCCAAGAGTAGCGAGAGAAATCATCAACAATGACAAGAATATACTGCTTCTCACCTGTCGATCAAACTTGAGAAGGACCAACAGTGTACATATAAAGAAGTTCTCCCAGACATTCAGTCATCACCAGATTAACTGGTGGGTGGGAGGCAGCAACCATCTTGTCATGCTGACAAGAAGCACGAACAAGATTCTTCTCAAACTTGAGCTTGGAAAATCCTCGTATCAGGCCTACAGCACTCAAACGAGTAAGTAAATCAAAGCTCATGTGCCCTAGTCTCCTATGCCACATCCAAAGCTCAGAAGAAGATTGAGCAATCAAGCAATGAGAAGGACCAAGAGACTCAAAAAAATCAGCTCCAAAAATTCTCCCAACTCGAGAAATCTTGCAAATAAAAGTGCCAGAAGAATTGAGAACTCGAGAAGTATCGTGATTGAAACGCACTTTCATGTCCTCATCCAACCACTAAGATACAGAGAGATGGTTGTATCTCAGATGCTCCACCAAAGCTACATCCTTGAGAGTGAAACTCTCGTTCTTCCTTATCATACCTTTGGCTTTCACCCTTCCTTTCCAATCATCCCCGAATGTGACGTACTCGTGTCGCTTCACGGGGGTTAGGCTAGAGAATCATGATGAATCTCTGGTCATATGGCACAAACAACCAGAGTCAATGAGCCACTTTGTTCTCTAGGCCTCGCCACCTACATATGAGAAGAATAATAAGTGGATGGCTCAGTACTGGGGTTAGTCAAAAACTTCTTGAGAATCCAGTACTAGGTTATTCGCCCTGAAGTGGTAAAAGCAGGTGCAAGTAAAATAGTTTTAGTACGTTGAGAGCGAGTACCACGATGAGGAAAACGTAAACCACCCTCTCAAAATCCAACCCAAGAGCCAAACCTGACTTGTCAGTGCACATCTTGATCTTGGCAAAGATCAAATTCATTTTCCCTTATCCCTCTGAGCACTTCTCCACTAGAGAAATAAGATAACCATTCTTAGTCAAAAGCTTTTGAACTTGCCCTCTAACCCAGCTAAGTTTGTCCTGAAAGATGGTGCAGATGGAACAATTTGACTACACATCCTTAAAACTCCCATCACTCTCCAATCTAGACTCTAGCTTCTTCAAGCGCTTGTCTTTCAGTTCAATATCATTTGCAAGCAAAGGGCAATTCTTACAAGCACCTTAGAGAGTAGACCTAGACTCCTCCTCAAGGAGTTTCTTCTCGGCACTCTCAAGTCGACTTGCGACTTGTGCATGCACGTTGCGAAGCTCGGCAAGTTCAGTTATGACAATCAGGCAACTCTCACACTCCTCAACATCAGTTCTAGACCTAAGCAATGCAAGTTCAGTAGATATAGACTCATACTTAGGCCAAAGATCCTTTAACTCACGCACAGCTTTCTTAATTAACCTATCCTGGCTAACAAGAGCATCATTCAAGTTATTAACTTGGATGGAAAGCTGGTCGTAGGAAGGTAATACCTTAGAAGGATCCATCTCGGGGTTATTGTCGTCGTTGTTGTCGTGCCATGAAGCAGAGGCCAGTGAATTCCTTGGCATTATTCTTGTTCTTTGCTTGCAGTTCATCCTCCTCCGAGCTCTTCTCATCACTAGAAGAAGTGTCGATGACGCCGAGAGCCGCCACAAACACCCTAGAAGCTGCCTTGGCCGCCTTCTTAGCCATCTTGTCGTGGTTCTTCTTGAAGAATGGCTTCTTGTTCTTCTTCTTGTGCTTGTTGTAGACATGGTCGCTGTCCTCCCTCTTCTTGAGCTTGGGGCAGTCCTCCTTGAAGTGGGTAGTATCACCGCACTCAAAGCAGGCATGAGAACCACCCCTCCTCCAGTCTTAGTGATTGTTGTAGAAGCAGGCAAACTTCTTCACGATTAGCGACGGTCCTCACCATCCAATGCGTTCACCTACTCCTCTGTGACAGAAACCAAGGAAGACAAAGCAAATCCACTCAATGAAGTGTTAGCACAAGAAAAGCTAGCTACAGACTCATTGCCACCACCAGGTCCGAAAACCAATGCCATATTCTAAGACAGGGGATTTCTGAGACGATACAAGCCACCTTGGCTATCTTGGTGGATTTGAGCTTACTGAAGAGCTCATCACAAGTCAATATGTCGTAACTTGGAGACTCTTCAATGCTCGAGATCTTTACTTCCCATATGCTATAGTCAAGAGCATAGATAAGCTTGATCGCTCTCTCATGGTCAGAATAGGGCAAAACACAAGTTGATCGAAGATTGCTAACAATCCCATCAAAACGAGCAAACATCGCATCCAAAGGCTCTCCGAGACCTTGCACAAACATTTGGTATTCTTGGTAGTATGTTCTTTGGCGTCTGGCCTTAATCTAATTTGTGCCTTCATGAAAGACACTCAGAGTATTCCAGATCTCCCGTGCAGTACGAAAGTGCTGGACCCTGTCAAACTCATTTTGACTCAGGCTAGTGAACCTGAGTCATACGAGCAGCAGGGATCTCGTAGTCGGAATCAACTACTTCCCATATTGCATTTCCATGGCTTAGAAGATAACCCTCCATGCGCACCTTCCAGTAAAAAAAACACGACCATCAAACAGCATAATCTTCCCACTTCTCTCCATGTCGCCTATAGATCACAAAGTTGATTCAGGTCAACAAGTGATCAAACCAGCTTCGATACCAATTGTAGAAATGAGATTGGCGACTAGAGAGGGTGAATAGGTGCCTAAATAAATTTCTTGCGAAATTGATGGCCTTCTCCTATTAGGATCACCCAACGCACCTCAAAACTCAAGCGAAAGCAAAAATTGAGAGAAGTTTTAGCAAGACAAAATTGAGGCAACACGACTCCACGGATGGTATATGAACCATATGTTCCATTTAAGATCAATTCATGTGTATTAGCACTCGAAAGATCACAACTAGCAAAGAAACAAGAAAAGATGAACACCGAGCAACGAAACTCTCCAAATTGATTGTCTAGAGGCAAGAAAACTCAAGACCCCATCATATAAGCATATGTATATGATTTTTATGCCTCTAGCAACAAGAAGAACGATATCATGAGCTGCTGAAATTTCAGCCCAAAAACAAAAACAAAAATCAAAACCAGAAAGGAAAAACTTGCACACAAGGCAAGAGAACCAAGAGAGAGAAACTAGGAGGGGATTTCAAGCATATGAAACAAAATAAACTTCATTACTCAAAGAGATCAGCCCAATTTTAGGTGGATTACAAAGATTTTCTTCTCAAAACTCTCACCTATTATATAGGCTAAGCACTCATCCTCCTCTTCACTAAAACCCTAGCACAATGCTCTCATATGGGTGGCGCAGGGGGTTCAAATGGCTAGTTATCCCTCTCACATAGCCCTACCCCTCTATTTATAAGCTTAGGAAACTTGACCCCTAAGTTTTCTACCTTTTTCTCAAAATACCTCTCTCTTGTAGTACACTTCTACCTACCACCGAGGGTATTTTAGTCCATTTTCTTCTTCATTCATTGGACGGCTGCGGTGTCTTTACAACTTAGCTTCACCTCGATGCAAGTTTCGCGATGGTGCCACATACTCCTCCAATCCTCCCACAGTTTTGAAGCCAAACCACGAAACCCTAGCACGTTTATCAAAACATGACTAGCAGTCACTTGCTTCCACCTGAAGTAAGTGCTCTGATGATAATGTATGTCCTTTGTCTTGCGATCTTGACTATCGGCAAGTCTATCTTACTCCCAATCCCTCAGGCCACCATGTCACTTGTAACGGCATCCCCTTCGCTTGACTTTGTCAACATGTCATCTTCATCCTCCGTTTCATGCTTTGCTTGACCTTCATGTGTACAGTTAGCATCACCTTTGACTCCGCATGGCCCTCCTTGATCGCCCGGCACCAAGCACCCGCTTCGCCCCGATCACCCGCCGTCGATCGCCAAGTTGCATCCATCACCTGCACACCATGAAACAAGCAAACATATTTCACTACACTCTAAAACATCTCCAGGTTAGCACAAAATCAAAAAATTCAAATTAGAGCACATCCTGTAGAAAATGTGAATACCGGATGTTCCGGTGTGTTATGCTCCTGAACACCAGACCATCCGTTGAGTGTAACACTATCTGTTCTAGGAAAACTTTGCTCCCTACAAGAAAAGGTCCGATGAAAGCTTCTGGTGATCTCATGTTCATCACCAAATAATTCAGTGTGTACTAATCCACCAAGCCACCCTTCTGCAACCTCACTACAATAAAAGATCTTTTGCATTCTCTGGTGTTCACAATCAGCACCGAACGTAATAATCAAACTTGGCAAAAAAAATCTCCTTTATGCAAAAAATACTCTAGCGCTCTTAAAGTCCATAACCGGACCATCCGGTGTTTGCTTTGGTTTCTACTTTAGCACTGAAAATGCTCTGGTGATACCCTTCGGTGTAGCCACCACATTCATCGGACCTTCCGATGCATTGATCTCCAATTGCGCCTGAAAATTGCTCTCTCCAAGAAATAGTCCAGTGAGTACACACTGCCCACACTGGAACTTCTGGTGAACACCAGAACATTCGATGTTCACACCAAAACTTCCGGTGTGTGTAATTTTTCTGCATACAAAGAAGAATTTGCCAATTCCAAACACCGCCAACTCAAGTTAGACATGAACAAGAATAAGCATCCATAAACACATGATAACCAAGTTCAAGACACATTAACCGTTATCAGTGCCTCATCACATGCAAACCAAGGCACTTGTCCACTTGGTTTCTCAGAAGCTCACCATGTGTTTGACTCGAGCAGAGGCAGCTCACGGCCAGGAGTTTGTCGGAGAGGTGGGCGAGCTCATGGTGGACGGTCGGCTCACACGGAGCACTGGGTGATGACAGGCTATGATTGAACTAGTGTGCGCAAAAGATTGAGTGTGGCACTGTGAAGCTCATCAAGCAATGGAATTGGACACAGAGGGCTCAGAACCGGTGGTGTGTCGATGAGGGTGAGGAAGGTTGCCGGGGCCAAAAAGACGGTGTTGTGCTTGAGTTTTGAGGGGAAGGACCACTAATTTATACTATACACATCATTGTTGACTCATACCACTAGCTGGCAGTGATATTCTAGTATCTCTGCCAGTTGGTGGCTTTAGACGGCAGTGATCCTGGAGCTGAGCATCAGTGCTAGCTCAATCCATCTGCCGGCAATGATGACTCTTATCATTGCCAGTTCATAAGCCTTCATAATAGATTCTTCCCACGTAGCTTATGAACCGGCAGTGATTCCACATTACTGCTAGCCCATTAGTAACTAGCAGTGATGGGCTGATATATAAGTCCATTTCTGTAGTAGTGAGAATAAAATGTCACACGGCCTACTAGTTGAAACTATGAGAGTAGGCAAATATTATTAGCATACTTTTGGGTTGAATGGACAAACCTACATGTTTCAACATGTCTCACTTCACTGTTTGGAGTCATTTTTTATCATTTATCATGCAAACATATCTTAGGCATATTATAGCATGAATATGGAATTTTCTTTGCGATTTTATGAAACCCCATGAGGCCTTCAAGAAATATGCCATTTTAATTCTTTGCACATAGGATCAATTCTTGAGCTTGCAAGAGAAAGGAGAGGAGAGGTTTGAATACCACCAAATGCACAAAATTGATAGTGTTATTCAGGGTTTTAGAGCTTCTCCAATCTTATTGGCCTCCACATGTTGTATTTTGTTTATCTCTGTGGTGGACTTCTCCCCTAGCTACTACCTATGGTTTTTTCTCCAAGGGTTTTTCACGTAAATTTTAGTATCAGTTGTTGGTTTGGTACCTCTTTGCTTTCTTTTTATCGATGGATGAATTAGTTTGTCTCTTGGTTCAGTTGGTAAACTTGAATAGTGTATGAATGGGTGGCATATGAGACATACATAAGATTCTTTGATATATGCATGATGATGCTTGAATGTTATTGATGTTCTAGTGTGTGTTGATACTCACAAGTATATTGTTGTTGTGAAGATTAGACACCTATGGATTTTGAAGCCAATGTGCCATTTTGTTGCATGCACACAAGGCGTTTGATCAAATGCATGTATGTTATTAGCTTGCTTTTTTGGTTGCTTTTGCTATACTGATGTTCTCACACAACACCATACATCATGTTCGCAATCTCGTTTTATTCTGAAGCACCATATGTTGGAGCAAGAGATCGTCTTGCCCAGCAAGTACGGTGAGAGTTTCTTCTAATGAGAAGACTCAAGCTTGGAGACGAAGTTTGAGATGAAGGAACACCACAAATGTATTGATAGTAGAAAAAATGGATCGGTCTAGGGGAGTATCACAACATGACTTTGTGTTTGTGCACCTATGTGTCCTATGTGTTTCCCCCATCTTCCAGACGACCACGGCCTCCTATTTATAGGGTTGTACGTAGCTTAGCGTACAAGATATCTCTATGTGCAAAATATCCAGGACCCGGCCAAGTTACATGACCTAATCCTGGATAACTACTTTTTTCCCTACATAGAAGATAAATATCTACCATAGTAACTATTGAGGTGCCTACACCTTGAGGGGTGAGCCGGTCGCCAATTGCGGCCCAGCGCCGGTTGCTACAGATGTCAGGCTAACCTCCATTGTACTGGAGTGTCAGGCGTCCACTAGACTAGGTACTTAATGACGGTCACTTCCTTGAAGTAAAGGATGACCAGCGTTCCCCTTCTGGCAGATTTTTCATTAGGCTTGATGACTCACCGCGTAGCCTTTGGGAAGCCTGCCCGAGCCCCAGAGACGGAGGCTCCAGGGGGCATGGCTCCGGGAGGTGGAGGCTCCGAGAGGCATGGTTCCAGGAGATGGAGGCTTCGGGAGGCATGGATTCGGGAGGTGTAGGATTCGGGCGGCATGGCTCTGGGAGATGGAGGCTTCAGGAGACATGGCTCTGGGAGATGGTTACACTGAAGCCCGGAAGTCCGAAAGATGCCTTCGGGAGGCATGGGTCCATGGGCATGGGCTAGCTGAGCCAAGGGGCCATCAGGGGTTCTTAACAACGACCCCCAACAGTAGCCCCTCGCGAGGGTGGCCAACGGAGCTGTCGAGCCCGCGGTTCTTTCAGAGCAAGGCCTCCAGCGGTCCCTGGCTTTGCTGTTTGATGGCTCATGGTCCCTTGTATCGCTTGGCTTGCCTTGGAAGATTCGATCCACTTGATCTAAATTGTTCGTTCGATGACGTTGGTAACAAGGGGCATTGAATGCGCCCTGTGAAAAAGGCATGATCATGCCTTGTCAAGTGGATATGGGACGTGAGGCATCTTGTGAATGGAGGGTCGCAGGGGGCAGTTTTGCTCCCCCATGATCGTGGCCTGGCAGGCGAAGGGATAGGGCATGCGCCCGTTTTTCTACGGGAGGTAATCTCTCCCTTATCTTTCCAAGGAGAGGGATTACCCTGAGCGGCCTTCTCACTTGCGCCTCGTTCTTGTCTACCCATTGCCTCCAGTTGTTCTTGCTTTGTGCGTGCATCCATCGATTATTGCTCTTCTTTCTTTCTTACCATCCAACGTGTTCCGCCATCCTCCTGTGATCTATATGGCGAACTCGAGTGCCCCAGGTGGAGCTGGAACTCAGGCGGCGAGCAAAGCCGTCGGTGCGGCCATGGAAGGGGACCCTCCGGTAGCGCTGGTTCCTCTGTTGTTGATGGGGCTGGAGCCAGGGGGAGCTCCACCGTGCCAGTAGAAGTCATCCCCATCAGACCACCGTGCTGGGGATGTCTGCCATCAATGAAGCGGAGCTTGACTAGATGGTTAGGGAGGGGAACATTCCCTCTAGAGTCATTGCTCGATCTCCGCAGAACGAGGAGGTCCCAGAGCCTCTAGCCCACGAGATTATGGTATTCGAGACTTTCTTCAAAGTGGGCCTGGGCTTTCCGTCGGTGCTACTGCTTGAGGTGGTGCTCCGCCACTACTGTGTGGAGTTTCCGCAGCTCCATGCCAACACCATCGCCCGCCTGTCCACCTTCAAGTGGGCCAGGTGGGCGAAGGGGTGTGAAGGGAGGGTTGATTTCTTCGTGACCCTCCACTTTGCCAGCTGCTAGCCGAAGATGATCAAGGGTGATGGGACAAAGAGGCCTCTCAGCTTCAGCAGTGTTAACTTCCAGATACGGCCGCAATACCACAATGCCTTGTTGGCGAAGGCTATTAACAATCGATGGTATACTGGCCGATTGCAGTGATAGTTTTACTACAACGTCGGCCTTGCAACCCCCTTCTTTCCACAAACCGGGATATCGCATGTGTCCCGGAGCCAGAGACGGGGATTACGGATGACCAATTTGCTTCGCGGCTGGCCCATCTCCAGAGGGTGGCTGAAAAGATGAGCATGCGTGACCTCGTGGAGGAGTTCACCATGTTGCGCATTTAGCCCCTTCAGATGGGTTGGGACTACACCTTTGAGCAAGGTACAGAAGAGTGGTCGAAGGTGTACTCTGGTCCCTCGTCAGCTCTGGTGAGTCCTCTTTGTTGTTTGGTTTTTGATCCGCAGATGTGAGCCACCTTTTTCTTTCAGAGAGCTACCTTTCATTGGAGCATGCGGCAAAGATCGTAGAGGTGATCCTGGGCTCACCTACTCACGCAGAGCGGGAGCGGCGGGTGCCCTGACACAGAGCTGGGAGTGGTACAACCACGTCTGCTTTCATCTCAGAGTGGGGGCTCTGGTGTGATGGGATCTGCCGGAGCCTAAGGTTGCTAGAAAACGAGTGCACACCGCTCACGTGGTCCGTGCCAAGCTACTCTGAGCCCGACGGCCTTCTGTCTGTGAAGGTTCGCATACTGGCTTGACGGCCAAGTAGTCCGAGGTGCCGTTGGTGCACAGGAAGCGTCAGAGGTAGGTCGGGAGTGCGGGTGACCCGTCTAGAGGTGAGGGTCAGCTCGATGGTGGTGACCGGGGGAAGGGCCTGGCCTCTCCGGATATTGTCTGCCATGGCTAGAGCTAGAGAGGAGGCGTGGCCTCCGTGGAATATGATTTTGGGCTCTCCAGTTCAGACGTCGATGACATTAAGGGCCCTTCTATGAGAGGGTATGAGGGACTTGGTTGTAACACCCTAATTTTTCCATCTTTAAAAATTCTCAAAATTTGCTAAAGTTTAAAATGAGTTTAAATAATTTAATAGAGAGAAAATCCTATTTTATATGAAAGAATGTATATTTGACATAGGATATAAATGATTATTTTGCATTCATGCTGAATTAGGCAAATAGGATTTTTATTTGGTCTTTGATGAAATTTATTTGAAGAGATTTTGCTTTGATTTTGGATTTGAAGTTTGGTTTTGAATTTAGAAAGAAAAGAAAAAGATTAAAATCTCTCGCGGGCTCCTTTTTCTTTTTCCCGGCCCGGCTTCTCTTCGACCTCAGCCCAGTAGCCGCTCCGGCCTCTTCTTCCACCTGGGCCGCACCCCTGCCTCGGCCCATTCGCGCGCGCCAGCCCATGCACCGAAGACGCCGCGCCGAGCCGCCCTCACCTGAGCCGCCGACATGCGGGCCCCGCATGTCAGGCCCTTCTTCCTCCTTCGATCGGATTCCGACTCGAACACAAACACGCGCCGGCCGTGGCCTCCCGATTCGAATCCGAGCCATCCCGAGCCCTAGAGCTTCTAGATTTTTTTTTGCCAAATCAAAGCCCGGGATCTCCTCTATCTCTAACCGGCCTTATCCCTAAAGATTACACGTTTAAATGAGGAAACCGAGCTCGGATTTAGCCCCACCGCTACCAAACCCTACTCGGACTCGCCCGGCCAACCCGAGCCTCCCCGCCTATATATGTGCGCCCCTACGCCTCCCCCAAAGCACCACACATCTATTCCCCAGCTCATCGACGAGTTCCCGAAGCCGTAGAGCCCTCCCCTCGAAACTCCAACCGCCCTAAGTCGCCGCCGTCATCGCCAAACCTCTCCGGTGCCGTGCCGCTTTCGGTGAGTCTCAAAATGAATACCCCGCGCTCCCCTGAACCTTTTCCGCCGCTCGTCGTCGAGGATTGAAGCCAGCGATAACCTTTTCCCCCCTGCTCTGGTGAGTCGCCACCGTGCCGAGCTCGGCTCCGCCGAGAACCACCCCGCCGATCGTTCCCTTTAAGCTCAACTATCGGATCCAAAACCAACGGCCTAGATTAGATCCCACCTATACCCATTCGCTGACCAACCCGAGGCTGCCACGTGTCGTTACTTAACCCAGTCAGCCGCCATGCCATGTCATCCAGCCACCTTAGCCGCCACCTAACCCTCTCTGCTGATGTGTCATCCCTGTCACCATGCCACGTCAGCCAAAGCAGCCCAGTCAGTATTTCAAGCCTTTTCAGTATAAAAATAAATCTGATAATTCCTTTAATTGGTAATTTTGTAATTTAGCCCCTGGACTTTTCTGAAATAACAAAAAGATTTTTGCAGTTAGGTCCCTATACTTTTTCATAATTACATTTAGGTCCTTCTATTTTTACAAAAGATCCCTGAACTTTCTGTTTAATTCAAAATAAGCCCTTTTCTTTTTCCAGATTTTACCCTAGACTTGTTTTAGCCCTAACTTTTTCATCGTAGCTCCGATTTAAGCGATTCTTGCGCCGATGGATTCGTTTTTCAGTGCTCTTTCTTTTTAACCAGTTTTTATCTCGTAGTTCTTTTGTTTTGTGCTCTGTTCTTAGTGTATCTTGTTTGTTTGTTTGCCGGTTATTGCAATTAGCCGACAACGTCCCGAATCAATTTAAGGAACATCAAGACCAGGAGCAAGAATACACTAAGCAGCAGCAAGGAGAAGGCAAGTGTCCTTGATCATATTGAACCTATGTTTTTAAATGCTTTATTTTACAAAATTGCATGCAATGTCTATCAATATGATGGGTAGTCACCTATGTTAGGGTTTTCCCTAGATTTTCCCTTATCATCCCTTGGAACCTAGATGGTTATTGCTTAGGAGTCTTTTATGGGTAGATTGCTTAGCCATGCTTTTGGGATATTGGGAAGTGTCATAATCTTGACTAATGAACATATGCAGTAATGATGGTTAATATGTTGATTGTCTAGCAACATGGAACATTAGGTCTTGAGCAAAGTAGTTTTGATGGTGGTCATGGTTATGATGTTGGTTTAGCGTTTGCTCAAGTAACCTAAGTAAGGACCGGTTCGTGGAGCAACAACCCAAGAAGTAACGTAAAAACCTCGAAGCTGATATGGGTAAGGCGTGACATACTGATTAGAGTCTGTCCAGTGTGCGTTGGGTCAGCACAAAAGGGGGCTTCTGGGTAGGAGCTTTGCTTGTGTAAAGCCTGGCAGTGAAACCTAGTGGGCAGACACATACTGGATTAGTCTCTGGTTAGTGGAAAGTGTCATACAGTGATTCTTGGTGGCACACCACTGGCGTGTGTTAAGTGTCTTGCAAACACAGCAACATGGAATTCACTGACTCGTGGGGAAAGCTGGACAACCTCTGCAGAGTGTAAAACTGTTATAACAGTCGTGCTCACGAACATGAGAGACTTGGATCCTCACATGATTAGAGGGTGGATGGTTTTGGTTCTGGTACAGGGAGTGCCAGATGGTGTGGTTTTGGTCATAGTACAGGGAGTACTAGACGGTTGTGGTATGCAGGGTGGGGAACCTTGTATGCTAGTTGATGGATTGTTTGGGTTACATTCATTTAATACCTGTTTAATGCTTTTGAGTCCAAATGTGTTATCATTACTCGCATTTACACAAATATTACCATGTTTCAGCCTATTCTTGGTATAAGCCTGCATGTCATTATTTTCCCGCACTTGCTGAGTACTTTATGTGATCACCCTTGCTTTCTCCTACAAAAACATATGATGCTCAGTGGAAGACTTTGAGGATATCCACAAAGTCTTCCACGACGATGACCTGGTGTTCTAAGGAGCGTGTCTTCCAGTCGGTGCCTGTGGAGTTTTGGTCGCCATTGTTTTCGTCCCGCTGCCGTCGTTTAGATGTTGTCGTTTAGGTTAATTTTGAGGTTGCTTAGGTGAAGTCTTTTATTTGTAAGAAGTGAACATTTATTTAAATAAAGTATTGCTTTTGCTACTTCACCTATGACATCCTTATGTGTGTTAAACTTCTTGGGCGCACATAAGCCGCACTTGATTTTGTCCGTTAAAACCGGGTGTGACATTGGTGAGGCGTCATTACTTCGTTAGCTATATCTTGTTTTGGTCATGCACCGGGATCTTGATTTGTGTTTCTTGGTATTTTGCAGTGACCATCGAGGTGGATGCGTCTTCGACTCCTCCCCAGAGGCTTCAGAGCCTCGGCAGGGGTCAGGGACTCCTCCGAAGGTGTCCCTGAAGGCCGCCTCGGGGGACGCGGCCTCATATCTATGGTGCCCTGAGCCGGCTGGTGACTTGGCCCTGGCGGCCGGTGCTAGGGGCACTGTGCCCTCTGCCGAGCTCCCTTCGTGACGGTCGAGGGGGGCCCTGGCCTTGGGGTCTTGACTCTGGACAACTTCGCGCTGCGCCCAGAGGTGTCAAGGGCCTTCATTGCGGCCTCCTCTCTTCTTTGAAGTGGAGAGGTTAAGCGATTGTTGGCCCAGTGTCCTTTGGAGGAAGTGGAGGCATGTCTAGTAGCGGCGGCCCTACAGGTCAGTTGTTTAGTCGTGATTTGCCGGGTCCGGTGTCTGGTTCTAAGTAGCTCATTTTGTCCTTTTTCGTCTTTGGTTGTGCCTCGTAGCAAGTAATTTTGATGAGGGAACTAGGAGATGGGGGCCCCAGGCCCTTGCCACAGCCCATGCCGAGGTTGAAGGCCTTCGTCAGGCCTTGGAGGAGGCCTGGAAGCAGGTGGAGTCTTCAAAGGGTCATCTTTACGAGGAGATGGCGCTCCGTGAGCGTGAGGAGGGTCTCCAGTAGGAGGAGGTTTTGAAGCGGGAGCGCACAGAGGCTGAGGTGCGGAAGGCTACCAAAACCTCCAGGAGGTGAGGGAGTTCGCCGACGCAGCCAACATAGCCCGTGTGTCGCCCAAAGGTGATGTTGAGACCCTTTGGGCTGCAGTGGGTGAGGTGCGGCGAGAGCTGAAGGAGGCTCGAGCATCGGAGGGGGTACTACGCTCAAAGTGCCAGCAGTTAGCTGCACTTGCATCGGAGGTTGCCCGAATCACCTGCGATGCCATGAGCAGCCTTGGGGCCATGTGTCCACCACTACCTTTCGACTCGGAGTTGCTGGTTATGCCACTCTTCTGGCTTCGGTCTACTACGAAGGTCATGTTTAGAGCTACGAATACCTATGCGAGGTCCAGGACACGCGTGACCATGGCGCTCCAGCTGACCCTACTACACCAAGCGGGGTTGGTCCCCTCGAAGTACTGGAGCAGCAGGTGCCAGACTCTGTGATTGAGGGTTTTCGTTCAGAGGCACCTCCAGTGGAGATTCCCGCGGCTCTGGAGAACTTACGCCATAACTTATGGGCGAGGCATGGCCGAAGCTTGACGTTATGCTACATGGTAGGTCATGTGACTCTAGGCGCCCCAGGGGGTCTTTGCCCGAGTTCTTCATCGAGAGGTCCGGCTCTTCATCCAGAGCATGCAGGCGCACCACGGCCCTCTGGAGGCTTTTCGCTTCACACTGTTGCCCCGCAAGAGTAGTCTCCGCGTGTGGACGCCCCGATGTTGTAGCTCTGTTGCAGGCTATCTTTTTTTGCTTTCTTTTCTTTTCGAAGGGGGTCAAAGTCTTAGTATGTTGACTACCCCCTTCTGCTTCATGTATTTGGGCTTTTTCTTATCTAATAGAGCCATGTCTATCTTCTTGTGGTTCGCCTGTGTTGTTCTGGAATGTTCGTGCCTTTGAGGCTAACTGGAGTCTAATCTGCGTATATAGGTGCGGCTACCCGAAGCCAGAGGAGGCCTCCGGAGAGGGATCGAGTGCATCTGGAGCGTCTAGGGCCACTCCATCTGTCCGACGGTAGAGTCGCTTCGTTATGCCCCATGATTCCAAGGGGCACGTTGATCCGAAGGTGGCTGCAAATGCCTTGGTCAAGGTCTAGCCAAAGGACCCCCTTATGTCTGCTCCGGATGTATATTTTGTTGCAAAGGACGATATGTGTGTAGCCCAAACAGTCCAGGAGGTTGCCGGCTCACGCTTCTTTTGACGCTTCATCCTCCCCTAGGATTCTGACGGAAGGGTGCCTTCAGAAATCCTTGAGTCTATTCTGGTCGAGGTGAAGGTCAAGGAGGTACAGGCTGCGGAGTCCCCGCCGGAGGAGCAGGAGGAGGAAGAGCTGGATTTCTCGGTCTTTGACTCATTTCCCATCCCAGCTAATCTTTCGTCTTCCCGAGGCCAAGGGGGCTCCATCTTAAGCAGTAGCTCCCTCCGTAGAGGGGATTCGTGTCAACCCTTTGTGTGCAGTTACCGGGGTCAATTCTCTAGGTCCCGCGATATTTCTAGGAGGCATGGTGGTCAAGCACCCTTGTCCCCCCATAGTATTTTAGGGAGGCGTAACAGTCTAGCAAGTTTGCTAGGCATAGATCTGATGTACAGCGGTTAGCTGAATGCAAACTCTTTGTATGTCATGTATGAATAAACTTGTGTTGTGTTAGCTTTATTTTTTGGTATTTATTATTTATTGCATCAACGCTTCGTTATCGTATCAACGCTTTGCTTGTGCCCCCTATCCCAGCCCCTTCGCATTCTACGGCTGTTAGCGGTCGCGAGGTGCGAGATTCGAGGGTTACTGCATTGCATTAGGTGTGAGCAGGGAAGAACGTATCGTTTACTAACATTTTGATGTGTGACACCTTTTAGTACGGAGGCTAGGTCTTCAAGATACCGAAGGGGTCAGATGATTTTGGCATGGAGACTTTTAGTCTTCAAGGTGCCAAAGGATCATTACTTTGTATGAATTCCTTTTGGCATAAAGGCTAGGCCTTCAAGATACCAGGGAGGTTATCCCTTCGCCATGTAGGTCAGCTATGCCTTAAAGATGACGGAGGGCCTTTTGCCTGTCCGGCACGGAGGAAATGCCTTCAAGGAAATGCCTTCAAGATGCCGTTGCGATCTTTGCCTCTCCGCCACGTAGGTTAGCTAGACCTTAAAGATGATGGAGGGATATATGACTGTCTAGAACAGAGTCTAAGCCTTGAAGATGCTGGAGCAGTCCTTGCCTCTCCGCCACGTAGGTCAGCCAGGACTTAAAGATGGCAGAGGGATATACTTCTCTAGCATGGAGGCAATACCTTCAAGATGCCGGAGGGTTTTCGCCTATCCTGCACGGAGGCAGTGCCTTCAAGATGCTGGTGGTTTTTACCTCCCTAGCACGGAGGCAGTGCCTTCAAGATGCCAAAGGTTTTTACCTCTCTGGCATGGAGGCAGTGCCTTCAAGATGCTGGAGGGTCTTCGTAGGCTTTGTGTGGGGTTGTTGTGAGGTAAAGGCTTTTTTGGGAGGTAATACCTCTAGGTTTGGTGGTTATTTATGGGTGTGTAAACCTATGGTTTTTTGTTGTCCTGGACATTCAGAGAGGACTGAGCCTGGGGTCCCCTACACATAGTATTTGCGGAGGGTCTCCACATTCCAACTGTGTTCGAGGGGGTCCCTTCTGTATTGGCCAGGCGGTAGGAGCTGGGCCTGTTAGACCTGAGGACTAGGTATGGGCCTTCCCATTTGTTGCGTAGTTTTCCTTAAGCTAGGGCACGTCGAAGTACTAGGTCGCCGGGCTTGAATTTTCATGGCGCAACCTTAGGATCATACCAGGCCTTGTTTTTCTTGATGTAGTGATTGAAATTCTGGACAGCATGGAGCCGCGTGCCTTCGGTGAGATCGAGGGAGAGCTCTCTTTCTCCAATAGTTTACGGAAGTTGTACCCTAAGTGAGCATCCATTGACCTCAGTGGGGGCCATGGCCTCGTTGCCATATAGGAGGCGGAAGGGGGTGAACTTGGTGGCTCGCATGACAGTGGTGCAGAGGGACCATAAAACCTTGGGAAGCTCTTTGACCCATAGGCCTTGAGCTAGGTCAACGAGTCAGCAATTTAGGTTGAAGAGGATGTTGCCATTGGCCTGTTCGATGGCCCTGTTGGACTGAGGATGTCAAACTGCAGCGAAGCATAATTCGATGCCGAGGTCATCGCAGAATAATCTGAAAAGGCCCAGAGTCGAATTGTGTGCCGTTGTCGACCATGAGCTATCTTGGGACGTCGAAGTGGCAGATTATGTTCTTCCAGAAGAATTTCTACACATCCTTTGATGTGATCGTCGTGAGGGGCTCGGCCTCGACCCATTTGGAGAAGTACTCCAATGCTACCAGTGTGTACTGAAGGTTGCCTTTGGCATTGAGGAATGGTCCGATGAGGTCCATGCCCCAACGAGCCAGGGGCCAGATGGGAGTAATTGGTTGTAGGGGAGCCGGAGGCCGGTGGCTTCGGCGTCCCATCCATTGGCATCCTTGGCAGGTGTGGATGAGGTCTTCTGCATCGGACATGATTATAGGCCAATGGAGCCCCTGGAGAAGTGCCTTGCCCACTAGGGCGCGAGGCGTAAAATGGTTTCTGCAAAAGGCCTTCATGTATCTCCCGGAGGAGGTTGGCCCCTTCTTACCTGGTAATGCAGCGAAGGACAGGAGCGCAGACACCTGTCTTGTAAGGGGCGCCTTCTATGAGACAGTAGCCCCTAGCACGATGCTGAATGCAGTAGAGTAATCATCTTTCGGCTCTTCCGTTCCACTAAGGAAGGATAAGAGGGGAGCTCTCCAGTCTGTGGTTTTGATGGGGAGGATGGTAGTGGCTGTCTTGTTAAAAGTTTTAGCAGTCGGCTACTGCAGAGTCTCAAGGAAGGTACCCAACGGTGGGTCTTTTCCTGTGGCGGTGCCAGGGCGTCTGCTTGGCCGTTGTCCGTTCACGATATGCTCCATATTGATATGCCGTGGAAGTGTGCTTCGGCCTTGCGGATGGCTTCGAGGTATCTAGTCATGTCTGGATGTCGAACTTGGAAGCTCTTGTTGACGTGGCCGGCGATGATCTGAGAGTCAGTCCGAATGATGACTCTGGTTGCCCCCAAGGCTCGGGCCTTCCGGAGGCCCAAGAGGATGACTTTGTATTCGGCTATGTTGTTAGTCGTCTTGAAATCCAGGCGTGCAGCGAATTTGACTTGCTAACCTGTGGGGGAGATGAGGATCACACCGGCTCCGATGCGATTTTCACACTGCTAATAGCTCAATGAGCTGGTTATGTGCTAGATGGTCAATGGCGGTAAAACACAAGAAGACGTGTCAAATTTTGTATGGAGATCTGCATGTCTTAGCTAGGAATGAGCTGTAAACAAAATAGAAATAGTTGTTACTTGTATGCTCCGTCGGTGTAGATAGTCCACATGTCTTGGGGAGGGGTAGCGGCGGGTTCGGTAGGCGCTGGGGTCCACTCGGCGATGAAGTCTACCAAGCTTTGGGATTTGATGGTGGTACGGGCCACAAACCTTACCACGAAAGGGCTAGTTCTACTGCCCATTTGCCGATGCGTCCCGTCACCTCCCAGTTGTGAAACATGTCATCAAGTGGATAAGAGGTTGGGACAGTGATGTCGTAGGCAAGGAAGTAGTGCCAGAGCTTGCATGAGGCCATCAGCAGGGCGTATACTATCTTTTCGATCTCGATGTAGCGTGTCTTGGCCCCAGCTAAGGCCTCCGAGACATAGTATACAACCCTTTGAGCAGAGCGACTCACTTTTCTCCTCCCGTAACAGGGTGGCGCTGACAACAGAGGCAGAGGCAGATACATATAGGAGCAACCCTTCGCCGAGGAGGGGCATCGCGAGTGTTTCGAGGTGGGAAAGGTGGGATTTGAGGGCCTCGAATGCCGCTTAGCACCCCAGAGTCCAGCTAAATGGTTTGAAGAAGGGGAGGCTATGCTCGGCAGATTTGGCGAGAAAGCGGTTGAGGGCTGCGAGGCGGCCGGCCAAGCGTTGTACTTCCTTTGGATTGGTGGGAGGTGATATTTCTGTGATGGCACAAATCTTGCTCGGGTTGGCCTTGATGCCTCTTCGAGAGACGAAATATCCCAGCATCTTTCCAACCTTAGCCTCGGAGGGTAGTGATGCCCAGGATGCATCGATGGAGGGTCCTCCGAGCCCTCCTGGGTCACGGCGTGGATGTGGCGGCCAGGGAGTAGAGCAGGGTGCCTGTACTCGATGCGCCTAGCCAGATTTTGGTCACCATGGATGGTTATCAGCCCTTGTGGTCCGGGCATCTTCAAGCAGAGGTAATTGTGATGGGATATAGCTCTGAATCTGTTCAGTGCTCCTCGTCCCAGAATGGCATTGTAGGCATAAGGTACGTCAACAACTTCGAAGGTGATTACTTCGGTCCGTGCTACGGAGCCCTTGCCGAAGATGATCAGGAGTTCTATCTGTCCTAGGGCATCGAGGAGGGCCCCATTGAATCCCTGGAGGGGTCTGTGGCCTAGTGAGAGCCAGCTCCACAGGATTTAGAGCTGGTCGAAGGCATGTATGAATAGGAAGTCTACCGAGCTGCCTCTGTCGACTAGTATTCTCCGGACCTCAACTTCAGCGATGTTGGCTGAGATGACCAGGGCATCGGAGTGGGGAAATTTCACCCCTCGGAATCGTTGATGGTGAATGTCACGGGGGCGTCAGCCCATTCGTGGGCCTGCTAATGGATGCTGGTTGCTCCGATGTGGTGTACCCCGTGTGCGTAGTCTCGCTGCTACCATTTCAAAGTGCATCCGAAGCTCCCTCCACCGGTTATAGCAAGGACGATCTGTTTGCCCCGCGATCCTTCATTGTTGTACTGCTCTGCGAATGATCAAGGCGGAGAAGGTAGGGCCAGCTGTGAAAGGTTCCGCAAGGCCAAATGATCAACCTACTGGCTGGCCGGTGGCCTGCGATCTTCAGACGGCTCCTTGGTGGCCCCCTCAGTCGAGACGAAGGCTGATTGCCTCCTAAGATACTTTTCTCGGAAGGTTGTGAGGGTCCGGCAGTTGTCGGTGTTATGTCATCGTCCCGTGCCGTGTAGAGTGCACCAGGATTCCTCCTCGGAACACCGGTTTGGAGAGCGGCTTCGCTCCAGGAGGCCTTTGGGGCATCCCCAGCCACGTCCCCTGGGGTGGTTTTGGTTTGGAGCCTCGCGACCTGGGCTGATGTTGTTGATGTTTCGGTGTTGTCGCTGCCACCCCCTTTGGGACCTGGAGGTATGAGCCTCCTCAAAGCCCCTCTTCGCTGGAGAGAGGGGGCATGTGACGATCCCACCTGCGAGAGTGACTTCTCGGGGTTGACATAGGAAGTCTCAGTAGCTCGCGAGTGCCTTCGGCGGAGTTTTTCCTCCTCTACCTGCGCATATTCCTCGAACTTGCTCATGAGGACTTCCACTATGCGTATTGGACGCCGGTTCAACCGATCGTATAGGGGGCCTTCAGCCAAGCCCTGAGTTGCAGCATCAATGACCGAATAGTCCGATATGCCCCTAATCTGGGCCTTGGTCTGGGAGAACCTTCAGAAGTAATCCTGGAGGGTTTCGTTCGGTTCCTGCCTAATAGTGAACAGGCTTTCGGAGGTTACTAGCTCGATGAAGGTGCCTTGGAAATTGTTGCGGAAGAGGTCTCGGAGTTGAGACCAGGCATGAATGGCGCCAAGGTCTAGTACCCAGAACCAGCGTATGGCCACCCCTTCCAAGGAAAGAGGGAAGCATTTAGCCATGGTGGCCGGTCCGCCCCTGCTGGCCTCTATGGCGAGGGCATAGGAACGGACGAACTCATCAGGGTCTGAATCACCCTTGAACTTAGGTAGCTTCAGGGTCCAGAAGCCCTCCGGGAAGGGTGTAGACTGTAGGTCGGCCTGCAGGGGAGAGTCGTAGTCTTGCAAGGGATCCTCGCGACACCAGCTCCGAGGCTCCGGAGGCCGAAAGTGCAGGGTCCTGGTGTCGACGAGTTCATCAGCCCGTAGAGCTCGGGTCAGAATAGCGCCGGTCGTCACGGGGGCGGCGATGGTTGTGCGGGTAGCTTGCTGCTCGACCCATAGGGCCATTTGCAGTTCCTCCTTATGGGTCAGGAGTGCTGTCAAGCGTGATTGATTCTCGGGTGGAATGGTGTTTTCGGTGGTGGCACCGGCCGCAGTCCCTAGGGGCGTAACGGGGGCCTCGCCTTGCTACTGGGTCTCCAGGGTAGAGAGCCCTTCGGTGCCGGCCACAACTATGGTCATGGCTAGGTCGGCGGTGGCCGTAAGGCCCTCGTTCTCCCCGATTGGGGGGGCCGTCATCGGCACGGCCTATGTTTAGTCGCCTGGACTATCGCACAGGCATTATCGGGGGGTTGGCCACCATCATTGTGGCCTTGGTGGTCTTCTTCTTGGGTTTCATCCTACCTCTCTTAGCACTTCTGCGTTCGTATCCCCACAGACGGCACGCTGTTGGAGTAAGAGATCGTCTTGCCCCAGCAAGTACGGCAAGAGATTCTTCTAAGGAAGAGACTCAAGCTTGGAGACGAAGTTTGAGAGGAAGGAACACTATAAATGTATTGATAGTAGAAAAAATGGATCGGTCTAAGGGGAGTATCACAAGCATGACTTTGTGTTTGTGCACCTCTGCGTCCTGTGTGTTGCCCCCCCCCCCCCCTCTCCCAGACGACCATGGCCTCCTATTTATAGGGTTGTACATAGCTTAGTGTATAAGTTATCGCTATGTGCAAAATATTCAGGACCTGACCGAGTTACATGGCCTACTACTTTTTATCCTACATAGAAGATAAATATCTATCATGGTAACTATTGTGGTACCTGCACTCTGAGGGGTGAGCCGGCCACCAATTGCGGCTCGGCGCCGCACTGCCAGGGGTGTCAGGATAATCTCCATTGTACTGGAGTGTCAGGACGGCATCCACTAGCCTAGATACTTAATGCCGGTCACTTCCTTGTACATAAAGGATGATTGGTGTTTCCCTTCTGATAGATCTTTCTTGAGGCTTAATAACTCACCCCGTAGCCTTTGGAAAGCCTGCCTGAGCCCCGGGGACGAGAACTCCAGAGGGGCATGGCTTCGGGAGGTGAAGGCTTCAAGAGACATGGCTCCGGGAGGTGAGAGCTTCGGGAGGCATGGCTCCGGTAGATAGAGGCTTTAGGTGACATAGCTCCGGGAGATTGTTACTCCGAAACCTGGAAGTTCAAAAACGGCCTTCAGGAGACGTGGATCTATGAGCAAGAGCTAGCTAAGACAAAGGGCCGTCGAGGTCCTTAACAACGACCTCCAACACCATGCACACTCCATAAACTTTTATCACTGTCAACATTTCTGAGAAACAAAACCTGTTCTATAGGATATCATTGGTTAGCATCCTCTTGCGTTGACACTTGAAATCATCGCTTGTTTCGATCTAAATCTGGAAGAGGATTTGATACCATCAAGTGGTCACCCTTGGCACATTCACCATCGGCTTGTGCTTGAAGATTGGAGCCCCTTTGATGTTTGGTTAAAGAGCATAAGGCAGATGCACATTACACGGTCGTGCAAGGATTTGTCAAAATTTTACAAGACATTCGGCACATATATCAGTGGGATCCTGGGACACCCAACACACTGCGATCTCATTCACCACAAGCTCTTCCCACTAAACCCGGCTAGTTCAGTGGTTCTCTGCTCCTTAATATAGACAGCTCTTCTCGCTTGCACGAGACCAGGTCTCCTCCGCAACGACGACCACTGCACGCCGGGTCGCAAGCCACCACCCATACTTGGTTTGCAAACCATCGCAAGCTGCTCGCCATGGACGGGCACACACGCGTGTGGCGGGGCGCTGGTCGGAGTGATCGAGCCATGCACGTTACAAGCGCAGGAAACGAAGCGCCAACGAGAGAGTAGTGAGTGAAGATGTCGAACGCGCCACCAAAAAAGGCGATCCGGAACCCTGGCGCCGGCGGGTCGGCGGGCAGCTCGCGGGGGTCGGCGGGGCAGACGGTGAAGTTCGCGCGGCGGACGTCGAGCGGGCGGTACGTCAGTCTGTCTCGGGAGGACATCGACATGGAGGGCGAGCTGGCCGCGGACTACACCAACTACACGGTGCAGATCCCGCCGACGCCGGACAACCAACCGATGATGGATGGCGCGGAGCCGGCGTCCGTGGCCATGAAGGCCGAGGAGCAGTACGTGTCCAACTCGCTCTTCACTGGCGGGTTCAACAGCGTCACGCGTGCCCACCTCATGGACAAGGTCATCGAGTCTGAGGTCACTCACCCGCAGATGGCCGGCTCCAAGGGCTCCCGCTGCGCCATGCCTGCCTGCGACGGCAAGGTCATGCGCAACGAGCGCGGTGAGGACATCGACCCCTGCGATTGCAGGTTCAAGATCTGCCGCGACTGCTACCTTGACGCGCAAAAGGACGGGTGCATCTGCCCAGGGTGCAAGGAGCACTACAAGATCGGCGAGTACGCCGAGGACGACCCAAACGATGTACCGTCGGGGAAGCTTCACCTGCCGGGGCCGGGCGGCGTGAATACCAACAAATCCCTGCTCGCCCGGAACCAGAACGGCGAGTTCGATCACAACCGGTGGCTCTTCGAGAGCTCCGGCACCTACGGCTATGGCAACGCTTTCTGGCCCAAGGGCGGCATGTACGACGACGACCTAGACGACGAAGGCAGCCTCAGCGGCGATGGCGTTCTCCCGGAACAGAAGCCGTTCAAACCGCTGACTCGCAAGATGCCAATGCCGACGTCCATCATCAGCCCGTACCGGATCTTCATTGTGATCCGGATGTTCGTGCTCATCTTCTACCTAACGTGGCGCCTTCGCAATCCCAACATGGAGGCGCTCTGGCTCTGGGGCATGTCCATTGTGTGCGAGCTTTGGTTCGCCTTCTCCTGGCTGCTCGACATGCTCCCCAAGGTGAACCCCATCAACCGGAGCACGGACCTCGCCGTGCTCAAGGAAAAATTCGAGACTCCATCGCCGTCCAACCCTCACGGCCGGTCCGACTTGCCGGGGCTGGACGTGTTCGTGTCTACGGCCGACCCGGAGAAGGAGCCGGTGCTCACCACGGCCACCACCATCCTATCCATCCTGGCCGTGGACTACCCGGTGGAGAAGCTGGCATGCTACGTGTCCGACGACGGCGGCGCGCTGCTCACCTTCGAGGCGATGGCTGAGGCCGCAAGCTTCGCCAACATCTGGGTGCCTTTCTGTAAGAAGCACGACATCGAGCCCCGCCAACCGGATAGCTACTTCAGCTTGAAGGGCGACCCGACCAAGGGAAAGCGGCGATCGGACTTTGTCAAGGACCGCCGCAAGGTGAAGCGGGAGTTTGACGAGTTCAAGGTGCGCATCAACAGCCTCCCCGACTCCATCCGCCGGCGCTCCGACGCCTTCAACGCCCGCGAGGACATGAAGATGCTCAAACACCTCCGCGAGACCGGCGCTGACCCGTCCGAACAGCCCAAGGTCAAGAAGGCGACGTGGATGGCCGACGGTACACACTGGCCGGGCACCTGGGCGGCGTCTGCTCCCGACCACGCCAAGGGAAACCACGCCGGCATCCTACAGGCATTGACATCACATCATTTCCCTCAGCTCTTCAGGTGCATTGGTAGCAAATCTCTCGGCGTGCACATTCGTTTTGATTCGACATATATGGCAGGTGATGCTGAAGCCGCCGTCGCCGGACCCGCTGTACGGGATGCACGACGAGGAGCAGCTGATCGACTTCAGCGACGTGGACATCCGGCTGCCGATGCTAGTGTACATGTCGCGTGAGAAGCGGCCGGGTTACGACCACAACAAGAAGGCGGGCGCCATGAACGCACTTGTGCGTTGCTCCGCCGTGATGTCGAACGGGCCCTTCATCCTCAACTTCGACTGCGATCACTACATCAACAACGCGCAGGCCGTCCGCGAGGGCATGTGCTTCATGATGGACCGCGGCGGCGAGCGTGTCGCCTACATCCAGTTCCCGCAGCGCTTCGAGGGCATCGACCCCTCCGACCGCTACGCCAACAACAACACCGTCTTCTTCGACGGCAACATGCGAGCCCTCGACGGCCTCCAGGGCCCCATGTACGTGGGCACGGGGTGCATGTTCCGCCGGTTCGCGCTCTACGGCTTCGACCCCCCGCGCACCACCGAGTACACCGGCGTGCTGTTCAAGAAGAAGAAGGTGACCACGTTCAAGTACCCGGAGACGGACACGCAGTCGCTCAAGGCGGAGGACTTCGACGCCGAGCTCACTTCGCAGCTGGTGCCCAAGCGGTTCGGCAACTCGTCCGCGCTTATGGCGTCCATCCCAGTCGCCGAGTTCCAGGCGCGCCCGATCGCCGATCACCCAGCCGTGCAGCACGGGCGGCCCCCCGGGGCGCTCACCGTGCCCCGCCCGCCGCTCGACCCTCCCACCGTCGCGGAGGCCGTGTCCGTCATCTCCTGCTGGTACGAGGACAAGACGGAGTGGGGCGACCGCGTCGGCTGGATCTACGGCTCCGTGACGGAGGACGTCGTCAGCGGCTACCGCATGCACAACCGTGGCTGGCGCTCCGTGTACTGCATCCCCAAGCGCGACGCCTTCCTCGGCACCGCCCCCATCAATCTCACCGACCGCCTGCACCAGGTCTATATGTATATGAACCCAAAGCAAATTAAGTTGCATTGCAAGTGATGTATGAGCATCGTCGGTAAATGAATGAGCATGGTGATCAGGTGCTGCGGTGGGCGACGGGGTCGGTGGAGATCTTCTTCTCGAAGAACAACGCGTTCCTGGCGTCGCGGAAGCTCATGTTCCTGCAGCGGGTGGCGTACCTCAACGTTGGCATCTACCCCTTCACCTCCATCTTCCTGCTCGTCTACTGCTTCATCCCGGCGCTCTCCCTCTTCTCCGGCTTCTTCATCGTGCAGACGCTAAACGTCGCATTCCTCTGCTACCTCCTCACCATCACCGTCACCCTCATCGCACTCGGCGTCCTCGAAGTCAAGTGGTCCGGCATTGCCCTCGAGGACTGGTGGCGCAACGAGCAGTTCTGGCTCATCTCAGGCACGTCCTTTCCCTCGCTTCACTGCACAGCATGCCATCAATTTGCGACATGGCAACAATAATACTTGAAATGTGATGGCAATGACAATGGCAGGGACAAGCGCCCACCTCTACGCGGTGGTACAAGGGTTGCTGAAGGTAATGGCCGGGATAGAGATCTCCTTCACTCTGACGGCCAAGGCGGCGGCGGACGAGAACGAGGACATCTATGCAGACCTCTACGTGGTTAAGTGGTCGTCGCTGCTCATCCCGCCCATCACCATCGGCATGATAAACATCATCGCCATTGCCTTCGCCTTCGCACGGACCGTCTACAGCGAAAACCCACGGTGGGGCAAGTTCATCGGTGGCGGCTTCTTCAGCTTCTGGGTGCTGGCGCACCTGTACCCCTTCGCCAAGGGGCTTATGGGCCGCCGCGGCAAGACGCCAACCATCGTCTTCGTCTGGTCCGGCCTCATCTCCATCACCATCTCCCTGCTCTGGGTCGCAATCAGCCCACCGGAGGCTAGCTCCACCGGCGCCCACAGCACCGGCTTCCAGTTCCCTTGATCAGGTTGTCAGATATCAATTCTTGAAGTCATGTTACCAAGGGCTGCATGCATATACAGGCGCATGTCATATGCATGCTACCATGTGAAGCATGGATGCGCGCGAACACAGAAATGGTGCCGTGCAATAGGTGAATGAGTAAAGTAATTAGGTGTCCCAAACTTGATTTGTTGAGTTTTTAACACTTTTCTCTGATAGGGACATAGGGTTAACTTCTGAAATCATGAGAGGCTTTGATCAGCATTCCTATAAACACAAATGAGAATTGTTCAGCACAAACTGAACAGAAGATGTATTCATACAAACTTCAAAATTGTTGTCCTCCTGATTAAGCTGTTTGCTTATTTTCTTGACTTTATCCTGTGTTACGTGATGTTTCTAGTTCGTTGTTGCTGATTACATAATTTCTGTTTAAGAAATGACAAAAGCTTACAAGTTTAACAATTCCTTTGTTCGAAAATGATAAAAATGTTACACTGCAAATTAACCGAACAGTCAGTTGCAAAATGTTTGAAGGTAACAGTTAGTGAAAGGTCAAATATAGCCCACAGTTTCATATATACAGTACAAGCAAGGAGAGCAATCAATCCCTGGTTAATTGGAAGAGTCTGGGATTGTCAAAGATTTTGCTAGTGTGTTGCCATTTAAGGTGAAAGGACATAACAGTAAACATCTGCTTCACAATTGCATTGGCATTGCTATGTATTTTTGCTAGCAATTTCTTTGGCTGCAACCAGAAATTTGTAGCCAACTATTCATGATTATGTATCACTACGCTGGCTTCTTACATATGGGTCACTGTAACAGGAGCAAAATTACTATACATGAATGATATATATATATCAATACAGTATCCTAACAGTTTGTTGCATACATACATTGTTGATTGTTCGTCAGAGATTGAAACATTGCCGCTGATTACTCAATGAGCATAACCTTGATAAATTTGTGAGGCACCCAGATGCTGATAATGCTGAAAATGTCTATCCAGACCTGCCTTCGGATTTGAACTGTGCAGTGACATACAAAATTGTGGATTTGCTCCAGATCAGTAATTGACATAATATTTGAGCTGACAAATCCAGTTGCCAGATCAACCATATTACCCTGTTCACAACCAAAATCTTCATTGGTTGTAAGTTAGATACCAGTTATTTCTCAATTTCATCAGATGATGAAGCAGATGCAGCCAGCAGAGAGGAAAGCGATGGACGCAGTAGAAGATAGAGTGAGGGCCCCACAAAAGGGATAAACGCAAGCGGCAGAAGCCAAGAACCCTTTTTCCTGTTATAAGCAAACGTTAATTCAGTCTCAGGTGATGCATGTTTTTCTTGCTCTGCTTACATCAGGCAATCTGCAAAGTTTATCTTGCAACTTCTCTGCACAACGTTAAGCATTAGTGCTTGATTACTTACCATCGTCTTGCTGTAATGTCGTTGTAGACCCAAAATGGTGAAAAGGCCGAGAGCAAAGTGAAATCAAGGCAGGTGGCATGGATCTGACACATGGCATAAAAGAAATGGAAATTAATTTGACCCTAACACCTTTTGCTTCTTAACACTGCTGTAGTGACTAAATCCATTTTGATGAAATAGATGGCAATGACATGGAATCAAAACTATGTCATGATCCACAAAAAAATCACTCGGAATCTTGGAATCTTAGGAGATAGAGGAAACTAGATCGGTGCCTATTTGAACTTTTTAAACTTTGAGCATGTTTGTCTTTGTTTTCTCCACTTCCAATCTATATGTAAATGGAATTCTTCAGATCCTGAGGTCTGTGATTGCCAAAAACTTTTTAGGGGTGTAAATGCAACAACTATAAAGGGCAAGTTTTTTTTTTCTCAAACACGCAGGAGAGCTGCGTATCATTGTATTAAAGAAGAAGAAATGGTAGAAACCCTGAGTACATAAGAAACACACCCACACTGATAGAACTGAATGAGCATGAAAGATTTGTGTAAATACAAGAAAGTTATATGTGCAACAATTACTATAGAATATGCCATAACGTTAGTTGTTACTCTTTTACTCAATATTGAATCATGCTGTAGAACTTACAAATTTGCTCTCCCTAAAGTATCGAATGAATTCCTTCCAATCGTCACCACCAGCTTTTCCAGCGTATATAATCAGTCCAAGGCCTAGGGAAAACACCACCTACAACATGATTGGAAAGAAATATAGTCAATAATTACTAAGCAGAGTTTGTGAATGTAAATTACAATAAAACTAAAACATACTCCTGCAGTTAACTTTGACTCAAGAAATTTTAATGGCCATTGTCCAATTTCGTCTTCATCAATGGGAGGTGGAGGAGGCTTCCATAGAACAAAGTAAGGAATCAAAGCATATGCTCCCCCAATGCACGAAAGAACAAGGAATGGCCAGACGGGAATCTTGCTTTTTGAACTGCAATACAATTTTACTGTTACATAAATAACAGAGAAGACAGTAGCATAGAAAAATTGCTACTAACATCATATTTTTGTTTTTGTTTTGATGTGTATACCAAGAAAACTAGTACACTAGCAAACTGCTAGAGCAAAATCATGACTAGAACATGCAAAGGAATGCTAGTTTCTCCAAATTTTTGACTTAGGTTTGTCCAGTTTTTAAGTTTCCAGATAACCGTCCTTTTAGTAGTCATTTCCAAATTCATGGCAATCTCACTTCTCTTTGGAAAAATATGTACTCTACTACTCTTATGTAAGCGAGAATATATTACATCCATATACAAAAGGTAGAAAGAACCATGAATCTACAGTGTGGTATTAACAGAAAGGCCTCTATAATCAAGTGGATATGAATATAATTCATTGAATGGCTGAAATGTGACAGGTAATGAGCCCATGCACGTGCCTGTGTATGAGTGTGGGAATGTGCACATGAACATGGTGCTTGTTGTTGTTTTTCTTAGAAGACAATAGGACACAAGGGTGGTGCCTTCAAATGCAACGTGAGTAAACTGTGAATCATTGGTTTTATGAAGGGGAGTAGGGAGTCGAACCCATGACCTATAAGCAGCATGAATACATGTGTGCCCTATGAGAACTACCATTCAGCTAAACAAATGTGCCCTATGAGCAGCATGAATCCAGTAACTTCTGAATAAAGGCAATTGGGAACATTTTAGTTAGGGAACGTAGCGTAAATTTTTCTTTAAGCGCTGAGATGAATACATGAGTGTAAACTCACATTAAAAAAATGCTAGATTATAGATAAAATGCAATATGGTTCTTTTCTATAACTTTAGCAGATAATAAAAGGGAATACTTCATTGACTAGAAATTTGAGATTTATTTACCTTCTACAGGTAGGAAGAAGCAATATGCTGTACATTAGTTCCACAAATGAGTAAATTATCTTAAGAGAGTGGGGGCTGGAACCCATGACCACAAACCCCACAAATGCGTGCTCTATCATTATGCTAAATGAGCATCCCCAACGACGGCATGAGTACACTATCTTTTGAATAATAGGATGTCGATAGCATTTTAGTACAGGAAAAGAGTATTCATACGGCTCTGAGCTGAATACAGGAGCTAAAATCATACACTAAAAAATGCTAAAATATAGATGAAACACAATACGGTTCTTTTCTACAAATTTAGCAGACAATAAAAAGAACTATTGCATTGACTAGAAATTACAGATGCATTCACCTTATACCAGTAGGAAATTTACAGATTCATTTACCTTCTACCAGTAGGAAGGAGCAACATACTGTACACAAGTGGCCAGAGGCCCATAATGTACCATAGACAAACAAGAATGTCATTCATTCGAAAGCCATCATCCCCTTTCAGATTTAGAAGTTTCTGCAAGAAGTACGTGTCTCTGTACTGCAGCCAGAATGGAGTTACGAATTAGCACTATGTTTTCGTGAGTTGAAAACACATGCACCGAAGTACATGTGGTTAAGATCTACAGCAAGATGTATAAAAGCTTATGCATCCAGCATGTGATTTGTCTGGATAACACCTAGACAGCCTTCCAGAAGATAGCATGATTTTAGAAGTGACTGAAAAAGTGAGTTCCTTTGTAATGCTCCATTTATAAGCAAGACCTTGTGTTGGGTACATAATGGAGCGAGCAATATTACCAGGGCAACGAAATCATGGGCAATAACAACATCATCCTAGCTTTTCCTGCTCTGCTAAGGTCAAGAACAGATTATACTATGACGCTACCGAGCTCTGAAGACAGAAGCTACGTAAATACGTGAAATTGAGGCCTAATATCGTCACTAATAAGTATCAAAGAAACTCAAATTCGCATTCACAACAGCATAAAGCAAGCAATTGACAAGGCAAATTCCTGAAATGGGGAAACGCAAGACTATTCTGTTAATCCCGTACCGGCGTCTGGTTGGGCGCGAGCTGGAAGACGTAGTACAAGATACCCGCCCAGACCCCGAAGAGAAGCACCGACGTCGTCCAGTCGCTCAGCCTCCCACCACCGCCGCCATCACTAGCAATCCGGGCTGCCGCCGCCGCAACAGCTTCGCTCTTCTTCTTGTCCTCTTGCTCCTGTGCAGAAGAATCGGCGCCGGGAGGGCCTTGGAGCGAGGAGTCCCGGCAGATTTGGGCCCACCCCCGGCGCCACCCTCCAGCTCCTCCCGGCCGGCACACGAGGCTGACGAACAGAGGAGCATTGGCGTTGTCTCTGGTGATGGTGGCGGCGGTTCTTCCGAGGAGGGGACTTGCTGGCCTTGGGAGAGGAGGGAGGGGAGCGCGGGTGCATGCGAGCAAAACGGAGCAGGAGACCATGGCGGTGGCGCTGGCAGGTCGGGCGGTGCGTGCTCACTGAGACGGCCAGCCCTGAGAAGGGTGGGGGTGAGGATATGGTGACGTTTTGATCCCTTGGATGAGATATCCGACGGCTCGGATCGGACGGACGCGTGTCGCGCAAGCCGAGATACTGTTTGGGTGTGGTTGGATGCTGGAATCTACCCGCCAGTTGCATGGGTACAATCTCAGAAAAAATGTGTTTGATTGTTGTATCTATTATTTTAGATTAGCCTATCAAATATAAATACGTTTTTAGTCTAGTTTGTTCGAGCTTCACTCTGCAATCTGGTCTGACAGATACAAACCTGTAAACGTTCATATAAGCGAGCTTACTTGTCAATATCACAAAATCATCTATATACAGGTAACTAATCATAATCTCAACTCTTGCATCTGTTCATACGGACGGTTTTAAATTCGGTAAACCAAACAGAAACTCAATTTAATCCATCTAGACAGATATAACCAACTAAACACCGTCTTTTTTCAACAAATATAACTCAATTCGATTTATTTCCATCTAGCTAGACTATACAATACAGCTCTATAAAACTCTATCGGAGAAACCAAACACACATTCCTTCCTGTACCCTCGTGACCTCGTCGTCACTCATGATTGTAGTCGTAGAAGCTTACGACTTCACGAATCTACATTGTCCAAAACGATCCTAGTGGTATAGGAATCGTTTTTGACTGAATCATATTAGAACTGTGGTTTTAGTCGTAGAATCGGTGGGATCATGATCAATTATGCATAGGAATCGTGCAGTTTGCTACAATCCGAGACATCCATTCACGTTGGATGATGGATACCCCTCGGTTGGTGCCAACAACTGAAACTTCTAGTTACCCTTCCGTTCTCTCCCATATGTGGTAGGGCGGCGGTTGTGCCTCTCTCTCTCTCTCTCTTTCTCTGCGATGAACCGACAACGGTGCGGTGGCTATTAGACCTAATTCTTCATTTAATCATCATGATTACTAGCTACAAGATCAAACACCATAAATGCGGAAGCATGATTGACTTACAGGAGCCAAATGACACCATCTAGAATTGACGGTGAGGTGATGCAGAGTGTTGGCTTATGCGTACACATCAATGAAGTGGATGCCGGCATGAGGGAGAGCTTGATGAAGACGGTGGCAGTGCAAATGCCGGTGAAGATCCCGTAGGCGATGTAGCGGCAATGGCGGTCTTCACCTTGCTGTCAACGCCCCTTAAGATTGGTTAGGTAGGAGGTGTGCGGGGAGATTAGGCCAAACGTGAGAATTGATGATTGCACGGGCACCGGACTCCCTCCCCCCCTTCTTTTTATATGGCGCTGCAAAAGGTGAGACCGCAACTATGGTGCCTCCAATCGTGGCACGAGTGTGGGGACATGACTCCCCCTCTTTCTCTCAGTCTTCTGTTAGGGTGTTCGTTAGGGAGCTGAGATAAATTCAAATATTCTTCCCCTTGATCGTAAGGCTAACATCATAAGCCCACTTTCAATAAAACAGCACATCAAGGCAAAGCGTTACAATGGCTAATGAAAAGCCATTGAAACCCAAATACCTATAGCATACTACTCCATCTTGAAATAGAAATTTGTCATACTTAATAGGAGATGGTTTGCTTCATGATCCTCTTATCCAGAATCATAGGCTTTCTAATAATCCCATGCTGGCAACATGATAAAAAAAAATATGGGATGGTAAGCCTCTAGTGAGTGGATCCGTAAGCATTGACTTAGTGCTTATATGCTTGATACTGATTGTTTGATCCTGGATTCTATCTTTCACAACATAGTACTTAATTGCGATGTGTTTGGCAACACCACTCGACTTATTACTACTCGTATAGAAAATTGTGAGTTGATTATTGCAGTATAACGTAAGTGGTTTTGAAATATTGTCTAACACTATTAATCCCTAGATAAAGTTCATTAGGCATACAGCCTGTCTAGTAGCCTCATAACATGCTACAAACTTAGCTTGTATCGTTGATGATACCGTAAGTGTTTATTTGGCTCCTCCTACGAGAGTGAAGATATAACCTGATGTGCATTTCTTAGTATCCACACACCCTGCAAAGCCTGCATCCGAATAACCAACAATTTCAAGGTTATCATATTTTTAAATATTGCAAATGACTTTCTTAATGGCTTTCCAGTGGTCTGGTCCTGAATTTGACTGATATCTACCAAGCTTCCCGATTACAAAAGCTAAATCAGGGCATGTGTACATACTTGAGCATATATCATGTTTCCAACAGCTGAATCATAAGGAGTTGATTTCATTTGATTAGCTTCATATTAGTTCCTTGGACATTGAAATGTCCCAAACTTATCGCCCCTAACAATAAGATCAGGTGAGACATAACACTTATGCATATTGTATTTCTTCAGTACTCTGTCAATGTATGCCTTTTGAGACAAATCTAATACTCATTTGGACCTATCTCAGTGAATCTCAATGCCAAGAACGTAAGGAACTTCACTGAGATCCTTCATATCGAAATTAGAGGAAAGAAATCTCTTAGTCTCAAACAACATATCCCTATCGTTGCTAGCTAATAAGATATCATCCACATAAAGAATTAAGATGGTGAATTTTTCCTCTTTAAATTTTATATAAATGCAGTTATCAACCTCATTTTCTTTAAAGCCAAAATTTTTAATGACTTTATCAAACTTGAGATACCATTGTCTAGACGCTTGCTTTAGACCATAAATTGATTTCTTAAGGCAACATCACATATGCTCCTTGCCTTTCACGATAAAACCTTCCGGTTGAGCCATGTAAATATTTTCTTTCAAGTCACCGTTAAGGAATGTTGTTTTTTCATTCATCTAATGTGGCTCTAAATTATAATGAGCTACAAGCACTATAATAATTTTAAAGGAATATTTACATGATATAGAATAAAGGAATCTTTACATGATATAGAAGAGAAAAGTCTCATTATAGTCAATCCATTCTCTTTGCAAGAAGCCTTTTGCTATGAGCCTCGTTTTGATCCTTTTGATGTTCCCCTTAGATTAATTCTTGGTTTTGTAGACTCATTTATGACCTACTGTTTTGGTTCCGTTAGGGATTTCTACTAGGTCCCATACATCATTATCGCTCATAGACTTTAATTCATCATTTATGGCATTAAGCCACTCAGACGAATGTTCACTCATCATGGTCTCCTTATATGAGTTGGGATCTTTTGCCTTCTCTGTGTCATTGACATTCTCATTCATATAGACAGCGTAATCGTTCAAGATTATAGGTCTCCTGCCACGCTGTGATATCCTAATCGGTTCATTTGGCACTACAGGACAAGGACTGGGTACTGCAGGGGACTGCTGAGGCTCATCGTTAGGTGTATCATTAGAAATTTCAGAGACCTCAACAGGGGGTGCACTGACATTATTTTCTATTGAAGGTACAACCACCTAGGGCACATGAATATATGTCTATTGGATCAATAATGCAGGAACATAAACCCGCTTCTCCTCGAGATCAACTTCCTTAGGCTCCAGATCTCTGTTCTCAAGAAACACAGTGTATCTTGTTTCTATGAACTTTGTGATCATATTCAAACAATAAAAGCTATACCTCTTTGATCTTTCAGGATACCTGATAAAATGACAACTAATTGTCATAGGATCTAATTTCCTAATATGCGGATTAAATACTATAGCTTCAACAGGACAGCCCCATACACGTAAGTACTTTAAAGTGATCTTTGTCCAAGTCCATAATTTATAAGGTGTTTTTGGGGCTGATTTGTTGGGAACTCGATTAAGAATGTACACGACCATCTTAAGTGCCTCCATCCGCAGTCCAACTGGTAAACTACAATAACTAAGCATACTTCGTACCATATCCATAAGTGTACGGTTGCGTCGCTTAGCTACCCCATTCTGCTGAGGTTCACCAGGTGTAGTTTTATTGGGCTGCTATGTCATTTTCCTAAAGGAATCTGGTAAAGGGACCATGGATTTGCCTGTAAGGGGCATGTCTCCCATAATACTCTCCTCATCGATCTGATCTCACTATTTTGATCTTTAGGTTGTGCTAATTTTCTACCTCAGCCTTAAATATCTTGAATTTATCGAGAGACTCAGATGGATCTTTAATGGGGTAGATGTAGCCGTAACGAGAGAAATCATCAGTGAAGGTGATGAATGAATCAAAACCATCCACCTATGTCACAGGAAAAGGACCACAGATGTCCGTATAAATTAATTCTAATAGTCATGTGCTCTGAGTGACCCCCTTCTTTATTTACTTAACGTATTTTACTTTAATGCAATCTATGTAGTGGTCGAAGTCAGAGAAGTTTAAGGGTTGAAAAATCTCTTACTTGATGAGATACACCATTCTCACCCTCAAAATGTGGCCTAAACAACAATGTCACTGTCGGAGGATGAACTCCACAAGCGGGGATCCGGAGCGATCCCCTTTGAGATTCGGCCAGAGGGATGATTCTGAATCTACCTCGTACGTGAAATAAATGAGAGTAAATAGGATGCAGGTGGGATGGATGATCGGATGCTAGTGGAAATAAATGCTCAGGGGATTTTAGACAGGTTCGGGCCGCACGGAGCGTAATACCCTACTCCTGTGTGTATGCTATAAATGCTCTAGAAATGCCTCTCTGAGGATCTCTTGCGTTACAAGGATTTCTATCTAAGTCTAGAGCTTCGTGTGTCTTATTCTTCGTTAGCTTGTCTCGGTATTCTTCAACTCGTGAGACTTGGTCGACTTCCAGAACTTGTCCGACTTGCCAAGCTTGTTTTTCTTTTTTGTCGTCGGGGTGCAACCCCTCCTTTTATACCGTCGGGGCGGCCTGGCGTGCCCAGAAAGGATGGCGAGTCCCAAGGTGCCATAAATGAAAAAACAACCATCATGGGTTGCAGCTTGACGTTTCCGGGGGGGTTGAAAACGCGCCCCCGTCCGGTCCTGTCGTCATCATCCCGCTTTTTAGTGGGTGCAGCAGGGGGGCCCACCAGGCAGCCACCGAGCAACCCCACATGCCCGTCCGGTTAGAGCGAGCCTGACACAGCAGAGCGGCAGGCGATATGCCTTGAACCCTGTGATGATATCCAGAGGTGCGCCGAATGACGCGCGATGGGATCCGCCGCATTAAATGTCCCAACGCCTCCCTGCCAGGCAATGGCAGGGACTGACAGCAGGCGTGGGGGGGAGTGGTTGGAAGTGACAGGCCAGGCTCCCTCTTAAATGCAGCATCAGGCCTCTCACCAATTGACACCTCACCGCTGGGCCCTTGTGGGGTCCACCGGCAAGGGGCTTCTCAAGTCCTCGGGGAACTCTGGGTGCTCGGGGACTACTGTTCATAGCCTCGAGCACTCTCTCCCGGATATGCCTTTTCTTGGTCCTCGGGGAACTCAGGCACTCGGGGATCATTGTTCATGGCCCTGAGTGCCCTCTCTCGTAATTGTGTTTGCTCGGGTCATCGGGGAACTCGGGTACTCGGGGACCACTGTTCATGGGCCCGAGCGCCCTCTCCCAGAACTTGTACTTCTCGAGTCCTCAGGGAACTCGGGTACTTGGGGACCACTGTTCATGGCCCCGAGCACCATCTCCCGGAACTTGGTCTTCTCGGACCTCGGGGAAAAGTCCCCGAGGGAAGGCGCCACGTGGCACTCTGCTGTCCTGGCCTCGGGACTCGGGGACCCCTGGTTCCGATGTCACCGACAGCAGCCCCCGGGCCCATTGGCAGGCAATGACCCAGAGACTGCGGATGGGGCCCTTATTTCTTCGAGGTCGATCCCAGCATCGATGCCACGTGGCTTGTTCTCAGGCGCTGGAATTTTGCGGTCTTGGCAGTCTTTCCGGCCCAAGCGGGGAACCGAAAGGACACGTGTCCTTTCGACTTCCGAGGAGAATGATAACGAGGCGGGAGGCACACGTGGCAACCGCGCAGATCGAGGGTAGTGCACCTGGCAACCACACGGATCGAGGGAGATTCACCTGGCAACCGCGCCGATCGAGGGGAATGCGCTTCGCAGAATGCGCCGCAGAAAGTGTCGTTTGAAATCCCCAGGATATAAAAAGGAGAGGGGGAGCAAACCGTTGCCCCTCACGCCATTCTTGTGATCGCCACCTCCTGTCTTCTTCTTCTTCCTTGCGCACCGGGCGCCCTCTTCAGCTCGCAGCGCACCCTTTTTCTCAACCCCTCCAGCACACTCCCCACCCCCAAAAAATGTCGAGGGCAGGAAGCAGCCACTGGGACACGTCAAGCTCCGACAGCGTTCTGCCAAAGTCCCGCCTCATGAACAAGGAGGGGGCTATGAAGATCCGCAAGCTGATGGTGCCCGCCGGCCAGCGAGAGGCGTCGATGGTGACACCGGCAAACTTTCTGCCCTCCACGCGTCGACCGGAGTGGATCGTCATCTTTGTGTCCTTCGTTGCCACCGGACTGGTGCCGCCATTTTTGACATTCTTCCTCCAAGTGCTGGACACATTCGGCATCCAGCTGGCCCACCTGTGTCCGAACTCGGTGGTGATTCTGGTGATCTTCGCGCACTTCTGCGAGATGTTCGTGGGAGTGCCACCGTCGGTCGCTCTATTCCGGCATTTCTTCATCCTCCGAGCGGCCAGGAGAGGAAAGGATCCGACGAGGTGGAGGTGGTCGGCTGCTGCAACTTCCGCCTGCGGGAGGGGCTCGGTGAACTCTACATCCAGCAAGTGCTGCGCAGCAAATGGGAGTACTGACGCCGGGACTGGGTCTATGTCGACGTCAGCCCCCATGACCGCCTCATGCTTCCCCAGATGCTGGCGGAACCCCACAGGCCAACCTGGGAGGCGGCCCCCGCGGAGGATGAGTGCCTGTGCCTGGTGCATAACCGCATCGACGACCTGCGCCGGGCGGGGCTGACTTCGTTGATGGTGGTCGCCGACTACCCGCGCTGTCGTCTGGCCCCTTTGCGGGAGCGTGCTCGCGCTGCCAGGATGTACACCGGCTCGGGCGACCTCACGAGGACCCACATCGGCCCGGACGGGGACCTCAACGAGGGGGCGCTGGCGAACCTGCTGAAGGTGGTGACCGGCGTCGACGACCTCGCCCGGGCTGTCCTGCCCCGAGAGGAGCTAGCGCTCTGCGCGGATCTGGGCTGGGCGGCACTGCAAGCGTCCATGCTGGAGTTCGACGCCCAAGGGCTGGTGGAACGTCCGGGGCGCCGGAACCCCGAGACCATACAAATCCTTGGGGTGGATGACAACGGGGGGCGGGGCACCGCCGCCGAAGGGAGCAAGCCGACGGCCCGAGGAGACAAGGGGAAGCGTCCCCGGGCATACATCCCTCAGCCGTCTTCATCGTCATCGTCGTCACCTCCGCGACAATGGCCGACGGCGGGCGGCGTGATGGAGGGTGGTAGAGGCGACAATCTTTGGGAGCGGAGTCCAAGACGGAGGCCAGATCTAGGGAGCGGCAGCCCGAGGGCCAGGGCCCAGCTAGCGGCGCAACGGCTGGCGGCCGGGCCGACCAGCCACCGAAGAAAGGCTCCGGGGCGGCCGCTGGGGCCGACCCACAAAGGCCCGAGGGCCAGAGCCCTCCCCCAAAGAGCAGGAAGGTGGAACCCAAACCGAAGCTGCAGAGCCCCCCTTGACTTTCGGATTTTGGAGTCTTGGTGGCGGTACTGCGGGCCAAAAGCCATGTAAGCTCCCTTTTTGTCTCAAGCATATCTGCCCGGATTTTGGCTTGCTACTAACCTTTTTTGTTTTCAGGCCACCCAAGGACCCCGCAGGAGGCCAAAGGCAACCGGAGTAGCCGAGGCCAGCCCCTGCTCCGGGGCCGAGCACGCCTATTCCAGAGTTGAGCGCGCCAACGGACCCGGAGAGGGCACCGGCCAGCCCTGAGCTAAGGGCCCCGGCCGGTCCCGAGCAGCCAATGCCGACCGAACCTGCCCTGAGCCCTCCGAGGAAGGAGAGAGCGGCCGCAGGGGAGGTGGTCGCGATGAGGGCGGCGCCAGCGCGGCAGCCATCGGGGACCCCGAGCGCCTCTGCAGAGAGGGCTCGCAGAGGACCCAGCCCCGGCCACCTTCTGGCCAGGCCCCAGAACCCCTCCTAGAGGTGGTGGGAAGCGCCCGGGAGGTCATCGGGCGGCTTGAAGTGGCTGTGGCAGCAGAGCGGGTGGAGCTCAAGAAGGAGCGCATCACCCTGGTTGATGAGAGGGGTCGACTGGAGGAGGCCTGGAAACTTTTGGAGACCCACATCGCCTTGGCCCGCGCATCTTACGAGAAGTCCATGCGTGAGGTGGCCGAGGAGTGGGAGGCGCTGGAGGAGACACACGACGAGGCCATCGCTGCGCAGGAGAAGGCCAGTCGCATGGAGCAGCTCATGACCGAGCACGACAAGGAGTCCCGGAGGCGGGCCACAGAGCTACTTGCTCGGGAGCGGCAGCTGTTTTCTCGGGAGGAGGCGACCGGCAAAAGGGAGGAGGCCGTGCGGTCTGCCCAGGCGGACTTGGCCCGCCAGAATGACGAGCTCGAGCGCGGCCGCACCGACGTCCTCCACAGGCAGGAGCAGGTCGAGTTGCGCGAGGCGGACACCGGGACGCGGTCGAAATAACGGCGGTGGCCCTTGATGCCCGGGAGGAGCAGATTGCGCAGCGCGAGGCGGACACCGCCTCGGCATCGTCGGCTCTCACCGCCCGGGAAGAGCTGATCGCCAAGCGGGAGGCCGATCTGGCCGCCCGAGAGCAGGCCGTCGAGTCCTGGGCCGAGCAGCTACACCGAGCTCAAACCGAGATCCCGTATGCGAGGGGCGTCCCTACCAACGCAGCCGACGGCACCAGCCTTCAGGACCAACTGAAGAGCGCAAAGGATGAGCTCGAGACCGTCATCGCCGAGCGGACCAATGTGAAGCTGATGATGTGGGACATCCTTCAGCAGGCACGAAACTCTGTGGAGGCAGCCGGGCTCGGGCGCGTGCACGTGGGCAAGCAGTCGTTGGACAAGGAGACGACTGGCCACATCGCCCTCGGCTTTGTGGAGATCGCCCGGCGCCTCAAGGCCCTTCCAAACGTTGTGCAGGAGCTGGCGTCCTGGGAGGGGCGTGCTCTGGCCCAAGCGGTGGCCGAGCACATTCTCGCCTACTATCGAGCCGAGACCCTGCCTTCCCACTGGAGCCAGTCCGGCAGGGCGTGGTTGAGGCTGAGGAAGCTGCCGCCCGGGAAGCCGTCCGCGACATCATCACCGAGGTGGCGGCGTGTTTTGTGCGGGAGCTGGAGCCGAGCAGCGACGTGTCTTCGCCTCCGCCGGAGCTTGTAGATAGTTAGGTTTTTTGTTTTTGGAATGTTGTATATATGGGAGTGATCCCCTCCAGAACGGTGCCTTTGAATATAATAGAAGCCTTTCTTTGGGATCGAAACTCCACTTTGTTTGTCTTTATATTGTTTGCTTTTTGCTTGATGTCCCGAGAGGCACTGGCCGGACAGAGCCCGGCCTTCTTCCCCCGAGAGTTAGGTTGCCCCGACCACTCATCGTACGAGTAGTGGGACCACCCGAGCGTCCAGCCCTCGAGCCTTCGCGAGTCCGCAGCTGCTAAGTCAAAGACATAGACATGAACTTCCTTGCTCGGGAGAGGAGTCCATCCAGCACGGTGCACGCCACGACCAGTGAACACTTTCCACCCTGTGACCTCCCAAACAAGTAGACCGGAGACACGTGTGGGAAGAAATGCGACCAATGGTCCCCAAGTTTTGGTGGTGTCTGGGGTTGGACTGACAAGACCGAGCACCGACAACCCGCCCCTAGGGTCTAGGCGGTTTTGACCACTCTTTGTTCAAGCAGTAGGATTACTCGAGAACCCCAGAGACTCGGTAGTGCTCAGGGTACTACCAAGCCGGCCGAACACCACGGCGATCTCAGTCAGCCATCGCTGCCTGTATGGTACATCAACCACTGTCTGTTTTTGTCATTCCGGAAAAGCGAACACATGGGCAGGGTTTTGCATGCGAGGAGACCATCTTGCCGAACAGATTAGCATGCGAGGGTCCCGAGGATAACTCAGGAACAATAGTTTATTGCGTATGTATAAAAGGAAATTTATATAACTTTAGTTACTCACCGTACAGTTGTCAGCCTTCCGGCTGACCGATCCAGGAGGGGGTAGGTTCCCCGAGCTCAGGGCGTTCGGGAACGTTAGTTCCCTCGTACGGAGCGCCCGAGCACTGGAAAGCAGGTGAGAGAACCAGGGGCTAGGTGGTCCCGACCACTCATGTTTGAGTGGTAGGATCACCTGAGGACCTCATTGGTTCGAGCAGCGCCCTGGGCACTGAGGCCTTTTCGGTCGGGCTACTTGGTTTTTGATCATTGATCTGTAAACTTAAGAAAAGGGAAAAGACTCTTTGCTTGGTGCGGTACTCATTATAGACTGCTCTCATTTTGACCCGAGACCTCTCGAATATCTGAACCGGTGAAGTGTACAAACAGAGGCATAACCAAGAGGTCCAATGGTTCGGTGGTGCCCAGGCCAGGACTGACTAGGCCGAGCACTGACAGCCTGCCCCTGGGGTCTAGGCAGTCCCGACCACTCTTTGCTCAAGTGGTAGGATTACCCGAGAACCCCAGAGGCTCAGTAGTGCTTGGGGCATTGCCATGTAGCCGGACACCACAGCCTACCATAACAGACGTAAGTCAGCAGCTACTGCTTGCGCGCATACCGACTGGGATCCCTTTTTATCATCGGGAAAACATGAGAGAGCGTGTTTTCTCACACAAATCGAGCATCTCACCAAACGGATTAAACATATGGATTCCAGAGAAAAAACTCAGAATAAGAGTGTATATTGACAATTTGTACAGAAGTGGTAACTTACATGGTTGGTGGCAGCCCCCGGCCAACTTGGGTAGGGGGACCCCTGGCCTGGTTGGCCCGAGCACGAACATGTCCATCTAGGGATAAAATTTGCGCAAATGCTCGATATTCCACGCATTTGGGAGCGGCTGCCCGTCCTATATGGCTAGCCGAAACGAGCCTTGTCACAGGACATCGGTCACGATGAAGGGGCCTTCCCACATAGGGGACAATTTATTCTTTCCTTCGCAAATTTGAGCACGTCGAAGAACTAGATCCCCAACCTCGAGTGACTGGGCCCGGATGTGACGCTGATGATAATGCTGCAGGCTCTGCTGGTATCTGACTGCTCGGACGACGGCTCGTCGCCGGCGCTCCTCCAAGTACTCGACGTTGTCGCATCTTCGCTATTCCTGTTCACCTTCTGAGTAAGCATTCACCCGTGGGGAGCCGAGAGTGAGCTTGGAGGGGAGGACCACCTCGGCGTCGTACACGAGGAAGAATAGAGTCTCCCCGGTGGTGCGGCTTGGCGTGGTCCAGTTGGACCATAACACAGTAGGTAGCTCGTCGATCCACCCTTTCTCGTGCTTTGCCAGCACGTAGTAGGTCCGGGTTTTGAGCCCCTTCAGTATCTCGGCATTTGCACGCTCGACTTTCCCATTGCTCCGAGGATGAGCGACAGAGGCGAAGTAGAGCTTGATGCCGAGGTCCTCGTAGTAGTCCCCGAACAAGGCACTTGTGAACTAGGTGCTATTGTCGGTGATGATCCTATTCAGGACGCCGAAGCGACTTGTGATACCGCGGATGAATTGAAGTGCCGTGTTCTTGGTAACCTTGATAACTAGGACCTCCTTCAGCCACTTGGTGAACTTGTCGATGGCGACATAGAGGTACTCATAGCCCCCGATTGCTCGGGGGAATGGACCCAGGATGTCCAGCCCCCAGACCGCAAAGGGCCATGACCGGAGGATGGTATGAAGAGCTTGAGCTGGTTGGTGAATCTGCTTTGCGTGGAACTGGCACGCCCTGCAGAGCCGAACCAACTCGAAAGCGTCCTGGAGGGCTGTAGGCCAGTAGAAGCCTTGCCGAAAGGCCTTCCCGACCAGCGTGCAAAATGATGCATGGCCACCGCACTCGCCCTCGTGGATCTCAGTGAGGAGCTCACTGTCTTCTGCCCGGGTAATGCATTCAGGAGGACACCGTCCGTGCCGCGCCAGTAGAGATCCCCATCTACTATGGCATAGCGTTTGGACTACCGTTCAATCCTCTCCATAGAGGCATCATCCCTGAGAAGGATGTTTTCTTTCAAGTACCCTCGGATCTCATCGATCCACGAGGCATCTTGAGGACCACCGGCAAGCGCAGCACACTCACTGGGCGGCGGCACCCTGACGGGACCTCCCACTGAGGGTGTTGCCTGGGTTCCCTCAACTAGGCTCGAGGGTTCCCCTTCATCTTGGTCAGCAGGCAGGATGGATGGCCGTGTGAGCATTTCTTCAAAGGCTCCGACTGGGACGAGCGCCCAGGCAGAGGCCAGGCGGGAGAGGTCATCGGCCAGAGCGTTGTCGCGGTGAGGTATGTGCTGCAGCTCCAGGCCGTCGAAGTGCCTCTCCAGCCTCCTAACTTTCGTCACGTATGCCTCCATCTAAGGATCCGCGCACTAGTATTCCTTGGAAACTTGGTTGACCACCAGCTGGGAGTCTCCTTGACCAGGAGCTGCCGGATCCCGAGGCCCACCGCTGCTCGAAGACCAGCGATGAGGCCCTCATATTCCGCCATGTTGTTAGTTTCTCAGAAATGCAGCTGCACAACGTACTGGAGTACTTCACTCATTGGGGAGGTGAGCACCACTCCATCCCCCGCGCCTTTCAGCGTGAGGGAGCCCTCAAAGTGCATGACCTAGTACCCGGGTCCATCTTGCCCGGGGTACGTAGAGATCTCTTCGTTGTCGATCTCGGGGACCAGCGTCCACTCTGCCACGAAGTCGGACAGAGCCTGGCTCTTGATAGCCTCATGGCTGACGAAGTGCAGATCGAATTCTGCGAGCTCGACCACCCACTTGACGATACGCCCAGTGCCTTCTCGATTCCGGAGGATCGGCCCCAATGGGTATGTGGTTACCACCGAGACCTTGTGCTCCTGGAAGTAGTGGCACAGCTTCCTGGAAGCGACGAGTACGGCATAGAGCATCTTCTGGGTTTGAGGGTATCTTGTCTTGGCGTCTCGGAGGACTTCACTGACTACGTACACCGGTCGCTGTGCACAGCGGGCCTGTACAGTAGCCTCAGCCGAGGACTTATCACAGTGGTTGGGGCCAGCAGGGCTCTCGGGCTCAACTTCCTGGTCGGGAGGAGCCGTGGTCTCGAGCTCGACTCCCTGCTCGGGAGGAGCCCCGAGAACGGAAGGCTACTCGGGGATGGCTGGGAGCTCGGACCCAGAACTCTACCCCGAGCACTCATCACGCTCCACCACCAGTACCATGCTCACGACCTGAGGAGTGGTCGAGACGTAGAGCAATAAAGACTCGCCCTCGGAGGGGGCCACCAGTACGGGTGGTGAGGTGAGATACTTCTTTAAGTCCTGGAAGGCCTACTCGGCCTCCGGTGTCCAGTCAAAATGACGAGTCTTCTTCAGCAGCTTGAAGAGTGGGAGCCCTCGCTCCCCGAGCTTGGAGATGAAGCGCCCCAGGGTCGCCATGCAGCCAGCGAGACGCTGGACATCCTTGAGTTGAGCCGGGGGACGCATCTGCTCGATGGCCCGGATCTTCTCTGGATTGGCCTCGATTCCTCGGCTGGAAACCAAGAAACCGAGGAGCTTGCCTGCGGGTACCCCGAAGACGCATTTCTCTGGGATGAGCTTCAGGCGGGTAGTGCGAAGACTATTGAAAGTCTCGGCTAAGTCCTCCAGCAGGGTGGTACGCTCTCGGGATTTGACCACGAGGTCGTCGATGTAAGCTTCGACGTTGCGACCAACCTGCGTATTAAGGGTAATGCGCACGACGCACTGGAATGAAGATCCAGCGTTGCACAAACCAAAAGGCATTGACACATAGCAATAGGTCCCCACCGGGGTAGTGAAAGATGTTGTTTCCTCGTCCTGTTTGGCCATGCAGATTTGGTGATAACCCGAATTTGCATCTAAAAAACACAAAAGATCGCATCCCGCAGTGGAATCTACAATTTGATATATGCGGGGTAAAGGAAAAGAATCTTTCAGACAAGCCTTGTTTAGGTCGGTGTAGTCGACACACATTCGCAGCTTGCTGTTGGCCTTTGGGACGATGACTGGGTTTGCCAGCCACTCTGGGTGGAGAACCTCTCGGATGAAGCCGACGTCAAGGAGCTTGCTGACTTGCTCCCGGATGAACTCCTGTCACTCGGGCGCCTGTCGCCGGACCTTCTGCCTCACCGGCCGTGCATCTGGTCGCACAACAAGGTGGTGCTCGATCACCTCCCTAGGGATCCTGGGCATATCAGACGGCTACCATGCAAACACGTCGACGTTAGCCTGGAGGAAGGCAATGAGCGCGCTTTCCTATTTGTCACCCAGGTCACCGCCGATTCGGATGACCTGGGACGAGTCTTCGCCCACCACGACCTCCTTCGTGGGGATGGAGGTGTTGGCGACTAGTCGGGGTTTGGATGAAGAGGGTCCCGGGCCCCCTGGGTGTCCTTTGGCCTCGGCCCGAGTAGAGACCAAAGCCGAGTAGAGCTGCTCGGAGTAGGAGACGGCGTTGCCGGTCTCGGCGGGCACGGAGATGGGGCCAGCAGGGCCCGGTATCTTAATCGTGAGGTAGGCATAGTGCGTGACCACCATGAACCGGGCGAGCGCCAGGCGCCCGAGGATGGCGTTGTAGGGCAGGGGGACCTCCATGACGTCGAAGATGATGTTTTCCGTCCGGAAGTTGTCCCGGCTCCCGAATGTGACGGGCAGCTCGACCTACCCGAGGGGCAAAGTATGCCTTGGTGTCACTCCGTAGAAGGGGAGCAACGACTTTAGGCGCCTGGAAGGCACCTGCAACTTCTTGAAGGCCTCCTGGGACAGGAGGTTTAGGCTTGCACCCCTATTGATCAGTACTCTGCTGACCTTCACATTGCAGATGGTGGGGGACACTACCAGGGGTAGTTGCCCCACGCCTGCAGTACTCGCGGGGTGGTCCGCTAGACTGAACGTGATCGGGGTCTCCGACCACTTCAGAGGCCTTGCGGCCGCAGTGCCCGGGGTAGCCGAGCACACCTCACGCCGCATTGTCTTGACACAGCGATGAGAGGAGGGCGTGTACGCGCCCCTGTCGATGAAGGCGACGGTGTGCTCGGCCTCTTGGAACCTGAGCTCTGTGTTCTCGGGGGCGGCTTTTTCATCGCCACCGCTGCGGCGCTTCTCGCACTCCTTCTGGCGCCACTCGACAAGTCCTTTAACCGATCGGCACTCAGTGAGGTCGTACCAGTCAGTTTGGTGGATCTCACACCACTTTCCCGGCTCAGGCTTCACAGGAGCGGGAACCCTCGAGGGAGCGGGAGCGGGAACCCTCGAGGGAGCGGGAGCGGGCCTCCTGTCGGCAGCCGCCCGGCGTGCCGACCTGCGGGCAGGGCCCTCTACCGGCACGATAGAGGCAGCGTCGCGCCTCCTTCTCTTTTTCTTTTCCCGCCTGCTAGAGCGGGAAGGACCTGCCTTGTCGACAGCGGGTTTCTCAGGGCGCGGGACATGCCACGCCTGAGCCTCCGCCGCCTTAGTGCACTTGTCAGCCAACGCGAAGAGCTCTGTGGTGGTTTCGACCCCATGCGTACCTAGCTTTTTGAGCATCCGCTCATCGCGGACACCCTGCTGGAATGCGATGATAATGGCATGGGGGGTAATCTGCGGAATGGTGTTGCGGATCTGGCTAAAGTGCTATATGAAACGTCTCAGCGTCTCTCCCTCTTGTTGCTTCACGGTATGGAGGTCGCACTCCAAGCCAAGGGGTGTGAAGGTGCCCTGAAAATTGGCCACGAACTGGTGGCAGAGATCATCGCAGGAGCCGATGGACCCTGGGGATAAGTTCATAAGCCAGGAGTAAGCAGAGCCCCTCAAGGCTACATGGAAGTAATTGGCCATAACCTTTTCACTGTCACCCACCGCTTGGACGGCAGTGGTGTAGATCTGGAGGCACTCAACGGGGTGGATGGACCCGTCGTACTTCTCCGGTAGTTCTGGCCTGAACTTCGTGGGCCAGTTGACCCGACGGAGCTCGCTGGTGAATGTGCGGCAGCCGGTGCCGTACCCCGCGGTGCGAGCAGCACCCTTGGGGGGGAAACACCGGTGTGCCGGGGAACCCCGATGGTCACGGGTTGGCATAGAGGAAGCCTGGTCCTCTGCCTCAGCCTCGTGCCGGGACTCCCGGTGGCGCTCAAGGGTGACACGCGTATCCTCGACAACCCTCCACTCATTGAGGTGTAAGCGAAGGTCCTGAGCTCCTGTGGTGGCCACGGGGGTGGCACTCTGCCTGGAGGCCCCCCGGCTGGTTCTGCCGCAACCCGAGGATGGACAGGCTTTGGTTGCGCCGTGGTGGGAGGTGGCCCGGGAGCTTTCGGCCAGCACCTGCCGGTGAGTTGTGCCCACTAGGCGGCCACCTCCTGCAACCAACGACCTTCTGGGGTTTCCCCTGCTGCCTGGACAGGCGGGTGCCTGAGGAGTGTCATGTGAGCATTTCTTCAAACGCACTCCTAGGGTTGGCGTCACCGAAGGCGAGCCTGCGCCGTAACGGTGCCTAACGCTGTCCGGACGTAGATATCGCGGCAGGGGCGTCTACCGCCTACGGAGGGTTAGCCGGCCCGCCTGCGATGGCGATGGCGGCCCTGCTGGGCCCAGCGCCATTGTCCCCAAGGGAGGGGGCTGCCGTACGGGCCGACCGCTGTTGCTGCTGAGGAACTGGGGCCTCCTGAGCAATGGGCTCCACCTCTTCGTTGGAGTTGGAGCCGGTGCGTTGGAGACGATGTCCACCTGCCATCTTTTCTGCAGAAAATAAAGCGGATTTAGGGATGCAACCCCCCTACACAGGCGCGCCAGCTGTCGCAGGATGAACTCCACAAGCGGGGATCCGGAGGGACCCCCTTTGAGATTCGGTCGGGGGGATGATTCTGAATCTACCTCGTATGTGAAATAAATGAGAGTAAATGGGATGCATGTGGGATGGATGATTGGATGCTAGTGGAAATAAATGCTCAGGGGATTTTAGACAGGTTCAGGCCGCACGGAGAGTAATACCCTACTCCTGTGTGTATGCTATAAATGTTATGGAAATACCTCTCTGTGGATCTCTTGCGTTACAAGGATTTCTGTCTAAGTCTAGAGCTTCGTGTGTCTTGTTCTTCGTTAGCTTGTCTCGGTATTCTTCAACTCATTAGACTTGGTCGACTTCCAGAACTTGTCCAGCTTGCCAAGCTTGTTTTTCTTTTTTGTCGTCAGGATCCAACCCCTCCTTTTATACCGTCAGGGCGGCCTAGCATGCCCAGAAAGGATGGCGTGAGTCCCAAGACGCCATAAATGGAAAAACAACCATCATGGGCTGCAGCTTGACGTTACGGGGGGGTTGAAAACGCGCCCCCATCCGGTCCTGTTATCATCATCCCGCTTTTCAGCGGGTGCAGCAGGGGGGCCCACCGGCAGCCACCGAGCAACCCCGCGTGCCCGTTCGGTTAGAGCGAGCCTGACACAGCAGAGCGGCAGGCAATATGCCTCGAGCCCTGCGATGATATCCTGAGGTGCGCTGGATGACACGCGATGGGATCCGCCGCATTAAATATCCCCACGTGCCTGGCAGGGACTGACAGCAGGCGTGGGGGGAGTGGTTGGAAGTGACAGACCACACTCCCTCTTAAATGCAGCATCGGGCCTCTCACCAATTGACACCTCACCGCTAGGCCCTTGTGGGGTCCACCGGCAAGGGGCTTCTCAAGTCCTCAGGGAACTCTGGGTGCTCGGGGACTACTATTCATAGCCTCGAGCACTCTCTCCCGGATATGTATTTTCTTGGTCCTCGGGGAAGTCGAGCACTCAGGGACCATTGTTCATGGCCCCGAGCGCCCTCTCCCGGAACTGTGTCTGCTCGGGTCATCGGGGAACTCGGGTACTCGGGGACCACTGTTCATGGCCCCGAGCGCCCTCTCCCAGAACTTGTACTTCTCGGGTCCTCGGGGAACTCGGGTACTTGGGGACCACTGTTCATGGTCCCGAGCACCCTCTCCCGGAACTTGGTCTTCTCAGACCTCGGGGAAAAGTCCCCGAGGGAAGGCGCCACGTGGCACTCTGCTGTCCTGGCCTCGGGACTCGGGGACCCCTGGTTCCCATGTCATCGACAGTCACAGTTTTGAAGAAGTCTCATCATTTTTACTTTTCTTTCTCTTATAGCTTGCATCACAGACATTGAAAGATACAGGAGATTCATTCAGATGAAGCATATAAACTTTGCCTTATCGAATGGCAAGACCAATAATATCTAAATTAAACTTAATAATGCACTTATTATCTTCAAAATTACAATAAAAACAATCATCGTCTAACATAGAAACTGAATGAGATTTCTCCTCATGGAATGAACATAAACTACATCATTGAGCCTAAGAGTGAAGCCACTAGCAAGAACTAAGAGAAGTGATCCGATAGCTTCAACTTTAGTTTCCTTTCTATTGGCTACTCTAAGACTTCGTACCTCTTTCTTAGTGTTTTTGTGGTAAGGAATCCCTATAAGTAGTTGGTAACATGCACAGTGGCACCTGAGTCAATCCACCAGGAATTAAGGAAAAAATCAGCATAAAGAGATTCATCAATTAACTATATTAAATAATTACCCTTTCTTGCGAGCCACTTTAGGAAACCAACGCAGTATCTCTGGTAGTCCCCATTCTTGTGACAGAAGTGGCATCCATCATCCCCAGTTTCTTGAGTAGGAGCAGAAGGAACAAGTGCCTTAGGCGCCTTCTGCACTATCTTATCGGGCTTAGGGGAGAAATGCAGCTTATTTTTAGACTTAAAATCCCCTTGAAATTTCCTCTTGCTGAGGCCGCTAATATGATTCACAAAATCTTTCTTTTTGGCCCTCAGTCTCTCCTCCTCTTGGAGACACATCGTGATCAAGACGCTCATGTTTCACTTTTCCTTCTGAGTGTTAAAGTTGATCTTAAAAGGAGTAAACTCAGGAGGGAGAGATATCATAACAAAGTGGACAAGAAATCCCTCAGAGATCTCCATGTCCATACCCTTGAGCTTGCCAGCCATATCAGTCATCATCATAATGTGCTCTCTTATGCTACCGGACCCATCATATTTAGTGCTTAAAATCTCTGAATGTGCGTACTGATATAAACCTTGGCGGTGCCTTTGAATTGCTCCTACATGAACGCCAAGTACGTCTTAACTGTATTGGAGTCAGGGATTGTTCTCTTTATCCCAACTGAGATAGAGTTCTTCATAATCATCAAAGACAAACAGTTTGATCACTCCCACTTCTCAGCAATAGCATCATAAATTTCTTCAGTTCATCATAATTCACCATGCCAACGGCGGGAGTAGTGGGAGCGTACCCTAAGTATATAATTAAGGTCCAGAACGCCAATCATAACCGTTACTTTTCTTTCCAAGCAGGAAAATTGTTCCCTGTGAGCTGCTGGAAGCCGTGAATTGTGATGGCAACAATGGAATTGTTAAGAATTGAAGGAAAAATTTCGGACAGATTAGAAATTATCATGAAAAAATAATTTATATAAAAATAACCCTACGTTGGTCTGATTAAAATCATGCAAAATTTTAATTACAATTCGCATCATCGTTGGGCAGAAAACAAAAAAGAAATTTCAAAAAACACATAAATGGCACATAACTGCAGTCAACATTGGTCAGAAAGTAATTATGGATCTACATAAAATTCTCCGTAAAATTCTCCGAAAAATCTTCCAGCTGGTTTTAATTCCTCCAAAAAATTAATCATAATTTTTGACGCATTAAACATTATTTATTTGAGCCATAATCATCAATAATTCATTTTATAAAACAAAAAATATTAGAAATTCACTTGAAAATCCTTGATGATATTGACACCTAACAGTGGCGTGGCCCTATGGCTGGTTCGTGAACTCGACGTCTAGCCAACCAGATCAAGCAGCCTAAAGGTTGGGCAAGAGCCGGTGAGAGCATATCCGGCAGAAATCAGATACGCAGTGTACTAGTGATTCATTTACTGGAAGTAAGAATGCTTAAAGCACCTTCAACAATACATTTTGCTACAAGCTATAATAGTTATCCATGTTATACTTACGTTAGTCCGAAATAAATGCTGTTTTGAACATCGACACGGTCTATAAAATATAACTTTGACTACTATTTTTTTTAATATACTAATAAAGTATAGTAAAAGTATATTGTTATGAAAATATTTTTCGAGACAAAACTAACGGTGTCATTTTCAATTATCCAAACTTAATACATAAAAGATAATTTATAATCAAAATTTGAAACAGTTGACTGTATGGAACTTAAAATGATGTTTATTTTAGACTGGAGGGAGTATATAGATAGCACCATAAACAACTTATCAAACGAATTAGCTATACCATGCTCTCGAATTTACAATAGGTCCGTATGTAATAGAATATTAAAAGTCAGCATGCCTTAGAATGCTGTACAGTAGCTAGCTTTTTCTCACACCTATATTCTTTTCTCCTTCACGTAGGCAAAATGCCAAGTTGGATCCTTATAGCTAGCTGGCTGTATCTTGTTGGAGACGCTTTAAAAACATCATGCATTCATGCGTTTTGATCTTGAATTTTTTTAATATTATTTTTTATACAGGAATTCCAAAAATATTACACAAAATCGCAAAATTATAAAAATAATACGCAGTCACTGGACGGTTTAGCGAAAATAGTAATTGTCGCACTCTGGTCCCATGAAAATTATTTTTCAATAATTTTCACGGTACTGCAGCACGAAAACTATTTTTTTTCTCGTGTCACTGTATCACAAACATTATTAAACAATTTCACGTAACCAATGTGCGAAAATTGTTTTTTGTTTTTTTATGCATGCAATTTTTTATTTTTCGATGTAAGTTGTTATTTTGTTGTCATACAGAAATAGAAGGCATTTACAGAAAATAACACGCTCTGAAAATCAATGACATACAAAAAATATAAGGCACTAACATTGAACTCGCCTTAAAAATAGGACAGCTGATGCGCTAAAAGGAAGAGAACATTGCATCCATTCTTGAAAATAGATAACTGAAAATGCTTGGTCCTACTACTATAATTACAATTTAACTTTTTTGCCACACTTTGGGGAAGTAAATATCGAATGAAATCAGAGAAAGCTCAAAACTATTGGTGCTATCACTACATAATGTTTGTACCTTACTAGTTACACTATTCATCAAACTAAGTAGCCGCCTTGTTCTTCTTTCAACTGACCAAGTTCTACAGTAAGTCAAGCCTTCGTGAAAGAAATAAGGGAGCAGATATACTATTTCGATTACTATGTCTGAGCAAGTAAAGTGACATTTTGAATACTACAGTACCTCGAAATTTATTAAAAAAATAATTTTCACACAATGTTCGAAAATTAATTTTCCTGGGACCAAAGTGCGAAAATTACTATTTTCGCTATTCCATCGAGCAAAAATTGATTTTCGCTAAAACGTCTAGCGACTGCGTATTATTTTTGTAATTTTACGATTTTGTACAGTATTTTTAAAATTCCCGTAAAAATAATATTAAAAAAATTCTTTAGATCGTTAGGTCTTAAATCTGTTTACATGTAGAGGGAAAATGTCAGCGGTCGGTTCTAGCCAAACTACTAAAGCCAAAAGGAAGAATCCTCATGCAAATAGATCAGACCCTGACTGGGATCGTACGGAGGAAATAATTGATGGTTCAACAAAGTCAGACTCAAAAATTGCCGGAAAGCTCAAATTGTCTGGCCTCGCTAACTGTTCGCCCCCCGGCCCACGGCCCCCGGCATCCTCACTGCCAGTGGGCTCTGCTAATGGTTGTGGGGAGAAATTGCAAATATGTCGCATGGCACGCGCTTCCCAAGATAAAAAGTACAACCAACGGTGATCATTAGAAAAGGTTGTTAGGACTTGTACATATTTGTAACGGTTGGCCCGCATATTCTCGGACAACCGCTACAATATCTCTATTCTATAGCGAAGATGTTGTAGAGTTGTACGAAATGGCCTTTTTCTTAGGAAAAAAAAATGCAAAACCCTTTAAAAATCACTTGAATTTTGACTTTTCTCCCTGAAGTTATTTTGTGCAAAAAACCCATTTTGACTTTTCTTCCCGAAGTTATTTTGTGCAAAAAAAAACCCCTAAAAATTTGACTTTATGCAAAAAACCTCCTAAAAATTTAAAAAAATAAAAAATCACAAAATATTCTAAAAAAACTAGAGACAATTCTAACACCTTTGTGAAATTGTTTTTCAAAAATAATATCCTTTGCATCATATTTCATGGAGAGGAAATTTGGAAAAAAAATAAAAATATGCAGCTCATTTATTACTCATGTTATTTTAACTTTGTCATATCTACCATTATTTTTCCTACACAAATAATTGCTTAAGTAAACTAATAAAAGTGATTTCACTAATTTTGGGGGTGTTATGGATCAGTTATGAATTAATCTATCTGCAACATATTTATTCAATCCTGCACGTTACAATAACTATTTCAAGATTTCATGTATTTTTAGAAAATAGAGGATCATGTAAGAAGACTAAAAAATTAGTTTCATGATTTTTGGATTAGTAAATAATTAATTATGCATTTAACTCGAATTAATAAATGAGCTATACATTTTTCTTTTTTTAAACTTCCTCTCCATGAAATATGATGCCAAGAATATTATTTTTGAAAAAAAATCACAAAAGATCTTAGAATTGTCTCTAGTTTTTTAGAATTTTTTTAATTTTTGAGGTGTTTTTTTTAACAAACTCAAACCTTTAAAGAGTTTTTTTTACAATAAAATAACTTCTAGGAAAAAAATCAAAATACAAGTAACTTTTGGAGAATTTTTACATTTTTCCCTTTTTCTTAAGACGGGCTCTTGTCACGTGCCCCTGTTCTACCTACGTGACTGACGGCAGAGGTCGGCACCAAAGCATTGGAGATTGCAACAGAAGCATCTCGAATTTTGACGTGGCCTCTCTCACGGGACAGCTGACCTGTACCATTGGAGATTGGAAGGTTCAGAGCTAATCCGACCGCCATTTTTTTGTGAGTAGCAAAATACCTAACCGAATAAAAAAAATGAAACAATATCAATTGAAGGTCAAATGAGTGGTCTTTTACCAACGGAAGAAGTGAGACCTTAGGCCATGTACAACGTGTACACGTAGCAAGACAGACGCTTCTCAGCAGTTGCTGATTTTGCATGCCACTGTGGAGCTTGCAACTAGCGTTTGCAATTGCGTCGTCGCTCGGGGAGGCACTCGACGCTTAACGAAACACCGTTTCCGAGCATGAAAAAAAAAAAACGGTTTTCAGCATGGTGATTACCATATAAATTAGATAGGCCCCATTGAAAGTTAAGACTATTATACCGACACTTCATTGTTCTCTCCTTAAATGTCTATTTAAGATCCTTGTATTATACATGCCCTTATGAAATGTGCCTGTTACAAGCGGTAGTTAATCAATTTTCTTTAAAAACTACTCTTTTCGTCCAAGAATACTAGATATATTTTATTTTAAAAAAATTAAAATTATATATTTTCACCAACTAGTCAAATTATAAAAAGGTTTAGTTTATGAAAATTATACACCTAGATTCATATTTTAAAATACTTTCACACTATACTGGTTTAATTTGTAGTTGTAAATGATATATTTTGTTAGAAAAATAATTATTAAAGTTTAATTTTGAAGAGAATGCCACAATAAAATATGCCCTGTTTTCTTGATGAAGAGAGTAATATTTAAAGCTAGGTATCGACTCTCCATCAAGATTGTAAAATGTCAATTACTACTGAAAGGGGTGCGTATTGCTGCTTATCCGTAGGATTTGTCATGGAGAATGCATCTAGTGTTCATCGTAAAGGGGGAAAAAACGAACATCCATCTTGTATTATCATACATTAATGTTAAAGGGGTGGAGAAAACCCCCATCCAAAAGAAGGCTTAAATGATAGTGCCGGCTGGGATCGAACTTAAGACCTCACTGGAGGCAACAACTCTAACCTGCCTCCCATGATCAACCGGCCACACAAGTACACAACTCTCCCTTGTATTATCATACATCGTGAGCTACCATACTACCATTTTTTTAAAAGTGGTACAAATGGTCATTTTTTTTCGAGTCTACAATTTTGAAAAAAATGACCATTTTTTTCAAAATTGTAGACTTGCAATCGACCAATGGGTGTCAAGACTTTGTGCTTTTCCCCCCTCTTTTTTAGGAGAGAGAACTTTTTTGTGCTGCTGTGCATGGAAGAAAACAACGGTCGTGACATTGGTATGGGCCTATAAACTCCCGATTCGATCAATAACTCCCGTTTTGTTGTTTATAAGTTGTCTAGTTTTCTTAGTCTAAAATTCGACTTTTGTGACCATCTGACTTGAATAGAGATGGACGTATTGTTGTATTGGGACATTGATCAGACAGTTCGACTTCTACTTCGGAAAATAAACAAGTCACCTTACAAATAACAATTTGCACTAACTCAAAGATCGCAGTTCTGTCATGATTGTTGATGATCATTGGAATGTATAATTGATTAATTTTTTTTAAGATCTCTCCAATGTTGATCCTTAGAACACGTATAAATCTGTAACAAGCTGTTAGTTTGTAACCCATTCTCGGTATAAAAAGAATTTCGGGGGCCATTCGAAAAAACAGTTATCAGGATATTGACGATTGGTGAACCGCTGATCTTATGAATTTGTAGAAGAGGTAGGAGATGTTTCGAGTAGATGAATTAAAGAACATATGAAGGAGTTTTTATACAGGTTCAAGCATCTCTTAGAATAATAGCTCTACATCATGTTTATCTTGTATTGATATCTGAGACTGCTATAAGGGGTGCGTGTCTAACCTAGATGGATCTAAAACTAATCGAGTGGCTCTCTTGCGTGTAGTCGGGGGGAAATGCTAATACAGATTTAACTGTGAAAGGCTTCGTGGATATAGAGCTTCTACATGCTTTAATGGCGTGTGATGGCTCATATCGCATCCGGTTTTAACGGATAAAACCAGATACAGCTTATGTGTGCCTAGAATGCTCAACACATATAAGGACGTCACAAGTGAAATAACAAAAACAATACTTTTATTAAATAAACGTTAAACTCTTACAACAATTGACATATATTGTCTTCTATGAAGATATCTGCAGCGGAACAGAAGCACTGGTGCCCAACAACACTGCAGGCAATCGACCGGGAGACACGCACCTAGAACGTCACAACCTCGTCTTGATAGTCTTCAACATTTTCACTCATTGAGCAGAAGCATCCATGTTGCATGATATAGGAAAAATAGCAAGTGTGAGCACATGACGCGCTCAGCAAGTATGAGAAAGATAATGGTATGCAGGTTTATATCAAGAATAGGCTAACACATGGTATATTTGCATAAATGCGAGTGATGAAAATATATTTGGAGTCAAAAGCATTAAACAATTATTAAGTGAATGTAACCCATACAATCTAACATCCAGCATACAATGCTCCTCATCTTGCATACCATAACCGTCTAGTACTCCATGTACTATAATCAAAACTACAACCAAACTCATAACCACAACCCACTAATCATGTGAGGATCCAAGTCTCTCATAACCGTGAGCACGGATATATCATATTTTACACTCTGCAGAGATTGTCCAGCTTTCCCCACAAGTCGTGATTTTCATGTTGCCGTGTTAGCTAGACACTTAACACACGCCAGTGGTGTGTCGCCCGGAAAGTCACTTCAAAACTGTTACAAAGTTTCATCCAGTATGTGCATGCCCGCTAGGTTTCACCGCTGTCAAAGTGGCATTCACACCACCCAGAAGACCCCTTTTGCACCTTGTAGCTCCAGAAAGATTTCACTCTTCCCTTCCACTACATATCTCATACCACTAACCAAATGGTTCTGGCCTTTGCTGTCCCAACACATCCACTCTTTCGTTTGACACGCACAAAAACTGGAATCCACTAATTAATAGACCAGACCTGTCCCATACCAGGTCTCATGGTTAGTACGATATTTCTTGGGTTGTCTCTCCACGAACCAGTTCTTACTTAGGTTACTTGAGCAAACACTAAACTAACATCATAACCATGACCACTATCACCAACATCCCTATGCTCAAGACCTAAGGTTCCATGTTGCTAGACCATTAACACATTAACGATTATTGTTGCATAAGTTCATTAATCAAGTATATGACACTTATCAACATCCCAAAAGCATGGCTAAGCAATCTACCCACCAAAGATACCTAACCATAAACCATCTAGGTTCCAAGAGATGATAAGGGAAAATCTAGGAAAAACCCTAACATAGGTGACTACCCATTATATTGACATACACTGCATGCAATTTTGTAAAATAAACAGTTTAAATCATAGGTTCAAGATGATCAAGGACACTTGCCTTTTACCCAATGCTGCTCAGTGTTGTCAAAATCTTGGTATTGAAGTCCCTCGAACGTTATCGACTAATCGCGAGAACTACTGACAAATAACACAAAAGAAAACACTAAGAACAATATACTAAACATCATTAAAATACTTTAAAACACTAGGGTTGGATAGGGATAATTTTAAAAACAATTAGACGTAAGAATTGCCTAAATCGGAGTTAAGATGAAAAGAGAATGAGCTTTCGAGAGATGGATTAGACTGAAAAGGAATACTAGTTTACTGGAGTTATCTTCCTATGAAAAAAGAGTTTATTGTGCAATCATTGTGCTAGGCTTGACAACGTCATAATGCATGGTTCAAGAAGTGTAGGGCAGACCACACTTCGCTGGCTAGGCTAAGAAAAATGATGTGGCGCTGATTTGGCATGCTATGCAAGTACCACCTTGGATTAAAGAAGGGATACGATGAGATCTAGTATCGACCACCCATGATCAAATGGTTGGGGTTATGCTTTTAGGTTAAGAATACTATGGGTGACTCTATGTAGCGTTGGTGGTTCGAGTTTCATCGAAGACAGCGATCGGGCACATGGCCATTGACATCGATGTCGGGCTTTAGTGGTGTTTCAGTGAAACGAGAGAAGCATGACGTAGAACGCAGAAAGACTAACTCAGCGGTATGATTAGTTTTGGAAGGGGTCATACAAGGTAGCGGCAAAACAACGATGACTACTGCTAGATTTGGTGGTGACTGCGAACAGACATAGCAACAAAGATGCTCGCATTCCAGGAGATTGGCTATGAAATTTGAGAAACCGTTTGAACAGAGATGTTCATATATCTCAGAACCACAATGCTACAGCATGGGTTTTGGTAGATCATCCACTGAGAGGAAGAATGATCAACAAAGATGAGACGGGTGATGGCTGCAATGTGTTGTGGTTGGCAATCACGTCCTAGTCGTGTCGCTGCACAAACGGGGATGGGCTCCTAGGGTCACGTTAGAATACTCGATGGTACACAGCGTGACGCAGTTGGTGCATCCATACAACTTTTGGATTGACGGGGAACGCGAATGCAAATTCGGTGCGCGCGCAGAACGCGTCTAGAAACCGGACATCTGGTATGTCGACCTTGATTTCGATGGTTTGGCTACTCTACTGGTCGACCTGGTTGGTGAGGGCATGGGGAACATAATGGGACATGCACCGGTGAAAGGGCTTAGTGATTTGACCTCTGGTCGGTCGGGAATGTCGATGCCAATCGGCTACAGTGTAGCTATCCGCGATGGCGATGACCGTGGCGATGTAGATCGGGCTTTGGCCGAAGGGACTTAGTATGATGCTAAAATAGTAGTAAGAGATGAGAAGAAGGGGTCCTCACCTTACTTTGATTGTCGAGGAAGGAGGATTCGCGGAGAAGACGAAGAGATAATGCATCATGGGCGGTGGCAACGGCGGCTCCGGCGAACGGCATCGCACGGACAGAGTAGAAGCGACTTCTAGGGTTTGGTGGCTAGTTGAGGTGGAGTCCAAGTCGACCATGAATCGGATTCGAGTTCGAGTCAGTTACAGTTTCCTTTTTCACAGCTCTCTATTCCGAGAATGATATCTCCATCGTCTGAACTCCAGATTGGATGTTTCTTGACTCTATATTGTAGTACTCAAAAAGATCTACAACTTTAGTATTCATTGGAACTTTTGAAAACGTCCTATTGAGTTTCAAAAATGCACCACAAGATAAACTATTTGAACTCGGACTTTTCTGCGCAGCACTTATTTCGGGGGCCATAACACCTAGCTCCATTATCCAAAAGGAGACTTCCATAGGTTTAAATCGAAGCTCTCGACGAGAACTACAACTTTGGCATTTTCAAGATTTTCCTTTGAGGCCGTTTTGAACTCCGAAACTTCATGAGAAGATGAGGTTGTCTAGGACTCCGTGAAAATTTGCAGATTTTGTGGATCCTTTATTGGGCCATCTAGAAGACTTAGCTAAAGGTTTGGACTTGAGCAAGATTGAACCCAAAGATTTTTTTAGGTATATCTAGGGTTTAGAAAAGAAACTTTTGTTGAGAAATTCGAATAGGGTTTGAATTTGAATTGATTTTGGAGTGAATTTAAGAGAAACAAAAAATGAGGTTGAACAAGAATAGGTGTAGATAAGGAATTTGAATTTGGATTTAGGTAGAATTTGAGAAAGAGGAGAGATTAACTTTAAACAAGGATTTGGATAATATTTGAATTGAACTGAAGAAGGATCAGGTATAATCAAGGATTGAATAGATGATGAATTCAAGTATTTTGAATTCCAACCATTAAGATCCTTAACTTATTTACTATTAAGTTTTATAAAAACCTTTTCAAAATCTTTTTCACTCAAAACACCAAAGAGAAAGAAAAGGAAAAAGAACTCTAATGCATTTACCTGGCTCCTAACAAAACTCATCATGCAATGCACACAAAATAATAACCTATATTGATTGATTAATTAAGAAAATAGGTTTTAAACCTATACTACTGGTGAAGCTATTTAATAATCTAGGAAAATTTTAAAAAATTGTAAATTCTGAAAATCAGGGTGTTACAGCTCGTATGTCTTCTGATGACTTGTAGAGACTTGGATGGGCTCTTCCTCCACAGGATCCCTGGCTTCGTATATATAGGGGTTGTTGTACGGTCTCTAGAGTTATTACTTCCCATTATTGGAGATAAACTTCCCTGTTTACGAGATATCCTAGGTGCATGTGGGTTGTTTCCATGCGTTCAGGGATTCTCTTCCCGGAGATAAAGATATGCTCCAAGAATGACGGAGAACCCTAGGGTATCCGGATATGGTAGTTTTATACTATTCATCGTCAAGCCCCCCACCAGTACGTGAAATGAGGTTTCGACGAATCAAAGACCTGGTCAGCAAAGATAAGCATTTTGACCAACCGAATTATCGAGCAAAACTCAGGTTCATGATTAGGATGGTACATCTAACCGGGTTCTCGGGATCCTTAGGTCGTCTATTTGTGATTTCAAATGCCTTCGAGTTCTCAAGCGAGCCCTCGAGAAGGTATTCCATTCGAGTAGGATTTCTGATTCACCCGAAAATATCGTCCCAATCTTTAGAAAAGGCAGGGGAGAGAAAACTTATCGTTGGCTGGGTTTAAAAGTTGAACCGTCACAACAGAAAGTTCAGGTAGTGGTGAGAATCTTTACCTGATGAGAGATAATGATAATGGTGGAAAAACGTATGCGCATGGTGGCATGATATGCCAAGTTCTCTGGGTTACTACTCCATTGCTCCCGCATGCAGCGGGCATTAAATGTGATGTGATGTTAAAGCTGGAGAGCGTGGCTTCAAGTCACGCTCAGAACTATCATAGCGTCAATTGAAGAGCCATCCAGGGAGCTGCCGCCTCCAGATAAAAGAGACAGGGAACCCTCACAACGTTTACCCCTTCCGTCATCATTCTCCTCGCGCTACGTCCTTGTGTGTCTCACCTTCAACTACCTCCAAAACCCTAAAACCTCTCCAACTTCCTTCTCTCCGACACCATAAGCCGCAAGGAATGTGAGAGAGTGGAGAGTTCTGCTACCTGTGCTATGGTGGTGGCGATTCCACCCTGGCTGGAATCCGAGATTTCAGAATAGGCCCTGTCCAAGGCGGAGCGTGACGAGGTCATCCCATCACGCACCTTAAATGCTTGTGCACTAGCGGTGGGTCCAGTGATTCCCAATCCAAACACCACCTGGGCCATTGTCTTTCTTGACTTCTTCTGTTGTGGCTTCTATTCCCCCCTTCCAGCTTTTTTCTTGAAGTGCTTACTTTATATGGCCTCGAACTCATCCACCTCAACCCCAACTCCATTGTCATGCTTAGTGTCTTTGCACACTTGTACGAGGCCATCCTTGGCCTATGCCCATCCCTCGATCTCTTTAGGTACTTCTACCTCCTAAAGGGGTTTCAGGGTAAGGTCATCGGTGACGCTAGATTTAGCCTCCGGGAGGGGAAGTTGGCTTAATACATCGTCTTCGCCGCCAAGAGTTCGTGGTCCGGATGGCACAAAAAGTGGTTCTACTGATAGCCCAGCTTGCCCGAACTCCCTTAGAGGGGCATTGCTCTGTTGTCGAGGCCTACGTTGATGGAAGAGCCGAAGGAGATCGCCATCCGTCGGACTCTCATTGTTGAGATCTGGTATCAGAAGGAGTGGGGGTTGATAGTGTACGACGTTGCCAAGGATGAGGTCGTGGATCTCCGGTGCTTGGCAGTTTACGACCGAGAAGGACCCAGCCCGAAAAGATGAGACATATACTGACTGATCCCGAGTAGCCGTTGGGGAAGCTACGGGTTTGTTTCTTATGAGACGTCTTTTGTCCATAGAACTCCTACCAAAAGTGGTGGACCAGAAGACCAGGCTTCTGCTCGACTCGCCCCCCGAGCCTAATCGATCGAATGTCCCATTCCCCATCGTAGAGATAGAGGTATATGCTCAGGAGAGGATCTTGTCGATAAGCCTCACGAGCCTTCTCATTTCCTTATTTCATCTTCTTTCTAAGTAGTTCACAAACCATGATGGTAACTATCATGAATCGTGAAGCTCCCCGGGCGTGCATAGCCTGACCCGGAAGCCGAGTACACTGGTGTTCAGGACAAGGACCCGGACAAGGTCCAGATCATAGGGACTAAAGGCCCAAGTGCGAGCGGGGGTAGCATTGTGTCACCAGCAACATCCGTCATCAATGGCGGCACACTGGATGAGGATGACTTTTCAACGGGCGACGTCTCACTAATCAAGGACCCTCGCCATCTCCACGACCAACGTCCGACCCCTCAGCCCCGGCTTCATCCACGGCCCCTGAGGTCTTGGCCCCGAGAACGACTCCCAGGAACCCAGTGCTGACTCAGGCCACCGAGAACCCGATCTCGACTGTGACCATCGCGAACCCGAACCTGACTTGAGCACCAAGAGCACCTGCCCCGACTCTGGTAAGTTTAAGCATTTAGTCAAAGCCCTTGTAATCACAGTAACTGACTCCGAGTGTGTCTAGGTGCTGGCGCAAGATCACGAGAAGGCAATCGTTGGCGTGGGCACATCGAGCGAAGCTCCCCTACCTGTGTCAGAGGCATAGATGGGAGGAGATGACCTTGAGAAGTAATCCAAAAGGCCGCCTTCCATCCTAGTCTCACTGAGACCCTCCCGGGCCATGAAATGGCTCAGGTATGTGTTGTCGCTATGGACATTTTCCCACTTTTGTAGAAGCGCAAGTTTTGGGTTCCTTTCTCGCTGGACGCACGGAGCGCTACCTCCACTCCCGAAGTCTCAAACTCTTCAGATCCTCGATATCACGCTCTCCAATGGAGGTGGGAGCAAGTTCGGCGAGCCCCCAACATCGGTCGACAAAAGCTAGAAAATGCATCTCCTGCTACCCCGAGCTACCCCGAACCTGATGCATGGGCTACTCGGGGACTTGACCTAGAGGAAATTGGCCAAGGTCCAAGCTATCGTGACCCGGACACCATCTTCACCTCCTTCACGGTGAGTGTTTTTCTGCAAAATAGCCGTTTAGTCAATGGAATGAGTGGTACTGACCTGGGATTCTGTAGCTATACACGACAAGGTTGCAAAGGTTTCGCAAAGAGGCCCAGTAGGCTACCACCCGAGTAGCCAAACTTGAGAAACAGGTCACCGAGATGCACCACCAACTTTCCCAGGAGGTCACCGAGAAGGAGAAGAAACGCACGGAATTGAAAGGCCGATCGAAAGGTAAGCCCTCCGCCAACCTGGGCATGCCATCCCTTCACCTTCTTGCTCTGAACATGGTATCCTGCAGATTTTTCTAAGATCCACAACACCCTAGCTCAGGAGGGGGCCCGAATGCCCACCGCCTAGCAATAGCTTGCCGCTACCCTTGACGTCTTCCAGGAGACGTTTGCTAGAGTTAGGATTCGGGTGGAGCCCGTGGGAGACGCTGATGCAGCCGGGCTGGGTACCTGGATGACTAAGCTTGTCGAGGCCTATGGAGGGCTCCGAGGGAAGGTGGCCGAGCACATCTCAAGCCTGGCCCGGTGAGGCGTGGAGGAAGCAGTCGCCTAGGTGCTAGCCATACTAAAGGCGCACTACCAGAACATCAACACCGATGTTCTCTAGTAGGACTTTCTAGGGCAGATGGATGAGGAGCCAGCACTGAAGGTGGAGGAGATAATCGAGCCGACCAAGACATATGTGGACGCAATGGACTTTGGGCTTGGGTCATCACCTTAAACTTCCATCCTGTAGTCTGTAATAAAGAACTCGATACGGGTACCCAGTGCTGGAAGCGTTCGATGGCATATCATGATGTCCTTACTTCTTCCTTCGATTAGTTCAGGATATGAGCCACTAGTCGAAGCACTTATTATGGTCAGCCTTAGGTTTGCTTGGGTGGAAGACATCATAGAGCCTAGGCACTCATGAAAAGTGATAAGGAACCTTTTCACAACCCCGAAGTTGCAACATAATGATCCCTCATGTCCCAAAGCCATAAGTACGTAATTAAGCCTAATCATGCTTCATAAGCATTAGGTTTAAATTTGAGTAATTTTGTTTCAGAGCATTAGAGCACTTGGTTTTAAGTCAATTGGATGAGAGAAAGAAATTCGAGAGAGAAAGAAATGAATTCCTAGTTGAAACAGGCTTCTTTGTCTAGCATGTGGGGCCCACATGGGTGGGCCAACCACCCCATCTCCTCTTGGGGCAGCAGCCCCCACCAACTCTCTCTCTCTCTCCCTCACTCTCCTAGCTCTCTCTCCCTCTCACCGTGCAGCCCGAGCTCCCCCTCTCTCAAGCTCTCTCTCTTTCTCCCTCGATTCCTCCCTCAAGAAGCCGAATCAAGGTACACGTGTGGTATTCACATGATCATTAGCTCATAAGCTTCCCATCCATCCAATTCATTTGTGTTTTCTTGAAAGATTCGAGCCGTCTTGACGTTTCTTAGTGTTCTTGCTTGAAGCACGAGGAGCCGCGGTTGGACTCCTCTTCTCGGGCGATTTCTTCGTTTCCATCATCATCCGGTGGTCACCAACCTCCACAAGTACCGTGGGTAAGTCCCTTAGGCTTCCCTCGGCAGGAATGCATGAATTGGTGGGTGAATTTTGAGTTTGGAGCTAAGGTTGCGGAGTTCTCGAGTTCCTGTGCTTTGGAACAAAGATAGAGGATTCGGAAGAGATTTGTGCTAGGAATCGTGTTGCTAGGTTGGTGAGTGAGTTCTAGACTCTATAAACTATCTCAAACATGTTTCCCTTTGGTTTGGACAGGCTCGCAAATCAAATTGGCCGAGTTTTTCCCCTCGAAGCAACCTCTTTGGACAACTTGTATAGTCCGGGTATCACCCGGATGTTCCGGGTAGACCTGGAACACTCCGATGAATTGTGCTCAAAAGAATCATTAGGGTTTAGGGTGCAATTTGAGTCTAGAACCCTTTGTATAGTGTATATCCATGTTTAGGCGGAATGGATTTAACATGCGAATCAAATCAATCGAGGAAGATCATCGAGAAGTGCAAGTTTACCCAACCTGGATAGTCCGGGTAAAACCCGGAGGGTCTAGGTAATTTGCGGTGCTTTTAACTGAGCACCCTCGCTCGGAGCCTCACCCAGATAATCCGCCCTAGGCGAAGATTCCGAGTATAGCCCGGAGGTTCCAAGTTGATTTGATTTAGATTTAGTAGAGAACCCTCGCTTGGAACCTCACTCGGACATTCCGGATAAATGGCTAACCGAGAACCCCTGTCCGGAGTACAACCCAGAGGTTCCGAGTTTGACCCGGAGTCTCTGGCCTCCTGTTAGCTTTCCAAAGTCGTTTGGATCGCAAAGTTTGTTATTATTTTGCACGTCCTGCACTTTTAGCTTGTATTTATGCATGTTGTAGCATACATTGTTGCACTTCATTCATACTCATTGCTCGGCAGCACGGAGTAGCTCCGGCATTGAAGTTCGGCCGGCCATGCGCCTCTCTCTCTCCCTTCCCTTCTATAAAATCCTTTGCCACCAAATTCGCCATCCTTTCGAGCACCCTGTCCACCCTTCTCCTCTCTTTCTCCACGCCTGTATCACGACGCCGTTGTCTCCGGTGAGTCATGCGCCGCCACCACCATTTTCTCACCACCGTGCCATCTCCGGCCTCTCTAACCACCTTTCCCGGATTCGCAGGTGTCTCCGGAGGAGTTCCTGCGCCACCTTGTCGTCAATTCGGTGCCGAAATCCCCTTTTCGTCGTGATCCGGCCATCTCCGCCATTTGCTCTCGTCGAACGGCCATCTCGCCACCATCCCGACCCCACCGATGCCCGGGGTAAGATTGCAGGCTCCCCCTCCCTCCTTTCCTCCACTCGTCGGAGAAGACCGGCCGTCAGAGCCCCATTTCGGCCAACTCCGACCACGCTCCGGTCACCCACCGCCGCACCGTGCCCCCTCCAGTGGCTCCAGTCCACGGTGGACCATGGACCGAGCCTCTGATCTTGGTCCTTGAGCCCCTTAGACCGAGTCCATATGCTTTTCAGTAGAAAAATAAAGATAGAATTTCCAGATATTAGGTAAAATTTACAGAAAGGCCCTTCCAACTTCATTCAACCATAACTTTTTGCTCATAGCTCCGTTTTAGGTGATTTTTGCGCTCAAACGATCGTAGCGTCGCGTAGAATCTGTTTATAGGGGTTTTCCATACATTTAGGACTGTTTGGTGTACTGATCTTGTATTATTGTGCGCTCATGTAGACGATTCAGTCCAAGAGTTCAGGAACTTCCAGGAAGAAGATTTTGAAGGACCTGTGCATCACTTCGACGAAGGCAAGTGTCTTGACCGTGTTGCGAACCCAGTTTTTACATAAAGATAATCTTTATCAAATATGCATGCTGTTTTACAAAATGGGTAGTGTAGCAAACACTAGTGTTAGTTTTAGATGTTTTATCCTCAAAATAACATCATGATTATGCTTAGCCATGCTTTTAGATGAACATGTAGCATGTAGGTGATGAATCATTAGTTATGAACTAAAAGTTGATATAGGAAGTATGACATGAAAATTGATGTTGTTAAGGGAGTTAACAACAAGGATATTTGGGGTTTTGGGCAAGAAAGGGTTATTCTCGGCATGATTGGTTGCATGGTGATGTTTGGTAATCTACCCTTATGGGGTTATTGGCGGTCTTGCCCAGACCATTTTAAGGACCGGTTTGTGGAGCGACCATCCATGGCAACAGAACAACCACGAGACCAATATGGTACGGCTTGGCCTAGTAATTAGATGTTCTCCTAGTGTTGTATGAGCCAATTGGACGTGTAGATAAGGAAGGGTTACTTCCCGACTCCACCCGGCACAAGAGGGAGCTTCTGGGGTGGAGGGTTACTCCACTTATGTACGGCAGTGAAACCTCAGTGGGCAAGTACATACTGGGAGACTCTTTGGAAAAGCCTCGTAGTGATCTCTTGGCGCACACCCCGGAAGTGTGTAAGGTACCGGCAACAGAGAAGATCACGACTCGTGGGTAAAGTGTACAAACTCTGCAGAGTGTCAAACTGAATATTCAGTCGTGCTCATGGTTATGAGCAGCATGGACCCTCACATGATTAGTCGGGTGGATGTCTTACATGGTTGAGAATTGGTTGAATTCTTCGAGGTTAAAGAAAATCTTTTGTACATCTTTTCATTTTTAAAATAAAATTTGCTTTTCCATAGCTCAGGGATAAAAATCGGCTTTTATGCAAATAAAACCCTAGAGAATAGGAAATCTTGGTTCAAGCCACCATATCATATTTATTTTTCCCCCACTTGTTGAGTATTGAAAATACTCACGCTTGCTATTTCAGAAGGTGAAGCTTTTAAAGAATTCCCTGAAGATGATTTCCCTAAAGATGATGCCGAGTTCTAGGCTTGTGGAGCTTCCGGTCGGCTGCCTATTGGCTTGGAGCTGCGCCGTTCTGTTCCGTTGTGGTGTAATTTCTTTTAGACCCGTGTGTGGTCATTTTGTAATAAATAGCGTTGTAATAAGAAGCACTGTGTCTGTTATGCACTGATGACGTGGCTATATGTATGAATAAACTGATCCTGGCATAGATATAGCTTACATCTGGTTTTGGTCTTAAAACCGGGTGTGGCATTTACAACCATGCTAATTATGACTAATAGATCTAATCAACATGATTATATCTAATAGCTAGTCACCTAATCATGAATTAAACGAAGGATAAAGAACACGCACGATAATCAAGACCGAAAAGAAATACAAGATCGCAGATCTTAAATATAAAAGCTATTGATACTTCATGAAGTATATGATACAATCACCATCATAGCATACCATGATGGTGGCAGTTCTAGCTCTAAACCCCGATCTAATTAGAGCCTCGCGCTCTAATTCGATCGTATAAACTAAGACTAAAGTAGTCTAGATAACTAAAGCTAAAGTTGAAGCCTTTTCGCCAATATTGGTTTTGGACTTGGGATCTTCCATGTCAAAAACGTGGAGAGGGTCATCTATATATAGTGTTGCAAGTCAGTAACCGCAAACAAAGGCAGTCTTGTGGTTGCTGCACGGCACCCATACTCCTTTGTCGTGTCAGCCATGACCAACTTGCATGTCGGTTCGTCCTCCATCTAGAACATTGATAGTGGATTTCATGTGGCTAATGCTCGTAGATTTCTTGAGATTGACATATAAAAATAAGTCCAAATCTTTGAAGATTCAATTTTCATATTGGACACTTTTGGAATATTCTCAGCGAAATCGGTGGTATTCTGGAAGGCTTGTGTGAGGGAAAGATACCTCGGTCTTGTATGGGCCGAGGTGGGCTTTGAACTGCCAGCGCCGCATGGCTCCATGGACCATACCACGCGACATCATCATGTTTTGGGCGCCAAATGGGCCACTTCCTAGTGGATCGATGCCTATGTTCCTGTAGGGTCCATTTGTGTTTGATTTTATTGTCTTTTCTACTGATTTCTACAAGTAATAACCAAACTCCACTATACATGAATATTGTCAAAGTTAGCATGAATAATTAATAATAATGATGAATAATCAGCAATATATTCAAAGAATATGACACTAATAAGTGTATATAATGAGCGTCATCAGACTTCGTCGGCCATTTTTAACCTCGAGCATCAAAGTTAAAAATGAAAGTTTTGGCCCTCGCTAAATTGAGCCTGGTCGGCCTAGTTTAATTGCTGGGCGGCCTCCCTTCAAGAAGGCCGAAAAATGATAGTTTTGGCCCATGCCATGTTGAACCCAGCTGACCTACTTTCATGGCTGGCCGTCCTACGTCCAAGAGGATAAATTTAGAGCATTTGGCCCACTGGAAGTCCAGCCCGGTCAGCCTACATTCATGACTAGCTGACTGCCCTCAAGGAAGGATGAAAAAGGGTTTTGGCCCGCGAGGCCTAGGAGGCAGGCCACTTGGCCCAAGAGCCCTTGGCAGTCAGCCTAATTGTGACTTCCCAAAATCATTAACCAAGTCATTAAGCATTAAGTGAGCATTCGTAGCATCATGTTTATTGATTTGAGCAATTTTAGGCATGCAATTTAAATCAAACATAAATAGTTAAAATTTATTTTAAGTGGTGTCTTGTTAAGCAACTCACGATATTGCTATACAACTTAGATCATCTCCAACAACTACCTTAAATTTTCATCCTCAAAATACTATTACAGCATCCCCTATCACTATTACAGCATCCCCTATTACTAACACTGTAGCAGCACTGTATCACTGGATAGAGGATCTGTTGGAGATGAATTTTCAGTGCTACAGTAGACCGCAAAGTACTGTAGCACTGGAATTTGCAGATTTAGAGACTCCGTTGGAGATGGCCTTAGAGTGGAAAACAATTCTAGAAATTAGTCCATGTCATGTGAAGAATATAAATGAATTTTCCCAAATTTTTGGGAATTATTTTGAAGGCACAAAAATTACCACAAGGTAGAAAAGCTAGCATCTTTGGAGGATTTTAGATTGAAATTAGCTCATGCTATTGGGGTCAAACAAGTTGAAATAGGTGCATATGAGTTGTAGTTTCGCACAAAATTTATCCCGCAAATTTTGGACCATGAGAAGACCTCCAATTAGATCAGTAAAGTGGGGGGATATTTTCCCTTTGGTCGGCACTGTTCACCAGCCCCACATGTCATCCCCTCCTCCTCTCCCTCTGCTCTATCTCTCTCTCTCACCGAGCACTGCTCTAGGCGGCCGCCAATTTTGCTGACTTTGGAGGCCAGCCACGTCATCGGTAAGTTGAGCACGGCACCGTGCTCCTTCCCGAGGTGCTGGGCGTCGCCCTTATCTCCTTCCCCTCGGTCTCTCTCTGCTCCGTCTCTCACTCGACCGCGCCACAGAGTAGAGCAGAGTGCAGCACCACGACGCCGCCAAATCTACCATGCCATCGACGAGCTCCCTCGAGTCTGAGCCATGTGCAGCAAGGAGGAAGGCCTCCAAAACACTCCCAGTTGTTTCCCCTCTGAGACACCACTCTTCCCGGAAGGATTTCACTCGCACACGCCTTCTTCCCCGAGACTGGCGCCCTTCCTTCCACCATTCACCGTCGAGCCATCGAGCCACCGCATCTCTATCCAATCCAAACTCGCAGTGAGCTTCCTTGTGCCCTCGTGAGCCTTTTGTGCACGTCTGATTTCCTTTAGCCTGGTGCCGGCGCGCTCCTCCTCGCGCGACCGTGCGCCGTCGCCCGCCCATGCACGTCACCAGCTGAGCTGTCGCTGGGCCAGTGCGCAAGTAGACGTGCTGTTAGATCTGTATACGCACGTTAGTGCTGTAGGAGCCTTCGGCCTGGTCATTCCCGCCGCCGCTTCGCCGTCAGCTTGCCGGACCGAGCCGCCGCCGTGATTCCATTGATCTGTGCCGCCGCTGGCCATCCTCCAGTCACCGTTGTCGGCCACACGTGGCCCAGGTGAACTCATCGTGGTGTGCTAATGCCATTGCTGCCGCTCGCTGACCTGGCCACATTGGCGTTCGTCGCTAACGAGCTCGCCCGAGTCGCGAGGCACTGTGCGTTGGGCATGGGTCAATTTTGACCCGGGTCAAAACCGTTGGGCCTGCGGTCAATGACTGCGGCTAGAAGCCCCCTGGTGCAAAAAGGTTTTCGGCCAATTTTTAATTTGGTTAATCCGGAAAATGCGAAATAGATTTAATGTTGCACTAATAAATCGGCCGAAACGTGTAAAATACGTAGAAAATTGTATATAGCTCCAAAAATCATGAAACCAATTTTTTTAGGTTTATATAATCATTTTCTACATGTTAAAAATACTGGGAGCTATGAAATGTGTATTTAAATTGCATGGGTTAATAAAATAGGTTTGAGCTTCATTGATCCATAATTAAATATTGGTAACTCCAAAATTGATGAAATAAATTTGGTAAATCTTATTAATTGATTCCATGCTCATCAAAAATAATCACCATCATGTTAGACATGAGTAAATTCCTATTTAGGGTTAAGCTTTGAGTTAAGCTTAATTAATCCAGAAAAATGAGTAGATGCTTAACATTAATCCAAATTAAGAAAATTTTGAGGCGTTAAAACTCATGTCATGATGCAGTTCTTGGCTACATAGTACCCGCCGATGCAGGTGGTGGGCAAGAGTAGTGCATCCTACTCTGGTGAGGCATAGCTTTTGAGGTGGAGCCTAAGGGCATATGGTTCCACTCTCCTTTTGTTGTTGTTAGGGTTTTATTTTTCCGCTGCGTAGTTCCTATTTGTGTAAACTGTTGCAAATGGTTGCATGTTAAGAACTTGTAATATAACTTCAATTACTCGCTCTTTCTTAAGCTATGTTGTGATATACATGTTGGAAAGGCATGTGTTTCGATCTTGGGCACAAAACACGTGTCGGGACTACCGAGATGGTATTCTTGTTAATCATTGAGGTGGTATTTATGAATAATGATCCTCCTGATGATTAATTAGAATACTGTTTTGACGATTCCTCACAGCGTGCTATCAGAGCCTGGTTTAATAAAGTAGCCTAAAAACACACTAAGCAACACACTAAAGTTTACTTGTGCCTCTTCCTGCAAATATGTATGAACCTGCTATATTATGCCCTTAAGTATAAACCATGGATACGAGCAACGCTTAAGTTGTTTGTTTTCGCATTATGATGCACTCGAGAAAGAAACGGTAAATAGGAATCGAGCATGCATCCATTATTCACTACTGGTCATATACATGCTTGTTTCCATATATAAGGTATTAAGGGTCCAAGCAAACAATATCTGCAGAATGCTTTTAGGCTATTTTGGAGTTTGACTTTCCCCTCTGCATCTTGTCATTGCAATAGGATGAGAACCCGCCATAGTCTCGGGGACATTCCCGAGGGTTCCAACGAGAACAACCGTCTGCCGCCTCCACCGCCGAGCATGGCGGATGTGCTTATGCAAATTGAACAAAACCGTCAAGCTCAGATGGCACTCCTCGAAGCTTTTGTGTGTAACACGGCCCCTTAAGGAGGAGGTGGAGCCAGACGTCGAGATGACTTCTCAGATTTCCTTAGGACTCAGCCACCCACCTTCACGTGTGCTGATGATCCTCTCGATGCAGACCATTGGCTTAGGACTATCGAGAAGAAGCTCACTCTCCTCAGATGTGAAGACCACGAGAAGGCGCTTTTCGCCACCCATCAACTTCAGGGTGGAACGAGCGCGTGGTGGTCCAACTCTTTGGCCATGCACCCCGCCAACCACCGGGTGTCTTGGGCAGAGTTTCGCCAGGCATTCCATGATTATCATATTCCCAAGGGGATAATGGAAATAAAGAAGCGGGAGTTCCTGGATCTTCAACAACAAGGAAGATCCGTTATGGAGTATATGCAGGTATTCAACCACCTTGCACAATATGCGCCAGACGAGGTCAACACTGATGAGCAAAAGCAATACCGCTTTGTGAACAGCCTCTCTCTCAAGATGCAAAGCCGCTTGTCAGCTCATGAGTTCGCCGACTTCAACAGGTTGATGAGCACCTCCCTCACCGTTGAGTTCAAGATGAAGGGCCATCAAGAGGAGAAGAAACGCAAGAGGGTTTCGTCGCCTTCTGTGGGCGGGACCTCTCAACGTACCCGCACAGAGGGTCAACCTCCACCATCTCACATGTCGGCCTCGACTGCTCCACGGCCGATGTGGGTAGTACGACACCCGTCTCCCTTCGCTCCGCAAGGACAACCCCAAGACCCGCAGGATCCCAAGTGAGTGTGATAGGTGGCCCTGGTAGCCCGTGCTACAACTGTGGGCGCGTTGGGCACTATGCACGTGATTGCCCTTACCCCAAGCCGGGAGCCGTGGCAACTGCTCCAAGACCACTACCCACTCAATCTACTCCACAAGCCTCCCAAGCGTGGCCAAGTGCGCCACGTCACCAATGAAGGGGCTCAGGAGGACGACAACGTGCTCGTACTCGTGAATTCTCATCCCGTAGTTGTTCTTTTTTATTCTAGTGCATCCCATTCATTCATCAAGGAGGGTTATGCTTTGAGACACTATATAGTTATCGAGACCCTGCCTTCCGCCTACCATATCGATGCACCTGGGACTAAGTTAATAACCAATCGGGTTGTTCCTAAGGCCAAAATTCTCATTGAGGGAGTTCAGTTTTTTGCAAATTTGATCTTGCTGGATACTAGAGGAATGGATGTAATTTTAGGAATGAATTGGTTAGCACAATATAGTCCTCAACATGATTGTGCCAAGAGAGTCATTTCTCTCAGAAGTCCAAGGGGTGAACGGGTTTCTCTTCACTTTGGAGAAGGAGGTCTCCACATATATGTTCTAAATGTTACCACAGCCACGGATCTTCCGAATATTCCTATGGTTAGTGAATTTCCTGATGCCTTCCCAGAAGAACTGCCAGGAATGCCACCTGACAGAGCAGTAGAATTCTATATTGATCTTGTTCCCGGTACGGCCCCAATTTCGAAAAGGTCATATAAGATGCCGCCAAATGAGTTAGCAGAATTGAAGAAGCAAATTCAAGAATTGCTTGTGAAGGGCTTCATTCGTCCGAGCTCCTCACCCTGGGGATGCCCAGCGCTCTTTGTCAAGAAGAAGGATGGCACTCTGCGGATGTGTGTGTATTACCGTCCCCTGAATGAGATCACTATCAAAAATAAGTATCCGCTTCCTAGGATCGATATTCTATTCGATTAGTTGACCGGTGCCCGAGTCTTCTCTAAGATTGACTTGAGATTGGGCTACCATCAAATAAAGGTCCGACCGGAGAATATTTCGAAGACGGCTTTCTCCACCCGCTACGGGCTTTATGAGTTCACTGTCAAGTCCTACGGCTTGACCAATGCACCGGCATTCTTCATGTATTTGATGAACATGGTGTTCATGAAGGAACTAGATAAGTTTGTCATGGTTTTTATCGACGACATACTTATATACTCCAAGACTGAGGAAGAGCATTCAGAGCACCTCTGTGTTATTCTTAGCCGACTTTGAGATCACCAACTCTATGGCAAGTTCAGTAAATGTGAGTTCTGGCTCAAGGAAGTCACGTTTCTAGGTCATGTGCTGTCGGAGAATGGAGTTGCAGTTGACCCGAGCAAGGTGCAAGATGTACTCAATTGGGTTCATCCCAAGAATGCCATCGACATCCGGAGTTTTCTCGGACTCGCGGGCTATTACCGTCAGTTCATCGAGAATTTCTCCAAGGTTGCCAAGCCCATGATGGAGCTGTTGAAGCAAGGCATCATTTTTGAGTGGTCCAATGGATGTGAGTCAGCTTTCCAAACCTTGAAGGAACTGCTCAAGACCGCTCCCGTTCTCGCTCAGCCTGAAGTGAACAAGGGTTTCGATGTCTATTGCGATGCTTCCCGCATAGGCCTCGGATGTGTCCTCATGCAAGAAGGCCGAGTTGTCACTTATGCCTCAGGACAATTGAAGCGCCATGAGGAGAACTACCTAACCCATGATTTAGAGCTCGCGGCTGTCGGTGGACGAACACCGCAAGTGGGGATCATGAGGGATCCCCTTTGAGATTCGGTCGGGGGGCTGATTCTGGATCTACCTCGTACGTGGGGTTAATGCGAATGTATGAGATCTAGGCGGGACGAATGATCGTCTGCTAGTAGGAGTAAATGTACAAGGGATTTAGACAGGTTCGGGCCGCACGGAGACGTAATACCCTACTCCTGTGTGTCTAATGTGCTATTAATGATCTTGGAATGCCTTTCTCTGGATCTCTATGTTACAAGGTTTTTTTGTCTATCTATCAAGTCTTGAGCTTCAGTCTTCAAGTGCCGGTTTCTCTGAACTTGTGTGGAGGTGAGCTTCGATTAGCCTGAATTTCTCACTTCACTTAGCCTAGCTTCAACCACCAACCTCTCTTTCTACGAAGTACTCCCCCCCCCCCGCTTATATCCTACCGGGGGGAGGCTCGGCGTGCCCAGAACAGGGGCACAAGTTTCGTAAACCATAAATGGAAAGCAACCATCATGGGTCTACAATTTGATGTTACAGGGGTTGAAAATGTGCCCTTCGGTCGGTCCCGTCGGTCTTTACGCCCCAACTTTAGCAGGTGCAGGGGGGCTAACCTGCCAGCCACTAAGTATCCCCACATGCCCGTCCGGTCAGAGTAGATCTGACACGGTCTGACGCGGCAGGGCGACAGGCGATACACCTCGAGCCCATCGACGATATCTTCAAGCCGTCTTCCTTTATGGGCCCCACGGGGGGATGTGCAATGGAACCCATCGCATTAATTGTGCCCACACCTCCCTGTCAGGCGGTGGCAGGGACTGACATACTCAGTACAACAGGCGTGGGGGGGGAGTGGTTGGATGTGAGCGGCCACACTCCCCATTAAATGCAGCATCGGGCTTCCCACCGATCGACACCTCACCGTGGAGCCCTTGCGGGGTCCACCGGCAAGGGGCTTCTCAGGTCCTTAGGGAACTCTGGGTACTCGGGGACCAACTGTTCTTGGTCCCGAGCACCCCCTCCCAGTTCTGGCTTTTCTCGGGTCCTCGGGGAACTCTGGGTACTCGGGGACCAACTGTTCTCGGCCCCGAGCACCCCCTCCCAGACTTGGCTCTTCTTGGGTCCTCGAGGAACTTTGGGTACTCGGGGGCTAACTGTTCTTGGCCCCAAGCACCCCCTCCCGGGTTCGGCTCTTCTCAGGTCCTCGGGGAACTCTAGGTACTCGGGGATCAACTATTCTTGGTCCCGAGCACCTCCTCCCGGACTTGGCTTTTCTCGGGCCCTCGGGGAGACGGTCCCCTAGGGAGGGCGCCATGTGGCACCACGCTGTCCAGGCCTTGGGACTCGGGGACCCTTGGTTCCCATATCGCCGACAGCGGCAGTTGTCCATGCCTTGAAGATCTGGCGCCATTACCTATTGGGAAATCTCTGTCGTATCTATACGAATCATAAAAGTCTCGAGTACATTTTTACTCAAGCCAATCTGAATATGAAGCAGAGAAGATGGCTTGAGCTGATCAAGGATTATGAGCTGGAAGTACATTATCATCCTAGCAAAGCGAATGTGATCGCCGATGCCTTAAGTCGAAAGACTCATTGTCATTGTCTTATGCTCTCGCCCAAGGATTCCACCCTTTCTGATGATTTTTGAAGACTTGGTCTTGAGATGGTTTCGGAGGGTTACCTTTCCAATTTGGAGGTGAAATCCGTTCTCATTGACCAAATTAAGGAAGCTCAGAAGAAGGACAAGGGAATGGAAAAGATTCGTGATAAGATCAAGGAGGGGCAAGCCAAGTGCTTTACCCTGGACGATGAGGGTATCTTGTGATTTGAGAAGAGATTAGTGGTCCCTAAAGTTATGGAGTTGAGAAAGAAGATCCTGAATGAAGCTCGTGGTTCCTTGCTATCCATTTATCCAGGGAGTACCAAGATGTACCAGGATCTCAGGCCCATATTTTGGTGGACTCACATGAAGTGAGAGATCGCTCGATATGTAGTTGAGTGTGATGTCTACCGAAGAGCGAAGGCCAATCATCTTAAGCTGGCAGGTACGCTTCAACCCTTGCCCATTCCATCCTGGAAGTGGGAGGAAATCAGTATGGATTTCAGTACCAGATGGCCGAAGACCTCTCATGGGTATGACTCAATTTGGGTCATTGTGGATCGGTTGACGAAGTCCGCTCATTTCTTTCCCATCAAGACCACCTTTTCGGTCAAGCAGTACACAGAGTTGTACCTCATCTGGATTGTTTGCCTCCACGGGATTCCGAAGAAGATCATTTCTAATCGAGGCACTCAATTCACTTCCCATTTCTGAAAGGGCCTTCATGAAGCTATGGGAACCGAGCTTTTCCATAGTACTGCATATGATCCTCAAACCGACGGTAAAACCGAGAGGGTGAATCAAGTCTTAGAGGATATGTTGAGGGCTTGTGTCCTCACATATGGGAAGAAGTGGGAAATCTGCTTGCCATTTGCAGAGTTCTCCTACAATAACAGTTACCAAGTGAGCATTGAGATGTCATCGTTTGAAGCTTTGTATGGCTGACGATGCCGAACGCTGTTGAATTGGTCCGAATCTAGTGAAAGGGCTTTTCTTGTCCCAGATTTGGTCAAGGAGGCAGAAGAACATGTTCTGATGATTCGCAAGAGTCTACTCATGGCTCAGTCCCGACAAAAGAGCTATGCGGATAGCCGCAGACGAGATCTTATGTTTGAGATTTGGGATTTCGTCTATCTTAAGGTGTAGCCTCTTAGAGGGTTCAACGCTTTCAAGTCAAAGGGAAGCTAGCACCTCGCTATGTTGGTCCATTTCAAATCGTTGCTCGGCGTGGCGAGGTGGCCTATCAGTTGGACTTACCTCCGTCCCTCTCCGCCGTGCACAACGTCTTCCATGTATCTCAATTGAAGAAATATCTTCGAATCCCAACTGAAGTCATTGAAGTTGCAAACCAAGAATTGCAGCCAGATCTCTTCTATTACGAACATCCGATTCGTATTCTTGAGGAAGCCAAACTGAAGACGCGGCGCAAGTCAATTAATTTTCTCAAGGTTCAGTGGAGTAATCACTCCGAAGGCGAAGCGACGTGGGAACATGAGGATCGGCTTCGTGCCGATTATCCTGAGTTTTTCTCCAAATTGTGAGGGTTGCACTAGTTTCTATTCCTCACCGCGTGTAGATGGTGCTATGGTAATGAAGACTTCATGAAACACCCTTCATGATGTTGAGATGCTTTCACCTTTGTGTAGATGGAAGTTTCGTAATTCTGCCCACACCACCCATGGTTTAGTAGGAATCTGGTATTCCTATTTTCCTTATATATGTACACAATCACCATCAAGTCACCAAGGAGACCACCCTTACCTTTGTTTTCTCATGAATATAAATGGAGGTTGTAACTTTATCATGTCAGTGAACTGAGATGAGAAAAGATGATGACCCCACTGTCACTCACCTGACACCTACCTTGTTATCTTGTGATATCCTTGTTGTGAGATTAACTTGTCTAGGTGAATATGGCACTCAGAAACCTGGGACTTTTCTCGAGATCTGAGAAATATGTCACGCAACACTATCGTATCATCTAGTGATGCAATTATCGTTGTCCCAGTCCTGGAAACTCCTTTTCCTCGCTCTCTTCCCCTCACTTCACCCGAATCTCGGGAAGATATTCATTTTAAGGGGGCGGTTTTGTGACAGCCCAAAATCATTAATCAAGTCATTAAGCATTAATGAGCATTAGTAGCACCATGTTTATTGATTTGAGCAATTTTGGGCATGCAATTTAAATCAAACATAAATAGTTAAAATTTATTATAAGTGGTGCCTTGTTAAGCAACTCACAATATTGCTATACAACTTAGAGTGGAAAACAATTTTAGAAATTAGTCCATGTCATGTGAAGAATATAAATGAATTTTCCCAAATTTTTGGGAATTATTTTGAAGGCATAAAAATTACCACAAGTTATAAAAGCTAGAATCTTTGGAGGATTTTAGTTTGAAATTGGCTCAGGCTATTGGGGTCAAACAAGTTGAAATGGGTTGCATATGAGTTAGTTTCACACAAAATTTATCCTACAAATTTTGGACCACGGGAAGACCTCCAATTAGATCAGTGAAGTGGGGGGGGGGATATTTTCCCTTTGGTCAGCACTGTTCACCAGCCCCACATGCCATCCCCTCCTCCTCTCCTTCTGCTCTCTCTCTCTCTCTCTCTCTCTCTCTCTCTCTCTCTCTCTCTCTCTCTCTCTCTCTCTCTCTCTCTCTCTCTCTCTCTCGTCGAGCACTGCTCTGGGAGGCCCCCAATTTTGCTGACTTTGGAGGCCAGCCACGTCGTCGGCAAGTTGAGCACGACACCGTGCTCCTTCCCAAGGTGTTGGGCGTCGCCCTTATCTCCTTCCCCTCGGCCTCTCTCTGCTTCGTCTCTCACTCAGCCGCACGCACAGAGCAGAGCAGAGTGCAGCACCACGCCGCCGCCAAATATGCCGCGCCACCAACGAGCTCCCTCGAGCCCGAGCAGTGTGAAGCGAGGAGGAAGGCCTCTGAAACACCCCCAGCTATTTCCCCTTCGAGACCCCACTCTTCCCAGTTGGATTTCGCGTGCACGCGCCTTCTTCCCCGAGACCGGCACCCTTCCTTCCACCATTCACCGTCGAGCCAACACATCTCTTTCCAATCCAAACTCGCGGTGAGCTTCCTTGTGCCCTCGTGAGTCTTTTGCGCGCGTCCGATTTCATTTAGCCCGTTGCCGGCGCGCTCCTCCTCGTGCCACCGTGCGCTGTCGCCTGCCCATGCACGTTGCCGACTGAGCTGCCGCCAGGCCAGTGGGCAAGTAGATGCGCTGTTAGATCCGCATACGCGTGTTAGTGCTATAGGAGCCTTCGGCCGGGTCGCTCCCACTGCCGCTTCGCCGTTGTCTTGCCGGACCAAGCTGCCGTCATGCTTCCATTGATGTGTGCCGCCGCTAGCCATCCTTCGGTCGCTGCTGTCGACCACACGTGGCCCAGGTGAACTCGTCGTGGCGTGCTGATGCCATTGGTGCCGCTCGCTGGCCTGGACGCACCGGCATTTGTCGCTAACGAGCTCGTCCGAGCCGCGAGGCACTGTGTGTCGGGCGCGGGTCAATTTTGACCCGGGTCAAAACCGTTGGGCCCGCGGTCAGTGACTGCGGCTAGAAGCCCCCTGGTGCAAAAAGGTTTTCAGCCTATTTTTAATTTGGTTAATCCGGAAAATGCGAAATAGATTTAATGTTGCACTAATAAATCGGCCGAAACATGTAAAATACATAGAAAATTGTATATAGCTCCAAAAATCATGAAACCAATTTTGTTAGGTTTATATAATCATTTTCTACATGTTAAAAATACTGGGAGATATGAAATGTGTATTGAAATTGCATGGGTTAATAAAATAGGTTTGAGCTTCATTAATCCATAATTAAATATTGGTAACTCCAAAATTGATGAAATCAATTTGGAAAATCTTATTAATTGATTCTCTGCTCATTAAAAATAATCACCCTCCTGTTACTCATTATTAAATTCCTATTTAGGGTTAAGCTTTGTGTTAAGCTTAATTAATCCAGGAAAATGAGTAGATGCTTAACATTAATCCAAATTAAAAAAAATGAGGATTTAAAGCTCATGTCATGATGCAGTGTTTGGCTCCTTCGTACCCGCGATGCAGGTGGTGGGCAAGAGTAGTGCATCCTACTTTGGTGAGACGTAGCTTTTGAGGTGGAGCCTAAGGGCATATGGTTCCACTCTCCTTTTGTTGTTATTAAGGTTTTATTTTTTTGCTACGTAGTTCCACTTTGTGTAAACTGTTGTAAATGATTTTATGCTTAAGAACTTATAATATAACTTTAATTACTTGCTCTTTCTTAATCTATGTTGTGATATACATGTTGGAAAGGCATGTGTTCCGATCTTGGGCACAAAACACGTATCGAGACTACCGAGATGGTATTTTGGTTAATCATTGAGGTGATATTTATAAATAATGATCCTCTTGATGATTAATTAGAGTACTATTTGGACGGTTCCTCACACTAATGGCCTTGGCCGACTGAGTATTCGTGCATGCTTCCTTCCTGTTATCCCTAGTGTGGGAACCGCCTCGATGGACATGGTCGCCCGGTGGACTCGAGCAGGCCGCCCAGCCCCCACACCAAGTCAAGGGAGGCAGACTACCTGGTCCATTGTTTCAGGAGATCAAGGGACGGATGGCCTCCACGTTCCCACTAGCTAGGGAACCGACCTAGGCTGCCCGAACTATAAATACAGGGCCACTCTCCTCCTATCACATATGCCATCCACCACTCCATTACATCCACTCCACATGGAGACCTTCGAGTAGGGAGTTTAGACTAGGGAAGAGAGTAGTAGAGACAGATGGAGACAGAGTGCAACGCGGAGGTCAGGATGCCGACACTCCAAGAACCTTGTATCTCCTCGACAATGTCAATATCTATGATGGACTAAAGCTACTTTTCTTCTAGTCCATTAACGCCTCATGTGATTCCTTCTCCTTTACTTTTAAAGTAATTTTAGATTAATTAATATATTTGTGGGTTCCTCAACTAGATTAGCATTGTTAGCATGCAATTCATAGTCTAGTTGCTTTGCTTGTGACATCCTTGTCAGATTATAAGCTCTATGAGTAGACATGGTGTTTGGGCCATAAGCTAACTTGGAATGCGGATAACCCCACAGGAGACTACAGATAGGTGACAGCTTTCATGAAATCTGCTAGAGTTACATAGTAAGCGACCCGATAGCAGTAGAAGCCATTGTAAAAGGGATATCTTTAGAAAGCCACAACTAGAAGAAGCTCCTTCTCTCTGCTCTCTTACCTAGAGCTAATAACCTTGCTGAAACCCTCACCTTGGTTTTGCAAACACATTTTAGAATTAATCTGCTAAGTGTGAAACACTTCACGTTCCTTGTGGATACGATACCCCAGAATAGTTCGAGGTGAAGGCTACAGTGGTATCCGTACACTTGCAAATTATTGAGGCATAAGAACCGCCAGCACTAAACCACGTTCATTATAGAGCAATGTTCCACTCACATCATCAATGCCATTATTTCAACTAAATTCCTTAAAAATCCAGTAAAGCCACTATACTCATGAAACCTAATCACAGCCACCACTGATTTCCATTTCATTTCATCTATGTTCTCATACAATTTCTACACATACATCCATTTCATCTACGTTCAAACTGATTTCCTACTTATATGTGCATTATAACAAAAACTTCACCGAAATTTAAAATTGTATGTCTATCCATCCATCAGGGTAGGCACAATGGAAACTGACCAGTGTCAGTGGTGGAGATAGGGAGGATGTCGAGGTGGACAACATCGGCGGTGGTGAAGATGGGGAAGGGAGGAAGTTAGGGCTGGGGTAGATGGCTATGTGTAGGAGGCTGAGGAGGGTGCTACGGCGTTGATCGAAGAAGGCGTAGCGACACGGGTCAACAATGGAAGCAACGGTTGGAGGATTGTGTGGCGGTTGGAGGAGGCTGCGGCGGAGTGGGTCGACAAGGGAGCGGCAAAGGCGCGTGGTCCCATCTGGTGAAGGAGACTTGGGCACGACCGCATGGTGCCATGTGGTGCAGGAGGCCTGTGGTATGCTGGCAGTATATGTACTTCGCAGGCATGTTTGACTCGTACTCCTCGGCCAATCTCAGAAAAGAAGTCACGTCATTCATGAACTCTAGGGAGGTACGGTCCAAATCTACATCCATTTTTGGACTTATAACAAACTAAATTTCATTTAATCAATAAATTATTTAATTATTATTTAAAAATAAGAATATAATGCTAAACTAGAATATTAAAATAATAAGGGTTAATTATTAATAAACATCAAACAAGAATATAATGCTACACTAGAATTCCAATAAATCAATAAATGCTAAATTAGGATTTAAGTAAATTAATAAATGCTTTAATAATTATTTAAAAGTAAGAATATGATGTTAAATTATTATACCAAATTAATTATCATCAAATAGAATATAATGCTATTAACCTAGCTATATTAAACTCTATATGAAGTATAATTGCAATATATTTCAAAAAATAGAGCTCAATTAGACCTCTAGCTTATTAAAAATTCATCACAATGGAATAATCATCTACTTTCAAAACCTACAACAATCTAGCAAGTAAATCTAAAACAAATGAAACGTAGATCAAGTTACTAACCTTAAAACAGCTAGGGCATATGGATTCCTCCAAAATTTAAAGCCTCCAAGCACAAAGTCGCCACAAATGGCCAGTGCCACAAGCTTCTCTCTATTCTGCTTAGGCTTCGGGTAGAGGAAATTGCTCTATATATACTATTCATTTATCACTGTTGGTTCATATTACAAATCGGTAGTAGTGTATCACTACTGATTCATATTATAAACTGGCAGTGATAACATCTTTATCATTGTCAGTTCATGTGATAAGCCGGCAGTGATGTATCACTATCGGTTTGTTACACGAACATGCAGGTATCACTGCCGGTTCATATCGGCCTCAACGTTTATGGGCATTGGAGGCTATGAAGCAGTAGTAGTGATAGTCTATCACCATCGGTTCTAGCAGAACCGGAAGTGATAGTTGATCGTGGATTAAGTGTTTTGTGGTAATGGACAAGTCCAATTCAATCATCTCGTTGTCCCAGCTTTGGATATTAGCATCCATGAGACTAAAACCTTGCATATTAGCAAACCATGTTTGTCACACTGATCATGTTGACATCAATCATCAAAATTGCAGAACCTTTATTTGGGTCATTGAACTTACACATCAATTTTGCACATCACAGCTAAAAGAAATCATGGAACAAATTGCTGTACTTGCATTGTGTGGTGAAAGAAACTCATGTGCAGTGTACCACTTTGCCCCAAATAACTAATGTTGTACGATGGCGCTCGGAAGCCTCAGATGTTTTGTTGTTATTTTGCAACTCGCACACGTTTGCAATGGTATTGAGCGAAATTTGATAGCAATCGTTTCAAATAGAAGTGGTTCCTATTGTCTGTAGAAAAGTTTACACATTAACACTACCACACTAATAGCAATTTCCCAGCCGAGCCCCTACCCACAGAAGAACTAAATAACACAAAGTTCACTTTTGCTGAAAGTTTTTGACTGAGGCAACTTCTTGTCCCCCTACATTGTACAATAACTAAATAACATAAAAATTGACATTTTGCCGGAGTGCTGTAGTCAGTGAAGTTCTAGCAATCCGCTTAGCTTCCTCGAAGGGTGGCCCACTTCCTTCATATGGCCAAAATTCCTTTGAGGCCTCTTGAGTTGTATTTACAGTTAAAACCTCCAGTGCAGGCGCATTTTCCACAACATGTAAAAGAAATTCGAGTTGTCCTCTTGCTGCTTTAAATCCTGTAACACGCATGTTCTTCAAATAGTTATATTTACATCGGCCAAGGTCCTGTCTGCGAGGACCCACATCTGCCAACCATAAACTGTAGCCAGTAAACTGCAAGAGCGAAAAACGATAGTGTGATAAACAGAGTATCATGATATTATTCATATATATGCGTTTGGGTCCCTCAAAGGCACGCTAAGAAATAAGACGTTGGCAAACTCAATAAAAAGGAATAACATTAACATACAGCAAACCATGGTATTAAAAAAACTCCAGCAATCAGCAATCAAGTCCAACTGTTATTATATTGTTCACCAATAATATCTAAACGAAAGTGCTCATGACCCAACAATGTGATATCAGAATTATTTAGGCAATAGTGGTTGGATAGCTATTCCGACATTTTCGAGATATGGATTCTTAGTAGTTACCAAAATGCAGCACACAAATGAGTGGAAGGGCTATTAAACACTTGCATAACAAATGAAAAAAAAACTTTGTGTAACTTTTAGGGCATGGTTCCATGGACCCTAAAAAGGAGTCACATAACACTTAAAGTAAATTGAGATATATGAAATAAGACACAAGTAAAAGCAAAAAATGATATCGTAACCAATAAACATCGAAAATGTAGCATGTCACTTACATGGACCTCCAAGTTTTCAATAGAAGGTGTGGCTCTCAGAAACGAAACTGAGTAAAGAACTTTGTCAACTTCTTTATCACCTATAAACATGAACAATTGCAAGTGCCTGAGATACGAAAACTTCAATGGGTTATCCCACATCCACTGCTTCTGAAAGAGAAAACACAAAAGGTCATTGAATATATTACATTAGATAAGTCAAATGTTAACCTCAAGGGTCTTCCAGGGACTACCTCTAGATATAGCCACCAAATATTCAGTGTCAGATTTTGCACGTTTGGAATCCAATTGAGAAGTGATGTGAGAGCATGCTGAAAAGCTCCATCATTCAACTTAATATATGCATTTTGCAGCTTCGAAGAGTGGCTGAGGTCAATAGGTATAGAGTCTCCTTGGTATTCAAAGGTAGCTAGATTCACAGCATGGAATTTTATCTTGGTTAATTTGCAGTGCTCAACGCGCAAGTATAGGAGATGAGACAACGAGCCATCCACAATTAGTTCATCATTGAGATCACATCTGTCTATCCATAGCCACTCAAGATTGCAACAATGGGACAGCATACGTTCAAGATCCTTTCTGCTGACATTGAATAATTGTATATGAAGCTTTCTTAGATTTGGAAAACCTCTGAACTGGGCAGGTGGTTTCAGAGAGACAAAGCTTAGCTGCATGTGCTGTAGACGTGATATGCTTCCACTGTCTAAAAGTTCGAAAGGGAACACATATCGATCATTGTCAACCCAGTAAAACCATCTGGGCCTTAGATCCAAAGTTAGGTTCTTTGTCCGTGATGAGACAGCAAAAGCAACCCAATTATTGAGATGTTGAACTAGTAGGCTGTCAAAAAGATCAATTCTGACATCAAGTGTTTCAACCACCTTGCCATGGTGTTTCTGCAGAACTGCATTAACCTCATGGATGAATTTCCCAGCGCGTTGGTGCAAACCAGCCATGTTGCCATTGCACACTGCAACACCATCGAATGTCAATCTGGGGCACGCCGACCACATGCATCTCCACTGACTTGACAGAACTCTAGTCCTTGAAAACTCTTTTGGTGGCAGTTTTGACACAATTCTGTACAGGACGTCCTGCAGCAAAGGCATCACATCCATGGATCCATCGAAGTTTACAAATACCATCTATACTACGTACAAAACCTCCCAAAAAAAGACAATAATAGAAAAGAAAAGTTGAACGTACTGTTGGAAGATCTTCAAATCGAACGTTTGGTCTTCCATTCTCGTCGATTGCTTCACCACGACCATGGTACATTCTTGTTATTTTGGATACTAGATTGTTCGACATTTTGGCACTGTCAGCAAGGATAAGTCCCTCCTATGATATCATAGAATTTGAAACTAAACAATAAATGGATAGACAAAGGAATACTAGAGCACAGGACATTGCCATTAATATCGAAGTACCTTCCAATTGACGATGCGAGCTATTAGACAGAATAAGCAAAGGGCGACGCTATCCCTAACGATTTGAAGCAATAATTGAGGAAGATCCCAGCCAATTGAGGCTTCGTTTGGCACTAATGGAAATTAAACCAAGGGAGAGTGGAACCACGCTTGGATCGGGTGAAACACCGTCCACCCACCCAACCCACGTGGGTTCAATCACAACTAATCCAAGGTGTTAGTCTTACGCACAGAAGAAACCAGACTAGAGAGAGCAGTTGCAGGGCTATGATGAGGCGGGCCTCTAGGTGGTCGTGGCTGAGTGAACTAAACCAGCTGGACGGGGGCACGGGGCCGGGGAACGCGACGTCCGGCGAGTTTGATCGCGGCTTGATCCCCCGCGAGGCGTTTGTCCGTGTTTTTGGGTACGAGAATTCAGTCGAATCGAGTAGAAAACGGGCGAAGCGATGTACTGCGGAGGGGCGGTCGAGTAGGGAGGTTTTATAGTCCATCACACGCGGGCAGACCAAATTGGAATCGGACCGGGCCGCCAACGGACTGATGAGAGGCCCGATTGATCGAGTCGAAGAGGAACCCGAGCGGCCTGTAAACCTCGATTGGGGATAAATTTTCTAAAGCTTTGAGCTAGCTCGACTCGACGACCTGCCCTTTCGCTAATCGGAGAGATCTCGCCCCTCTATTCTGACACGCGGCATTATCGCGATCTAAATTAAGCAGCGCTTGTGAGTTCGTCTTCCTCCGGGGATCGGACAAATCGCGTTCCGGAGACGGCGCGCGACGCGGATTGATCCGTAAGGTTCGATTGGACTCTTTCCCTTTGCAAATCTTTCCGCTTCAACCAGGTCGCGGCAAATAACCTTCTGGAGGCCAGCGAGCGACGCAATTGATTAATGAGGCTGACGATTTGAATGGGGCGTCGCCCTTGCACTTGTAGGCGATGGACTTAATCTTTGGCAACCTCCAAAGCTACAACCGCGACGTATGACAAGCAATATCTCCGGCCGCGCAAACATAGGGCCCCCACCGAGCACACCGAGTCAACTTTATTTCTTTGGCAGCAAAATCATCATGGATTGTGATAATTGTGTAATAAGTTATCACTTTTCCTACACTACAATCCGAATTTTTCAGTCCATCAATGCCGGTGAGGTTTACGGGAAGGATTTAGCTAGGGGGTGCACGTTGTTTCACCATTGCCTGGAGTTAGAGGGCCGCCGCGAGAGGCAGGCCGATCAGGCAGTAGTGGTGGAGGGGGGTGGCGGCGGGGACGCCGCCGGCCACAGGAGCCGGAGGACCAACAACCGGGAAGGGTCACAGCGGGGCGATTGGAGATGGCCCTGGTGCGGTAGCGGCCAGGCATGGTAGAGGCCAGCGATGGGTGGAAGACTAACTGACCTATCTGGAGAAAGAAGAAAACCGGAGGTGGTAGATGAGTGTTAAACCTAATTACTTAACCTAAACTCTAAGCACATTATTAGGCAGCGGAATTGTTTAACTAATCTTGATTAGGAGAAGCCATAAGTTGCTTACGCGAGGACCTATGCCTGCAGCGGCAGACCCAGGATTCGCAGAATGGGTTGTACTTTTTTTCCTTCTAGTAGAAAGGTTTTTACCGAGGCAACTAATCAATAAAGCTCATTTTTATTTATTTTCTATATTTTTTTGATTTTTTGGAATTTTATAGCTATTATTTTTTATTTTTTTCTATTTTTGGAGTGCTACCGGGCCAGCTGTGCCCATCCGTGCCGACGGGCCGATCGTGCCCATGCGTGTTGACGGGCTGGCCGTGCGCCGCCATGCCGCCAGGCCACCCGTGCACTGTGCCTACACTGTGCCCTTTGGGCCCCACCATGTCGCAATCGTGTCCGGGCCGGGCCGGCATAGCACGATGGCCGATGAGCCGTGCCGTGGACCGAGGGGGCGTTACAGTAGACGGGTCGATTGGGTCGGGTCGTGCCTCGATGGGCCCGTACCAAGCCGACCCGACAGGCCCATTTGGCCATCTATGCTCCCATGTAGGACTATATGTACAGCACCACCACACCTGATGAATAGAATGTGTGTTGCATCTATCTGATTCTCAGCTACTTACAGGTACAACTATTGCATTGTTTGTGAAACAAAAATGGAAGTTCAATACTGCAACCATGCTGGAATCATCAAACTGTAGGATTCTGGAAAAAAAATGAATGGAAAGAAAGGAAAAGAGCGTCTATCCTCACCTGCATGGTCGCAGGTCACAAATTGCTGCTTGGAGAGCGGTCCAAGCTTTTTCCCAGTGCTAGGTAGTGCGCCCGATGCGCTGAACGACCAGCACTACCCGCATGTCTCCTTTGTTGTCGATACGACAGTGCACATTTGTATATTAGTGTGCCTGCAAAGACCAAAAGTAAGGAGCAAATTAACCAAATCAGCAAGCATCATTAATTAACGGAATTGCTATAACTTGCCCAGGCAAAACTCAACCCTCTCTCACCCGAATTTTCTCTTCTCCTCCCTTTCCTTCTTCCAGTAGCTCCAGCCCCGCGCCCTTCTTCTGCAGCTCCAGCGAACTCCGATGAGCCTTTAGGGTTAGGGTTAGGGATTTGGGGTTCGGGGGCTAGGGTTTTGGGTGTGTAGGCAGTCTTAGAAGAGAAGGCCGCGGGCGACAATCGGACCGGCGGTGGGCTGCGGCTTGACAGTGCAGCGAGGCGGTAGGAGGGCAGTGGGTAGGGTCGGCGGTGGGGGCGAGGACGACGACAGCAATGGCGGGAGGTGGTGGCAGGAGGCTGTCGCGGGTGGGGTAGGGTCTCACCGGAGGGCCGGACCGGCGGCCGCCGACACGGTGCTCCAGTGAGACCCTACCCCGCCGTGGCAGGGCGGGGGCATGTGCGGGCAGTGGTAGGGGGAGAGAGGTGGTCCGTGAAGAAGCACTGGGTTGGGAGGAAAAAGAAAGATAGAGGTACGTTGGATCCCGATCGATCGACACAAAAATTCGAGTGAGGAGACTCCGTGATTTGCTCGGGTGACAGCTAGACAGTCCCTTAATTAATGGTCGATTTGCTAGACCTATCTAGCACATGGATCAGAACTGCATCATAAACTCTAATCTTTCTACCTGCGACCAACATATAAGAATCAAAGACAATTTGAGAAAGCAAGACTCACGAGCGGCGACTTTGGTTCTAGCATTTCCCTGGAACATCTCGACAGTAGCGTCTACCAGCACCTTCACGCGAAAGCCATGGTGTGGACTATGTCAGCGAGGAAGAGGAAGTCCCAGATCCAGCGCAAGTCATCCCCAACCTCGGTGGCGATCTAGCCATCCCGTGCAGCGATGTCAGCCTCCGTCTTTAGCACCAGCTGATGGTTGTCTTGGCACTCACCATGGAAGCAAGCAGAGGTTGGCGAGATTGGTGAGGTTGGCGAGGCGCTCACCATGGATTGCGACGAGAGGCAGTACGGTGGGCACGAGGGGGATGTGGAGCACGAAATGAGCACCAACGAGATCCGATGGAGGTGAGGAGCCGACGATCTCGGTGATTTATGCAAAGGGATTATAGAGAAGTTGGAGGGCCTGATTTGTGGAGGCGACATGCAGCGGGTTGTTTGTGAGGAAGAAGGAAAAGGCAGTTGCGACGGCATGACTTGGGGAGCGGAACTGTCGGGGAAGGGAGAGGGAGCGAGGCAGCGGTGCATAGGGCCCACCTGTTGGTGCACGGGAGAGGAGCAGAACAGAGCGATGAGTGGGACGACAGGAGGCAGAATGCGGATGGGACGCATGACGGAATGAAAGTTACAAACTTTTTAAGTAGTGGAGAGGAGAGGATATATATACATGTGTGGTACCTATACTTAGTGATTTCGTGCTGATGTTCTGGAAGTTGGGGCTCAAACTGCAAGTGCCCATAATTGGTGTCTCGGATACTCGAGTTGCATCAGTAGTAGAAAATAGGGGGGAGGAAAAAATGGATAATACTAAAGATAATCGAAATCATGTCAATGCAGATAACTATTTTACACCAAAGTGCTCTTTTCTAGCAGTGGCTTAACTCACTATTATGTGTCTTTACTACTCTCTGTTTGAAACAAAATCGCTCTTAATAGTCCAAGAGTAAATTGCACGAATGTGTTCGAAACTACTGGGCTCCTAACTTCCCAGCAAGCTCCCGACCATATTTTTCTTTTTTCCTGAACTTTTAAGCTGGGGCACATCTTAGGTGCAAATGGCCTAACCATGGATAGTCACAGGAGCCGGGGTCGATGTCATGACCCATGACCCCAGATTAAACGACCCAGATCGTGGGTCCGGTTTGCCGTTGGGACTCATCCCGCGGGACTCTGCTGCTGTAGAGAGAGGGAGAGAGAGAGGTGGGGAAGGCTTACCAGCGAGTGGATCTCGATAGCAACGCCGACGCGTTCCCTCCGCTTCCTCGCCACCCGTCGTGCCGCTCAGCCGCCATGCCTGTAGAGCCGCTTGCCCGCCAGCCGCGTTGCTCGGTCGTCGTGCCCGCCGCGCCCACCGCCGCTCGGCCGCCGCACCCACCCGCCGGGCCGGCTGCTCTGCTGAATGGATAAGTAGAGAGAGAGATAGATCAGCCGCTTGGATAAGGGAGAGAGAGATAAGGAGAGAGGTAAGTGAGACTGTGAAAGAGATATTATTTGTGTTAAGAAAAAAGTTAAATAAACATTATTTGTTTTAGAAGAAAAGTCAAATAAAAATAAAAAGCATATTAGCAAAATCGATCCAGGTCAGCAACCTAGATGAATCAAGGTCGCGTTCCGTGTCGCTAATTTGTCATGTCGAAGAGGTATACCCTTTCATACCATATTTTTGTTAGATATCGACCCACGTCCCGCAACCCCGTTCCTCGATCTGGTCGACCCGAATTTCTGGTGATTATAGGCGTAACTGTTAAAATTTTTGCAAAATCACTAGAAATCACATTTAGAAGGTTTCAAAATTCTAAAACAAATGTCTACAAGTGAAGTTATGATCTAAATCCATGTACAATTTCAAGAACAAGATTAGATCTAAATTGTAAGAATAAAAATTGAAAAAAATTCCTGGTGCAATAGCAGAAAAAGGACAAAAAAATGTTTACAATTGTTACACAAGAATTTCGTCAATTTTATTCTCGCAAACATGGTCAAATTTGTTTTTGAAATTTTGAATAGATGTATATCAGACGGCTTTTCGCTTATAGATTGGACTTTCTTCAAAAAAAAGTTTGATGGCCCCTTATTTTATCGGACCACTATTATTTAGTATTATCGATGATGGTAGTATAAAACTATCGTATCCGGATACCCTAGAATTTTCTATATTCTCAGGATATATCTTTATCACTGGGAAGGGAATCCTTGGACGTATAGAAACTACCTGTAAATACTTACGATATTTCGTAAACAGAGAAATTTATCTCCAAGAATGAGAATGAATGATTCCATAGGTCGTACGACGCCCCTTATATATACGGAGCTAGAGGACTCTGCGGAGAGCAAATCAATACAAACCGATTGAAGCCATCCAAGTTTATAGGAGTTCTGAACCCTTAAGCCTTATGTATTCCAGATCTGTATTAGCAACTCTCCTTGACTATGTGCAAGGGAGCTCTCCAACTAAGTTTAGATGCATCTAGGATAACCAAGAACACGCCTTGTAAACAGTCTCAGAGGTTAATACAAGATCAACAGGAAGTAGGACTATTACCCTAAGCGAGGTCTGAATCTGTATAAATCTCTATGTGTGTTGTGTGATTCGTCTACTGGAAGCATCACCTACTATTTCTATGAGTTTATGAGATCAGCGGTTCACCAATCGTCGACAGCTGGCACATTCCGTGGGGATCATGACAAAAGGCGTTGAAACTTCTACACACGATATGCCATCGGTTTCACCAAAGCCTGAGCTGAGAATCGGCTTCTCAGACATGGGGTTCTACAACAACTTTACCTTTTCGACCAATGACGAGCTGGTGATCAATCGGGTGGAACTATTACTCAAGAATTTGGTCATTTTATTCGCACAAACAAGATGAAATTTGTTTTTAAAATTTTGCATAGATGTATATCATATATTTTTCGCTTATAGATTGGACTTTCTTCAAAAACGTTTGATGACCCCTTATGTTATCTGACCACTATTATTTAGTATTATATTAATAATCATATGGTTTTTTAATGCTCCATAAAATGCCCAATAATTAGGACGTTTTCAAATGAGATGCTCCTGAGGTAAGCTGCTGTGATTGTCAGTCCATGTACGACACTTTTCCATTTTAGTTTTTATTTGGATTTTTATACATTAATTAATTGACCAAAGCACCAACCAAATGTAAAGACCTTTTAGACAAAAATTCAATTCCAAGATGCCAAGTTGCACAGCCCGTCTAGCACTCTCGTCGTCACAAATTAAAAGGTGTTTCTGATGTTAATTTGGAGATCGAACATCTTCAAAACCGATAAGATTATGTACTTACTACATAAATCTTGCAGAATGAGGAGAGGACCACCTAACCTGTCTGAGTTTATGGTAATCACCACCTTAATGCACTTTGTTTACGCCCTACTGCCCAATAAAACCATGCCACTACTGCCCTATGGCTCTAGAAATACTTTGGTCACTTGCCGCCGGGAGAGGATCGACAGGGAATATTCCACGGGTTATTCCATAAATGCTTGCCAACAGAACCATCCAAATCAAAATATACAACAAAATTTGGTTATTGTCAACAATGACCAGCTCATCATCGTGAATAACAAAACTTGCGTATTGTGCACGAAAAGAAGTCCACCCTTTATTTTAAGGTGAAAATCACAGTATCTTTTATACGAGCGCCGGCACACCACTGTGCAGCCAGGTGTGCTAGCTCTGAGAAAAAGAACAAATGTCACTACGGAAGAAGGTGACTTGGTTTTAGGAGTTTGGGGGGTAAAGTGAGAAAAAAATATAGAGTTGACAGCTGAAAAAGTTTGGATGTGAAATGAACCTTTTCCTTTATAAAGTCACTATTTGTAGTTTTCATTACATGCTTCGTAATCTCTATGCAAAATGGACTTTGTAGGGTATTTCCAAGTGCATGTTGCCAATGTCCGTATAACCACCTTATCAACTTTGTAGACATCACAGGCTGCAACAAATGAAAAACAGAAATGTGAAAATTGAATGGATTAGATGACATCATTGTTATTCACAAAGCTCGAAGACAAGCAGACAACAAAGATCAACTCTACTTTAGAGCATGTATGAGAGGACTCTAGCGTTAAACTCCACTATAGATCTAGACTAGATGGAACCTTCTAAATACCTTATCTATATCAATTCATAAAGCAGTCAACTCTATGAAGCAGTCTCTAATAGTTTATTTTGATGTTCTACTTAGATGAAACAGTTAAAGGATACTTTATAAACCTCAATTTCATATATCATCATAAAGTTATAGATAATTACCTACCAGTGCCACCCGGTAATACGCTCGTCCGTCCGTAGCCTCTCCCCCATCTCGACTCGTCTCCCATCTCCGTTCCCCCGAATGCGTTCCTCTCCCTGCTGTGGTGACTCGCTCAACCCAAACCCTAGCAAGCCGCTGCTGCCGCCCGAATGCCGAAAAACGGAGCCAACTGCTCTTCCCTACGTCTTGGCCTCGTCTCCTCAGGCTCATCCCGCTTGCACCTCCTCAGGCTCGCCCTGCCATCCAGCCATCGCTCGTCGTCCCTGTTTCCTCCCACTTGCGCGTCGAAGCTCCTCGTCCGTGGCCTGCTTGTCATCCATCCAGGCTTAGCACCACCATCCCTCCCGTCGGCCAGCAAGGTGAGATCCATCCTTATTTCTTTGGGTCTGGGATTCGTGGGTGGTAGACCTCGGTAGATTTGGCTTGTGAGAATTCATGGTTATTTTCTTGATGCTGTGCGTGTAGTATGCCGAGCTGATTGAGCCCATCCAGAAGCGCATCAAGGCCGTGGAGGATTACATCAAGGTTTTGCTTACCATGTCTCCTTGTTTTGTGTGATTTATGCTGGTAAAGAATTAGAAGGATTGATGATTACTAGCAGGAAAAATTGGTCTCTGAGATTGGGTTGGCAATGAGTTATGTGATTATGTGGTTTGGCTCGTCTATTTTCATGGTCTTATCATCGTGACCGCGCTAGATGCTGCTGTTTATTGCAGTGCGGTGCTATCTAGGTGTTCGTTGAATTGCTTGATGAGCAGAAAAGTGTGAGTTTTGAACTGTTTGTCCAGTGGATCGTAGAGATCGATAATTATATGCTGCACTACACTTGTTTTTTATTGCTTGGTAAGGGTTGGAACTATTTTTAGCTACAGTATCGAATGGGTTCATTCTAGGCAGAGAGAGAGTAGATGTGGGAGGAATCAACCCCTACCCTTGACCTCTTGGTTCTTTATATAGGTGAGGGGGAGGTGAAACTTCTTCTCCACCCTTTGGTGGGGTACAAATATTACAAAGAGGACTTTGGACCTTTACATGGGCTGCTTTGCTATATGAGCTCCTTTGTAGGTTTGGGCCTTTCCCCTAACAGTAGCCCCTCAGTTGCAAGCTCTGATGGGACAGCAGGGCGAATAGCTATTACTAGGAAGGACCTAGGTTTATTGTTGACATGTACGCCTCGCTAAAAACTTCATCCCAAAAACTCAGTGGGAAAAAAGGGCATGGAGAAAAGAGCGCGTACATGCGCATGTTCCTCACATGGTTGCTAGAGCTAACACTCATAACTATGCTTCGTCTTGCTCTGCCAAGGCTGCTGCTACGGCTTCAGGAGGTGCACCTCTGCAGCGGAAGTCAAAGGTTCTTCTTCGTCCTGGTCAGCGAAGGGGTCTTCGGTGAAGTGCTCGGTAAAAGCTGCTGTCGAGGCTTCGATGGAAGCAACTTCAACATAGGTAGCTGAGTTTGAAGACTATTGCCGCGGCACGCCAAAGTCCATGGTGTCCTCACGTCTCTGCTTACATGTGCCGGCCAAACTCTTAGGACCCAGGACGGGACTTCAATCCAGGTGCCCCCCGTAGCCCCTCTTGGCCTGTGTTCGTGAATGGTGAAAGATGACGCGTAGTTGACGTAGTCTAAGTCGACTTGGGCGAAGTCATCGTGAGTGAAGCCCCTCTGGTCAACGCCATGGTTGACGAGGACGAAGCCCCTGTGTTGATGTCAGAGTCGACAGAGGCGAAGTAGTCGTGGATGATGACCCTCTATCGATGTCAAAGCAACCAAAGGCGAAGTCGTGTGTCAGAGGCCCTCTGTTCGATGTCCAAGTTGACAAATCAAAGGCATCACGACAATAGTCATCGCCTAGTCGACAGAGGCGAAGTCATCGCGGCTGATTGACGTAGGCATGGCCGAAGCCCCTCTGATTGACGTAGTCGGAGTCGACAGAGACGAAGTCGTCGTGGCTGAAGCTCCTTTGATCTACGTAGTCGGAGTCAGCAGAGGCGAAGTCATCGCGGCCGAAGCAAAGTAGTCATGGCCAAAGCCCCATTGGTCAACGTAGTCGGAGTCGACGGAGGTGAAGTTATCGCGGCTGAAGCGAAGTAGTTGCGGCCGAAGCCCCTCTAGTCGACATAGTCGGAGTCGACGGAGGCAAAGTCGTCACAGCCGAAGCGAAGTAGTCGTGGTCGAAGCCCCTCTGGTCGACGTAGTCAAAGTCGACTGGGACAAAGTCATCACGGCCGAAGAGAAGTAGTCGCGGCTGAAGCCCCTCTAGTCGACGTAGTCAAAATCAAAGGAGGCAAAGTCGTCACGATCGAAGCAAAGTGGTCACGGTCGAAGCCCCTCTGGTCGATGTAGTCGCAGTCAACTGGGGCAAAGTCGTCGCGGTCGAAGCGAATTAGTCGTGGTTGAAGCCCCTCTGGTCGATGTAGTCGGAGTCGACGAAGGTGAAGTCGTCGCAGCCAAAGCGAAGTAGTCGTGGCCGAAGCCCCTCTTGTTGACGTAGTCGGAGTTGACGGAGGCAAAGTTATCGTGGTCGAAGCCCCTCTAGCCAAAGTGGACATGGCCGAAGGCCCCTCTAGTTGAAGTAGACGGGGGCGAAGCCATCAAGTACTCCATCCAGAGTTCATCTGTTGAAGTCGAAGGTGAGGGCGACTTGCTCTAAGTCGATGTCAATGTCGAAGGTGCCAACATGGCCAAAGTAGTAGCCATTATCAATGAAGGTGGTCGGTAATGCACCTTGTACGAAAGGATCTTCGGCTTCTCGGAACACAAAGGGTCATGCTTCAAGACTTGTTGTATGAGGTTCGAGTGGAGCATTGCCTTTACCTGAAGTTGAGCGGTATCTCGGTCCTCTTTGATGGGCCTTCGCCCGCCTTTTAAGTCGATTGGTGCGCTGTCTTTACCTAACGACCAACGGCACTTCGACTTCCTATCATGTAGGACAATAGGTGCTTCACACCACTTTCTAGAGATGAAATACACATTATAATTGATGTATGTTCGGTATGTGGACATGAAGAATAAATACTTAAATGCATTAATGTAATCTGAAGGTCTCTTTTGTCTTCAGTGCGGGGGCAGGCACTCTTAGCCCCCGTCTTTTGTTTTAAGTCGAGAGGTGCGCTGCCTATGTTTAAGGTCAAGCGGCACTTTGGCTTTTTGTTCCCGAAGGTCTCTTTTGCCTTCGGTATGGGGGAAGACACTCTTAGCCCCCGTCTTTTGTTTTAAGTCGAGAGGGCACTGCCTTTGTTTAAGGTCAAGCAACACTTCGCCTTTTTGTTCTCGAAAGTCTCTTTTGCCTTCGGTGCGGGGGCATGCACTCTTAGCCCCCGTCTTTTGTTTTAAGTGAAGAGGTGCACTGACTTTGTTTAAGGTCAAGAAGCACTTTGCCTTTTTGTTCCCGAAGGTCTCTTTTGCCTTTAGTGCGGAGGCAGGCACTCTTAGCTCTCGTCTTTTGTGCATGTGTTAAATAGATGCACAAAAAGTACAATCAAAAAGTAAACACTTTAGCATAATAATAAATGTAGCGGCGAAGAATAAAACCTTTTGTATAAGGGATAAGCCCCATCTGCAAAGATTTAAAATTCATGTATATGAGCAATAAGAGTCTTCTCATGCAAAGCCTTAAACTTGTGCATGATGAATAAATATTCCCTCACACAGAGGGTGAGGTACCTTTATACACAACTAAGAGGTGCTTCAAAGCATGTAAATAACACAAGTGCCATAAAGATTAGCACCTTGACAACTATGCGAAGGTTAGAACCTGTGTATGTGGAATAAATATTCCCTCGAGCAAAGGGTAAGAATATGCATATGCATAAACACAAACGCTTTGATGCATTTATGTAATAAGTATATCGAAGATAATGCTTCGGAATTCATGTGAAGAATATGTACTTCGGCGCAAATGTAACGAGAGCGCGCGAAAAATAAAAGCTTCGTAATACGAGCGAAGGGTGAACATTTTGATGCATATGTAATGCCGACGCCTGAAGAACACATGTTTCGCGCGCACGGAGGGTAAGAATAGCTGCTCCAATGCACATAAGTAATGCAAGTGTAAAGAAAATGAATACTTCGACAACTGTGTGAATAATAAACGCTTCAATGCATATGTAATGCAACCGTAAAGAAAAAGTAAACATACGCGGAGACTAAATATCTCAATGCACTTATACAATGCAAAACATGTGAAGCGTATATATGTGCAAAGTATGTATTCGTGCAAATGCACAAAAAATAAACACTTCGACACGTAAATGTGATGTATGAAGCATATTTTTCACCATATAAAAAATAAGACACATATAAATGATGGATGCTTCGATGCACCGAAGAATTAAAACTCTCAAGCGAAGGGTAAAGACCCTATACGAAGGGCCAAAACTTGCAAGCGAGGAATGAAGTTCCTCGAGCGAAGGGTTAGTCGTATTCGGAAGAGTAAATGCTTTGGCACGCGTGCAATACGAGCACATGTGATCCGAGTATGTGAAGAGTAGACACTTTTGGTATGTAATATTGAACAATATCATGCGAAGGCTAAGTACATGCATGGGAGGGAGAAATAGCCCCTCAAGCAGAAAATAAAAACCCGCATATACTTGTGAAGGGTAAAAACAAGTACTTCGACTCGTTTATGCTAGCAAAAGCAGAAGGTGGATACTTAGGCATTCATGCGAAAAATACGTGTTTCGATGCAAATGTAATGCAAACGCATGAAAAAATAAGCGCTTCAACATACAAGTGATGGGTAGATGCGATGCACGCATGTGGAGATAAATACTTCGGTAAAGAGCTCTCATTCATTTATTCATTCACATGAAGGGTCTATCCTGCACTTTGAGAAACAAATCCCATCATGCGAAGGGTAAAGAGCTGCATACAAATAATAAATATTTTTGCAAAGGTTAAGAATCTTGTAAATGCACATTCGAAAGAGTAGTGTGCTCCGACGCGTATGTAAAGCGAGCACACCAAGGGTAACATTTGAGTAATTAATTTGGTGCATATGTAACACAAATGCACGAAAATAAGCACTTCAGTTTATAGATGCATCGCACGTGTAAAAGTAAATGCTTCGGCACCTGTGAATAATGTTAGTGCTTTGATGCACATGTAATGCAAGCTACGGAAAATAAACATGTGCGTAGAATAAATACTTTTGTGCGTGAAAGGTGTAGGTTACTGCATTTAAATGCTTCAACATGTAAACGAAGAATAAAAATTTGATGCATCTATACAATGCAAATGCTCGAAAATGAAGTGCTTTGTCATACAGCTGGGATGCATAGGCATGTGTATGAAAACACTCCAACACAGGTATGCAAGATCCCCTGCTTCAGCACATCACAATGAAAAATGATTAAGTAAAACAAGTATGTAAAATGAAATGCGAGTAATGAACAAATATGTAGCAGGCTTCAGCTGCATGCAGGAGGAAAAATAGTCCCTAGCGAGGTAAAACATGCTAACGAAGCCTAAAAGGGCAAAAACCCCTTACCGACTGGCTCAACTGTTCTGAAAGCCGAATCCATACAACACATAAACAAATCCCCGACCGTAAGAATCTTGCACGAATAACTGACAAGGCACGCCCTACTCAGAACAACCTCCAGTATGAGCTAACACCCTGGCGCTAAGCCCAAGGCAAGCAGCTAAACTTCAGCACGAGGGAAAATCATTCCTTAGCCAACACATGCACAACACTAGCTATACGACATTAGAAAAAAACGATGTGCTCGCCGGAGCCCTATGGCTGCTATCATACGTGGCACACATGCTTTGAAGATAAAGTCAATGCGATAAAACGTGCCTAGACAGACACAAAAGCACGAGTGGTCTGGTGGTTGAATGTCACCCTGCCACAGTGCAGACCATGGCTCGATTCCTAGCTAGGGCGTGTTCTTTTTGCGGGTTTAGCACAAAATTAACTGGTGGGAAGGAGCGTGTAGGCTTACCTGGACCATGCCCCTCTCTAGGAAAAGAAGGTGGACCACGTGCCTTCACCAGCCTGAAGGAAGGCTCACGTCGCGCACCAAAGTCCGGGCCTCCATTCGCAGTCCTGCCGGATGGGCCTCACCAGTCTAAGGCCTACTCCGCCAGCTGAAGACCGACTAGGCCTCGCCAGCCGTGAGCGCAATCCGAAGGCCCGCCTGAAGCCCGTTTGGCACGTAACACACGTGATAGTTGCGAAGCCCGCTGTTCCGAAGGCCCGCGCCTGGCTTGTGAAGGCCTGATCCGAAGGATTAGTGCGGTGGAATGGGTGTGGTTGTCCGAAGGTCAGGTAGTCTGAATGCCCGATCAAAAGAACAACACCCACTGATTCGAAGGCCCACCAGGCCGAAGGCCAACGACCATTGGCCCAAAGGCCTAGTACAAAGGCTAACGCCCAATGGTCCGAAGGGCTGGTTGTTTGAAGGCCCATGTGCGGCTGGGCCTCAAGAGCAGAGCGAAGTCTAGCAAACCTGAAGGCTTAAAGCTTGGTCCAAAGGTTTTCTCACTCTTTGGAACTGGATCCCCACGGACGGTGCCAACTGTTGGAACTATTTCCAGCTATAGTGACAATGGGGTTCATTTTAGGCAAAGAGACAGAGAGTGGAGGTGGGAGGAATCAACCCCTACCCTTGATCCTTTGGGTCCTTTATATATGTGAGGGGAGGTGAAACTTCCTCTCCACCCATTGGTAGGTTACAAATATTACAAAGAAACCTTTGGACCTTTACATGGGCTGCTTTGCTATATGGGTTCCTTTGTAGGTCTGGATTTTTCCCCCAACAATAAGTTTATGATAGTATCATGTTTTGGCTATTTTAGTTAGAGCAAATATTATGTTAAGTGAGATTTTAGGGGCGGGTTAGTTTGTGCTGCTTTACAATCTTATGCAATCCATACACTGGCCATCCTGATAAGCTGTTTTCTATGAGATTGTTGATTTGAGAGGTAGGTCAATATATGTTTAACTCATCATCATGCTGCTGTGCAAATGTGGTAAATCAGGCAAACAGATAAAATCATAGAAAAAATGCTCATTTGTTCGTGTTATGTGGTTACGTACTTCAGTTGAGCAATGAGTTGTTCTATACTATGTGAGTTTACTATGGAGTTTTGTGAAATTTCAAAACCAATTTGTTATGAATGTGATCGTGCATCTGCTATATTTTTTTTAGGAACATGCGTTTGATGTATGGATGTATGGCTGTAGAGAATCTTCTTGTATTCAAGTCTGAAGTGTTGGGTAACGGGCATGTTACGTTAGTCTAAAATAAAAAAATTCTATAGTATTTATCTACAAAATTATGCTAGTAGGAGATCATAGATCGTTACTGCTCAACGCGCAGTGCAGTGGAGGAAAAGTTAGAGTAGACCGATCCAACGTCGTGCGCGTCAAACTCCTCGAGCAGCTTCTCGATCAAATCCGCGACCAGCCCCGCGTAGGTGGTCACGCTCCCCGACCAACTCTGACTAGGTGGTCATGCTCCTCGACCAGTTCCTTGATCATCTCTCAATCAAGTCTGCCGCGTCCTCAACTGATTTGAGTGGTCATGTCGTGTTGTTCGATCAGATCCAAGTGGTCGCGTTATGCTTCGCGATCAGACGAGCAGGTATGTCGACCAGTTCATCACAGCTAGCGACCAGTCCCGAACACGTCGCGATCAACTCGCCGAGAAGATCAGTGACGCAATAGCAGCAACGTCTCTACGATATCCACACGTACTGGGTAGAAATGTCGAGTGCCGATGTGATAGCACCGCACGCGCGGTTAGAGTTTTGGGAAATAGTGTAGAAGGTTGTGGCTAGGGTTTTGGAGTGGCTCACACTTCACACGCACTACCTATGCCTCTCTTTATATAGAGCTCGCCAATAGGCTCCCACGTTGGAAGCCCTTTAGGACTCTAACTTCTCATGAATCATAATCCAATCAAACCCCATATACGAATCCAATTCGCATATTTTGTTCCAACCTATTAAGTGTGTGACCCATTAGTTTCATATACAAACGGCTATGACTCACAAATCATTTTCAAACCAAAATCAATAGCAGTCCCTAGCAGGACATGTTGACTCCCGAGTATACACAAAATATCATATTGGCTGAACCTTGATATACACATACATCGATCCCTTCGCCTCACGATACCAGTCAAGCTCAAAACGAGATACGTGCCACCCTTGTTATAGCTCGACCATTCACTCTATCAAGTAGTTGATTCATCATGAGTAACTCTTTAATCATATTGGCATGGCCATGCACTTTCTCGATCCAACTATCTCGAGGAGCCCAAGATATCTCTCCTGTTATTAAAGAGGGGAACATTCTATCTTAATCGCTCACACTCTATGACATGTTTCATGATAAGCTCGAAAGCTACCTTTATGACTACTCAGTTACGGAATAGCGTTTGGCAACCTCAAAGTATGCCACTATACATTCTGAGAATCAATGACGATCTCAGCTCTAAGGATCCTACAGGTATACTATGAGATAACAACTGATGGCACATCATAAATAACAATTTTGATAGTATCTCAAGGTGAGTCTATGCAACATCATATTTTCTAACATAAATATCCACATTATTGACCTAGTATCTCTATACCTATGATCCATAAAACATGATCATCAATCAATACATATGCTGGTCTTATGTATCATCACAATGATATACGATCAAAGATCGACTAAGAATAACATCATGATATAAATAAAGAGTTTTATAAACAAGTCACATATTTGCCAATCAATATAAAAATTAGTCATTTTTAGAATAGCATATTATTTAAAAGTATATTAACATAGACATGTGATATAATTATCTTTATGATTGCCTATGATACATATCACTTTCATGAAGATCTGCAGAGAACCTTCTTGCAAGGAGTTTCTGGAATGGAAATTAGGCTTGGCTCAAACAATTGTTCAGCAGTTGTGCCTTCATTGTTAAATGTTATCAGAAGATGTTTGATTCAAATAATTGTTGAGTGTTGCAAGATAGTGCAATTTTTCTTGACATCAGATGCCTCTGAGCCGATGTATAAGAAGTCTAGATTCAAATTCAAATGCAAGCATTGAGATGAAATGGAGGGGCAACTTTCTTACAATGTAAAATACATATCTTTCTATCTTCAGGTTTCTGGTTTCTATACAATCTGCAGTGCTTATTTATGTGATTGGTTTATTTCATGGTCACTTATATTCCACTATTGTAATCTCCAGGAAAACAATATTCTCTATTTTTAAAACACTTAAAAAAAAAAATCTATGCATCAAATTGACTACAACCAAACAATCACATATGCTTATATGTCAAAAAATGTGAATATGTAACACCTCAACGGTATTATTGACAATTTACCGCAAACACCTCTTATTCCTAGATCTGAAGCCACTCTGTAAGCCAAACAACTCACTGACAAATCTAGCTACATAGCAGATCTGTTTCACCATGGATTTCTAGAACAACTAGAAAACCTGAAGTAGAGGTGTTGCCAAGCACGTTCTTAGTTTAAGTCAAAAGTTAAGGAGATAGAAAGAGAAGGAAATAATATGGTTTTACACTACTTTTCTATCCATTTGAAACAGGAACATGACGGGCAGGCCAAACTATGTCCACACTTATTGAAACATCTGGGGAAATTTATTTGCCAAATGGACGTCTGGTGGTCAAACTAAAATACTGCTTGCTTACATATATTTGCATGTGCTATATTTATACTTTTCTCTCTTAATTACATTCCACCCAGCCACAACTTTCAACTCTGTTTTCTTGCATTTTAAGTGTCTAAAAGGGCAAAGACCATTCAGAAGATCATGGTACCACTTTAATCAACAAGATTGCAAGTTCATATCGATGATAACCTTTTTTCTAATGCCTAAGAAAAACTATTTATGAAACCGTAAGTGGAAACACGTACACTAGATTTTATCTATTTACCCGTAGTGCAAATCATTTCAGCGAAATAATTTAAGTGGACGCACGCACACTAGATTGTTGCATATTCTACTTAAATTAATATGCAAATAAACTTGTTGGTTGAAGGTGCCGCCGAGCAGCACGACTGTCCTGGTTTGAAGCTAGGTGCCCCTCGTTCGAAGTGAAATGCCAGAACGTGAGAGCTCCTGAAATTACTTGAAAAGTTGAAATAAAACTTGCTGGTTGCTAGACGTGGGAATTTTGGTGCTCTAGGTAGTATCTGTGATTTGCAGTGCGATACTAACAACCATCAGTATTCGGTGACATCATCATCTGCTAATTATGTCATAACCTTTTCTTGTGTACAAAAGAAGCACTACAAAAACTTTTTTTACTCCTGTTCGACGAATCCTGGGTGGGCACGTGCACTCCGAATCAGACAGAGTGCGAAGCCTCGGTCGTACTTTTTTTTTTGTCTCTCCTGCTTTTCCCGGTCCACTCCCAAACATTGCTTAGAATCACTGCAACGTTCAGCAATAGTTTATTTCAAACTCTCAACACTGTATTCATGAGTCATGACTGAATTGAGAGTCAAAGAAAATTAGCTTTATATTACGGCAGCTGTCCTAAGGAGGTCTCTCATGGAGTTTCTCAACGTATAATCTAAACTGCTCACTTCCCCTTTGATCCTACCAATTTTTTTTTTTGAAAACTTGGCAATTGTAGCATAACCAGGTTTCACAAATCAGTAGACCTAAAAACCATTCGGGTTGATAACCGTACTGTAATTTGATGAAATTCGGTAGAAATCAGTCGAATTTTATCATATTTTTTATTTTTCTTAATTTTGAATTTAAGTTTAATCGGTAACCGCTGTTTCTAAATACGGTATAGACAGAACTAACAAATAACCGTGATAACCGAGTGATTATCACATTTTCGAATCCTAACAGAACTACTCTAGTAAAGGTGAGGCAAGAAAGTATCCAATTTCTCAATCGAGAAACTGACCGTACGTGTAGTCACGCCCAGCGCAGCTTCCCGTGGGAGATAGAGAGAGAAAACATGAAGTTGAGCTAGCTGTAGTGAGAGCAGCAGCATTCGTTTGCTTCACATTTGCTTCTCTCTCTAAAACTCCGGTTTCCCTCTCATCAGGCCACCTCACCTCAGTATCCCATCCACGCCAATCCCCCTGGTGGGGCCCGCACTGCCTCCCGTCGACCGTTCGGGCCGGACCAATCGAGCGCAGCACCAAAAGGGCCTGACCCCTTCTCCCCCTTCCTCCCCGTCCTCCTCCGCCTTCGCCTAGAGAGAGAAAGAGGGGAGAGATAGAGCGCCGAGCGGCGAGCAACCTCCACGGCTCCACCTCCCTTACGCGGCGGCCGCCGCCCCTGGTTAGTAGCTTCTTCCCGGCTCCCCCTCCCCCTCCCCCTCCCCCTTCATCTTCCCCCGGGCCGCGCTACGGGGGATTGAGGTTTCATGGCGGGCGGTGAGCCTGAGCCCTTAGGGCTGGGTTGGTCGGTTGGCTCTTCCTGACTTTAATTTTGTCCTCGCCCAGTCTAGTGCGTGAGCTTGTGCGCGCTGCGGGATTCGGATGGTTTTCCGTCCCCAGGTGGTCGGTCGTATTCGCGCCTTGAAGAAATGGGCTTGCTTTGCATGAATCTGCTTCCTAGTTTTCGCTTGCTGTCTAGCCATGTCCAAATTGAATAAATGGGCTCGAATTTGTTGTGCCATGCTGCTCTTGTAGTATCGTTAGCTTGCTGTCTTGGGATGAAGTTAATGTAATCTTTAAGCTGGTGTAGCTAGTAGATTTGATTCTTGTATGGTCCATATCCTAGCAGCTGCCAGGTGCTACTGTTTTAAATGGTTCGAGACTTGTTGTATTTTGCATGAGTACAGCCTGCATCCAATAAGAGATTTTTATTTATGCGCAAAGGACAAAGGCATAGATGCAAGCATTACTTTTTTTGGTGTGTGTGGTTCACATACTTTGTTGAACACAAATTGTTAAGGTGCAGATAACTACACACATCTGTTGCGTCTATGGGCTTTATCGCTGGGCAAAACATTGTAAAATTGTTCAAGGTCCCTGAATTAGGGTCTATTTGTTTCAGCTTGCAGATTGTGATCACAAGATTACAAATTGCAAGCTGAAATAAACAGATTGGATTGTAAAAGCTGGATTGTACAATCCAGATTGTAACAACCCATCAATCCGTCTTCCACCAGGATCCAACTTTTACAATTTAGCTTTCATAATCTAGCTTTTTACAATCTACAATCTACAAGCTGCTTTTCACAATCCACAGCTGAAACAAACATGCCCTTAGACTTGTGTAGCTATACTTGTGGACAATAACTCATGTGATTCAAATTTTATATCCAGTTTATGTTTTGTTTAATTATGATATGGAATATCCTTTTTTCTCCAAATAATGTACTATCTGGACTACCTTTGTCCTGTAATTACAGGCAATGAGCAAGTGCAATGTACCAGCCAAATCTGATTTCTAGCATCGGTACGAGTCAAGACAATCCTGCTGCTGATGACCAAATGGAGCTAGGGGATGGCGCTATGGTCCCTCACAATGAGGGGAACAATAATCCTAACATGGCTGCAAGACAACGGTTACGTTGGACAAATGAGCTGCATGATCGGTTTGTGGAGGCTGTTACTCAACTTGGTGGTCCTGATAGTATGTCTTTGATGCTTCAGCTTGTTTTTCCCTTTTTTATTGTTCGTGGTTTGTTTAGCTATGTAGGACTTATATTATTATGTTGTACTTCTTAATTATAACTGTAACTTTGCTCTCATGTGTTCTAAATTGGGAAAATGTTGTTCTATTTAGTGATCTATGAACTGTACTATGGTGTGGAACTATAATACTATACATACGAAATCTTGATATAAATGAAAATAGAATGCTATTAATAAGTTTTTAGTTATGCCATGTCTTGTATTTTGCGTAAATGTTGATATAGGTTGTATAGAAAATGCATTATCTTTAGAAGCCTGAAGTTAGTTTGGTTTACAAACTTTTAGTGCCATGTCAATGCTCTCTTGGAAGGGAGCAATATTTTGCTCAGACATCGTGTTGGCACCAAATTGACTTAGTATTGAGCTGTCGATGTCAATGTTTAAAAAATTGCTAGGAACCGGGTCCTGGCAGGAGGGCTGGTACTGGAAGACACATGGCACACTTCTTTGTAATTTTTATGTTATGTTAAACAAAGTATTGTTCATGTTAAACCATCAAATTTGGCATCTACATGTACTGATGATGAATGAGTGATGAGCAATGAGATAACTGCTAGTTACATTTATATATAATAATATGGTTGAGACTTGACAACTGTAACATACCTTATTTTCCAATGAACAAACATCCATGATCCATATATCTCCATCTCCAATTCTTCCTACATAAGGACATGACGAAGTTTAGTAATCAATTAAAGTAACCAAGTAACAACCTACTACTTACAAGTCACGAGAAGCAACTAGCAAGACAAGTATGGATGCAACAAGAATACAAGATTGTAACACATATATCAACCTTGCAAGACTTATATGGAAAGACATAACACATTACTTTACAAGCTAAGTACAACAGTAGTGCATTACCACATTAGGCACATAGCAACAGCAACAGCAACAGCGCACATGGAGGATGGGATTATCTGCACACTGCTGTATTCATGTTGTTTATGAATTATGATATGAATTGCCATGGCTTGATGATCGGTTAGAAGTTCTAAATATAACTTCTAAATTTGAAGACAACTATTTTTTTTATGATGAATAGGTAAGCGTGTAGAGTTTAAGACTTATAGTCATTAGTTTTTTAGATCAGTTGCAACTTACGGGCACCTAACTAGTAAATAGAAATTACTTATGTTTGAAATGTGTTCATACTACTTTATGAACTCGATGTAATTGAATCACTTCTTTCAACTTGCTTAAATTTTAGGTAGCTTTGTCTGCTTATTGTACAGTTCTTCATTTGACAGGAGCCACTCCAAAGGGAGTTCTTAGGATTATGGGTGTGTCAGGACTTACAATATACCATGTGAAAAGTCACTTGCAGGTAATTCTTCTTTTTGTACAAAGGACACTTTTCAATTTCGATTCCTTCAAGTTTTTTGTCCTAATTATTTCCTTTTTTAATCTAGAAATACCGTCTTGCAAAGTACATTCCAGACCCTTCAACTGATGGTAGGTGACCATTGTCATCTTGTTATATGCACATTTAATAAAGAAGGTTGCTCTACTATTATTTTTCTTCGTTTAATTTATACCTGTCATGTAGACAACAAAGCTGAAACGAAAGAACCGGGGGATTTGCTAGCAGCACTTGAAGGTTCCTCGTAAGTATAAATTATTCTGCTTGTTTGTATTTCTTTCATAAAAGGCAGGTCTCCTAACTTATAGTTTAAGAAAAGGGAAAGGGGGCTGAAGTCAAACCTTTTGTTGTGGGTTCAGTTTGCATGGTTAGATGCTTTTTACAGCATTATCAAAATGCTAGGTGGCATGGGCGGAAAACACCAAATGATAATGATAGATTTTGTATTAGTTCAGGAAATAAATGTTGTTTAAACTTTCAAGCAAGTTCTGTGTTGCTTTTGTTGCAATTTTTTTGTTTCAAGAAATTTCACATTGTTACGTAGGTGGTATATAGATACCAGACTGGTTCAATCAGTTAACATATGCCTAACTTTTTCAACTGAATTTCCTTAACTCAATGATTTCTTAATACCAATCGGGAGTGTTTCATTATGTCTATTGGCATACAACATCCATAGGTGCATAAAAATTATAGTGGAATTAAAACATAAACTGAGTTACACACTTTACACAAGCCATTTGATTCCTTTATCAACCTATGCCTTGTGATTGTTTACTTCACCACATAAATAATATGTTCTTTCAGTTGGCTGTCCACCTTGGTGTTTTTCTTCTTTTTTTTTTGGGGTGGGGGGGTGGGGAGGGGGGGGGGGACCAGATTATCTATTTCAATGTTATGAAATGGTAATATCTGTTATTATTCCACTGGTTTCTATCAGTTATTTGCGTACACATCTCGGTGTATAATTTGTCATTATGGTTATTCATATTATTTTATTTTATATTGCAGTGGGATGCAAATATCTGAAGCCCTGAAGCTGCAGATGGAGGTCCAGAAGCGGTTGCATGAACAATTAGAGGTAAGCTAATGCTTCTACATTTATCTTTGGAGTGCAAAAATATGGCACTCACTGCTCTTGATGTTTCGAGTTCTTTCTTTCTTCTGTTTGTTTTTCTCTTTTGTTTTGGGTGTTCTTTTGGGGGTAGGGAGAATGTCATGGTGATAGACCATCTGATCCTAACTCTAAACCACTTTTTTTATTCAAGGAATGGAATTGGTTGGTACGTCACCGAGTCATTTCTATTATCACATGTTTTGGGCGCATAAAGAGATAGGATTAGTTAGATTGGTTTGTTAGTTTGAATCAGATTCAGTTAGAGATAATATTAGAGATCAATTAGTTTAAATCAGATAGGAGTTAGAGATAAGATTAGCGATAAGTTAGAGTTGGATTTAAATTAGGACTCTGTAGGCTAGCTAGCCGGCTATATATACACGGTGCCATCCATGATTAAGTAATTAAGCAAGTGAAATCAATCTAGTTCTCAGTCCTCTTCTCCTATGTTTCCCCTAATATTCTAAGTCTCTTCAATCTATAGTCAAATCTGTCCCCTAGCAGCCGATACCGCCCAGCTATCCTCCCGGCATTGAGCTACTTGCTATACCTGGTGATTAAGGAGGTGCTTCACGAGGTCTTCGACCCATATGGCGCTGAGGAGGTGCATTTTGTGTGGCAACATAGGTGGAGGCTCTTGTCTGGTTCCGGCCAGCACACGACGCAGATCGAGCCCACGACGCACTCCACGGGCGTTGCATCTACGACGGTTGTTGTTGGTTGGACATCCAGCACATGCAACCAATACTAGCACCTTCGCCGACAACAACCATGCCAACGGCCGCAGAAGATCACCTGCGCGATTCCCTGATGTCCAGCAATGGCATGGAGCTCCATGGCAGTAGCAACAAGGGCAGATCCACGAGATAGGCGGTTGCCCGAGATGCCCGGTGGCGGAAACCCCCACCCCTAGTGCTCGCAAAGCTGTAGCCCTCGGAGTGGACGCCACCACGGCTGCTCTATCGCTGCCATTGCTTCCCACGATGATGACGACGGCTGCAACACCGTACGTGACGCTGTCTCGGTTCGGTCGTCTCTGCCGCATGTGATTCGTGTCAGCGGCAAGTATGCCGACGCTCGCCGTCGTTTCTCCTCCACCACCGACGCCCGGCTTTGCCCAATATGCATCCAAGCCGCTAAGCTGCTCGCACCTTGTCGGAGTCGCTGCTACATGGGATTCCTTCAGTTTTGCACCCCGTCGGAATCTGCCCGCCTATCCGCCCGAGACCGAGTCGACTTTTTCACCGCCGTAACCGTTCCTCAGGTTCTACACCTCGCCAGGATTAGCCCGCCTGTCCACCTGTGATCGCGCCGACTTCTTCACCGCCGCAGCCATCCCCCACCTTCAACCTGCCTGTCTGCACGGGACCATGCCGACTTCTTCACCGCCGCAGCCATCCCCCACCAACCGTCGCTCGCCATCGCACACCGCCGCCCGAGTTATGCTGGTTTTGTGTGACTCTGCTACAGCGAATCAAGCCACATAAGATCTCATGTGGCCACAGCCGATCTAGTATTGTGCGATGTCATTGCTGACATCATCGACTGTGTCATCGTAGACGTTAGCACCAGCCCTTCAGCACAGCTTAGTTCTGCATACAATTTTTTTGGGCCAAATTTGCTATGTGCACATAGAAGATCTACACAACCATGGCTGCCACAACAACTTGAGGGCAAGCTGTCTTGCAAGGAGGGGTGAAGTTGTTATGGACGCATAAAGAGATATGATTAGTTAGATTGGTTTGTTAGTTTGAATCAGATTAGTTAGAGATAAGATTAGATGTCAATTAGTTTAAATCAAATTGGAGTTAGAGATAAGATTAGAGATAACTTAGAGTTGGATTTAAATTACGACTTTGTAGGTCGGTTGGCCGGCTATATATACACGACACCAACCATGATTAAGGAATCAATCAAGCAAGAGAAATTAATTTAGTTCTCAGTCCTCTTGTCCTAGTAGCCGATGCCACCTGGCTATCCTTCCAACAGTTTTTACCCTAACATCACATGTCTACTGTAAATATAAAGAATGGTGTTGTTGGGGGTCGTTGTTAAGGACCCCCGACGGCCCCTTGGCTCAGCTAGCCCATGCCCATGGACCCACGCCTCCCGAAGGCCGCTTTCGGACTTCCGGGCTTTGAAGTAACCATCTCTCGGAGCCATGCCTCCCGAAGCCTCCACCTCCTGGAGCCATGCCTCCCGAAGCCTCCACCTCCCAGAGCTATGCCCCCCTAGAGCCCCTGTCTCCGGGACTCGGGTAGGTTTCCCAAAGGCTACATGGTGAGTCATCAAGTCTCAAGAAAGATCTACCAGAAGGGGAACGTTGGTCATCCTTTGCTTGCAAGGAAGTGATCGGCATTAAGTACCTAGACTAATGGACGCCGTCCTGACACCCCAGTACAATGGAGGTTATCCTGACACCCCTGGCAGCACGGTGTCGGGTCGCAATTGGCGACCGACTCATCCCTCAGGGTGCAGGCACCACAATAGTTACCATGGTAGATATTTATCTTCTATGTAGGGTAAAAAGTAGTTATCCAGGATAAGGCCATGTAATTCGGTCGGGTTCTGGATATTTTGCACATAGCGATAACTTGTACGTTAAGTTATGTACAACCCTATAAATAGGAGGCTATGGTCGTCTGAGAGAGAGAGTGCAACACACAGGACAGAGGTGCACAAACACAAAGTCACGCTGTGATATTTCCCCTAGACCGATCCATTTTTCTACTATCAATACATTTATGGTGTTCCTTCCTCTCAAACTTCTTCTCCTCCTTAGAAGAAACTCTCGCTGTACTTGCTTGGGCAAGATGATCTCTTGCTCCAACAGGTGTCATCTCACTGAAATGATGGAATGATTCCCATGATGGATTGTTCCATCTAGGATGAGTTAATTTTTCAAGTCAAACACCATATTCTAGTATAACATTGTTTCATTAGTTCAACTATAATGCTGTCATATTTGTAGTGTAATAGTTCATTTTATGCTGAGACTTTCAAGTTAAACTCAAATGTAGTTGATGGGTTTTTTTGACAGAATGAGTGGATCTTTTTTTGGTAAAAGAGCTTCGATTTTGTGTTGCAACCTTTCATTAGATTTATTTATTGCCTTCAAATAATTTACCTTTATGATTTCATAAATAGCATTTTCATGAAATATTAGTTCTGCAGATGCATGCTCATAGTTTTATGGGATGAGGACAAATACGTTTTAGTCTCCAATGTTTTTTTTAGGTTCAAACTCAATATTGACCCATGGATGAACGTCCGACTTAGAATTTTGATCAGATATTGCTTGATTGCTGGAAAGCTATCTATTTCAATGCGAAGCTCACATGACATTTTTGTTGTTCATGCACCTTGTTTCAAGGATGATATATGTGGTGAAATTACAAGGCAAACGATATAACAATCTATGGTTGTTTGGATGCTGAAAATGTGATAAAATCTTTGGACCCGAATCATACAATCCAGCTGCAACTAAAACTTTGCTGAGATGTGGACTAGTCCATTCTTTTATTCTAGAAATTCTTGAAACAACTTTACTTTTTTAGAGATAAGTTGATTTGCAAGGAAACAGATATCAGAAAAACAAACTTGTTTGCATTAACTGTCTGAGAAGTAATGTAAACAAGGAGCAATAACTGTATTGGTTAGCAGAACTGCAGAACTAGAACATTTCTCAGAGTGTGCCCAAGCACTAATTACATATATATACAATAAGCATGAGTAATATGCACAATCTTCCTACTGCCACAGAAGTATCTCTATACTTTTAACAAAAATCAGTTACTACATGTGTAATCTTAGCTGACAAACGTCCCCTGCAGGTACAGAGGCAGCTGCAGCTGCGAATTGAGGCACAGGGAAAGTATCTCCAGAAGATCATTGAGGAGCAGCAGCGCATCACTGGTGCTGGAGCTTCCAGAGCCATGTCAAGTGAACAATTTCCCGACTCTGAGAGAACTAACCCGGCAACACCTGTCCCAACATCCGAAACTCCACTTCAGGCTGTATCATTCAGCAAGGACAATGGAAACCGAGTTAAGCCCACGAATAGTGCCTCACATGATGATCCTCTTCCTCACGGTGAACCCTTAACCCCCGACTCCAACTGTCGGCCTGGTTCTCCAACACTCAGTCCAAAGCATGAGCGCCCAGTCAAGAGACAAAAGGGCAGAAGCACCAGTGACGGTACCACATTTGCTGATGACGACTTCGCCCTTCCACACCACATATTTGAGTCAAGCACAAGCTCGGAGTTCCAACAATGTTCGATGCCTTACTCAGGCTATTAGCCTCTGGTACTGTGATCATCGCCTTATCAAAGCTAATTTTCTGGTGCAGTATATGATATGGTTTAATCTGTACCCGCTAGTAGGTTTTGGCTTGGACAGAAATGCCTTTGTTAGACAAAAGTTTAGGGATTCACAGAATTGGTTACACAGGACATGGATGGTAGATGTAACTTCCTAATGTAATTGCTAGATTTTACCACACGGATCACCTTATGTATCTGGTATGAATATTCTCTTAGAATAGGTTATGTACTATTTCATTGCTGCCCTGTGATGGGCTATGGGTCCAGTCATGGTCTCGTAAGCTGGTTTTAAAAATTTATCGGACGTGGCTGCTCACTGTCGAAATTTGGAACCCTGGGTGCAATTAATTAGATTGATTATTGCAGTGATGACTGATGAGTACACGAAACATTCATGGGTTTTTGGAACATATGAAATTTATCGGAATTTTGTAGGAATTGATTCTTTTTAGAAAATTCTTCGGGCAATTTGCATGGATGCCACTGGTTTGTTTTCTAATTGAGCGCTTGCCATTAAATTTGTTGAGTTGGCACCATTGCTATCGGTTTGCGATGGCCCAACACCGTCTAATTTTACCAGAAAGACATAACTGCCCCTGCAAAAGATACAATAGCAAGGAAAAAAAAGAAAGAAAAACAGCTTCCTAATCTCATCTCCAACTCTCCCTGTGTAACAATGCTGCCGCCGCTGACCTTGCCTGCGTGCTGCGAATGGACATGCCGAGCCTCCAGCAAGTAAAGAAGCAGCGGCAGGATACAACAGCAAGAAAAGAAATCAATTTAATTTCCATGCGAACATGAAATCAATTGAAGTCCTGGTCTCCAAGGGAGTGCTAACCAACGAAATCAACCAAGTCCGGATGGATCTATACGTCAGTTCAAGCGGAGGCGCGGCACTCGGGCTCGCCCTCACGCCCAGTCAAGCAGAACACGGTGAGGAAGACGAGCAGCACCACAGCCCGCACCTCGGCAGCTTCTTCCTCCACGCTATGTACTCGCCGGTGCGCCCTCCTGCTTTGCAGGACCTCGTACACCGGCCTCAGATCCGTACATGAGGCGTCCTCCCGCGTGGACCTGGGTGGCATTTTGGGGTTTGGAGGAGGCGTTGGCGAGCCATCCTTCTGCACCCGGCCGCGCACTCCTCCGGCTGCATGCCCTCGACGCGCTGCCCGAGGAGGATTGGGAGAGATTTGGCGCTGGCAAGGAGAGCCCCCGCGGCCGCTGGCGCTGCTCACATTACAGCGACGCCCCTGAGCTTCAAGCTCGAAGACAAGCAACAGATAGAGAAAGGAGTGCGGGGGCAAGCTGGCGGGAATAGGAGGGAAAAGAGAGACGGCAACAGACTGAAGTCCACACCAGTGGCACATGGCACTCTCCATGGCCCGTTCTGGGAAAAGATCCTCTGACGTAGCTCGTTTTACGTCAGAGAAGCACAATAATTTGTGTCTGCTGCTACAGTTCTCTAACACAGATACATGACCAAACAGTATTCGTAGCTACTGTTCACATGGTACTGTATACCTTTTACTGTTTACTGTGGTACTGTAGCAGGCCATATGATCCATCGATTTCGGATCGGACGTCCAAAATTGATTGGACTGCTCTCTGACATAACGTCAGGAGATCCCATTCCCCCGTTCTGGTGAGTTAATTATTTTTTTCCACTTTAACCGACAGCACACTTGAAAAGATCACTCTTTCGAGATGGTGTGTTAAAATGTTATCCGGGTCTCACAGAACCTTACTCATTTGACACTCTAAGGCATTTTACCCCTTTATGTGTCAATTTTATTTGTTTTTGGCTCCGGCCCTGCAAACATGGAAAGTCAGGGGAAAATACATTTGTGCCCCCTTCTTCTCCTTCCGCCAACAGTGTCGGTGCCGGCTGCCCCCTTGCACCGCCATCGGTAGCCCCCTGTGCTGTCACCGGTAGCCTGCCATAGACTTCCTCCGCGAAGGCGGTCGTATTGGGAGAGGAGGGGAACCCACCAAGGTTGACCAACCCCACACGGGAGAGGTCCTATGTGAGATCTGACAAGCCAAGCCGGACCGGTCTGCCCAAGTTGCGAGGAGACGAAAGGGAGATCTCGCGATTCTTCTTCGAACGGATCTTGATGCATTCCGCATAAATCGAGCTTGGCAAAGGTTATCTTCCTCGACTCGGCGGCCGAGCTCGATCTGTGTCGCTTTCTTCCTCCACTCTGGCGCCATGCTCCATCGACCTCACCCACGGATGTCACCTGGCTCCCTTCTAACTCCACTGACCGCGCAATGGGCTCACCCACATTGAGGTGAGTCTCGTCGGCTAGCTTCTCCTTTTCCCGAGCTTTCATGCTTTATCCCTCCGCGCAGCACCGACCGTCGACATGCACAACGGCGAGCCCACTCCGGTGACCTCCAGAGACTGCATGTCCCATTGTTTGACTCTACATATCGCATTGGACCTACTAGTGCTACTCATGGACTGAGCTGTTGCATCGTTCGCCACCGACAATGTCGTCGTTGCCACGGTCAAAGCAGTCCAGACAATCGGCGGTCACGCACACGGAACCACTTTGACCCGTGCCATCGCCAGAGCAGCCATAGCCACACGCGCACGGCTATAGTCGCCTCCTCCCTGTCTTTCGCCATATAGCGCGGGCGAGCTAGAGCTCCTGGAAGTGGTTGATGTAGACAGGGGTTCCCGATCTTTCGATGAGAGCTGGGATAACTTCAATTTGGGGAGGAGTCGACGTTGGTGGTTTGACTACAACGACCACAGGGGTGCTGCACCTTAGCAACCGGTACACAAACTCCGGATTGTTGCTATTCTTGCTGTGCCAAGAACAACCTTAAACCTGCTAGCAATCAAAGAATAAGAAAGAACAAGATGAACAAGTAAATAACTCACAAATCTAGCCATGGGTTTTAATTTGTTACACCAAAGTGGGGTTCTGAATCGAGTAAATCGGGTGTCTAGCCGACACACGCGTTTACAAGTAAGAAGCAGAAGTTATCTTAGTTCTAAATAAAACCCAAGTTCAAAGTGGTGGCTTTTGGTGGTATTTATAGGTAGGAAACCACCAGGAGGTGCAAATCCTAACTTAAGACGCGCCCACATGGGCTCTACTGGATACAAGGCTCAAGGCCCATAGCTGGAGGGTCTGAACATATGGTCCGAACATTCTTTGGTCGATTCTGAACTGCTTCTATGGAACTTGATGGTGAGGTCGGATCCATCTAAAAGTAGACGAGAAGATCTTTCCATCAAATACTCATGAGCCTCCACCACCCTCAGGAATCAAGAGTTATGGCAGATTCAAAATGGCAATAGCTGGAGGGTTCAAACATACGATCCGAACATTCTTTGGCTGATTTCGAACAGCTTTTGTGGAATTTGATAGTGAGGTCGGATCCATATGAAAGTAGATGAGGAGATCTTTACATCAAATATCCATGAGCCTCCACCACCCTCCAGAGTCAAGTGTTATGGCTGATTCAAAATGGCGTTATCCAGTGGTCCGAACTTGCTCTTGGTTACTCCTGCTCCCATCTGATTCTTCTCCCAAGTTTTGAAGCACAAGACAAATATCATAGGACTTTAGTAGCATCCAATTTGGAGAAGAACTTGTATGGACAGCTAGAAACAACTTTATCTAATAATTAAGTCGACGTGCTCGAGCTCGAGTCATTAGCCCATGTTGTGCAATAGGTATGGTTGTTCCATTGGAAGGGATGTCCTCATCATCCTCCCCTTCTTGCATTTGAGTTGTCCTTGACTCAAGTTCATCCTCTTCTCCTAAGTATGGTTTCAAATCTACAATGTTAAATGTGGGGCTAACCCTAAAATTTGCAGGTAACTCAAGCTTGTATGCATTATCATTAATCCTTTATAGCACTTTGAAGGGACCATCAACCCTTGGGAGTAACTTAGACTTTCTCAATTCAGGAAACCTATCCTTTCTCAAATGTAGCCAAACTAAATTGCCAGGTTCAAAGGTGACATGTTTCTTTCCTTTACTACCAGCAAACTTATACTTGGCATTCATGCGCTCTATGTTTTATTTGGTGGTTTCATGCATTTTTAACATCAGTTTAGCACGTTGTTTAGCATCAAAATGCAATCTCTCCGAAGTTGGCAGAGGCAACAGATCAATAGGGCACGAGGTACAAAGCCATAAACAATCTCAAAAGGACACATTTTAGTAGTAGAATGTTGTGAACGATTATAAGTAAACTCAATATGAGGCAAGCATTCTTCCCACATCTTTATGTTCTTTTTCAAAATAGCCCTAAGCCTGGTAGATAAAGTTTTATTCACTACCTCAATTTGCCCATCAATTTGGAGGTGATAAGTAGTTGAAAATAAAAGTTTAGTCCCCAACTTAGCCCACAAAGTTCTCCAAAAATAGCTAAGAAATTTTATGTCATGATCAGAAACTATGGTGTTTGGCACTTCATGTAAGCGAACAACCTCACGAAAGAGCAAATCAGCAACATGTGTAGCATCATCACTTTTGTGGCAAGATATGAAATGTGTCATTATAGAAAATCTGTCCACCACAACAAAGACGCTATCCCTCCTCTTCTTTGTTCTAGGCAATCATAAAACAAAGTCCATAAAAATATCCTCCCAAGGCATACGAGGAACAATAGAGGCATATACAAACCGTGGGGGTTCAGCCATGACTTAGCTTTTTGGCATATTGAGCGGCGAGCAATGAAACGCTCCACATCTCTTCTCATCTTGGGCCAAAAGAAATGATCACTGAGGATGTCCTCCGTCTTCTTCACGCCAAAGTGTCCCATCAGCCCACCTCCATGTGCTTCCTGTAACAACAACAAACAAACGAAGCTAGCTGGAATGCACAGCCTGTTAGCTCTAAACACAAACCCGTCAGTGAAGATGAATTGGTTACAAGTTTTTCCATCTTTACAATTCAGCAACACATCCTTAAAATCATCATCATGGGCATATTGTTCTTTAATTGTTTCTAGGCCAAAATTTTTGAAGTCAAATTGTGAAAGCATGATGTAACGCCTAGACAAAGCATCAGCAATAACATTCTCTTTCTCATTTTTGTGTTTGATGACATAAGGAAAAGACTATATGAACTCAACCCACTTAGCATGTCGACTGTTTATTTTATTTTTTTACTTTGAATGTGTTTCAAAGATTCATGATCAGAACAGATAACAAATTCTTTGGGCCATAAATAATATTGCCATGTCTCTAAAGTCCGAACTAGAGCATATAATTCCTTGTCATAAGTAGAATAGTTCAGACTAGGCCCACTCAACTTCTCACTGAAGTATGCCACAGGTTTTCCCTCTTGTAACAAAACACCTCCTAATCCAATTCCACTAGCATCACATTCATTCAAAAGTCTTATTAGATTCAAGAAGTTGGAGCAAAGGTGCATGTGTTAACTTATCTTTCAGCGTGTGAAAGGTATTTTTTTGCGCATTGCCCCAAATGAATGGCACACCCCTCTTAGTAAGGTCATGCAGTGGAGCAGCAAGGATGCTGAAATCCTTCACAAAGCGGCAATACAATCCAGCAAGTCCTAAAATGTTGCGCACTTGTGTGACCATTTCTGGGATCGGCCAACTGTGTATTGCTTCAACCTTAGCTTGATCAACTTCAATTCCTTGCGATATAACAACATAGCCAAGAAAAGAGACTCGATCTGTGCCAAAAGTGCACTTCTCAAGGTTACCAAATAACCATGCAGTGCACAAAGCATCAAAAACAACACACAAGTGATCAAGATGTTCCTCTAAAGATTTGCTATAGATCAGGATATCATCAAAATAAACCACCACAAATAAAGCAATGAAAGCACGCAAAACTTCGTTCATTAATCTCATAAAAGTGATGTGTGCATTAGTTAAACCAAAAGGCATTACTAATCACTCATATAGACCAAACTTAGTTTTGAAAGCAGTTTTTCATTCATCTCCCAACTTCATGCGAATCTGGTGATATCCACTACGCAAATCTACTTTAGAGAACACAATAGAGTCACTCAATTCATCAAGCATATCATCTAACCTAGGAATAGGATGAAGATACATGATGGTAATGTTATTAATCGCTCTACAATCCACACACATTCGCCACGATCCATCTTTCTTAGGAACTAGAAGCACCGGAACATCACAAGGGCTAAGAGATTCGTGCACATAACCTTTTTCAAGCAATTCTTGCACTTGGCGTTGAATCTATTGGTTTCATCCGGGTTGGTTCTGTATGGTGCACGGTTTGGCAAAGAGGCTCCTGGAATGAGATCAATTTAATGCTTAATCCCTTGCAGCGGTGGCAGCCCCGGCGGCACCTCCTTTGGAAAAATGTCCATGTATTCCTGCAAAAGGTTAGTGACAACAGGAGGCAAGGAAGAAGGTATTTCCTCAAGTGAAAATAAAGTTTCTTTGCAGATTAAAGCATAGAAAATAGTAGTGCTAGCATTAAGCTCTTCCATATCAGATTTGGTAGCAATGAAACAAGATCCTTTCAGCTTAATCTCATCTTATTATCATGAACAAATTTAGTGCTTTTGTTATGTTGTGCAAGTTCCTTTGCCACAATCTGATTTTCACTCTTAGTATGCTCCTGATTTTTCAACTTGCTAGCTCTAGAAATATCATATTTCAAAATAGCTTTAGGAGACATGGGATGTAACACAAATTTCTTGTCATTATGCACAAATGAGTATTGATTAGTTTTACCATGATGCAAGGAATCTCTATCAAACTATCATGATCTACCTAATAACATAGAACATGCTTGCATAGGCATAACATCGTAATCAATAGAATCATGATATGAACTGATAGCGAAGCTAACTCTCACCAACCATGTTATCTTTACCATGCCGCTGTTGTTAAGCCATTGAATGTAGTAAGGTTGCGGGTGTGGTTTGGTGTTTAGTGCAAGCTTCTCCACCATTTCAGATCTTGCCAAGTTGTTACAGTTTCCTCCATCAATGATCACATGGCAGGAGCGCTCTTTGTTCACACGGTTTGAAACAATGTGTGTCACTGATTTTGTTCAGCCTTTTCCATTTGTGCACTCAGCACTCGTTGCACCATGAAACTTTCATAGCGGTCCGCATCCTCTGTGTCAATGTGCTCTTCGGCTTGATTATGTGCTTCATCTCCACCTTCATGGTCAGCCGCAAGCGAAGCATGTGTATCTTCATCCAAATCACTAGCAGAAGCGTACCCACCATCTGGCTGCACAATTAGCACATGTTTGCTTGGACAGTCCTTGCACACATGACCGTACCCCTTGCATTGTAGGCACTAAATGTCCCGTGTTCTTCCTGAAGATGCCACAGATGAACTCTTAGCAGGTGCAGCCGCGGCTCCCTTTGATGCTTCAGGTGTACATGGTGCAGAATTTGATGCAGAAGGACGTGGCTTGCTGCTCGAGGAAGATGGTGCAGTTGCTCGAGTTGATGGAACAATAGCAGTGGATGGTGTCCAAGAGCTAGCACGACTTGTAGGAGTGTTAATTCACATGATTGATCGATGTCCCTGCACTTCCCTTTCAGCTTTACAAGCAAGATGAAATAAATGAGTGACATAATTGTACTCTTTGTAGGCTAAAATGTCCTGAATTTCTCGGTTCAAACCACCCATGAGTCTAGCCATAGCAGTGTCCTCGTTTACCACTAACCCACATCGAAGCATCCCAGTTTGTAATTCTTTATAATATTCTTCTACAGATTTGTTGCCCTGTCTTAATTGCTGCATTTATGTAACAAGTCACGTGTATGATATGAAGGCACAAATCTATCCTACATGACCCTTTTCAAAGCATCCCATGTTTGTGGAGTATTATTTGGATTCATGCAACGATACTCACTCCACCAAATAGAATCAAAATCGGTAAACTCACTAGTTTCCACGGTGTTCCCAAGTAAGGTATGCATCTGGATCATACTTCCCATCAAAAGAGGGCATGGTGAACTTGATCTTGCCTAAAGAATCATCAGTATCTTGTACCTCTCATCATGGTGGGTGAGCACGCATGCCATGGTAATTGCAGCGCTACTGTCGATGTGGATGACCATTTACCTCATTCTCAAGCTCGGTGTCTGTAGAATATTCAACTTCATCCTCACTCGTGGTGCTGCCCACGGTGTTGTGGCTGTTGTTGTAGAGCTGAGCTGAATCGTCATGACCGGACTGGTCCATCCTCTCAAGGTAGCTCAGAATACCTGTAAGAGTGGTCCTGACAGCTCCAAGGGAGTTCTCCATCAATGAGAGCTTAGAGTTTGTGTCAATCTGGGCTGCCTCCAACTGAACAAGGCGGTCGTTGGTGACCCGAACATCCTCATCAAGACATTCAACGTGCAGCCTCACTTTGCGCTCAAAGTGTTATATGATGCCCCTCATATATGGTGAATGTGGCGGAGGACCATCCGCACCTTCTGACATGGTTAGTAAGCAATAGAAAAATTCACAAGAAGATATGACCTATCAACTAATGGAACTAGTTGATGGGATATTCCATTTCTCTCAATCTCGGGCAACTGAGATCTTACAAGTTCTCATCATGCTTTGCAGACGGTGTAGGCAACCAATAAGAATAGAAACAATCCTGGAGTGTGTCGTTGCCGGTCACAAGCACAACCCGTGATGTGGTAATCAAATATGTGGAGTTATAGGTGGCTACAAGTAAGAATCAAGGAACAACTAGAACAACATTAGTCAAAGCAAGTTGAATAAGCGCTCAACGATGGTACTGTGCCGGTTCTAGGCTAAACCATGCTAGAGACGCGAGCCTAGACACAAGGGTAATCACACAAGGTCGCTAAAGTTGAGCACAAACATAAAACAACAGATTCAGTCCCTTCTCCCCCTTCCTTTTCTTTTTTTCGTTTTTTCTGACTTTTTCTTTTTTTTTTAGCATGGGTCCCAAAATACTCGAACTTTACACAGGGTACTCCAAAAAAATAAACAAGCAACTCACAACATGCACATTTTTGGGCTAGGGGGAAAAAGGTAAAAAGAACTCTCTCTGAATTAAGAACACTCGGATCATCTATTCATGAATGGCTCAAATCTGAGTGCTACACAAGACACTTCTCAAATCAGTCCACCAAGTTGGAAAGGTGCTCGAAAGACTACTTGAATCGAACCACAAATCTGAATCGGTGGGTGTTTATGGTGGCGGCGGATCTGGTGATGATGATGACATGAACAAAACTCGAAACTCTAAAGGATTAGACACTAAGAACTAGCACTTGACACGACGATGCAGTCTGAAAACTCAACAAGCAAAGGACTAAGCAGAACAGCAAAGGCCCAACTTGTTTTGGAACTCGGAACTAACCTATTTTTAGGGTTTTTCTGGACTATAGGTAAAAGCAAGGAACAAAAAAAAAATCTCTCACTGAACAACCTTGAGCTCTGGTACCACTTGATGTAGACGGGGATCCCAGATCTTTCAATGAGAGCTAGGATAACTTAGATTTGGAGAGGAGTCGACATTGGCGGTTCAACTACAACGACCACAGGGGCGATGCGACTTAGCAACTGGTACACCAACTCCGGATTGTTGTTGTTCTTGCCGTGTCAAGAACAACCTTGAACCTGCTAGCAATCGAAGAACAAGCAAGAACAAGATGAACAAGAAGATAACTCACAAATCTAGCCACGCGGTTTAATCTGTTACATCAAGGTGGGGTTCCGCATCGAGTAAATCGGGTGGTCTAACTGACACACGCGTTTACAAGTAAGAAGCAGAAGCTATCTTAGTTCTAAAACAAAATCCAAGTTCAAAGTGGCGATTGCTGGTGGTATTTATAGGTAGGAAACCACCAGGAGGTACAAATCCTAACTTAAGATGCACCCACATGGGCTCGACTGGATACAAGGCTCAAGGCCTATAGCTGGAGGGTCTGAACATATGGTCCGAACATTCTTTGGACGATTTCAAACAGCTTCTGTGGAACTTGATGGTGAGGTCTGATCCATTTGAATGTAGACAAGGAGATCTTTCCATCAAATACTTATGAGCCTCCACCACCCTCCGAAGTCAAGAGTTATGGCCGATTCAAAATGGCAATAGCTGGAGGGTCCGAACATATGGTTTGTAAATTCTTTGGCCGATTTCGAACAACTTCTGTGGAATTTGATGGTGAAGTCGGATCCATCTCAAAGTAGAAGGGGAGATCTTTCCATCAAATACTCATGACCCTCCACCACCCTCCGAAGTCAAGAGTTATGGCCGATTCAAAATGGTGCTGTCCAGTGGTCCGAACCAGCAGTCCGAACTTGCTCTTGGTTACTCCTGCTCCCATCTGGTTCTTCTCCCAAGTTTTGAAGCATAAGAAAAACATCACAGGACTTTAGTAGCATCCAATTTGGAGAAGAACTTGTATGCACAGCTAGAAATGACTTTACTGATAATTAAGTTGACGTGCTCGAGCTCGAGTCATTGGCCCAAGTTATGCAATAGGCGTGGCTATTCCATTGGAAGAGATGTCCTCATCAGTGGTGATAGTGGCCAAGAATGTCGGGAACTCACCGGAGAGCAGGTTGAGCACGGCAAGTGACTGGAACCCAACGCCCCCACACCGATAGCGGCGTAGTTCGTGGAAGGAGAAGAAGGGGCACAAATGTATTTTCACCTCACTTTTCACGTTAGCAAGGGCCAAAAACAAATAAAATTGACACGCAGTGGGGTAAAATGCCTCAAAGTGACAAATGAAAGGTTCTATGGGGCCCAGGTGGCATTTTAGCACACCATCTTGAAGAAGTGGTTTTTGGGAGTGTGCCATTGGCTAGAGTAGCGAAAAATTAATTAACCCCATTGTGGTGGGCATCGGTGCCAACTCATTTTTTTAATGGCAACATGGAGATAGGGGGTCGAACCGGTGGCATTCATGAAATTTTCCCAAATGCAGGTTATGTGAGTATCTAGTAAAACAATGGGCTGCAAGATTCTCTATACAATTCAAATGGAATGGCTCAATCTACATGGTCTGATGCAAATGTCGCTCTTGAGTTCTCTCTCTGAGTCATGTACTTTCTTTCTTCCATCTCCTAGAAAGCTTTTAAACACTGCTTTTTTCTTTTAAAGATTTCTGAGAAATCAACTAACCCATGGCACCTAGTACCCAAGGTACAAGCACCATCTTGCTTTAGAAAGTTTTGGGGTTTAATATCCTTAGCTAAGACACATTTGCTTAGGATGGCTTCGAAAGCTAGGTGTACCATGTCAAGAAAATGTAGCCGTGTAGATGTTGAAGCATCTTCAGTAGTCGTTGTCTCTTAAATTTTTCACCTCATCTCTAGACAATTACCAAGCCAATCCCTGCGACTCGCAGTCTCCAGAAATTGTATCACATACTTAACATTATGATTTTATACTGTCTTATTGGCTTTGTGTCAATTAATTTTCCCTCTTCCTCTACAAGTTGAACCGAACCCCTGCCCCTGCTCTTTTGCGCCCCACAACTGTTGTGCCCGCCACCTCTATGCGTTTTTATCTCATTAAAAATATTTCACAACTTTGATAAGCCTTTAATTTAATATTAGGCAAAGGCTTTAGAATTTCTAGAAAATCAATGAAAGTTGCCCATCATGTTTGTACTCAACGAAAGTACAAATTTAAATTTATTTGTTATAGATACTAATGCAATATTTTCACAGGATATAGACCATTGTAAAAAAAACACTTCAATCAATGACTCTAAAACAACATGCTCTAGAACATAAGGAGCATAGACATACATAGCTACTATATATGCTGAAACATTCCAGGGGCTACCCGCAAAAAGAAAAAAAAAAGCTTCGGGGGAGAGAGGGGGTTGGCGCCACTCATTTTAACCTTCTAACAGCCAGCAGTGTCATGCAATGATCGCCTACGTAACATTTTTTTTAAAAGACGAACAGGCAAGAGGTGCCTATATTATATTAAAATGGTGGAAAAGCCAAGAATGGGAAAGTTCCCGAGGCGGTTGGATTTGTACAGTTCATGAAAAATGTGCCATATTTACAAGTTTGGATGTCTCCAACGGCTGGAAAAATCTTCATTATTTTCCGTTTCCAGAAGTGATGAGAGTAGACAACAATATTTCACTTTGTTAGTGGAAAATCGGGTCGTCACAATTGGTGGTCAAACCTTTGAAAGTTGGACAGTACGGATTCTGATTGAGCAAATGAAAAAAAGGGTGTCGTAATTAATTCATGATACTGGGGTGCAGTACAATTTATCTCTTACTAGTGGATTACTTTTTCAAAATTATCGAAAGTAATATACTTATACCAAAGTTAATTTGTTCTCTATTGCGCCTTTTTCAGAGAATTCACAGGATATGCACCGTATTTAAAACCAAGGTCATCCAAAAAAAAATTAGAACATCAAGAATAGACATCCACGCCAACCATATGGAGTAGTTCCTGAGGTCATTTTTAGCATCGTCCAGGATATTTTTAACCGTCTAAATAGCCATGTCAGGCCACGATTTCTTACCTGCACTTTCCATGGAAAATATGCTCGATAGATGTCTGCAACAGCCAAATCGAGTTACGACGGTCTCCAAACCATAATCCAGTGTCATCATTGACTGGCGACGCTTAATTCAGCAAAGATCCAAGTGTCCTATGCAACGCATACTCTGTGCACAGATGATCTCCTGGCTTTGCCGTTTACGCCATTAAGCACCTGCTTCTTGCTGATACTGGGGAGCGGGCGATTAGGAAAGACAGATGGAAACAATGGGACCTGATGCGTCTTTAGAATTGAGTTTCGTTGCCGTCTCGCTGAAGGCAAGCAGACGCCAACGACGTTCCGATCTAGTTTGATATGAAACCGTGCTGTCGTCGTGCAAGCGGCAAGATCGAGTGCACCGTCTTGCCGGACACTGCCGCTGCTGCCGGAAACAGAGGTGAAGGCGCGGCCAGAAAGCAATGAAGGCCAGCGTCGCGGTCGCAGAGGCGCTCGAGGCCGGGAAGCTGTCGCCTCCACCCGTCACTGGCGGCGCGGACTTCGCAGTCTCCGCGCTCGCCGTCGCAGCGTCGTTCGTGCTCGTCTCCTACGACGCTCGCGCGGGGCAGGGCCGGCTGAGCCGCATCCTCGACCTCGGCCCCTCGTTCCGGGACTCTCGCCTGCTTCTCGCCTTGTTCGCGGGGCTCCTGGCCGCCGCCGAGATGAACCGGCTACCGTTCTTCCGCCGGGCCATGTGCCCGCGCCGCCATGTCGTGCCGTGCCTCGCGTACCCTCTCGTCGCGCACGGCATCGCCGAGTCGGGGCTCCTCGCGTGCGCCTGCTGCTGCTGCGCGCGTCGGTTAGCGGCGCTCGGCTGCCGGCGTGCGGGCTTCTCGTGCTGCTCGCCTGCTTTCCCTTTCTCACCGCGCACGTGCTCGTCCTCGCCAAGCCGGCGACCGTCGCGGCGTACCTGGGCCAGCTCGCGGACGCCGCGGACGGCGTCGGGCACTGCGCGTGCGCGTACCCGGCGTACGCCGCCACGCTGCTCCTCGCACTCGCGGCCGTCTACGTGCCGCTGCTCGCGTCCGCGTGCTGGGAAGTGGCCGCCGTAGCCATCAACAGGCGGGTGCACGCGAGGGCGTACGCGCTCGCCGCGCTCGTCGTTGTGCCGCTACGCGTCCAGGTGGTGGCGCTCTCTCTGACCTCCGTGTGGGACACCCCGCGGTACACGTCGCCCACGGTTGGCCTCGTGGGCTTCCTTGCCGTGGGGATAGCCTCCGCGGCCACGCTTGCCATCCTTGTGCTGCTGCCGGTATGTCGAGCAGCTGCAGGTGGCGGCCGCCGGCGAGGACACGCGTGAAGCTAGGCAGATGACACGGAAATTGCCCTAACATGTTCAGAACGGCTAGCTCCATACGTGAATTCACAAGTCAGGGCTTCAGAGCCAGCTGGAAGTAGTAGAGACCTAACATGGTTAATTTGACTCTTTTTTTCGTTTTTCTCGTGAAGTAGATCGATGTAAGTAGGTAGCATAGATCAGTTGTACATTATTTTGTAGTGTACAGTAAGAAATAAGATAGCATTTGCAGTATGCCTGCTGCTTGGTGCCCAGAGGTGAAAACGAATCAAATAGTGCAGAGCCAGCTGGAAGTAGTAGAGACCTAACATGGTTAATTTGACTCTTTTTTTTTCGTTTATCTCGTGAAGTACATCGATGTAAGTAGGTAGCATAGATCAGTTGTACATTATTTTGTAGTGTACAGTAAGAAATAAGATAGCATTTGCAGTATGCCTGCCGCTTGGTGCCCAGAGGTGAAAACGAATCAAATAGTGGTTGTCCGTGGATGAACACCTCAAGCGGATTCTGACGGACCCCCTTTGAGATTTGACCGGAGGGCTGGTTTTGGATCTACCTCGTACGTGGGGTTAATGCGAATGTATGTGATTTAGACGGGACGAATGATCGTTGGCTAGTAGGAGTAAATGTGAAAGGGATTTAGACAGATTTGGGTCGCACGGAGGCGTAACACTCTACTCCTGTGTGTCTGATATGTTATTAATACTCTTGGAATGTTTTTCTCTGGATCTCTGTGTTACAAGCTGCTGCTAAGTCTTGAGCTTCCTTCTTCAAGTCAAGTCCGGTCTGTTCGAACTTCTGAACCTCTGAACTCCTAACTTCTCTTTCTACGAAATGCTCCCCCTTTTATCCTACCGGGGGAGGCTCGGTGTGCCCAGAATGGGGGCACAAGTTCCCGTAAACTATAAATAGAAAACAACCATTATGGGTCTACAGTTTGATGTTACCAGGGTTGAAAATGCGCCCTTCGGATGGTCCCGTCGGTCTTTACGCCCCAACTTTAGCAGGCGCAGGGGGGCCACCAGCCAGCCGCCATGTATCCTCACACGCCCGTCTGGTCAGAGTAGATCTGACACGGTCTGACGTAGTAGGGCGACAGATGATACGCCTCGGGCCCATCAAAGATATCTCCAAGCCGTCTTCCTTTATGGGCCCCACGAGGGGACATGCGATGGGACCTGTCGCATTAATTGTGCCCACGCCTCCCTGCTAGGCGGTGGCAAGGGCTGGCGTAATCAGTACGGCAGACGTGGGGGAGAGTGGTTGGATGTGACCGTCCACACTCCCTATTAAATGCAGCATCGGGCATCCCACCGATTGACACCTCACCGTGTAGTCCTTACGGGGTCCACCGGCAAGGGGCTCCTCAGGCCCTCGGGGAATTCTGGGTACTTGAGGACCAACAGTTCTTGACCCCAAGCACCCCCTCCTAGGCCTAGCTCTTCTCGGGTCCTCGGGGAACTTGGGTACTCGGGGACCAACTGTTCTTGGCCCCGAGCACCCTCTCCCGGATCTGGCTCTTCTCTGGTCCTGGGGGAACTATGGATACTCGGGGACCAACTGTTCATGGCCCCGAGAACCCCCTGCCGGACTTGGCTCTTCTCGGGCCCTTGGGGAGATGGTCTCCGAGGAAGGGCGCCATGTGACACTGCGCTGTTCTGGCCTCGGGACTTGGGAACCCCTGGTTCCATATCACCGACAGTAGCCCCCGAGCCCAGAGACTGCGGATGGGGCCCTCTTTCTTTGAGGCTGATCACAGCATTGGTGCCATGTGGCTTTCTTCACCCGGTGTTGAAACCTTCGTGTGCCTTGCAGTTTTTGGGCCCAGGCTCTTGGTGTAGCCCAAGGAGGAGCCGAAAGGGCGTGTACCCTTCTGACTTTCAAGGAAAGTGATCATGATGAGGCGGGAGTCGCCTCTGGCAATCGCACGGATCGAGGAAGATGCGTCTCGCTTATTGCGCCGAGGAATGAGACGTTTGAACTCCCTGCGATAGAAAAAGGGGAGGGGCAATGAACCGTTACCCCCTCATTCGCCATTCTTGCAGTTGCCATTTCTTGCCTTCGTCTTTCTTGTGCATCGGGAGTCTTTTCTTCAGCCCTCAGTGCACTTTGTCTCTAGTCTCATCCAGCGCACTTCCCACCCCCGAAAATGCCATGGGCAGGAAGCGGCCATCGGGAAGCGTCGAGTGTTAGTAGCATCCTGCCGAAGTCCCGCCTCCTAAATGAGGAGGGCACGGAGAAGGTTCGAAAGCTGATGGTCCCCGCTGGCGTGCCAGCTTTCGGTGGATGACACCGCAAGCAGGGATCCTGAGGGGCCCCTTTGAGATTCGGCCAGGGGGCTGATTCTGGATCTACCTCGTACGTAGGGTTAATGCGAATGTGTGGGACTTAGACGGGATGAATGATCATCGGCTAGTAGGAGTAAATGAGTAAGGGATTTAGACAGGTTCGGGCCATACGGAGGCGTAATACCCTACTCCTGTGTGTCTGATGTGTTATTAATGCTCTTGGAATGCCTTTCTCTGGATCTCTGTGTTACAAGCTGCTGCTATTCTAAGTCTTGAGCTTCCTTCTTCAAGTCAAGTCCGGTCTGTTCGAACTTCTGAACCTCTGAACTCCTAACTTCTCTTTCTACGAAGTGTTCCTCTCCTTTTATCCTACCGGGGGGAGGCTTGGTATGCCCAGAACGGGGGCACAAGTTCCCATAAATTATAAATGGAAAAAAACCATTATGGGTCTACAGTTTGATGTTACAAGGGTTGAAAATGCGCCCCTCGGACGGCCCCGTCGGTCTTTATGCCCCAACTTTAGCAGGTGCAGGGGGGCCACCGGCTAGCCACCGCATATCCTCACACGCCCGTCCGGTCAGAGTAGATCTGACACGGTCTAACGCAGCAGGGTGACAGGCGATACGCCTTGGGCCATCGAAGATATCTCCAAGCCGTCTTTATGGGCCCCACAAGGGGACATGCGATGGGACCTGTCACATTAATTGTACCCACGCCTCCCTGCCAGGCGGTGGTAGGGGTTGGCATAATCAGTACGGCAGGCGTGGGGGAGAGTGGTTGGATGTGACCGTCCATGCTCCTCATTAAATGCAGCATCAGGCATCCCACCGATTGACACCTCACCGTGGAGTCCTTGCGGGGTCCACTGGTAAGGGGCTCCTCAGGCCCTCGGGGAACTCTGGGTAATCAGGGACCAACAGTTCTTGGCCCCGAGCACCCCCTCCCAGGCCTGGCTCTTCTCAGATCCTTGGAGAACTTGGGTACTCGGGGACCAACTGTTCTTGGCCCCGAGCACCCCCTCCAGGATCTGGCTCTTCTCGGGTCCTCGAGGAACTCTGGGTACTCAAGGATCAACTGTTCATGGCCCCGAGCACCCCCTCCCGGACTTGGCTCTTCTAGGGCCCTCGGGGAGATGGTCCCCGAGGAAGGGCGCCACGTGGCACTGCGCTGTCCTGCCCTCGTAAATCGAGAACCCCTGGTTCCCATATCACCGATAGTGGTCATACCAGTTCGTATTCGTATCTAACGAATGCAAATAGAATGGTGCTCTCCTCTTAATGAAACAACATGTTTAAAAAAAAAGCAAATAGAATGGTGCAACGAATACAAATCACATATTGTACGTAGTAACACGTACGTAGTTTGCAACTTAAGATGTATTACGCCACTGTACTTTCCCCGCAAGCACTCTGAGGAACAACTCTCTCGAATCTAAATCTAATCTTGGTCGCAACTATCCTTAAAAGCTAGAATGATACTTAAAAATATTGTAATGGACACAAGCACATACGGATAATATTTGGATTCGTATCTGTTTTTGCACATGTTCTCCGTACAGCATCTGCATTCATATCCACCATGAAAAAAAAATCAGATATTATCTGCGTCTGTATTTGTCGGATGATGAACTCCACAAACGGGGATCTGGAGGGACCCCTTTGAGATTCGGCTAGGGGGATGATTCTGAATCTACCTCGTATGTGAAATAAATGAGAATAAATAAGATGCAGGAGGGATGGATGATTGGATGCTAGGGGAAATAAATGCTCCGGGGATTTTAGACAGGTTCGGGCCGCATGGAGCGTAATACTCTACTCCTGTGTGTATGCTATAAATGCACTGAAAATGCCTTTCTGAGGATCTCTTGTGTTACAAGGGGTTTTGTCTAAGTCTAGAGCTTCGTGCTTCTTGTTCTTCGTCAGCTTGTCTCGGTCCTAAGGAAGCCGTTGTTTTCTATGAGGTCTCTCCTCACCGTCGGGACGTGCCATTTCCTTTTATACCATCGGGGGGGGGGGGGGCTTGGCGTGCCCAGAAAGGAAGGCGCGAGTTCCAAGGTGCCATAAATGGAAAGCAACCATCATGGGCTGCAGGGGGGTTGAAAACGCGCCTCCATCCGGTCCTGTCGTCATCATCCCGCTTTTCAGCGGGTGCAGCAGGGAGGGTCCACCGGGCAACCATCGAGCAACCCCGCGTGCCCTCCTGGTCAAAGCAAGCTTGAGACACTAGGGCGGTAGGCGATATGCCTCGAGCCCTGCGACGATATCCCGAGACGCGCCGAAGGACGCGTGATGGGACCCACAGTATTAAATGTGCCCACGCCTCCCTACCAGGCAGTGGCAGGGACTGACAGCAGGCGTGGGGGGAGTGGTTGGAAGTGACAGGCCATGCTCCCTCTTAAATGCAGCATCGGGCCTCTCACCAATTGACACCTCACCGCTGAGCCCTTGTGGGGACCACTGGCAAAGGACTTCTCAGGTCCTCAGGGAACTGTGAGTGCTCGGGGCTATGCCCTTTCTTGGTCCTCGGAGAACTCGAGTACTCGGGGATCACTGTTCATGGCCCCGAGCACCCTCTCCCGGAACTGTGTCTGCTCGGGTCACCAGGGAACTTGGGTGCTCGGGGACCAGTGTTCATGGCCTCGAGCGCCTTCTCCCGGAACTTGTACTTCTCGGGTCCTCAGGGAACCCGGGTACTTGGGTCATGCGTGTCCTTCCGACTTTCGAGGAGAGTGATAACGAGGCGGGAGGCGCGGGTGGCAACCGCGCGGATCGAGGATAGTGCGCCTGGCAATCGCACGGATCGAGGGAGATTCGCCTAGCAACTGTGCCGATCGAGGAGAACGCGCTTCGTAGAATGCACCGCGGAAAGCGCCGTTCCCAGGATATAAAAAGAGATGGGGAGCGAACTGTTGCCTCTCATGCCATTCTTGCGATCGCCGCCTCTGTCTTCTTCTTCTTTCTTGCGCACAGGAGCTCTCGCCCTCTTCGGCCTACCACGCGCTCGCTTTCTCAACCCTTCCGGCACACTCCCCACCCCCAAAATATGCCGAGGGCAGGAAGCAGTCATCGGGACACGTAGAGCTCCGACAATGTGCTCCCGAAGTCCCGCATTGTGAACGAGGAGGGGGCGGAGAAAGTCCACAAGTTGATGGTGCCCGCCGGCCAGTGGGAGGCATCGGTGGTGATGCCGGCGAGCTTTCCGCCCTCCACACGCCAGTCGGAGCGGATCGTTATCTTCGTATCCTTCGTCGCCACCAGGCTGGTGCCGCCCTTCTCGACTTTCTTCCTCCAAGTGCTGGACACCTTCGGCGTCCAGCTTGCCCACCTGAGTCCAAACTCGGAGGTAATTCTGGTCATCTTCGCGCACTTCTGTGAGATGTTCGTGGGAGTGCCGCCGTCAGTCGCCCTGTTCCGGCACTTCTTCGTCCTTCGAGCAGCCGGGAAGAAGAAGGGGTCCGCCGAGGTGGATGTCGCCGGCTGCTGCAATTTCCGCATGCGGGAGGGGCTCGACGAACTCTACATCCCACAAGTGCTGCGTGGCAAATGGGAGGACTGGCGCCCGGACTGGGTCTACGTCGACGTCAGCCCGAGGAGACAAGGGGAAGTGTCCCCGGGCATACGTCCCTCAGCCGTCTTCGTCGTCGCCGCCCTCACCTCCGTGACAACGGCCGGCGGCGGGCGGCACGATGGAGGGTGGACAGGGCGACCAATCTTCGGGAGCGGAGTCCGGGACGGAGGCCAGGTCTAAGGCGCGGGAGCCCGAGGGCCAGGGCCCAGCTAGTGACTCAACGGTTGGCGACCGGGCGGACTAGCTGCCGGAGAAAGGCTCCAAAGTGGCCGCTGGGGCTGGCCCACAATGGACCGAGGGCCAGAGCCCTCCACCGAAGAGGAGGAAGGCGGAGCCCGAATCGAAGTCGCAGGGCCCTGACTTCCAAATCCCCGAGTCCCGGTGGCGGTACCGCGGGCCGAAGACCACGTAAGCTCCCTTTCTGTCTCGAGCACATCTGCCCGGATGTTGGCTTATAACTAACCTTTTTTGTTTTCAGGCCGCCCAAAGAACCCGCAGGAGGCCAAAGGCGACCGGAGGAGCCGAGGCCAGCCCCTGCTCTGGGGTCGAGCGCGCATATTCCAGATCCGAGCACGCCAGCAGACCCGGAGCTGAGGGCACCAGCCAGCCCTGAGCCGAGAGCCCCGGCCGGTGCTGAGCAGCCAGCGCCGACTGAACCCGCCCCCAGCCCTCCGAGGACGGAGCGAGTGGCCGCGGGGGAGGTGTTCGCGATGAGGGTGGTGCCAGCATGGTAGCCGTCGAGGACCTTGAGCGCCTCTGCAGAGAGGGCTCGTAGGGGACCCAGCCCCCAGCAAACTTCTGGCCAGGCCCCGAAACCCCTCCCGGAGGTGCTGGGAAGCGCCTGGGAGGTCATCGGGTGGCTCGAAGCGCGCCGCTCTAGTTGAAGAGAGGGGGCGGCTGGAAGAGGTCGGGAAACTTTTGGAGACCTATATCGCCTCGGCCCGCGCATCTTACGAGAAGTCAATGCGTGAGGTGGCCGAGGAGCGGGAAGCGCTGGAGGAGACACGCGACGAGGCCGTCACCGCACAGGAGAAGGCCAGCCGCATGGAGCAGCTCGCGATCGAGCATGACCAGGCTTCCTGGAGGCGGGCCGCGGAGCTGCTGTCTCAGGAGGAGGCGACCGGCAAAAGGGAGGAGGCCGTGTGGTCTGCTCAGGCGGACTTGGCCCGCCAGAACGACGAGCTCGAGCATGGCCGTGCCGAAGTCCTCCGCCGGGAGGAGTAGGTCGCGGTACGCGAGACTGACATTGAGATAACGGCGGTGGCCCTTGATGCCCGGGAGGAGCAGATCACGCGGCGCGAGGCGGATGCCGCCTCGGCATCGTCGGCTCTCACCGTCCGGGAGGAGCTGGCTGCCAAGCGAGAGGCCGACCTTGCCACTTGAGAGCAGGCCATCGCGGCCCGGGCCGAGCAGCTGCAGCGAGCTCAAGCCGAGATCCCGTCCACCAGGGGCGTCCCTACCAGCGCAGCCGACGGTACCAGCCTCGAGGACTGGTTGAAGATCGCAAAGGATGAGCTCGAGACCGTCATCTCCGAGCGGACCAACGTGAAGCTAATGATGTGGGACGTCCTCCAGTAGGCACGGAACTCCGTGAAGGCGGCTAGGCTCGGGCACGTGCACGTGGGCGAGCAGGTGCTGGACAAGGAGACGACTGGCCACCTCGCCCTCGGCTTTGCGGTGATCCCCCAGCGCCTCGAGGCTCTTCCGGGCGCTGTGCAGGAGCTGGCGTCCCGGGAGGGGCGTGCTTTGGCCCAAGCAGTGGCCAAGCACGTTCTCACCTGCTATCGCAGCCGAGACCCCGCCTTCCCGCTGGAGTCCGGTAGGGAGTGGTCAAAGACAAGGAAGCTGTCGCCCGGGAAGCCGTCCGTGACGTCGCCGTCGAGGTGGCGGCGTGTTTTATGCGGGAGCCAGAGCCGGAACCGAGCAGCCATGGCAGCAGCGACGTGTCTTCGCCTTCACCGTAGCCTGCAGATAGTTAGATTTTTTGTTTTTGGAATGTTGTAAATATGGGAGTGATCCTCTCCAGAATGGTTCCTTTGAAATATAATAGAAGCCTTTCTTTGGGATTGAAACTCCATTGTATTTGTCTTGATATTGTTTGCTTTTTGATTGATGTCCCGAGAGGTGCTCGCCAGACCGAGCCCAGCCTTCTTCCCCCGAGAGTTAGGTTGCCCCGACCACTCATAGTACGAGTAGTGGGACCACCCGAGCATCCTGCCCCCGAGCCCTCGCGAGTCCGCAGCTGCTAAGTCAAAGAGACATAGACATGAACTTCTTTGCTTGGGAGACAAGTCCATCCAGCACGGTGCACGCCGTGACCAGTGAACACTTTCCACCCTGCGACCTCCCAAACGAGTAGACCGGAGACACGTGCGGGCCATTGCCGCCTGTATGGTACACTGACTACTGTCTATTTTTGTCATTCTGGAAAAGCGAGTACGTGGGCGGAGTTTTGTGCACGCGGAGACCATCTCGCCGAATAGATTAGAATGCGAGGGTCCCGAGAATTACTCAGGAACAATAGTTTATTGCGTATGTATGAAAGGAAATTCATATAACTTTAGTTACAACCCGGACAGCTATCAGCCTTCCGGCCGACCGATCCAGGAGGGGGTAGATGCCCCGAGCTCAAGGCACCCGGGAATGTTGGTTCCCTCGTACAGAGCGCCTAAGCCCTAAGGACATCTTTTAGCACCCATGCACTGGAAAAACCGGTGAGAGAACTAGGGGCTAGGCGGTCTCGACCACTCATCGCATGAGTAGTAGGATTACCCGAGGACCCTGTAGGTTCGTGCAGCGCCCTGGGCACTAAGGCCCTTTTTAGTTGGGTTACTTTGTTCTTGATCATTGATCTGTAAGTTTGAAAAATAGGAAACGGTTCTTTGCCTAGTGCACTCTATTAGTGCGGTACTGATTATAGACTGCTCTCGTTTTTGACCTGAGATCTCTCGAATACCCGGGCCGGTGAAGTGTATAGACAGAGGCATAACCAAGAGGTCCAATAGTTCGGTAGTGCCCAGGGCAGGACTAACCAAGCCGAGCACTGACAACCCGCCCCTGGGTTCTAGACGGTCCCTACCACTCTTTACTCAAGCGGTAGGATTACCCGAGAACCCCAGAGGCTCGGTAGTGCTCGGGGTACTGCCATGTAGCTGGACACCACAACCTACCACAACAGACTTAAGTCAGCAGCTACTGCCTGCGCGCATACCGATTGGGATTTGTTTTTATCAACAGGAAAAATGAGAGAGCGTGTTTTCTCGCACAAATCGAGCATCTCACCAAACAGATTAGACATATGAATTCTAGAGAGAAAAACTCGGAACAAGAGTGTATATTGACAATTTTGTACATAAGTGGTAACTTACATGGCTAGTGGCAGCCCCCGACCAACTTGGGCAGGGGGGAGCCCTGGCCTGGTTGGCCCGAGCATGAACATTTTCACCTAGGGATAAAATTTGCACAGATGCTCGATGTTCCACGCGTTTAGGAGCGACTGCCCGTCCTCCATGGCCAGTCGAAACGAGCCTTGTCGTGGGACACCAGTCACGATGAAGGGGCCTTCCCATATAGGGGACAATTTATTCTTTCCTTCGCGCGTTTGAGCACGTTGGAGAACTAGATCCCCAACCTCGAGTGACCGGGCTCGGATGTGGCGCTGATGATAATGCCGCATGCTTTGCTGGTATCTAGCTGCTTAGACGGCGGCTCGTTGCCAACGCTCCTCCAAGTGGTCGACGTTGTCGCGTCTTTGTTGTTCCTGTTCGCCTTCGGAGTAGGCTTTCACCCGAGGGGAGCCGAGAGCGAGCTCGGAGGGGAGGACCGCCTCGGCATCGTATACGAGGAAGAATGGAGTCTCCTCGGTGGCGCGGCTTGGCGTGGTCTGGTTGGCCCATAACACAGCAGGCAGCTCGTCGATCCATCCTTTCCCGTGCTTTGCGAGCACGTTGTAGGTCCGGGTTTTGAGCCCCTTCAGTATCTCGACATTTGCACGCTCGACCTGCCCATTGCTCCGAGGATGAGTGACAGAGGCGAAGCAAAGCTTGATGCTGAGGTCCTCGCAGTAGTCCCCGAACAGGGCACTTGTGAACTGGGTGCCATTGTCGGTGATGATCCTGTTCGGGACGCCGAAGCGACTTGTGATACCGTGGATGAATTGAAGCGTCGTGTTCTTGGTAACCTTGATAACTGGGACCGCCTCTGGCCACTTGGTGAACTTGTCGATGGCGACGTAGAGGTACTCATAGCCCCCAATTGCTTGGGGGAATGGACCCAGGATATCCAGCCCCTAGACCGCAAAGGGCCATGACAGGGGGATGGTATGAAGAGCCTGAGCTGGCTGGTGAATCTGCTTTGCATGGAACTGGCACACCCTGTAGCGTCGAACCAACTCGGAAGCGTCCTGGAGGGCTGTAGGCCAGTAGAAGCCTTGCCGAAAGGTCTTCCCGACCAGCGTGCGGAATGATGCATGGCCACCGCACTCGCCCTCATGGATCTCAGTGAGAAGCTCACTACCTTCTGCCCGGGTGATGCATTTCAGGAGGACACCGTTCGTGCCACGCCAGTAGAGATCCCCATCTACTATGGCATAGCATTTGGACTGCAGTGCAATCCTCTCCGCAGAGGTATCATCCCCGGGAAGGATGTTTTCTTTCAAGTACCCTCGGATCTCGTCGATCCACGAGGCATCTTGAGAACCACCAGCAAGCGCGACGCACTCGTCGGGTGGTGGCACCCTGATGGGACCTCCCACTGAGTGTGCTGCCTGGATTCCCTCAACTAGGCTCGAGGGTTCCCCTTCATCCTGGTCGGCACGCAGGATAGATGGCCGTGTGAGCCTTTCTTCAAAGGCTCCGGCTGGGATGAGCGCCCGGGCAGAGGCCAAGCGGGAGAGGTCATCGGCTAGAGCGTTGTTGCGGCAAGGTATGTACCGCAGCTCCAGGTCGTCGAAGTGCCTCTCCAGCCATCTGACTTCCGTCACGTACGCTGCCATCTAAGGATCCGCGCACTGGTATTCCTTGGATACTTGGTTGACCACCAGTTGGGAATCACCCTTGACCAGCAGGCATCGAATCCCGAGGCCCACTGCTTCTCGGAGGCCCGCGATGAGGCCCTCATACTCTGCCATATTGTTGGTTGCTCGGAAATGCAGCTGCACGACATACTGGAGTACTTCACCCGTTGGGGAGGTGAGAACCACTCCAGCCCCTCGCGCCTTTCAGCGTGAGGGAGCCGTCGAAGTGCATGACCCAGTACTCAGGCCCATTTTGCCCGGGGTATATGAAAATTTCTTCATTATCGATCTCGGGGACCGGTGTCCTCTCCGCCACAAAGTCAGACAAAGCCTGGCTTTTGATTGCCTGGCGGCTGATGAAATGCAGATCGAACTCCACCAGCTGCACTGCCCACTTGACGATACGCTGAGTGCCTTCTCGATTTCGGAGGATCGGCCCCAGTGGGTATGTGGTTACCACCGAGACCTTGTGCGTCTGGAAGTAGTGGCGCAGCTTCCGGGAAGCAACGAGCACGGCATAAAGCATCTTCTGGGCTTGAGGGTATCTTGTCTTGGCGTCTCGGAGGACTTCACTGATGAAGTACACCGGTTGCTGTATACGGCGGGCCCGGACTGAGGCCTCGCCTGAGGGCTTGTCACAGCCCCTGAGCTTGGCGCAGTGGTCAGGACCCCCCAGGCTCTCGGGCTCGACTCCCTGGTCGGAAGGAGCCCCGAGAACTGAAGGCTGCTCGGCGGCGACCGAGAGCTCGGACCCAGCACCTTGCCCCGAGCACTCGTCACACTCCACCACCAGTACCATGCTCACAACTTGAGGAGTGGCCGAGACGTAGAGCAATAAAGGCTCGCCCTCTTAGGGGGCCACCAATACGGGTGGTGAGGTGAGGTACTTCTTCAAGTCTTGGAAGGCCTGCTTGGCCTCCGGTGTCCAGTCAAAGTGACCGGTCTTCTTCAGGAGTTTAAAGAGAGGGAGCCCTCGCTCCCTGAGCTTGGAGATGAAGCGCCCCAGGGCCGCCATGCAGCCAGTGAGATGCTGGACCTCCTTGAGTCAAGACGGGGGACGCATCTGTTCGATGGCCCGGATCTTCTCTGGATTGGCCTCAATTCCTCGGTTGGAGACCAAGAAACTGAGGAGTTTGCCCGCAGGTACCCCGAAGACGCACTTCTCGGGGTTGAGCTTTAGGCAGGTAGTGTAGAGACTATTGAAAGTCTCGGCTAAGTCCTGCAGTAGGGTAGCGCGGTCTCGGGATTTGACCACGAGATCGTCGATGTAAGCTTCGACGTTGCAACCAACCTGCGAATCAAGGGTGATGCGCACGGCCCGCTGAATTGACGACCCAGCGTTGCGCAAACCAAAAGGCATTGAGACATAACAATAGGTCCCCACCGGGGTAGTAAAAGAAGTTTTTTCCTCGTCCTGTTTGGCCATGTGGATTTGGTGATAACCCAAATTTGCATCTAAAAAATATAGAAGATCGCATCCCGCAGTGGAATCTACAATTTAATCTATGTGGGGTAAAGGAAAAGGATCTTTCGGACAAGCCTTGTTTAAGTCGGTGTAGTCGACACACATGCGAAGCTTGCCGTTGGCCTTCGGGACGATGACTGGGTTTGCCAGCCACTCTGGGTGGAGGACGTCTTGGATGAAGCCAGAGTCGAGGAGCTTGCTGACTTGCTCCCGGATGAACTCCTAGCGCTCAGGTGCCTGCCGCCGGACCTTCTGCCTCACCGGCAGTGCATCGGGGTGTACAACAAGGTGGTGCTCGATCACCTCCCTAGGGATCCCGGGAATATCGGACGGATGCCATGCAAGCACGTCGATGTTAGCCCGGAGGAAGGTGACGAGCGCGCTTTCTTATTTGTTGCCCAGGTCACCGCAGATCCGGATGACCTGGGACGAGTCTTCGCCCACCACGACCTCCTTTGTAGGGATGGAGGAGTCGGGGTGAGTCGGGGTTTGGATGAAGAGGGTCCCGGGCCCCCTGGGTGTCCTTCGACCTCGGCCCGAGCAGAAACCAAGGCCGAGTAGAGCTGCTCGGCGTAGGAGACTGCGCTGCCGGTCTCGACGGGCACGTAGATGGGGCCTGCGGGGCCCGGCATCTTAACCGTGAGGTAGGCATAGTACGTGACCACCATGATCCGGGCGAGCGCTGGGCGCCCGAGTATGGTGTTGTAGGGGTGAGGGACTTCCGCGACATCGAAGATAACGTTCTCCGTCCGAAAATATTCTCGGCTCCCAAATGTGACGGGCAGCTCGACCTACCCGAGGGGCAGAGTGTGCCCCGGTGTCACCCCATAGAAGGGGAGCGACGACTTTAGGCACCCGGAAGGCACCTGCAGCTTCTTGAAGGCCTCCTGGGACAGGAGGTATAAGCCTGCACCCCTATCGATTAGCACTCTGCTGACCTTTACATTGCAGATGGTGGGGGACACTACCAGAGGTAGTCGCCCCACACCTGCAGTACTCGCGGGGTGGTCCGCCAAACTGAAGGTGATCGAGGTGTCCGACCACTTCAGGAGCCTTGCGGCCACTGTGCTCGGGGTGGCTGAGCACACCTCACGCTGCATTGTGTTGACGCAGGGACGAGAGGAGGACGTGTAGGCGCCTCCGTCGATGAAGGCGACAGTGTGCTCTGGCTCTTGGAACCCAAGTTTTTGGTTCTCAGGGGCGGCTCCTTCTAGCGTCGCTCGACAAGTCCTTTGACCGACTGGCACTCTGTGAGGTCGTGCCAGTCAGTCTGGTGGATCTCGCACCACTTTCCCGGCTCAGGCCTCGCGGGAGCGGGAGCCCTCGGAGGAGAGGGAGCCCTCGTGGGAGCGGGAGCCCTCGCTGGAGCGGGCCTAATGTCGGTAGCCGCCCGGCGTGCTGGCCTGCGGGCAGGGCCCTCTGCCGGTACGACAGTGGCAACATCGCGCCTTCTTCTCTTTTTCTTTTCCCACCTGTCGAAGTGGGAAGAACCTGGTTGGTCGGCAGCGGGTTGCTCAGGGCGCGGGACATGCCATGCCCGAGCCTCCGCCGCCTTTGCGCACTTGTCGGCCAACGCGAAGAGCTCCGCGCGGTTTCGACCTCATGCGTACCTATCTTTTTGAGCATCCGCTCATCGCGGACGCCCTGCCGGAATGCGACGATAATGGCATGGGGGGTTATCCATGGGATGGTGTTGCGGACCTGGCTGAAGCGCTGTCCCTCTTGCTGCTTCACGACATGGAGGTCGCACTCCAAGCCGGGGCGTGTGAAGGTGCCCTAAAAATTGGCCACGAATTGGTGGCAGAGATCATCTAGGAGCCGATGGATCCTGGGGGTAAGTTCATAAGCCAGGAGCCCCTGAAGGCTACATGGAAGTAATTGGCCATAACCTTTTCACTGCCGCCCGCCACTTGGACGGTGGTGGTGTTGATCTGGAGGAACTTGACAAGGTCGATGGACCCGTCGTACTTCTCTGGTAGTTCTGGCCTAAACTTCGTGGGCCAGTTGACCCGTCGGAGCTCGCTAGTGAACGCGCGGAGCCGGTGTCGTATCCCGCGGCGCAAGCAGCACCCTTGGGAGGCGAACGTCGGTGCGTCGGAGAACACCGACGGTCATGGGCCGGCATAGAGGAAGCCTGGTCCTCGGCCTCGGCCTCGTGCCGGGACTCCCGATTGCGCTCGAGGGTGATGCGCGCATCTTCGACGGCCCTCCGCTCATTTAGGTGTAAGCGGAGGTCCTGAGCTCTGGTTGTGACCAGGGGGATGGCACTCCACCTGGAGGCCCCCTGGCCAGTTCTGCCGCCACCCGAGGATGGACTGGCCTTGGTTGCGCCGCGGTGGGAGGTGGCACGAGAGCTTTCGGCCAGCACCTGCCGGTGAGCTGTGCCCACCAGGGCGGCCACCTCCTACAGCCAATGGCCTTCTCTGGTCTCCCCCGCTGCCTGGACAGGCGGGTGCCTGAGGAGTGCTTGCGCCGCAAGCAACGCACTCCGAGGGCTGGCGTCATCGAAGGTGAGCCTGCGCCGTAACGGTGCCCGGCGTTGTCCGGACGTAGATCTCGCGGTAGGAGTGTCTGCCGCTTGCTAAGGGTTAGGCGGCCCGCCTGCGACGGCGGCGGTGGCCCTGCTAGGCCCAGCACCGTTGTCCCCATGGGAGGGGAGCGCCGTATGGGCGGACCGCTGCTGCTGCTGAGGAGCAGCAGAAACTAGGGCCTCCTGAGCGATGGGCTCCACTTGTTCACTGGAGTTAGAGCCGGTGCGTTGGAGACGATGTTCTCCTACCATCTTTTCTGCAGAAATCAAGGCAAACTCAGAGATGCAAACCCCCCTACCTGGCACGCTAGCTGTCGGGGGATGAATTCCACAAGCGGGGATCCGGAGGGACCCCCTTTGAGATTCGGCTGGGAGGATGATTCTGAATTTACCTCGTATGTGAAATAAATGAGAGTAAATAAGACGTAGGAGGGATGGATGATCGGATACTAGGGGAAATAAATGCTTCGGGGATTTTAGACTGGTTTGGCCCGCACGGAGTGTAATACCCTACTCCTATGTGTATGCTATAAATGCACTGGAAATGCCTCTCTGAGGATATCTTGTGTTACAAGGGTTTTTGTCTAAGTCTAGAGCTTCGTGCTTCTTATTCTTCGTTAGCTTGTCTCGGTCCTGAGGAAGCCGTTGTTTTCTGTGAGGTCTCTCCTCACCGTCGGGACGCGCCGCTTCCTTTTATACCGTTGGGGGGGGGGAGGGTTGGCGTGCCCAGAAAGGAAGGCACGAGTTCCAAGGCACTATAAATGGAAAGCAACTATCATGGGCTGCAGTTTGATGTGACGGGGGGGGGGGGGTTGAAAACGTGCCCCCATTCGGTCATGTTGTCATCATCCCGCTTTTTAGCGGGTGCAGCGGGGAGGGCCCACCGGACAACTACCAAGCAACCCCGCGTGCTCGCCCGGTCAGAGCGAGCCTGACACACCAGGGCGGCAGGCAATATGCCTCGAGCCCTGCGACGATATCACGACACGCGACGGATGACACACGATGGGACCCGCCGTATTAAATATCCCCACGCCTCTCTGCCAAGCAGTGGTAGGGACAGACAGTAGGCGTGTGAGGAGTGGTTGGAAGTGACAGACCACGCTCCCTCTTAAATGCAACATCGAGCCTCTCACCAATTGACACCTCACCGCTGAGCCCTTGTGGGGACCACCGGCGAAGGACTTCTCAGGTCCACGGGGGACTGTGAGTGCTCAGGGACTACTGTTCATAGCCCCGAGCACTCTCTCCCGGATATGCCCTTTCTTAGTCCTCGGGGAACTCGGGTACTTGCATGGCCCCGAGTGCCCTCTCCCGGAACTATGTCTGCTCGGGTCACCGGGGAACTCGGGTGCTCGGGGACCACCGTTCATGGCCCCGAGCGCCTTCTCCCGGAACTTGTACTTCTCGGGTCCTCGAGGAACTCGGGTAGTCAGGGACCGTTGTTCATGGCCCCGAGCACCCTCTTCCGGAACTTGGTCTTCTCGGACTGTCCTGACCTCGGGACTCGAGGACCCCTGGTTCCCATGTCACCGACAGTATTCGTTTGACAAATCATTGAGTATTTTGCTTACGTCTCAATCCCAAAAACTCAGATATGGTGAAAAAGAACCTCGAGTATTTGGATTCCTTTTACACCCTTGTTGGCGTGAATTTTTATTTTTTTAGCTTTTTTGAGAAACATATTTTACAAATAAACCTTTTAAGAAAAGATATCTAGAAATTAACTCTTTTCACGGAGTCATGACCTTTAACGTTATAGGTCCATTACACGACGCCACCGAACTTGACATCGTTATATGCCACGGCTATTCGCTTGTTATCCTTGGCTGATGAGGCAAAGCACAACACGTATGTAAATGGTGGCGTCACCATATTTGAGGTAAAAATGAAAAAAATAAACAATATACGTCACCGTATTTGCTAAAAGAGACAATATATTAATGTATTTATAAATCTAGCGCTCGTGTTTGGTACTCAAATTTCGAAAAAACTTGAAACAGTAGGTCCGGGCCATATTCGGCACCGAATATGGACAACAGTGCTATATTTGGTATCTCATGTACCAAATATAGCACGGCCTGTTGCCCGATCACGTCATGTCTCTGCTTTTGGCGCGCGGTGATTTCGGTACCTGAAGTGCTGAATACAGTGGACACTGTTGTATTTGGTACCTCATGTGCCGAATACAATGGGGCCGATCTTTTTTCAGTGTTTGAGGTACCGAATTCGGGCTTTTGGATTTTGAGGTGTCGAATGCATGTGCTAGATTTACAAATACATTGATATGTTATCTATTTAGCAAATACACCGACATATGTTATCTATTTTTTTATTTTTTCCTCATATTTGAGGTTGTGCTATGTACAAAGAAAAATACCAAGTACGGCAGAGCTACACAGCGCCATATATAATGGCGTCGAACTTACATACTACGGCGCCGTACACGGCGTGCTGGCAAATAAGGTTTGAGCATATGCCAAACACTACAGGTCTACACTTTCCATTAATTGATTCTGTGTAACTTGTACGCTTCAATTGCAGTGTGTAGTTGATCTTTCTTTTCTTGGAGTCATACACCACAGGCCTTCCTCTTTCGCCTACGCAGAGGGAGTTGGTACTGCACTCGACTGTGCACTCGATTGCAAAGATCACAGCAGACCTGTGGTGTATGACTCCAAGAAAAGGAAGATCAACTACACACTGCAATTGAAGCGTACAAGTTACACAGAATCAATTAATGGAAAGTAGGATATACACAAGGAGCACCGGAGCTTACCATAAGACGCGTCAGATTTTAACGAAGACAGGATCTAGAAGCAGCAACACAACACGAACCACAAACAATAAAATGCAAGTGTCCTTCGACTGTAACATCCTTCTGTTGCTGCCGGCTCATAGGATCCAGCCACTCGTCTGCTTCCGGGCGCTCTTCTTTGGCTTCGCCGGGCACAGCACGACCTTCTTCTTCTTTGGCTTCGGCGGGCACAGCACGACCTTTATGGCGGAGTGGACCACCGCCTTCACGGGGGCAGTAGCTTTTTTCCATCCTACCGGATAGTGTTCGGCCAAAAAATGCTATCCTACCAAATTTTCTCATCCATTTACCACTTAAACATTGCTGAAATCCGGTTTCTGTAATATTTTCGTTTATAAACAGTAAACATGAGCTAAAAAAAAGTGCAAAAAAATGTGTCGATTTTTTACATGTTCTACAATTCATAAGCAAGCCATTTTAACTGGATTCATTAAAAATCTTGTGTAGAATTCAAACTAAATTTTTTTAAAATAAACTATTTTTTAACTTCTAGCAATTTTAAGTCATCACAAAATTCCAAAACATATGCAAAAATTCACTAATATTCCTCTAATGTGATGTAATAATTTATAAAATTATATCTCACCCTAGATTATGAGGTGAAAAAGTGACTAATAAATAGGTATTACAAAGTAAGTCAGTTTTTCACCTTATAATATAGGGTAGGAGATAATTTTATAAATTATTATTTCTCATTAGAGGAATATTAGTGAGTTTTACTAGATTTTTTAGAATTTTGGTGAAGACTTCAAATTTTTTTAGTGAATCTAGTTAAAATGGATTTCTTATGAATTATAGAGCATGTACAAAAATCGATATATATTTTTGCACTTTTTTTAGCTCATGGTTACAATTCACAACGAAAGTTACTATGTATGATGGAAACCGGGTTTTAACCGTGTTTGAGTGGCAAATAGTCAACAAAATTTGATAAGATGACATTTGGACGAGCGCCATGAAAAAGTTATTCTCTTAGTTCCATGGAGAAATCACCATTAGAACCAGATGCAACAAGCCAGAAAACGAAACAGGGGTCAAATTTCCAACAGTTAAGTCGGTGTGGCATTTTGTTTTCACACATTCGATTTCGCCGATTTTTCGGCCGGTTTTTAGGTCTTTGGTCAGGACAACTCAGATATTCAGTGTTATGTACTTTGTACTAAACTACTAACAACATCAATAATGTTGCACTATTGATTAGTGATTACTACCAAAGTACTTCTGCTACTACCAACTAGTTGTGAGCAGTCCATACCCATACCATACCTGTTGCGTTTTGGAGCTGCATTCTATGTAGGCTGCTACACCTATCATCCTCTTCAGCTCCTCGCCATGTTCAAGAACAGAACAGGAAGAAATCAAGAGTCCTCTTGTCCTGCAAATGGCCAACCAAACTGTTTTAAGAACAACACAATTTTCTTGTACCATCAGAAAAACTGAAACAGGCTCCAAGGCATATTATCCTATTATGCAGCTAAAATTGTAGCGAGTACTACCTTTCTAATCACCTAATTACTCCTAAAATAGCAGCATAATCTGAATATATTGTGGGCCTTCCTGATCATTTGCTCTAGATTACGAGTTTTCAAGAAATGAATAAGGACATTAAGGAGGGACTATCTGGCACAAATAATCAGGAAACTCACAATCTTGCTGCTGCTTGGGAAAACCATGACACCTCTTACTAACATTCAGGTAACCGAAGAAATGTTTCAGAACACCAAACATCATATACTAAAGGTCAGCCTACATACCAGTGGTATCCCAGAGGTCGAGGTTTACTGTGTTGCTGTTGACGACGACGTTGGCGCTAAAGTTGTCGAATACCGTGGGCACGTAATCTTGTCATCACCCCGCGCGACCAAGGACAAGCACGGCTCGGCTCCTCGCTGCGGCAGAACGGAGCGGCGGCAACCAAGAATCAAACTGACCGTGGGGAAGGTGTTGCTGGTGTAGGAGATGTGCATGCAGGTCGGTGACGGACGGCGCCATCGCCAACCGTCACGCACTTGATGAACCTCGCCGTGCTCATCGTCCTTGTCTTGTTTTTTACGATCTATGTTCTAACTTCACGATACGACAAGACGAGGCCTACTGAGTGGTTCAACATCTACAATCACATCTAGTGAGGATGGAGCCGTTAGGTCCCTCTGGCGACAGGGGAGGCGACTCGCCAAACCTCTCCTCTTCAGCCCCAAATCTCCCTTCGCCCCCTCCATTTCCTTAGATCCACCTCAAATCTGCTAGCTTGTTGTTCTTTCACTCTAGATCCACCAAGTTTTGCAAGGTTTTCCGTTTGCTACTACCTTCCCGGAGGCCCCCAACCTGCTGCTGGGTACGGCATCATGCTCTTCGACCTCCGGCGATTTTGACCCCTTTGTTACTGGTCAGGGAGGCAATGCGGCTATCAAGAGTCTTCCGGCCACTCCGCATCGGTCCCCGCCCTCGTGCAGGCCCATTAGCAAAAGTTGTCACGCCCCAAAGCATTCATGGCACCGAGGGAGACAAGTCGCGGCCGAGATCATCCCCCAATGGTACCCCGGCGGGAAGTAGCTTGCTGAAGTGACAGGATAGTGATTCTATAGTACAGGAGCAGGATCTTCCACAAGATCTCCTCTGCTTTCAATGGGATCTCAAAGCTGGAGTGTAGCCTATTGAATTGCAGGAATCCAAAGCCGGCCTTTCCATGCCTTAGTCCAGCTCTGGGTGTACTCAACTTTCAATCCGTAATGGTATCCTCATGCTAGGATAGGTCGCTCATCGGGCTAGCAGCAAGGCTATTCTTCCTACTAGATCATCAAGGGCTTCCGCTCGAGGGGCTCGAGGCTCAGTCCCAGAAGTCATTGAAGAGGGTTGGTGCTTGGTGCGTCCATCGCATTTGTGGAGAAAATCTGGTTCCAATTCAATACCCCATCCTTCGGCAGGTGTTTCTCTTATGGCGCGGGATTTGTAGGACATGAAGAAGGCCTTCTTAAAGAGAGTCCAAGGAAAGTGCCTTAATTATTTTTCCCCAGATCACAGAGTTGCAGAGTGCTGGGAGCCTCCACGGTGTTGGAAATGTAGGAAATTCGGCCACCAGTCCTTTGAGTGTTCAGTCATTTCCACTGCTGTGGCCAAGAGTACCCCATCTGCATCTTCATCAAGAACCTTTCCAACTCCACAACAGTCACGACTTTCCTATAAAGAGGCCCTGTTAGGGAGTTCCTCCGTGCAAGCCTCTCTCCATTCTCCCTCCTAGCAAGGTGTTAGTGATCAGGTGTCCATGGTTGCCTTCCCTAGAGATCCAACGGCCAAGCCTATTGAGGAGGACGTGATTATTTTGGCGACCAGCATCGTGTCGTGCTGAATGGAGACGCTGTTAGATCATATTGCAGTGTGCTGGCTAGCTGGGAATAGGCCAGACATCGAGGCTTACCAGCTCACCGACGCGCTTGCGGTGGAGTTCCTCTTCGCCATGCACGGGTGCCAGGTGGTCAAGCACCACCTGGAGGACTTCCTCATTATCTTCAGCAACCGCCGGAAGTGTGATGAGGTTGTTTCTTCGTATAGGCTGCTCTACCATGGGAGAGACTTCCGCTTTGTGAATTGGTCTGAGCGTAGGTATGCCGAGGGCATCCACTTTGATTTCCATGTTCGCTTGTGGATTGAGGGCCTCCCGGCCCATTGTTTCTTTAAGGAGATCGCAGTTTAGGTTATCGGCAAGTGTTGTGCCATTCATTATGTGGAGGAACACTCTCGCAGAAGGGAGAGGACCAGGACATATGATCTTTGGGCGTGGTGCAAGAACTCGAGCCAGATTCCAAAAATTGTCTGGCTCACCGTCATGGAGGGAGACCGTGAATTTCCTTCACCTGACATCCCTCTTCCCCAAGTGCTGATTTGCTATGATCAGCCGTCTTGTCAAAAGAGGGGCAAGACATACCGCTGCTTCATTCACTTGGAGGTGATCCATGACGTTTCCTTCCTCACCGACATCCCTCCAAGGGGGTCGGGTGAGGCGAGGCGCTAGGAGTGGCTCCTGGACTGGAGCTACGGTTTGCTCGATGACGGCGTGGTTGCTCCTCTTGCTCTGCCTTCAAGATCGTGTCATGGTGACAACAGGCTAAGGTGTGGCCGGGAAGATGATGCCGATGAAGATGAAAACAGGAGGGGCACGAGGCGGCACCATAGTCGATCCCTACGATCCTGGCTGTCGAGGTCGTGCCAAGACTCGCGGGCCTTCTCTCGGGGCCATGTTGATCGGGGCTACCAGGGGCGTCGCCAAGATGGTTATGGCCTGCGAAGAATTGGGGCCCTGTCCCCCAGACGCAGCCCCATCCACAATCGGTGCAAGCAGATGGGTGGGCAAACAAGAGGAAGTGCCAAGTCTTCTCCTCGAAAAGTTTGGTTCGTATCGCCCATCGCGTCCTACCTAGCACATGCATCAGGTGAACCTGAAGAGTTTTAGTCTTCCCAGTTCCAGGATGATTTGGTTTTTCTTGGTCACATGGAACATTTCTCAGTTGAGTTTTTTGACCCGATGTTGGACGAGTGCCTTTTAGTGCCCTCGTTGCAGGACTACCGTTCCAATAGCCGTGTGTCGACTCCGTCATAGTGACTACCCCAACTTTGGAGCTGGTCCTGCCTTCCTCAGGGTCCGTTGTGGCGTCCTAGACCTCTCTTCTGGAACACGTGGATGGTCCGGTCGTGGTGTCTGGGACTCCTTCATTACAGCGTGTAGGCCTATTAGGCGACAACTCTGCATCACCTAAAGGCAACATCTCTGCACCACCGGACCTCCCTCCGCTACTTGATCTGCAAGGGACAAAAACCAACAAACCCTTCGAGGTACAAGAGACGGACACCTTTATCCACCAAATAACTAGGCCTCTTGCTTTACCGCTTATTGCCCAGACTCCTGGTTTGCCAAAATCGCCAATGGATCGCCTAAAAAAATTCATTAATACCTTCCTTAGTCCAGTCAGAAGTAGCGAGCGTCTAAAGCTGAGAACCTCCTATGGCAAATCTTCCATGCAGCTAGCCAGTGAGGTTCTCATGAAGAAGGGTGTCCTTCTCTTTGACAATCAATCTTTGGCGAACTCGCATGTGCAGAAATTTGAGCAACATTTGGGAGAAGCCATCATGCTAGCCATTACAGCACTGGCCAACAATGGCAATCATGGCAAGAAGAAAAAGAAGGCCTGAAACAAGAAGGTGGCTCCAATGGCTCCTACAGCAACTAAGAGGATGGCAGAGGCCTAGTGACCTGTTGCCTTGCTTGCAAGTCGTCTTTCAGAGGTTGTTCCAATGTGATCCCAGTGTTTTAGAGTTATGGTCATGTCCTGTAGTTGTTTCTTTAGTCTGATTGCCATCAAGAGGAGTCCTGGTTATGGGGTGTATGTTGCCTTAGCTTCGTTGTTATTGCGGCCATTCTCCTCCAGCTCCTTGTGGAAGTTGGCTCGTCATCAGCTAGTGTCTGGTGTTCGTTAGTCCTGCAGTAATCGGTTGTGCTTGGTGTTCATGTGTTTGTTGTACTCATTGTTCTTGTTGTGTTCATTGTGCAAGTGCTCATTGTGCTGCTTGGCCACCAACAAGAAGCTGTGCTCCCTGTGCAAGTGCTCAAGTGTTGTTCAGTTACATCCTCTCTATTATCTATGTACCAGTCGCCAAGTTTTGTTCCTCCATGTCGCAAGCCAATTGTAAAATCTTATGCTGGAATGTCCATGGCTTAAATGCACCAGCGAGAAGAGCGAGTGTGCGCCTTATAGTGGAAACCTATGGTGCGATGATTGTCTGTTTGCATGAAACAAAGATCACATTGTGGACAGTACAGTTGGTCCTTGAAACCCTAGGACCCCATTTTGGCCAAAACTATGCATGTCTACCATCTCAAGGCACCGCTGGGGTCATTCTATCAGCCTGTTCCGACTCCTTTTCCCTTTCAGACACCAGATCCACTATGTACAAAATCTCCGCCAACATCACAATGCAGAATGACAATAGCTCTTGGTCCTTGACTAGGGTATATGGTCCCTAACTAGAGGATGATAACTTGTCTTTTCTGCAATAATTACCGGACCTCTGTTGGATGATTTACGAGGACTTCAATCTAATTTATAAAATGGAAGACAAAAGCAATCCAAGAGTGAACAGATCAATGATGCAAAATTTCTGAGATGCCCTGGACAAGCTTTAGCTCCATGAAATGAAACTAAATGGTAGGAAGTACACTTGGCAAACCAGGTGAACTCATTCCTTGTTGTTCATGCTTCCTTAGATGGATTACTATTAAATTCTTGTGATGTTTTATTGCTTAGGAACATGGGAGAAGCACCAAAACCTTACCCAGACGCTACCCCTCGAAGGTCAAGTCTACTCGGACTTGAGGTTGAGCTCTAGTCGTGGTCGTGATCGAAGTCGTGGTCATGGTCGAGTTGCAGGACAGCACGTCAGTAAAACGGGCATAACTCTCTTATACAAAGTTTGTTTTAGGTAATCTTGGACATTCTGGAAAGCTTACGACAAGCCCTTTTCAATGGATATGAGCTCGGCCAAATATTCATTATAGTTTTGTCAGAGTCAAAGATATAAGGTACCATACCATTGTTTTGGACCTTGTTGGGTCTTGTAATCGTGTCGGGGTCAGAGTCCAGGTTGTGCACGCCTCTTTTCATGGCTGCATAACCCTGGGCTGACCTCCTCATGTCCCCCCTATATGTACACAGTAGCTGTCATAGTTTAGGGTTGGATTTTGCTTAGATTATTCTGTTTTATACAGTTTCACCGCTTGTTCAATTTGTAGAACCCCAACTCGAGTACTTCATTAGTAATTAGAAATATTCATATTACATCTACCTATTCTTGTTTGTGTTCTGGATTCGCTTGTAGAAAAAGCCTTCTTGGCAAGGTCAACTGCGTCTTGGCACGGTTGATAATCATGGAGTAGTGGTGTAGTGGTTGCGAGGTTTCTCGATCTGTTATGTTCAGAGCCTTTGGATCATCAACGTCGAAACTCCACCAATCAACTTATCATACTACCTTTCAGAAGATTGGGCAAATGCACATCACTTGTGTACTCGAGCGACCTAATGCTCAAGCTCCACATAAAGTTTACCCGCCTACATAATGATCTGCGCAACTGGAAGCACAAGACAATTAGGGATACTAGACTAAGGCTGACTGTTGCACAAGAGGTGATTCTGAGGCTGGACCAGGCGAAGGAAAAACACAATCTGTCGACATATGAAATTGAATTCAGGAAATTCTTGAAAAGCAAAGCTATTGCCCTGGTGGCCATTGAAAAGATCCACCTGAGGCAACACTCGCGCCTCACATGGATTCGAAAAGCTGACACAAATTCAAAAAATTTCAAGCTAAGAGCAAATGAAAGGAAGAGAAAGAACTTTATCCAAAAAATAGAAACATAGACAGGCATGACTATCACTAAGGAGGCAAAGGCAAAATAATTACATGTGTACTTCATCAGCCACATTGGGACGACAAGAGACAGGTTGGTGGGCCTTAACTGGGAAGCTTTGCAATACTCCCAGTATGATCTCAGTGAACTGGAAGACCCCTTTGAGGAAGAAGAGGTGCAATTCACTATTAGATCTCTCCCATCTGAAAAATCACCGGGACCTGATGGCTACATTGGTCTATTCTACAAAACTTGCTGGCACATCATCAAGCAGGATATCCTTGCCACTCCGCGGGCCTTTTTTGATTTGAGATGTGCCAATTTCCACCTCCTAAATGATGCAAATATCATTATGCTTCTGAAAAGGGATGGTGCTTCAAAGGTAATGGATTACATGCCCATAAGTCTCATCAACAGTTTCTCAAAGATCGTCTCCAAGTTGCTTGCCAATAGACTGGCACCTCGCTTAAACGAGATTGTGTCGAGGAGCCAAAATGCTTTCATCAAAACAAGGTGCATCCATGACAATTTCATTTATGTGCATGGCGTCATACATGAACTGCATAGGTGAAAGGTTGCATTCCTATTTCTAAAATTGGATATAGCAAAGGCCTTCGACTCTATAAGTTGGCCTTACTTGCTCAAGGTCCTCGACATGCTGGGCTTTGGAGTCCGTTGGAGAGATTGGATTTCACAGCTCTTGGCCACTATTTCCTTGTGAGTAATGCTAATTAGGGAGCCTGGAACTAATATCAACCATGCAAGAGGCCTTTGGCAGGGTGATCCCCTATCTCTGATGTTGTTAATCATTGCAATTGACCCACTGCAATGATTGTTTCAGCTGGCCATAGACAAGAAGCTCCTCTTGACAATCCTCCACAGGAAGGCAAATCTTCGTTGCTCTCCGTATGCTGATGATACGGCCTTGTTCTGCAAACCTGATAGAGATCATACAGGCCTTCGAGAACACCTCAAGTCTGATGACAAATTTTATAAGGACTAAAATTTTCCCGATTAGATGCGACGATGCCCAGCTTGCGAACATCTAAGAGGTTTTTCCCAGAGCAATCAAGATTTTCCCCTGTCGGTATCTTGGTCTTCCTCTCCATACAAGAAGAGTAAAAAGGGTACACGTGCAACTAGTTTTGGACAAACTCAGGGATCGGCTTCTAGGATGGTGAGGAAAATATTTCTCCCTAGCCGGTAGAGAGGTTTTGGTAAAATCCGTCCTGTCCTCCCTTCCCACCTACCATTTGACGGTCTTCCCTCTGCAAAAATGACTCCAACGCTAAATTGACCGCATTAGGAGAGCCTTTCTTTGGAAAGGTGAGGAACCTGAGCACATAAATGGTTCACACTCTTTAGTAAATTGGAAGGTGACAGCCATGCCTAAAGAGCTGGGGGGATTGTGGATCTTGGATTTAGAGCACTTTGCTAGAGCTCAGAGAGTCTGATGGCTTTGGTTTCGTTGGGTGGACATGGAAAGACCTTCGACTAGGTTACTTCTGTGTGACATAATGGATCAACACCTTTAGGTTTCTTGTGGCAATGGGAGAAAAACCGCTTTCTGGCAAGACAGCTAGCTCAACGGGGTGGCACCAAGGGTGATTGCCCCAGACCTCTATAAGTTGGCAAAATGAAAGCTTTGAATGGTGCACGAGGAGTTACTAAATGATAGTTGGATCACCAATCTACGCCCTCTTACAACGAGGGATGAGATAGCCCAGTTCATTGAATTATGGAACATGTTGCAACAAGTGCATCTCCAGGAGGATTTAATGGACCAAATTCTTTGGCGATAGACTGAAGGGGGAGTATACGATTTGCGGAGTACTTACAACATAAAATTTGTCAGAGCTTCCAAGCAATACAATATGAAGCCTGTGTGGACGGCACATGCCGAGCCAAAATACAAAATGTTTGCTTGGCTTCTCGTGCAGGGGAAGATTCTGACGGCGAAAAATTTGGAGCAGAAGGGATGGCCACATACATAGCTTTGTTCTCTGTGTCACTCCGCAAATGAGGACGTCACCCACCTTGCAAAAAAAAAATGTTCATATATGAATCAAGTGTGGTGCTTTTTATCTCTTTGGTTTGGTTGGAGCGACCTCCCTACTCTAGCTGACCATATGAGTGTCCGCTCATGGTTGCGACACGCACGTATCAAGATTGCAAGGGAAGGCAAACGGGAGTTCAACGGAGCTGTTTTGTACTTTTGGTGGAACGTTTGGAAGGAAAGAAATTGATGCATTTTAGATGGGAAATCGCTGGACCCAGAAGCGGTGGCAAGTTTGGTGAAAATGAACATTGATCAAAGGAAGAGGGTGCGGTTGGAGTAGTCTTTGTCATTTATTTTTGGCGCTGCCTATTGTAGTCTTTAGTACCTCCGCATGTCGTGTCCTTGAGGTAGTGCTTCCCTTATGAGTGTGCCGCTACCCCTGCTTAGTTGATTGATTCTTGTCGGTGTAAAGAATAGTGGGGCCCCCTCGCGGGCGGACCCACGCTGGTAAGATATCAGCAGGTGCTGAATGCAACATTTTATCCGGAACCGTGGTCATCCCACATGACCAGTCAGTAACTGCGCGACCAGCCAGCGACCATGCAATCAGGATCTCCGACCAAGCTCTGCGACTAGTCCCCAGTCGCAGGAGCAAACCCCACGACCAGTCTCCTCTGGTCGCGGGGTAGGTATGTGTCTAAACAGTCTAATCATAATAAATACTTTTTCACTTGAATATTTCCCTTCCCCAGGTCCTCTTTCTGGTTGTCCATGGCGTGGTCAGCGTAGAGCTACCGTGTCCTGTCCTGTAGCATTAAATGCTACGAGACAGCCTGCCGGGCGTAGCAGAAGGTCTTTTGCAGGTGCGCAGGTGGTGCGTGGGGACGGGACAGGACAGTCCGGGCGACTGGGATGATGAATGCGGTGGAGCAATGGGACATGCTCTGTAGCGCCATAGAGCAAATAGGATATGTCTGCTCTTAGTAATGATGGACCTAGGTGAGAAGCTCTAGCTATGTTTTGACTCACGAGTAAATCCTCTCTCTCTCTCTAATATATAAAGGGAGGAGTGCTAGGCTTGTAGAGGGATCCGGAAAAAGGGACCTGGAGAGGAGAGAGGCCGAGAAGAAGGCTGGGCAAGAAGATCATCTATAACCAACTTAGACCAAAGAAGAGAATACACAAGATGTAGGGCTATTACCCTAATAGGGGCCTGAACCTGGATAACCCCCTGTGTTCTTGAGTTGCACATACACAAACAGATTCAGCAGAATCATCTCGAACAAAGATTACCCACCCACTGTCCAACAAACCCCGGAATCACTGTCAGGGATCTACCCTCGACATTTGGCGCGCCAGGTAGGGGGGCGTGTTTCTAAGTTTAGGATTCAAGTTGTTGTAAGGTGTTCTTCGTTTGGTACGACCCAGATAGAGCCAATACGTCCCAAACACAGGACATCGGATCAGGATCTAAAGGCTCTGGGAGGCAGCAGAGGCATCCATTCTCCTGACACCAGGGAGAGCTCACGGACCGCAAGCTCTTGGGGAACGGGTTTCTTCGGTGGCAGCCCCACTAGGAGGATTGCTCACCGTGCCAGGACTGCCACCCCCAACCCTGTGATGTGAACCAAAACCATCGGGCAGGTATGATTCGATCCGACAAAAGAATATCGGGGAACTAATTGCGTGTGTCGTTTCTTCGAGCAGGTTCAACCCAAGGACGAATAGAAGGGTCTACACCTCGAACATTGGGCACGAGTAACGACCACTTCCCGTAGGGTACTAGTAAGGAAGGCAGCTTACCAGAGTCTCAGAAAGATAACCCTCTCCCTTTCCCTATACTGACCACCCTTCGATCAGAAGGGGGAATCCTTGTTCTACCTTGCAGGATTTCAAAGGGTCACGGACGCGGTACTGGTCGCTAAGCGAGGCATGCTTCCCCCGACCAAGAAGGAGCAAGCACAATACCATGCATCGTCAGGTACATGGTTCAATTCCATTTTTTCCAGTTATTAAGTACGAAGCGGAGTATGATGGCCTCTTAGCCGGAACACGAGCATCACTCGCACGGGGAAAAACACCTACTAGCGATGTAGGACTCGCTACTAGGTGTAACCCCATCGCCAAGGGGTTTTCAGTACTCGGACCGGACGATGGCGACATATCTCTCCGAAGTGAGAAAGCTAGAGCAACGCTCCATCAGCTAGGAAGTCACACACATCCCTTGCAAGGACTTCTTCCCGAGCTGATGGGCTGGCCCGTATAGCCTCTTCTTGCGAACCTATCCCAGTCGGAGTCTTTGACAAAAAGACTCACACGGCCACCCACTGCAATATCGGGCCGAAGCAAAAGGGATGCTCCGCTTGGAAATGGAACACCAGAGGCAGCACCTTTGGAGGCAACGCCTCCCTCGGTGCCGTAGACCTCGGGTGGCTATCATGTGGTCGCCCTGCTTAATTTGGGTACAACCTGGATGGATCAGATCTCGGAATACCTTCAGAATCAAGCAACCCCTGACGACGATGTGTCAGTAGAAAAGGTTACGCGGGCACCCGCGAAAATCTTCCTTGGTAGAGGGATGCCTCTACCACCAAGGGAGCAATGACCTTTTACTAAAATACATCGTTCAGGAAGGGGGAGCACAGCACTCCCTAACATCCTCGGAGGCAGACGCGGAGGCTGGACCTCCCACCTCCCTCCAGGATGCTTGCGAGCAGGTGAAAAGGTGCGAGTCGTGTCAGCACCACAATAGGAATACCAACCTACCAGCCTAGGCACTGCAAACCATACCGCTCTCTCAGCTTTTCGCTGTTTGGGGGCTGGACGTCGTGGGACCTTCTCTAAAGCTCTAGGTAGTCCTAAATTCCTAACTTCAGGCACGGCCGTGACCACCACACGCGAAACTAGTCGCATGTCACTGACGACCTTCGGTTTCCCGACCTCACGCGGTCAGGTTTGCCGGGGTGGTCGGCTGCCGATCATGCAGCTCGCGGAGCGCCAGCTCTGTGTATGAAGCTGCTCCAAGATGAGACTGTTTGTCTATTTTACAGGACCTTCCGGATGAGCATGGACATGACTTGTAAGTTTTTCCAAATTAAAGTAATTAAACTCTTTATGTTACAGGTTTCCATGGACAAACGCGGTCTCCCCCCAAGTTCTGAGATTTGTTTAGCCCGCTCACTCGTATTGATGGGATGAGATCCAAAGCTAACCCGCTCGCACGATGACAGGGTAAAGGTGCCCGAGGGTTAACGACCACAAGGCTACAAGTCCTAAATCAGGTCGAGCGCTAGTCATCACTGAAAGGCTCGTCGTGCTAAGGGTCTCCCCTAGCACTAGGAATATTGCTTGCATGCAGGGTAAAGGCGCCCGAGGGTTAACGACCACAAGTTCGCAAGTCCTAAATCGGGTCGAGCGTTGGTCACCACCGAAAGGCTCGTTGTGCTAAGGGTTTCCCTCAGCGCTAGGAATGTTGCTCGTGAGCGGCTTGATGCGATCCTCCCTAAGCGATACAGGCACTCCGAAGGCTATTCATCATCCAAACACGGAGAAGACCCACATAAAAGCCAATGCTTGTCATTACAAAGCCCGGGGGCTGGTTCCAAACAAACCTACGACATTCATCCTAGGACCCAAAAATACCCTAAGAGGGTCGAACCGGATGGTCCAAAGACAGGAACGAACGGCATACAAAAATGAATCAGGCCGGGCGCCGAGTTCATCTGCGGTCATCCGAGTACCGTCAAAACTGACGCCGACTGCCGGCAAGAGGTCCAGGTCGGGGAAGTGGTCGCTGATGCAGGCAAGAGGGCCAGGCAAGCGCCGGAGACTCTGACCTCGAAAAGATGGTCTCCGACGGTCTCGTGAATCCTCTGCTCAATGCCACCTGCCTCCTCGGAGGCTGCCAGAAACCACTCGATATGACCGGTCATTATGTTCCCAGGGGTCGAATGAACCTACACCCCGGCGGACCGAAGCAACGAGTCAAAAGGGGTAAAAGCTTGGCTGAGTTGGTCGTAGAACGCCACTCGCCGCTTGTCGCTCTCCTTGGTTAGTTGCTCGAGTTCTTTTCGCATCACATAGAGATCTTCCCGGCAGCGACCAAGGCGGTCATAGAACTCCTCCCTCTGTTGGACGATTTCCCTTGTCGCCCATTCTAGGTCCCTCTATGCCCCGAGTAACTCCTCTCGGTAGGCTAGTCAAAAAATAGAGCGTAAGCCACACTGGTGTCAGCCGGTCGAACCCTACTTGTGTAACCTAGGACCATCATGTGGTGCGAGTGGTCGGTGCAACGCACCTTGAAGGTCGCTCGAAGTACTCGCTCGCTCAGCCACGAACCCACGCACACGTTTGGCCGCCACCTCCAAGGATTGTCAGTCGGAAGGGTGGTCGACGGATATGATCGGGGATTCAATGAGGGCTTGGGGGGCCAATCAGCGTGGGTGGTGGGTCGGTTCGGACGAAAGGCTTGGACACTTCGGGAACTCTACGACCACAACGACACAATCTTGTCAGGAAACAAAGGCGTGGGGGCTCCATTCAAAAAATGTTACATAACAAAAGGTTACAATTGAGTTTTTTACTCCTCAGCGGCCTCCACCCAGAAGATGGACATCAAGTAGTCCACCGCCCCATGGCACTCCCGCTGAAGTCTCTCCTTGACTTCTGGACCGGCAACCGTAGCCCCTTCCTAGACCAAGTCTAGGTCGAAGTTGGGGTCACTACTGCGGTAGCACCGGAAGATATACTCGGCAGTTGCCCTCACCGCCTGTGAAACCTCCTCCCCGCCCCTCAATGTCAGGGTGGCAAGGAGCTAAGAGAAGTGCTCCGCAGGGACCTGGAGGGCATAGGCCTCAGGCTTGGGTGGTGCGGTCATCCTTCGGCTCAAATACCCCTAGCCTGAGGCTACCCAGGGGATCCGCCAATGCTCCAAAGACTTCCCGAAAATTGTTGAGGGTAGTACGCTCATCCTCCTTGAGCTGGGAGCGCTCGGCGGCCAGCGCGGCTTTCTCTTGGGGGAACTCACCGCACCTCCTCTGCATCTCGGCCAGCTGCTTCTCCAGCTTGGTGGATATGCTGGTCATTGTCTCCTTCTCTTCAACTAGTTTACGGACAGCGGTCGGGAAATGGCCAACCCACGAGAGCAAGTCAGGAGTCAAAATAGACTCCTCGACCGAGCCCATGGGGCTTGGAGCCGCCGTCGATACGCCGAGGGGCAAGGCCAACGCTGGTAGAGGCACCGGGGTATCAGGCCGGGGCACCGTCAGGGAGGTGGCTGTGGCAATCGCGGCGGCACGGCGCAAGATGGCCGTGCCATAGCCGAGAGCGGGGGCCGTTTCCACGTCGCCGACAAGGACATGTGTCGATTACTCCAGAATTGAAATCATGGGAAAGAAACAGATGGGTAGTTAACGAGCTCTTTATATTGCACAAGCAATCCTTGAACGGAAGACTGCCTGTTTGTGATGGAAGAAAGGGCCTGTTCATAGCTAGTCCTCTCCCGTTCAAGGAGAAAGAAGGAACGAGACCCTCTAAGAAAAATAAAGCAAAGATTACGATCTCCCCCTGGCGGGGAGCAGGAACATCTCCCCCAGGGCAATATCCGGAGGACAGACGACGCAGAAGCAGTCGATTCTCATACATCTGCTTCAGCTTCTTGGTGGTGCACTTGGACTTGGGAAAGTTGACCTCCATTCCGGTGCACGACGCCATGGGGATGTAGTGATGGTTGTTTAAACGACTCTGGTGGGGGCTGATGGCGGAGGTATCTAGTACAAGAGCTCGGGTGGCGGAGAGATTTTTGGGGCCTTTTGTCCTCCCATTTATAGGACCGACTCGGTTCCATCGCCCTGGCTCCCGAGGATCCGTCTGGGGAACCCAAATTCCCTCGAAATCCCGTGTCCATTAAAGTTTTCTCTCTCCCACGATTCTCTCCCTTGCGCACGCTTCGCTAATTTCTCTCTCCCACTATCCTTTTTTCTATGAACGATTAACCTCCCCTCAGGATACGGTTTTCTGGACTAACCACGAAAGTGGACTGTATCGCTGATCACTCACCGGGTGAACTCATGTTCACCTAGGGCCCAAGTGGTTCGAGTAGGTTCAGCCACGACCATCTGACAAACTATTCAGTCCGCCGCATCCGCGAAGGAGCTTAGATGCTACTGTCGGTGTAAAGAATAGTGGGGTCCCCTCGTGGGCGGACCCATGGCAGTAAGATATTAGCAAGTGTTGCAAGCCACGTTTTATCCGGAACCATGGTCATCCCGCGCGACTAGTCAGCAACCGCGTGACCAGCCAGCGACCACGCAACCAGGATCTCCGACCAAGCTCCGTGACCAGTCCCCAGTTGCAAGAGCAAACCCCACGACCAGTCTCCTCTGGTCGCGGGGCAGGTATGTGTCTAAACAGTCTAATCACAATAAATACTTTTTCACTTGAGTATTTCCCTTACCTAGGTCCTTTTTCAGGTCATCCACGGTGTGGTCGGCGTAGAGCTGCCTTGCCCTGTCCTGTAGTATTAAATGCTACGAGACGGCCTGATAGGCGTAGTAGGAGGTCTTTAGCAGGTGTGCAGGCGGCGTGTGGGGACAGGACGGGACAGGACAGTCCAGGCGACCAGGATGATGCAGGCGGTGGAGCGATGGGACAGGTTCTGTAGCGCTGTAGAGTAAATGGGATACGTCTACTCTTAGTAATGATGGGCCTGGTGGGAAGCTCTAGCTAGGCCCGGGTCTATGTTTTGACTCACGAGTAAATCCTCTCTCCCTCTGATATATAAGGGAGGAGTGCCAGGCTTATAGAGGGACCCGGATCCGGAAAAAGGGATCTGGAGGGGAAAGAGGCCGAGAAGAAGGCTGAGCAAGAAGATCATTTGTAACCAACTTAGACCAAAGAAGAAAATATACATAATGTAGGGTTGTTATCCTAATAGGAGCCTGAACCTGGAAAATCACCGGTGTTCTTGAGTTGCACATACAAAAACAGATTCAGCAGACACATTCCGAACAAAGATCATGCACCCACTATTTAACATACCCTGGAATCACTATCAGGGATCTACCCTTGACAGTTCTTCTCTGTCGTGCGGTTTCCGGGTGCATGTTGTGTCCTTGGTCGTTTTGGCCGAGGTTTGGTGGTGTTGGATCTCTCTCTTTCTTTAAATAAAACACGGTAATACTCTTGCAGTCATTCTTTCAAAAACAATCTAGTAACTTGCAAACTATTTCAAGTAAGTTTTAGAATTGAAAGTGCCTAGTCTGCTGAGGACATACGAGTAGGACATGAACATAAGATCAATCTTTACATATAAAATACAGGACCGGAAGGATCTGTGCATTTGTTGCCAAGACAGCTTTTGTAAACAAATCGCCCAATCGATGGAGGCTTTACCAATTTTGGTCGCAGAGGTAGCGACACTGTGAAATATACCTACGGCGCCATGAGATGTGGCGTCGTGTTAGAAGCTAGGATATTCCAATGCACATCTCAGGTGGCATACGACGGCACTAAGGAGGATGGCGCTGTACAATGAACCTACCACGCTAGAGGTTCTGGCGCTCCGAAAAGATCTATTTTTAATATAATAATTCTCTAAAGAATATATTTATAAAATATATTTTTAAAAGGACTAAAATATAAAAATTCACTTTATTGGTGCCCACGACAAGAGCTCACATGAATGCACATTGCTCCATGATTGTAATCCTACCCTGCTTGACGAAGAAAATCTCTCTCCAACATGCCTCTACTACAGAAATTATTTTTATAGACGATACGTAACTCGTTTTTATAGGCGTTTAGTATACCCTCCTGTGATTGAAGGTATGCGGAAATGAATGATTTTCACAGACGCAAAATAGACCGTCTGTGAAAATTCATTTTCATTGGTGGTTCATTTAAGGAACCGCCTGTGGAAATCGGTTTCCACAAACGGTTTTTTAAGTGAACCATTTGTGATAATCAGTATTTGAATCAATGTTTTTGTCCAAAAAAGCATAATTTTTTTTTACCCAAGGAACCCCGCGACCGTGCTGTTACGAGTTAATGGTCATGCTATATTTTTTACTATTTTCAGTTTTTACGTTTTATGGGAATCGAACCTGCGACCTCCCTCCCCTCTACTCTCGCGCATGAACCGCCTTACCACCTCACCTATCAAGTAGGTGTGATTGAAACATGATATTTTATCCTTTTAATCTTTTATGTTGAAGATTTTCACAGGTGGTTCTCTTTAGGAATCACCTGTGAAAACCGATTTTCACATGTGATTCCTTAAGTGAATCGCATGTGATAATTACTGTGAACCGCCTTCAGTAAAACGGCCATAGCTTTTGCATACGGACTCTCATTTGGACGTTTTTGGACTCTATGGATATCTACGGAAAATGTTACATCCGTTCCTCCCCAACTTTGTCGGGTTCGGTGATTTTTTCGAGGCCAAAAATGGCTTGAAAGATTGGATTCTTACCCCCCAAAAGTTTCTATATTATTTTCGGAACACACGTTTGTGTACATAGCCATCACCCCTTACATCAAACTTGAGCAAAAATATACTATAGTTCCTATTCTAGTGTTGTTGAGGTGAGAAAAAAATAAGAAAAAATTAAAATAAAAATATCTATGACCATGCTTGATGATATTTGATGCTATAGTTATCACTAGTATTTCTGTAAGCAGGGTCTTGCTATTGATAGTGGGGTCTTTGATCTTCTTCTTCTTCTTCTAGTTTATCTTGCTGAAGATGTTGAAGTTGGTAGTATTCTTTTTCTTCTTTGAGTTTACTTATATTAATAGGATTTATGGTAAAAATAGCATAAATGTGATCGAAACTTATGTGTAAAACTTCAACTGATTATTTAGATATATAAATTATCTTAAATACAAAAGTTTATAACTACAAAGTTGTAGATCATGTCAAGAGCTACAATTTTTATATAAAATTTTTCTCCATTTAAGTTCGTATGAAAAAGTTATAAATTTTTTAAGATAAGTTGATATCAATTTTATATGCGTTTCTTTATGTGAATCGCCTCTGAAAATATCCCTCCATTTTCACAGATAATTTACATAAAGAATCGTTTGTGAAAATAATCATTATCACAAATAGTTTACATAAGGAACTGCCTCATTTTCACAAATGGTTCCTTATATGACCGCCTGTGAAAAAGGTACACTTACCTTTTTCACAGGCGGTTCATATAAGTAATTTTCTCTGAAAATAATTATTTCCACAGATATTTCCTCATGTGAATCACCTATGAAAATGGTACGATTTCTACATACGGTTTACATAAATAACCGCCTGTGAAAATAACCTTTACACAGGCGGTTTCTTCTGTCGCCCGTTTCTGAAAATTGCTCAGACAGTTTGCTATAAGACCCGCCTATAGAAAGACACTCTAAATATCTAAAAAATAGTTTTTATAGTAGCGCATACTGCTCAGGGAATTGTCATGCCATGTAGATAAATAAAACTGGATTGATCGATCGGCATTTATTATCAATAGAAACAGAAATGATTACGCTACAAGAAATATAATGTGGTACCCTCATTGCATCAGTGGCTATGAACAACTAATGTTAGATAACATGTTGCAGTATTAATAATTCCGAGTAGCAAGAAGTAGACACGTGTATTGCAATGTTCTCTATGATCTTTACTGATATGATTAGTTTGTATACAATAGAGGTATTGCACCTCCACTAACATGGGGGCTCCAGGGAGGAGTACTTGATGGATGCAGCAATATCTAGAGTTTAAATTTGAGTAAAACTAAATACTCAATCTATATGTAAATGTATGATTGTTTTTTGACATGCACGGCCAGGAAACAACATTGACGAGTACTTTTTATACCAAAAAATGATAATAAAAGTCATGAAAATATTTTCCATGATAAATCTAGTGATACTATGTGCATACGACCAATTCAAATAACTCTTCTTAAATTAATTGTCAAAGCTTTGACTGCATGCTTTTCTAGAACATCATGTATTTACGAACAAATATATTCTTTAAGTAGGATTACGAGGTTAGGCATGCATGCAAGTACCAACCATATATATGAAAACAATCTACTCATACTACAAAAACAACTACTACTGACATTCGTTTTTCTAGTGTTTATCGACTGTGCTTGCACGCCTACACGTTACACATTTTTCAGTCATTAACTCTTACTTATTTCACGGAATTGAGCTGCAGTCGTGGTAACTACATACATTGCTTGTTTCAATTTTCCTCCATATCGCAAACGAAGGCCGTTGCAAAGCTTATCTTGGACAATACTACCACTTTATTTATTCATCAAGAAAATCACAATGTATCGATATATATAGCACCCTGATGCCACATAAAATCCGTAAAATATTTAGTAGTGAAATACTCTAAATAATAATTATTCAAGGACGAAATACGATCGATAGCTACGAGGGCTAGATCCATTCAAACTTGGAAACACCTCAAGAAAAACTTGACGAACGCCTCCCTGAGCCATAAGGCGTCCCTCTGGTGATGATGACGCTTGCACAGGTCGTCCTTGCAGTCGCAGACGATGTTCAGCCTCTCCAGGTCGCCCGCCTGGGCAGCCTGCTCTTGCACGTCGACGGACTTGTTGAGGACGGCGAGGTCGCACCGGACGGCGAAGCAGCCGTCCTTGAGGAACTCCGATTTCTCGAGGTCCTCCCGTTTGATGAACAATGGGAATCCCCAGACCTTATTGCCCATGTTGAAGGTGCTCGTGTAGGTCTTGCTGTACGGCTGGCACGCCGCCGGCTTGCCTTTGCCGCGGTGGCGTACCAAAGAGAGCTGGACTTCGGCCAGGACATCGTCGTTCCCGGCGTCGTCGGTGAGGTCTTCGAGCTTGAGGAAGAGGGAGACGTAGCCGGCGTTCTCCTTCTTGTTCCCGTCTGGGAAGAACTGGATCCTCCAGGTGTGGCCCGCAACCTCGAAGGCGCAGGACTCGAGGCCCTTGCCGTTGCCGTGCATGGTCTTGATCCGCTTGTAGCCCTCGATCTTGAACATGTAGCACTTGGTGGCGGCCGCCGTGGCGACGGCGGTGCACACGGAGACCCCCGTCGCCGTCGACATGGCTGCTGGCCGGATGATCGGGGGCGAAGGGAACGTGGAGTGCGGCGATCAGGCGATGGACGAGTCTCAGCGAGGAAGTCAGGTAGGATTTATATGGATATAATACATGCTGTTACGAATCAGTAAGGTCGACGTACGGTTGCATGCAATCGCAACGGACGCCGGGTTACGCACGATCTTATCGCTGATCGAAACAGCTTGAATCTGGTAACCTCCTAGGTAGTTGAGATCGATTTTGTCACGGTCGACTCCGACCTAGTCACACGATGCAGGCTGGGGCAGCAGGCAAGAGCACAAGAGGACTAACATGGGCTCAGCACAGTCAATGTGCCATGCAGCAGAGAGGAGGCCCCCTGGTCGAGGTTATTCACTTGCTCTCGAGAACTCGTTAGTGGAAATCGGGATGGTAAAAGGGATCAAGTCAATTGATATCATCTGCTAGTCTCCTAGTATTTTTTTCTTCTAAAATCCAAGATGTTTTTTTTTTGCGAAGGAAAATCTAAGATGTTTTGTTATTTTTTCATAACTCTGATTTCATAGTTCATACTTCTCTTTTTGAAAAAAAAAATAATCGCCGTTCATATGATTTGCGCATACATCTTGGTTATAAATTCTATCAACACGCTACTAGCGGGGAAACAAAAATCTTGGCAAGAGTTTTGCCTAATCATTTCCTTTTTGACAGGGCTAATTTAGGCACAAACTAAACAAAACGAAAGCTTGACATCTCTATCTCTACTGTATAATGCAGGATTGTGTTCTTGCGTCGTCGTCGTCGTCCCCCTCGGCTGCCCACGGCCCACTACCTGCAACCGCCCCCGCCCTACGGTTCCTCGATTCACGCGACGATCCCTTCCCTCCACAAATCTTGCGGGGAGGGGGAGATCTGCGGGATTCATCTCCGGGCAGGATTCGCGCGGCGGGCGCATTCTCTCCTCCTGCTAGCCGCCTCCCTTCTCTCCTTATCCTGCTCCACATCGCTGCTCTCAGCCGCTTCCTCACCTAAACCCTAAGACGCCAACCAACCCTACTGGCCAGCTGCTACTCGCTACAAAACCAAGAAATCGAACCTTGAGACTCCTAAGGTAGCGGCGGTGTGGCCGACGCAGGTGTCGCTGGCGGCGTGGGGTTCGGGTCTCCCCCTGCCGCGCATCGATATGGGGTCGTGGGATAAACGGGTGCCACGGCGCAGCGCTCGTCCTCACATGATAGATGCTATATGGGGGTTAAGGGAGGCGGGGATTCTCAGAGACGCTGCTGGCGCCTGCGAGGGCGAGGGTGGCGGTGAGGAGGCCCCTGCTGCGGCTAGATACGCCTCCATAGCTGCAATTTGGGGGTCAAGGGAGGCGGGGATTCGTACCCGATGGAGATCGAGAGCCGCTTCCGCTCTGGCTCCACGCGAAGCAATCAGGGGGCTAGCAGGTAACTGAGCGATTTTGTTTAATTCTGTTTGTTGCCTTTGTAATCTTTTATGCTCGATTTAGCTGCTCATCTGCTATATAGACATATCTGAGACCTCAATGCTGGATACTTGTAGAAATACTTGAAAGATAATTTGTTATGTTTTGTAGAGCAGTATAATATGGACTTTTTACTAGGTAACATGTCCTTTGCTTTGTACAGAACTGTAGATACATCAGTGCTCCCTAGGTGTAATCAAAAGTCACGGATTCAATAATACCACGAGATCAAGTCTACCAATATTATTCTAAATTGATAAGTCACTTCAAAATATCAATACATATGCATTGTGTTTTTTGATTGCTTGTAGTACAATACCAGTGTGATTATTGCAAGCTGAAAAGTCTGTTTTCATCATTACTGCATATTTGTCATGTTATATACCGTCCTACATGAGATTTTTCCCTAGATTTGCCATTAGGTAGGAATGATTCGCCACTGGATCTTCCTCATTTTGAACGGCTTCACTATTCTCTGGTTGCATCTTCGCTCGGTGTTCATTTGTGCATTCCTGGTTCTCTTGATAAGAATTTTGCACGGTGATGCAACTTGATTTTTTCCTTAAGTTGTTGGCTATGAAGGGCACAGGTTGAGGTAATGTGTATGTCTGCCTTTTCCCATCCACTGAATTGTCAGGCCTTCATAATCTTTGGTTATACATATATGGGGTTTGTTTCTCTGCTTTCTGACATAGAGATTGAAGTCCTGATTAAAAAAATATTGTTTCTTGGCTTAGAAGTTCCATTTGTCAAGGGTACTTAACTCTCTAATCTCCATGTGGTCAATTTTATGTGCTATTTTGGATGACGTTTTCAGGCTATTTGTGATCATCAAGTTACCAATTGAGCTTTGGTAGAAGAATTGATACACATTGTTTGAATGGTCATTGTTAGAGCCTACATGTGTTAGTGTTTTCCAGCGGTATGGCAAGCAGCACTGGGCGCCATTCGCAGTGGCGGCAGTGTTATCCGGCCTCAGCGCATGCCATTACCCATGAATATGTGCTCTTTGGCCAATTGACTGAGAAAAGCGATGTCTATAGCTTTGGAGTCGTGCTTGAGCTTCTTGAGTGGGAAGAGGGCGTTCATCTCTCTTGGTGAGGGCCAGAGCTTTGTGCTCACTGATTGGGCTTGGTCCTTGGTGCAGAGGGGGAAGACGGTGGATGTGATCCATGAAGGAATGGTTGAGCCTGGTCCTACTGTGGTAATGGCCACTCTGCACACATCCCCAGCTGCATGCGAGGCCAAGAATGGAGCAATTGCTAAAGATAATTGAGGCAGATTCAGCACCAAGTCCATTGATTATTCCTGAGAGGCCACTCCCTGTTGTTGCAAACTTGGGTGAGATTGAGTGGTCATCCAGTACCAGTGGCTTAGGTCAGCTGTTTAGTCCCTCTGGTTTCTGGTCTTTTATTCATAGAACTGAGGATGCTGCTCTGGCTCTCCAAATGAAACATGATCTTTTACTTAGCCAATTAGTGAAATGTTTGCTTATTGCTAGAAACTACTTTGTACCATATTTCTTTTGTTAGCTCGATTTTGTTTCATTGGATTACAAATTCCAGGCAACTATTCTATATAGCAATTTGTAGTTTTGCTCCCACAGGAAAAGTAAGGTTCTTGTGATAGTTGAATTCATTGGAATATAAATAATGAGTGAAGTTTTTTCTTTGGTATACATTTAGTTTCACCATCTGAAACTGTTTACTAGGATTTTGGATTTGGAGGATAAAAAATTCGAAATTCAAAACATCTTCCCCTTCCACATATCCTTTACATTGCTATAGAAATGCATGTACAGTGTTGAAAAAATTGGCCGAGTAACTTGTGATTGATGAGCTTTCTACTCGATTTCGTGGTTATCAGCGAGAAAATCAGGGTGGCTAGTTAATCTGCCGATTACCTATAAAACTGTTGTTAATCGGCTGTCCTGGGCAACTCGCTCAGGGGATTCACGCCGCTCGCTGCGCCGCCACCGCCCCTACTACATCGCGTCGCAGCATCGCCCCCCCTCCCGCACCTCTGGGTCGTTGCGCTGCTCCCCCAACTCCTCCTGTGTCGGTGCCACTTTGGCCCCCAGCTCCTCCTGTGCTGTCGCCTCCCTCTCTTGGTTGACGCTGTCGCCATGCCTCTATCGCCTCGACGCCAACGAGGAAAGCCACCGCCTGCCCTTTTTCCTCCCTCGTCAGAGCTATTGTTGACCCTATCTGCCGTCGCTGCCAAACCTTATCCATTGTCGTCACCGTCCTGTGTGTGTGTGAGTTGCCGCCAAACCCTATCCGTTGCCGCTGCCGTCCTGTGTGCTAAAGAGTGAGAGAGAGATTGAGAAAGGGGCTGAGGGAGAGGCAGAGAGATAAGAGAGGGAGAGAGGTGGGTCACCAGCCCAAGAAGAAGCCCACCCAGAGATATGTCTATTTTAGTCTTTTTTCCTTCTTATACATGTCTATTCTAGTATATTATATTGCTAGATTACATAAAAATAAGGTATATCCCTTACTGATCAACCGATTAATTCAATTAATCCCCGATTACCCGATTAATCTCTACTTCCCGACCGGTAGAGCAGCTACCGATCACCGATTTTTTGACCAATGTGCATGTAATTGTTCACAGTGTAACTTTCTCTTCTAGACTACCATTGATGTCATGATTTTTCTTTGAAAGTTTACTTTGAATACCTAATCAGGTCCCAAGTGACTGTTTATATTGTAATTTTCCTTTCTAGATTACCATGGTTTTTGTGTAAGTAAAATTGGGTCATATATCTTCTTGAAATATTTTAATGAAGCTGCAACGGTTAGTTTTCCTTTCTAGACTACTATGGCTTTTTGTAATTAGGTCTTATATCTTCTTGACATGTTTTAATGAAGCTGCAATGGTTAGTTTTGCTATAGTAATTTATTAGATTAAATGAGTTATTTAATGGTGTAGTCGCACTACGTAAGAAATCATCAAAAGATACACGCTATTAGTGACGGCTCCTCAGTAGCCGTCACTAGTACACTATTAGTGATGGGTCCAGTGCCGACCCATCACTAATGTGTGGCTCAAGTTAGGATCTAGTCACGATCCGTCACTAATGAGGGTTCATTAGTGACGGTAAGCGGATGGTTCGTCACTAAAGATATTAGTGACAGGTCATATTAATATTCATCACTAATAATTTAGTCATTAGTGGTGGGTATATGAGGCATAAATAACTAAATATAGCTTACTCATTAGTGACGGACTGACGGGTCGTTATGAGACCTGTCATCAATATTAAAGTAATCAGTGATGGGTTGTAGTTGTTATCGTCACTAATGACTAACTCATTAGTGATAGACGTCCTTATAACCCGTCACTAATTTCTGCCACTCATATCTGCTCGACCACTCTTATCTGCCCATTTCTCTCTCTTGACCACTCTCATCTCCGCTAATATCCGCTCTCCTCCTCCTCTCGTCGCCACCGCTGTTCGCACCTCACCGTCGACGCTGCCACCATCCTCCCCCTCCACCACAGCCTGACGTACGCCGTCGCCCCATCTACCAGCTAAGGTTAGGGCGATAGACCAAGGTAATGGCGGAGGCTGTTGCTGTCTTTGTGGCGGACTTGGATTGATCCCGACAAGTCCTCCATCGGCTCACTCACCAGGCATACACTACCCTCCAAGCGTTCCTCCACCGGTGTTCCCCACCGGCCACGATTGAGATTGATCATTGTAACCTCTTTTCTTTTTATCTGTCATTGTTAGGCTCATACTAACACTCATTAGGACACAACAATTTAATTGACTTTATAGTACATTAGGCTCAATTCATATCATCCTATCATGTAGGTGTTGAAACCGATCCTATAGCTTAAAGAGGTAATCCCTGCAATAGGTGGTATTGTACCTTTGGTGCAATCCACTCTAGATGGAAGGAATTTTGTAAAGCTATCTATCTCTTTTAACATACTGTTGGGGATGATCTCCCGCCCCCCCCCCCTTCGTAGGATAGCTCGAAGTTTGTCGGAGGTTTCGAACTCTTGTCACTGCATGTTTGTTTCAGGGACTGCAAGTGAAGGTTGCAAATATCACGAAGTACTCTCGGTAGAAGGTTGTAGGTGTGCCCGCAGGCCCGGCTTCCCGCGTCAGCGAAGGCTGTGGTGAGCCTTCGGCTGAAAGCTGAAGGCTACACTGGCAGTTTTGTTGACTGGAATGGGGGAAGATAGCAATGTGTCTTCGACCTGGAGCCGAAGACCAGCTCGTGGCGCCGGAGTGGAGAAGCCTTCGGCGGATTTCTGGGGACCGAAGACCATGACTGGATAGCGGGACCCGCTTTAACCTCCTGGGGCAGAGTTGTGATTATGTAAATATGCTTGATCGTACCATAATGCCCCTGAATATTCCAAGAATGTAGCAGGTAAGGGGGTGGAAACTGTAAACCACGCGTGGAGTGGTTGAGTATGGGCTATAAATAGGGCTATACTGTATCTGACAGAGGGATCGAAAACAGTTTTACCCCAAGCACGTGTCACCCCAAGAACCCTTCGACATTCTCCATAAGTGAAGGTCCACATTGCCTGGAACTTCAGTTCCAACAGTTGGCGCCTTCCGTGGGGATCACGAACGGATCAAAGCCATGCCACCTAAGAAGAAGACGAAGTCAACTGGTACATTGGAGGCGTTACTGGAACCCTCGGCTACGGCTGGGGCTTCGGTCGAAGACCCCCTTCGGCGCTGCCAGGGTCGAGCAATGCTTCGGCCGGAGGAGCTTCGGGCGGGCGCGAGCAATGCTACGGTGTTGAAGTAGCACCACTAGGAAGCAATGATGACAGACACAGAGAGGCCGTCCAGATAAATGCGGCACCGGTGCGGGTCACGGAAACAAGCGATCGCGCATGCTTCGAACCTGCGGCGCAAAAAAGGAGGGAAGGTGCGAGACGAAGAGTGGGAAGACCTAGATGACTTCGTAGAGTATGATGACGAAGATGAAACACAGGAGGAAAGGACAACCAGGCTAGAGGCCGAAGAGCTGGAAAGGCAGATTGCGCAGAAGAAGTGCACGTTAGACAGCCTGGCAGCGAGTCGAAAAGCTGCAGAATATCGCAAACAGGCAGAGGAAGCTAGGAAAACATTGGAAAAAATGCAAGAGGAAATCGATATGCTGCATCGTGCGGAGGAAACGGCTCGCCAAGTGACGCCGTCTGAAGACACGGCACGACCTTCGCAGGACCTTCGGCGGCGGTCATCCGCGGGAGACCCAGAATCCCTGCTATCCATGGGTCTGCAGAACCAACCATGGCCAGCGGGCTTCAAGATGCCTAGAGTAGTAATGTTTGATGGAGAGTCAGATCCAAGGAAATTCGTAATGAGCTTCGAAGCGGCGGTCGAGTCCGTCGGAGGAGACGGTGCAACACTGGTGAAGGCCTTCGTGTTAGCTGTTAAAGGGATAGCATGATCTTGGTACTCTGCGTTGCCCCGGGATCCATATACTCATGGGAGCAATTGCGTAATGCCCTGTACAACAACTTTCAGGGAAATCGAGTAGACAAGATCACCGCGAGTGACCTCTTCGCACTGAAGCAACAGCCTACAGAAACATTGCAGAGCTATATGCGCCGATTTGTGCACATACGTTGCTAAGCGAAGGGGCTGAGCGAAGACACAATCATCGATGCGACAATACAGGGCATCAGAGGGGGACTCTTAGTAGGAAAGCTTACAAGAAAAAGACCCGGGAGTGTACAAGAGCTTCTCAATAAATTGGAAGAATATGTGAGATCTGAGCTCGATCATCTTCGAAGGAAAAATGAAATGATAGCCTCAAAAACAGTAAAAACAAATACATCAGCCAGGGAGGCAGTCACTAGCCACCTTAGAGATAGATTGCGGCACGCGAGGAAAGCCGAAGCATCTGACTATACAACAAGGCAAAAAGAGGTCAATCAGATAGACTCCAGCCCATTTGAAGTCGCTCAAGTGGCAGGCGAAGCTAAGAGTGCGGCTACTCGAGGAGGCCGAACTGGTAGAGGAAGGGGCCACGGGGGCCGGGGTAGACGAGATCCGTAGGACCCGACCACGTTTTACTGCGAGCTACATGGCGATGGAGCTGGCCATAGGACCAAGCAGTGCCTGCAAGTCATGGCCATGAAAACCATGAAAGAGAGCTTGGCGAACCAATCCTTCGATCAAGCAAGAACCATACACCATGCAGCAAATTTCAGGCGAAACGAAGCGTGGGAAAACACCAACCCGGGCATGACGTTTGTCAACTAGTGGCGACCGATGCTCGCGCCACAATATGCCCCTGTAGCCTTGGCTCAGCTGGATCAAACGAGGCAACTAACCCTCCAAGGGGAGCTACCTCCGCAACCACCAAGGCCACCAGAGAGCAGTAAGTCCATGAACACGGTAAATCATGGATACAATGTGGTGTTGGCGATCTCAGGAGGATCTAATCAACAGAAAGAATCTATGAGACAGCAGAAAGAATACATGTGAAGGGTCAACCACGTTGGTGTGGGGCCAACATATCCAACTTGCCCATTACATTCTCTCAAGATGACATGAGGGTCTTAGATTACCCACACACGGATGCCTTCGTTATCAAAGCAAATATTTTGGGAAGCGAAGTGCATAGAATCTTGACAGATGGAGGAAGCTCCGCGGATATCATCTTCGTAGATGCCTTCAACAAAATGGGTCTACGTCAGAGTGACCTAAATCAGGCTGGATCCCCATTGCTAGGCTTCAGCGGGAATGCAATCAACACTCTGGGAAAGACAACAATCCCAGTGTCGTTTGGCGAAGGGACACATTTTCGGACGGAAGATATTACCTTCGATGTGGTCGACATCAATTACCCATACAATGCAATGTTTGGTAGGGGAGTCTTGAACACATTCGAAGCAATACCGCACCACGCGTATTTGTGCATGAATATGCTTGGTCCTGGAGGCGTCATAACGATGCTTGGAGACCAGCGAGTGGCCCGAAGAATCGAAGTGGGAATCACTCTAGGACAGCGAAATGTCCACATGGTGACAGAACCTTTGGCAAATTGAGAGGAGAGCGAGATCCGGCCGAAGATGAACAAAGCAGCGAAGGCTGTACCAGAGGGGGAAACCAGAATAGTGCCGTTACATCAAGAAAAACCAGATAAAAAAATCACCATAGGGGCGGAGGCCCCAGAGGAGGACCAGCAACAACTCATAATGTTTCTTCGCAGCAATGAGGATGTCTTCGCTTGGTCTCCAAAGGACCTACAAGAAGTCAATAGGGAAATCATTCAACACAGCTTAAATGTAGATGCCAGTGCGAAGCCAAGGAAGCAAAAGCTTAGAAAAGCTTTGAGTGAAAGGGAAGAAGCAGCTAAGGCTGAGGTAAAAAAGCTGCTCGATGCCGGAGTGATACGTGAAGTGTTACACTCAGAGTGGCTAGCCAACCCAGTATTGGTCAAGAAAAGCAACGGTAAGTAGAGAATGTGTGTTGACTTCACAGACTTGAACAAGGCTTGTCTGAAGGATGATTTCCCATTACCTAGAATCGATTAGCTGGTTGATTCTGCTGCTAGTTGCGAGATGTTAAGTTTCCTAGATGCATACTCAGGGTAGCACCAGGTCTGGATGGCAAAGGAAGATGAGGAGAAGACAAGTTTCAGAACCTCCTTCGGCGTATACTGCTTTGTGAGGATGCCCTTCGGCCTCCGAAATGCTGGTGCAACCTTCACTAGGTTGGTGCAGACAGTGCTAAGCTCACAGATAGGGCGAAATGTCCTAGCATACGTCGACGACATAGTGGTCAAGAGTGCCAGAAGAAGCTAGCATATCGAAGACCTACGTGAAACCTTCGGAAGCTTGCGAAGGGAGGGGCTAAGATTGAATCCAGAAAAATGCGCCTTCGGAGTGCAGTCTGGAAGGCTATTAGGATTCTTGGTGTCGAAGAGAGGCATCAAAGTGGAACCCCAAAAGATACAGGTGATAATAAACATGAAACCTCCACAAAACAAAAAACAAGCACAACGCCTGGCAGGAAGGTTGGCGGCACTAAACAGGTTCATTGCAAAATCTATAGAACGAAGTCTACCTTTCTTCAGAACGTTAAAAAGCTCCAACCCATTCAGATGGGGCGCAGAGCAACAAGAAGCCTTCGATGAATTGAAAAACTATCTGACGAAGCTCACAGCCCTTTCCAGCCTCGATCCAGGCGCAGATTTGTTGTTATACATAGCGGCATCCCTTTGGCAGTGAGCGATGTACTTGTGCAGGAAAGGCACGAAAACAACAAATTACAGCAGTTCCCAATATATTACGTGTCAGAAGCTCTTGCAGGCCCGAAGAGGCTATACACCGAAATGGAAAAAGTAGCATACGCACTCATCATGGCATCTCGCAAGCTTCGTCATTACTTCACAGCTCGCAAGATCACAGTACCAACCTCCCTACCCCTTCGTGACATGTTTGAGAACAGAGAAGCTATAGGAAGAATGTAGAAATGGGCAGCGGAAGTCGCCCCACTCATGATAGTTTTTGTGGCAAGAACATTGATGAAATCGCAAGCGTTAGTAGACTTCGTAGTGGAATGGATGCCGCTAACTGAAGCCCTAGAAGAAGAACCGTCAGAACCGATCTAGATCGCATATTGCGACGGGGCATGGGGGCCTATAGGAGTAGGCGTGGTGGCGGCTTCACCTTCGGGCGTAAAGTTGAGATATGCTGCTAGATTAGAATTTCGGTCTACAAACAATACCACGGAGTACGAAGCCGTCCTCCTTGGACTTCGCAAGGCGAAGGCTTTGGGTGCCCGATGGGTGTTGGTTAAAATAGACTCCAAGATAATAGCAAGCCAAATCGACAAGACGTTTCAGGCAAAAGAACCAGAGCTTGTTAAGTATAAGGCAGTAGTCCGAAGTATGGAAAAGTACTTCCTGGGGTTCACGATGAAGAGTATATCGAGAAATGACAACTTCGAAGCAGACGAGATGGCCAAACCCGTCGCGCAAAATCTGCCTATGCCACTAGATGTATTCTACCAAAAAGCTAACCGTGCCAGCTGTCGACGACACTACACGAACAGCGTGTTCTGTTGCTATGATCGAAAGCAAAGATTGGTGCTCTCCGATAATGGCTTATCTTTGTGGTTATTACAAGCCCGAGGATAATGTTGAGGCGAAGCGTATGGCCCAAAGAGCTAGAAATTACAAAATCATGGGAAACAATTTAGACAAGGCTGGAGTCTGTGCACCATGGTTGCAGTGCATATCCCAGGAAGAAGGGCAGAATCTGCTAAAAGAAATTCACGATGGACTGTGTGGTTAGCATGTGGGTACACGAGGAGGAAGAAGCTCACAGACATGGCTTCTTTTGTCCAAAGGCAATCAGTGATGCAGATTACATAGTCCGAAGTTGTCAACAATGTCAATTCTGGGCGAAGGGGTCAAGCAGGCCTTCAGCGAAAACACAACTAATCCCACTAGTTTGGCTGTTAACGCGGTGGCGAATTGACATTGTCGGCCAGCTACCAGCCGCTCCAGGAAATTTGCGGTATGCCGTTGTTGCGGTCGAGTACTTCTCCAAATGGGTGGAGGCAATGCCGCTCGTTAACATAACATTGAGAAATATCCTAAAGTTCTTGTGACAGAACGTCATATGCCGTTTCGGAGTCCCACGGGAAGTAACAGTAGACAACGACACCCTATTTGATAGAGCAGGATTCAGACACTTTTGCGAAGGTCTAGGGATCAAAGTACTTTTCGCATCTGTATACCACCCACAGTCTAATGGAGCCGTCGAAAGAGCAAACAACATCGTCTTCGCTGGTGTCGCGAAGCGCCTACAGGGCCTAGCAAAAGGGAAATGGGTTGAAGAGTCGCCCAAAGTCTTATGGTCTATAAGAACAACGGTAGCAAGACCAATCGGTTTCACACCGTTTCGCCTCCTCTTCGGGGAGGAGGCAATGACCCCAGAAGAATGCAAGAACAAATCATTTAGGGTCGTAAACGAACTAGAGCAAGGCGAAGAGTCAACATCAAAGGATGCCCTCGAGGAAGTGTGATTGCAGGTCGCCGAAAATCTGAGCAGGTATCAACAGGAGACAAGAAAGTGGAGAGACAAGAAGATATCCGTAATGAACTTCATCCCCGGAGATTTGGTGCTGCGAAGGCTCAGCAATGCCTCACCGGTTGGAAAACTACAGAGCAAATGGGATGGTCCCTTCTTAGTCAAAAGGTCGTTAAGACCCGGCTCGTATCACTTGGCTAATATGGAGGGCGAGGAGCTCCCGCATACTTGTAATGCGGATAACCTTCGCAAATTCTACGCGTAACAGCGGTGAAGGCCTTCGCGCATCTCGGCAATGAGTCCATGCCAAAGCGAAGTTTGTGTAATTTTCTTTATGCAATTTTTCTTTTCATGTAATCAAAATGTACGGGAACTGACGTCTTCTCCCGGGGAGCCCTCTCCAGGACCCTGCAGTAGCGCACTAGCCTTCAGCCTTTCTCGATCTGAAAGGCCCCTGTATTCCAAGACTCGATTGAGCCTTCAGCCAAGACCTTGTTCGGCGTATAACTGGGCTTCGCTCGGCGTAAACTTCCCAACAAGCATTGTAGCTCTTGCTTTGACTTCAGACACCGACGAATTTGGAGAAGGTCAGGAAGCGTAAGCAAATGATAGCGAAGTTAAAATCTAGACAAATTTATAGCAGAAAATGAATGTGTACCCATGAAGCCGTGCACGGAAGGATGAGGACGGCAGAGCCCCTCAGGCCCTTTCTCCCCAAAATCCGGGATACTCCAGTCCCAGCTAAGGGGCCACACTCCAGCGGTTGCAAACTCCTCTACAAGGTCACAAGTGGATAAATACTTCGCACACCTGGCGAAGGCCTCGAGAGTTGTCCGCTAGGACGCTTTGAAGCGCACGTCCGGAGCACGATTTCCCTTTACTTCCTTGCATTTGGAAACAAGAAATTCTTGTGGGTCTACTTTGTGGTAGAACCACAACTGTGTCCAGTCGTTTGGCCATTTGTTTTTGTACACAACGATAGGCGTGGATAACCCAGCGCTGTAAGCAAAGTTTAGGCACCCATAATGCACCTCGCTCTGGATGCCCCAGCCGAACACTGGCTTCGGCTGGTGATGAAGTCGATGTGCAGCAGCGAAGGCCCTGGCCGACGCCTTCGCTCCCTCAGATCAAGTAGCCCCACGCAAAAAGCCCCATCCTTACATTGGCATTGGGCGTGAGCTGGTGAAGATAAACTTTGAATAATTTCAGCACCTTAACAACCATGTCATCGCATGGCAAGCGAAGACCTGCTCGAAAATAATGAACGAATACAACCGCTTCGTTGTCAGAAGGCTTCGGTATCTCCTGATTCCTTGGGAGCCTGACTTTTGATACATCGCTGATCAATCCCTCTTTCACGAGGCTGACCAGCACTTCGTCATCCACCTTACTGGCCAATCCAGTATGTCTTTGGGTGAGTAGACCTGGCCTTCGGTGCCATTGGGATGAACAGAGAAGCCTTGGACGGGGAGAGACTCGGAGGATAGTGAGGGGCTTCGTACGAGAGCAACATCTTGAGCAGGGACGCGCAGTAAAAACAAACAACTGTGGGCCGGTATTTATAGCAAAGTGGGCAGCAGTTAAAATGAGGCGCGTTGGAATTTGAATCGACGAGGGAAATGACGTTTGGGTACGCATCGAAGGCATTAAATGCATGTCAACAAAACAGATACTCAGGGGCTGCATAGTCATATTGTAAAATAAAATTAATTAGCAATTTGCCGAAGTGCATCTACCCCCGCAAGCCTTCGACGGGCTGAAGGGGACGGTGTTGAGACGCATCTTGAAGACTACAGGTTCGGCTCATCGAAGATGAACCTTACCCGTAGGGGGTTGCTGTTGGGGATAATCTCCCGCCCTCCCCCTTCGTAGGATAGCTCGAAGTCTGCCGGAGGCTTCGCACTCTTGTCATTGCATGTTTGTTTCAGGGATTGCAGGCGAAGGTCGCGAAGATCGCGAAGTACTCTCGATCGAAGGATGTAGCGTGCCCGCAGGGCCGGCTTCCCACATCGGCGAAGGCGGGTGGCGAGCCTTCGGTCGAAAGCTGAAGGCTACACCAGCAGTTTTGTTGATGGAATGGACAAATATAGCAGTGTGTCTTCGACCTGGAGTCGAAGACCAGCTCCTGGCGCCGGAGTGGAGAAGCCTTCGGTAGATTTTTGAGGACCGAAGACCATGATTGGATAGCGGGGCCCGCTTTAACTGCCCGGGGCAGAGTTGTGATTATGTAATATGCTTGATTGTACCATAATGCCTCTGAATGTTCCAAGAATGTTGCAGGTAAGGGGGTAAAAACTGTAAACGACGCGTGGAGTGGTTGAGTACGGGCTATAAATAGAGCCATACTGTATCCGAGAGAGGGATCGAAAACAGTTTTACCCCAATCACGTGTCACCCCAAGAACCCTTCGACATTCTCCATAAGCGAAGGTCCACCTTGTCTGGAACTTCGGTTCCAACACATACGTTCAAGGGGAGAAAGTAGTGGGGATATTACTATTAGGGCCTGTGGCAAGGCATCATCAATTTTGTTGCATTCTGTAAAAATTGCCGTTGAAGCGTAAATGAAAGTGTTTGAGGAGCATGGGTTCTTTTTACCCGACTACAACTATTTTCGAATAAAAGCATTTGAGGAGGGCAAAAAGGATTTGGCTTCGACCAGTGAGAGGCTTGCTTAGTTCGATGAATATGATATGGTACAGTAATATATAATCCAGATGTTTTGATATACACGACTATTAGAGTGTATTGTTTTCATAATTTTATTTTCTTTGCTTGTAGGATATTTTTGGTGACATCTTTACGGTAATTTGCTTTCATGTTATCTTAGATCAAACCATGGAGCATCTTGGGTTAAGCTTTTATTGCCCCAGAGTGGACTTCACTGCTGAAGGTAACTGGCAGACTGATATAAGGTTTCATTTAAGTGGAAATGAATTAGCTAATAAGACCTTATTTATTGTCTATGGTAAAGCATCGGGTCATTCATGAAGTACTAGGATACAATATTGTAGATTTTAACTATATTAAATATCAGAGCTTATGTGCTGCGGCAAATGCTTAAGTGTAATGATGTATGGATATTTGCATAACTAGTTTGCATAACTATATTGTATGATTGACTTGAGTTAAATTCAAGTTTTTGATATATATCTGTGTTCTTTAATGTGAAGACGGTAGAAAAATCCTGACATTACTTTAGGATATCGTCCATCGAAGTTCAGTTCTGCTTTGTTGAATGGGATGTTGAAGTACTCTCTGTTTGCATGCATGTACTTCTCTTGTTTTTAGAAGTCGATCTCTGCATGTGTCATTAGTGATGGGTATGCTTATCACCCGTCATTAATGTTAAATAATTAGTGATAGATGTCTTTATAACCCGTCACTAATATTAAGTCATTAGTGACGGGTGTCTATATAACCCGTCACTAAATGTAGCCTTGGCGGCTCCTTGCCGGGGCCACTCATTAGTGACGGGTTGTTATGAGACCAGTCACTAATGGCTCACTCATTAGTGATGGATGTCCTTATAATCCGTCACTAATGAGTGATCTTTACTATTATTTTATTCACCGAGTAGCACGATCAGATAGTGTCTGTCCGCCGCGGCTGCTCGGCAAATGGGTGATTTTTTTGGTGATTCTGTTTTGGTCAAATCAAATCTCGGTGATTTGAAGTTGGTGTCTGTCCCTATCCTTTGAAGGTTTGCCTCCTCCCTCTCCTCCTCCACTTGCTCATATATTCATGGTGGATTCTATTGTTTGAGTTGGAATCAACAATTTTGCTCTTTCTCCCAGATCTTGATATATGTGGATTGTCCCCCTTAATTAGTGTACATGCGTAACCTACGTCTCCAATTCGGGAGTGTTTGATTATAAATATGATTTGGCAACTCATCATATTTATAAGAAGATGATCCCGAATTGTCCATGTACTTTGGACAGTTCAAGGATATGTGGCTTGAGTAGTAGGTTTCTGTGCTCTCGTCTGGTTCTAAAGAGAATTTCGGAGGCTTCTCCCTGTTGTTCTCCGGATATATACCCTCTCGGCTCGTTGTCGAGATGTGTATTTCTCCAGAACTGTATAAGAGCATGGAAACCTACTCGGGTCACATATCCTCGAATGAGATTATGACCTATCTTCGCCTATTAGAAATCAGTTAGGATCCTTTGCTATAGATAACATGTATCATATTTGAATGTTAATTATTCTCTTGAATATCACTAGAACACATGTAGACACTTAATTTAGTTAAATTGAGTTAGAATTTTTATACTTATTCTATCTTCTCTGTCGTTTTTATTTAGAATTAATATTTTTTGAATTTGTAGATGGTGGATCGAAGTTGGATGTACCTTGATTGCCGTACTTGTAACGAGTACATAGGCGGGGTGAAGTCTTTCTTCACTGTCACAGTGGCGGATATGGAAGGTTGGGGTAAAACGGCAATTTGGTGTCCATGCTGTGATTGCAAGAGTGAGAAGTTCTCATAACCTGACAATGTGTACGATCACTTGTTAAGGCGTGGATTCAAAGAGAGATATCACGTTTGGAACAAACACGACGAGGAAGGCCTTAACGAAGGGAAAATGGACCAGGTCCTCCCAGACGGTAGTACGGATCAAGGACTCCTGCTAGCCAGTGACATGGATGATTATCTCAGGGATGCACACATATTAGGATTCGATGATGACTATGTGGATTTCGTGGAGAATATGGACAAAATGGTGCGTGATGCTGAGGGGTACGATGAGTATAGTGATGGTGAGTTTGCCAAATTCTAGGAACTGGTGCAAGACTCGAAGACACCTTTTTATCCTGGATGTAAGGAGAAATAAACACTGTTGTTTGCGGTGCTTAAGCTTTTGCAATTGAAGGCAACCCATCGTTGGTCCGATAGGAGTTTCAAAGCTTTGTTGCATCTGCTAAATGACATGCTACTAGAGGGGAACATGGTGCCCAAGACTATCTACGACGCGAAGAAGATACTTTATCCTTTGGGATTAGAGGTAGAAAAATACATGCATGTAAGGAGGATTGTGTCCTGTTTTGTGGAGAGTATGCAGACATGGATCAATATCCTATTTGTGAAACTCATCGATACAAGCGTAGAAATGATGATGGCGATGTGGAGGAAGACAACCAGAGAAAAGGGCCTTCTAGAAAGGTGATGTGGTGTTTCCCTGTAATTCCCCGTTTGAAGTGTTTGTTCCAGAAAAAAGAGTCCAATTATTTCGGTGGCACAAGGAGGGTCGTAAGAACGACGCAATGATACGGCACCCCACAGATTCAGCTCAGTGACGAACCATAGATTCTACATTTGGGTGGTTCGCTAAAGAATTAAGAAATATTAGTTTTTCAATGAGCACATATGGCATGAATTCATTCGGTAACAAGAGTATCTCACATAGCACCTGGCCTATTGTACTGTCTATCTACAACTTTCCACCTTGGCTTTGTAAAAAGTGAAAATACATTATGTTGTCAACCTTAATTCCTGGCTTAGGGTAACTTGGCAACGACATCGATGTGTACCTCAAGCCTTTGGTGGATGATCTTAAAGCACTCTGGTCTGAAGGCATTGAGGTTTGGGATCAGTACAAGCGAGAATACTTCACCCTATATGCCATGTTGTTCATCACCATCAATGATTCGCCAGCACCTCATAACTTGTCAAGGCAGAGTAAAAGAAAAGGTGAAGCTTGCCCCCAATGCTTAGATAACACTGAGATTATGTGGTTGAACGAGTCAAAGAAAACAGTGTACATGTGGAATTGATGTTTCCTTCCAAGGAACTACCGGTACCAAAAAATGAAGTCTTAGTTTGACGGCACAAGGGAGAAAGCGTCACCTCTAAGGCATTTCAGCGGGCAAGATGTCTATGATAGTGTTAAGGATATCAATGTTATCCTTGGCAAGCGAAAACATCCTCCACGAGTGATGAAAATGGAATATGGAACAAGAAATCAATTCTCTGGGAGCTTGATTATTGGAAATACTTAGATGTTTTTCACTGTATGGATCTCATGCTTGTAGAGAAGAATATTTGTGATAGTCTCCTCGGTACAATGCTCAACATGAAGGGGAAAACAAAAGATCATGAAAATACAAGAGCTGACCTTGAAGAAATGAGCTTAAGGCCGGAGCTTCATGTCAAGGATACGGGTAAAGGGAAATTCCTACCCCCATCTTGAATCACCCTATGCAGGAAGAAGAAAAAGAATTTTGCGAGTTCTTGCACGGTGTGAAAGTTCCCTCCAGTTACTCGTCCAACACTAGAAGTCTTGTTTCAGTGAAAGAGCTAAAAGCTCATGATTGCCATGTGATGAAGACGCAAATGATTGCGGTTGGAATTAGAAACATGTTGCCAATTGGTGTTTGAGAGGCTATCATGAGCCTGTACTTTTTTTAATGCAATTGGTCAGAAGGTACTCGATGCGGAAGCGCTAGGTGAGCTAGAAAAAAGACACTTCGAGACTCTATGTCTTCTCGAGATGTATTTTGTACCATCCTTTTTCAATATCATGCTCCATCTGATAGCACACATTGTGAAGGAGGTTTATTTGTTTTCCCTATTCTCCTGCATCAGATGTATCCATATGAGTGATTTATGAGTGTTCTCAAGTCGTACGTAAGGAATTGAGCTTTTCCTGAGGGGTGCATCACGCAGGGTTACTCTACAGAGGAGGTAGTGGAGTGGTGCGTTAATTACACGGATCCAGAGAACCCAATTAGTGTGCCTCATTCTCGCTACGAGGGTAGGCTCGCAAGGTAAGGAATTCTGGGGAAACATGCAATTACTCCTAAGCCGAAGGCATACGACCAAGCTCATTTCCTCGTGTTGTAAAAAATGAGCAAAGTGTCCCCATATATCGACAAGCATAAGCAGTTGCTTCTTCAGGAGAATCCAGGGTGGACCGAAGCTTGGCTTGCGAAGCAAATATACAAAGGTTCAACACTTGGTTTCGAGATTGAATCAATCAATCGAGTACTCCTACAAGTGATTTGATCAGGAAACTAGCAGCATGCCCAATATACATAATTACAACATATCAGGGTACTATATAAATGGTTACACATTTTACACAATTGCCCAAGATCAGAAAAGCACATACTAAAACAACGATATCCGTATAGATGCTTATGATAACAATATGCACATGAGCACATACTACGGTCAAATAGAGGACATCTGGGAACTGGATTATTTGGGATTCAAGGTACCCCTGCTTCGGTGCCGTTGGGTACACGGGACAAAGGGCTTTACAAAAGATTAGTACGGATTCACTAGCATTAATCTCAAACTTGTCAGATATAAGGACGAACCTTTCGTACTTGCTAAACAAGTTGCCCAGGTGTTTTATGTGTCTGACATGGCAGATAAGAAACTTCATGTGGTTTTCGCCGAGAAAAGACGGATCGTCAGAGTTGAAAACGTGGTTGATGAGGATGAGTATAATCAATTTGATAAAATCCCCCATTTTGCTACTGCAATCATGCCACAAGATGCACAGAACGAGAGGACTCCATACCTACGTTCCGATCATAACGAAGGGATCTATGTCAAGAAAGCACGAAGACAGCTGCAACATGCCAAATGATACAGGAATCAATGTAACCTCAAATTTTAATATTTATAATATTCAGTTAAGTCTGAATTTTAATGTAACCTCAAATTTGTAATATTCAGTTAAGTATGAATTTCAATGTAACCCAAAATTTGTGATATGTTTGCAGGAGAAGACGAATGCCAAATCCTGACCTCGCTTTAGGATGCAGCCAACATACAGGTAAATCCTTTAGAGGGATGAGTACATTAGTGATGGGTGAGAACTTCACGTGTCAGTAAAGATATAGATAGTGACGGGTTAATTTATGACCCGTCACTAATGATCGAATCCTAGGATGGAGAGACCCGGTCATTAGTGACGGGTTGTATCTATTACTCGTCACTAATTATATGTTTTATAAATAATGGGCCTAGGAACCCTAGCCTCCAATTTACACATCCTAAGATTCCTCCTGGCCGCCGCACCCACTGCCCTGCTCCTCTAATCCAGTGCCGTATGTGGCCACCAATGACAAGGACCTGGCATCAACGTTCTTGGTGCTAGCTTCCGACAAAGAATACATCGATTGAGACCTCTTGAAGGTGGAGGTGGAGGTGGAGGAGGAGTATGAGAAGGAGAAAGCGATTGCCAACGATGAGGCAATCGCTCCCGCCATCCATGAGGCGGAACTCATCAGCCAAGCCGAGAGAACGGCAGAGGCAATCGTCAGTGACAAGGCCATCGCACACCTCTTGGCAGAGGAGGTGAAGATGGGCAGCAACTCCAACACTGATGATGGCAAGGAGGAGGAGGAGGAGATTGGCGGCGACTCCGACATGACCAACGACGACGAGGAGGAGGATGAGGAGATGGACGAATCATAGTCCATTACTTACCTAGGTTTATGGTGGTAATCCGAATTTAGTAATTTAGATTTAGCACCCTTACTCTATAGTCTGGATGGGTATTTTTATGTGTAATCCGAACCTTCTTTTGTAGTGATGAACTTACTTATCCTAAATTAATGAAAATGTCACTTAAATGGAATAGTGTGTTAAATTGAGAATGCAAGTGAGACAGCTAATTGAGTACATTTTTCTCATCATCGGATTATCCTGCTGCCAAATCCTGACTTTGCTTCAAGATGCAGCTAGTATACATGTAAATAGAGGGATGATCACATTAGTGATGGGTGATAACATCACGCGTCACTAAAGAGGTCATTAGTGACGAGTGAATTAACCACCCGTTACTAATTACCAAGTCCCAGTGATGGGGTGGTAAATCCACCCATCACTTTGACCCGATCATTAGTGACGGGTTGTAAATTCACCCGTCACTAATGATATTTTTATAAATAACGGGTGCGGGAACTCTAGCCTCTGATTTTTTCTAAGTCCCACCACGCCCGCCGCCCATTCCTCCTCGCCTCCTTCTCCCGGTCGTCCTCGAGGCCGCCGCCGTCTCCCTACCATCCCCATCCCCCTCCCCGACGCCATCTTCCCTTGCGCCTTTGTCCCCGACGACGAGGAGCCCACATTGCTGTCGCCTCATCCCCGATGAGCACCCCGACACTGAGGAGCCAGCGCCACCATGCTTTGCGCCGCCATTGTCCTCATCCGTCGAGGTAGGCCTCCCGCCATCCCCTCCTCGCCGACGTCTACCGCCATTGTCCTCATTCGCCATTGTGAGTTACTTCTGTGCATTCTACCATACTTTGTGTGCTAGGGGTGAATGTAAATGTGTTGGATTATATTACTCGATGATGACAACGGCTAAGTGAGGTTGTGTGTGATAGCGTATTCTACTTAGGTGTGAAAATATGGACTTAGCAGTTTAGCACAGATGAATTAGGTGCGTTGTTATCTTACCCATTTAACACTTACTATTGAATACTTAAACTCCACGTGTTCCTAATATTGACCCCTGAGTTACAATTTCTATGTAGTACTTATGATAATATAGGAGATAGAGGGTATGTGAATCAATGGTTAGCAGTTTAGCACAACCATGTTGATTTTTTGCTTTTCAATATGCATAAATATAGAGGCTACAGTGCATGCTGGAATGATCTGAAAATTAAGAGTGCGTTGCCACACATACTGATGATATGAGATAGCCAATTTGGCGTTTTGATGGCGACATCAGCCGTAACCCACTTTCTGAGAGTAAAACTTGATAACATAAACATGTTCTTGATGTTTATATGCTTGGCATATGCAATTTTCATGTTTACCTATTTTTATTCTTGCTTATGTTCAGTCCTAACATCAGCCATTAATTCTTATTCTTATTTATCTGCTGCTGTATATTCTTGTCACTAATGTATGCATATTGCCAACGAGTTCATGGTGGTTAAAATTTTCTTTGTAAGAAAATCCCAAAAATGAATTTAGGTTATGTAACCTATTACGTCGTCTTCTGTTCGGGAGTGTTTGATTATAAATATGACTTGAAAACTCGTCATATTTATAAGAAGATGCTTCCGAATTGCCCACGTACTTTGGACAATTCGAGGATATATGGCTCGAGCAGTAGGATTCTGTGCTCTTGTATGGTTCCAGAGAGAATTTCGGTGGCGTCTCCATGTTGTTCTCCAGATACACACCCTCTCAGCTTGTTTTCGAGATGTGTATTTGGAGAACAGCAGGGAGGTGCTGCCGAAATTTTCTCCAGAAATGTACAAGAGCATGAAAACCTACTCGAGCCACATATCCTCAAATGGGATTAGGACCTATGTTTGCATATTAGAAATTAGGTAGGATCCTTCGCTTTAGATAAGAAACAAATCATATTTTCATGAATTCATATAAAAGTGAATATAGTTACTAAGTTTATACAATTGTATCTGCATATTTGGATCTATTAGATGTCTGCCAACAGGATCCTCTAACGAAGCACAAGCTCGCAGTCAGACATCCGCGCAACTAGGTCCTAGTTGAGCAACAGTACGAAAGGCAAGGACACAAGCAAAGTGGCTGACTGAAAAGATTATCGTCATGGAAATCAATGATGATGGCGTGCCCATGGAGAAGAAAGCCCTACAGATGTTGCAGAAGCTCGCATGCCTTAATGCTTGGGAGAGCGTGCCATTGACCCTTCAAAAGTTCAATGATGTCACTGTGGATCAAAAGAACGTCTTGTTCAATGGTGTCAATACGTTTCTGGAGTTCCTGGAGAACATGAAAGCGAAGGCCTGCAGGGTTACTATGAAAATGATCGCCAAACTTTGGAGAAGCCACAAGAGCAAGCTTGTGAACAAGTATATAGCAAAAGAGTTGGAGCCCTTCAGTAAGTACCAATATCTTAAAAGAGAGGATTGGGAAGCTTTTGTGGCGTTGAAGAGCTCTGAGACGTTCCAAATGGAGAGTTCAGCAAAGAAGCAGCTTCAGGCAAAGAACAAGCAGAATCACAACCTGGGCACATGCGGGTACGTGGGGGAAAAGGGATAAATGGTAGGTGCAGGATGCAAAGTTAGCCAACGAAGGCCGCGAGAATCCTTGGTTGCAATCCCCAGGACAATCGCAATTGTATTTGTGCGCGAGGGGTATGCTGTCAGATAGTGGAGAAATCACGTTCAAATCTTGTGAAATTGAGACTTTAGCTTAAAAGGTGAAAAAAAATAGCAACCTATTATTCCAAAGTTTAATTCACTAGGGCCAGGGAACATGACATGCTCTCCACTACGCTGGGAAACCCTGAGCACCCAGGTCATGTTCAAGGCGTATCTAGTTCCCAGGGGGAAGTTAGGTTTCCCTGAACATGTCGGGATGTATAAGTAGAGGAAGAGGTTGTAGCATCTAGGCCCCTAGGTAAGTGGTAAGTGTTTCGGTGATTAATGACAACCATATTACTGTGACTAACAATTTGTTTTGAAGGGAATCAAAAATTCAGTATACAATGACATTTGGGTAATCTTGGTCCCTAAAGTGCTTATATGGACAATCAAAGGACATATGCTTTAAGACTAAGGATCTTCTAGTTCTAAGTGTCACAAAGGAGATGGAGGATACTTAGAGTAGTATAGGTCTTCTTTTCTTTTAGTCTTTTGACCGTACTATAAAGGGGAGCTAAAAGTAGTAGCTTGACTTAGTGAGTCTAGACATAGATGATGCACACTTGTTAAATTCTAGCACTAGGTAGAGCATACAAGTCCATGGTGAAGTTGTCAAGGAATTAGAGCTCAAAGAGATTTGAATTGGACGAGCTCACAAAAAAATTTTATTCACCGGATTATCCTCTGATGGATGTCTAATACTCACCGGATAAACACTAATTGAGGCATCCGAATTATATGAAAAATTTCAGAAGTGTCACACCGGAATGTCCGGTGACCACCGGAGCTTTTCCAGCAGAGAAAATTTTGGGCGAAAAACAACTTTGTATTCACCGGATTATCCGATGCCCCATAATATGAACACCGGACTATTTCTTGCAGAGAGCATTGCTTGGGGCCACAGTGGAAAATTACAGTCACCGGACTATCCGGTGACTTAGCTGGCAGAACACCGGAGAAATGTTGCGAAGAAACTCAGACAAATTGAACTCACCGGATTATCCGGTGAGAGAAAAAAAATATCACCGGAGTATTTCTTGCAGAAGGTTCTGAAATCTAAAGGGTCGGGTAAGTTGTACTCACCGGATTATCCGGTGATGACTGTTGTTCACCGGAGTTTATCACCGGACAAATGTTGCCGTGCAACGGCTAGTGACAGCTGACTCTGGGTTTGAACCCACCGGATTATCCGGTGATCTTAAGGATATAGCCAGCGGTTTATCCGGTGATTACAGAAAAATGGGAGTGGTTAGCCAACGGCTAATTTTTATCTCTAGGCTATAAATACCCACTCAGATGGTTTCAACAGTGGCTCTTGCGACTCTGTAGCAGCTCATACACTTGGTGTGTCATTTAAAAGCAAGAGAGAGAGCACTTGTGTCCATTCCAAGTTCTTAGTTGAGGATTAAGGACTTCTTTGAGTGCTTGAAGAGTAGCAAGTGTGCATCTAGTTGTTGTCTAGGCTTTGTCTTTGTCAAGCGAAGCTTGAGGCTTGTTACTCTTGGTGGTTGGCAACACCTAGACGGTCTTGGTGATCGAAGGATTTCTCGGTGAGCTCTTGGAGGAATTGTGGGAACCCCGGGAGAAGGAGGATGTACTTGGTTTGATACCCGCCAATCCGGAGATGGAGAAGGGGTAATCAAGAGAGAGCACTTGAGCCTTGGTGACTCAAGGGGGAGCGACATCCTTGGTGGATGCTCCAACGAGGACTAGGGGGAAGTGCCAACTTCTCGAAACCTCGGAAAAAAAATCGGTGTTGTCTTCTCCAACTCCTTACTTTCTTGCATCTTATTTTGAGTTTTGTTATTATTGCAAGTTCTTCTTAGTGATTATCTTTTTAGTTAATTCTTGCTTAATTAGCTATCTAGTTCTAGTTAAATCCCTTAGTCACATTTCCTTTTAGTTTTATTTGCTAAAGCGGTAGAAGTTTTAATTAATATCCCAATTCACCCCCCCCTCTTGGGCTATTCGATCCTTTCAATTGGTATCAGAGCCACGTTCTCTTGATAGGCTTAAAATCCTAGAGAAATGGCCCCGGGGAGCGGAAGTAGCGTGCCAAGGTTCGAGGGAAAGAACTTTGCATATTGGAAAGTTCGCATGGTGAGCTACCTAGAGGCTATTTCCCCCGAGTGTTGGCAAGCAACCTCCGTTGGGTTTGAACAACCTTTTACCGAACAAGAAGTTAGGTGGAATACTAAGGCTAAGAATGCTATATTTGAAGAAATTAGTGAAGAAGTTTTCTCTAGAGTTAGAAGTAAGGAATTCGCTCATGACATTTGGGTCGCTCTTTGTGAAATTCATGAGGGATCTAGGAGAATTCGTGAAGAAAGATATCATGTGCTTATGAATGCTCTAAATCAATTCAAGATGCTTCCAAATGAATTATGCAATAATATGTATTCTCGTATGAACATGCTTGTGGAAGAAATCAATTCTCTTGAACTCACTCAATTGTCCGATGGAGATGTTATTCGTAGGATCTTGATGGTACTTCCCAAGCCACAATACAATATTGTTATCTCTCTTCTTCATGAAAGAGACATCAATGACATGACCATCACCGATGCCGTTGGAAAGATATGTGCGCATGAAATGTTCTTGTTCGGAGATCATGAGTCCTCATCCAAGAAAAACCTTGCTCTCAAAGCAAAGATGGTCGACAACAAGAAGAAGAAGATCAAGCTTCCGTCATCATCAAGTGAAAGTGATGAAGATGACGATAATGATGAAGATGATGATAATGACTCCGACACCGAGCTTGCTCTTCTCATGAGAAGAACCACAAGGATGATCTCTAAGTTTCAAAAGAAGGGCTACAACTATGATCCCAAGAAGAACAAATTTCGTCCGAAGAAATTTGACAAGTTCGAGGGTGGAGACAAGAAGAAGTGCTACAATTGTGGTAATCTTGGTCATATATCATATGATTGCCCTCATCCTGACAAGAGAAACAAGAACAAGTCCAAGAGGCTTGATGCAAGTGAGGATGAGGACAAGTACAAGAAGAAGGATCAAGATAAGAAGAAGAAGAAGCTCTTTAACAAGAGAGGTGGAGGACGTAAAGCCTACATTGTTGGTGAATGGGTCTCCGATGAGAGCTCAAGTGATGACTCAAGTGATAATGATGACAACAACTTCGCGGGTCTTGCAATCGTCAATGATGATCAACCTCTACCTCCACCACCTATGTGCCTCATGGCAAAAGGTAACAACAAGGTGAGTACTGAGGAAGATGATAGTAGTGATGATAATGATCTTTCTCCTAATGATCTATCTAAGCTAATGAATGACTATGCTACTATAATCAAGAGGCAAAAGGCTAAAATCAAGTTGCTTGAAAATGCTAACTCCATGCTTAGTTCTAAACATGATGAGTTGCTCACTAAACACAATAATTTGCTTGGAAAATATGATGAAGTAGTTGAATCCAACAAGTCTCTCAAAGCAAGTAACTATAAGCTAAAACTTGAGCATGATGGCCTAATATACAAACATCAAGAACTTGAGTATGCCTATGATGCCATTGATCGTAGCTTGAATGATTTGGTTGATAATGATGTAGTTAAGGTCAATGCATCTACTTCTTGTGATGATCTTCGTGATATATCATGTGATATTACATCATCATCTAAGACTAACCATGCAAGGGAGCAAGAGCTTGAAAGTGAAATTGCAAGTCTCAAATCTTGTGTGGCCCGGTTGACTAAGGGGGAGTACAAGCACAAGGAAATCCTCATGAAGAATGCTTTGTACTACAACAAGAAATGACTTGGATGCTTCCCCAACCCGGTAAAAAGGATCATAAAGACACCGGAGATCAAGAATTATTTCATCAAGGAAGTTGGTTCATATTGCCAACATTGTCAAGTCACCGGACACCACACAAGGGAGTGTCCAATTCCTACCAAACCTCTCCCTATTTTGCCTTCCAAATACAAGTCCACATTTAATGATCATCATTTTCTATTGCATAAGCTTAAAAATGGTAAAATTATGGCAAAATTCATTGGAACTCAAGCTAAGGGCAAACTTCCTAGGCAACTTTGGGTGCCTAAATCTCTTGTATCTCATATGAAGGGTACCAAACTTGGTTGGGTACCTAAACAAAAGGCTTGATCACATGTGTGTAGGTGAACTACAAAGCCGGTGGAAAACATTAGGTGCTTGATAGCGGATGTACACAACATATGACCGGCAATGTAACGATGTTCACCTCTCTAGAAGATGAAGTGGATAATCATGATAAAGTCACTTTTGGTGATAACTCTAAGGCAAATGTGGTAGGTTTGGGTAAGGTGGCTATCTCAAAAGATCTCTCTATTTCCGATGTTCTTTTAGTAGAATCACTTAGCTTCAATCTACTCTCCGTAGCTCAACTATGTGATTTGGGTTTCACATGCTTGTTTAGTGATGTTGATGTTATCATAACAAGTAAGAAGCATAATGACCTAATATTCAAGGGGTTTAGACATGGGCATATCTACCTTGTGGATTTTTCCTCTAATGAAGCTAGCTTGACTACATGCCTTTTCACCAAGACATCTATGGGTTGGCTTTGGCATCGTCGGCTTGCACACATTGGGATGAGCCAACTCAAGAAGGTATTCAAAAATGGGAAGGTGGTTGGTGTGAAGGATGTGGTTTTCGAGAAGGACAAGTTGTGTAGTGCGTGTCAAGCCGGAAAACAAGTTGCAAGTCCTCATCCATACAAATCTATGATGTCTACGTCAAGATCCTTGGAACTTCTACACATGGACCTCTTCGGACCGACTACCTACAAAAGTCTTGGTGGTAATTTATATTGTCTTGTCATTGTTGATGATTATACAAGATATACTTGGACTTTCTTTTTAGATGACAAAGGAAAGACCGTTGAAATCTTCAAGAAGTTCGCAAAGAGGGCTCAAAATGAGTTTGAGTCCACACTTGTGAAGATCCGGAGTGACAATGGGACAGAGTTCAAGAACACTCAAATTGAAGACTTTTGTGAAGAAAGAGGCATCAAACATGAGTTTTCATCAACCTACACACCTCAGCAAAATGGCGTAGTGGAAAGGAAGAACAAGACCTTGATTACACTTGCAAGAGCAATGTTAGATGAATATGGTACCCCAGAGAAGTTTTGGGCGGAAGCAACCAATACGACGTGCCATGCTTCTAACCGAGTCTACCTCCATCGACTATTGAAAAAGACGCCATATGAGCTTCTCATTGGGAGAAAACCCAATGTCTCCTACTTCCGGGTGTTCGGATGTAAGTGTTTTATCTACAAGAAAAAGGAACGCCTAGGCAAGTTTGAAAAACGTTGTGATATTGGTTTTCTTGTTGGCTATGCATCAAACTCCAAAGCATATCGAGTATTCAACAACGCCACCGGCTTTGTTGAAGAAACTTGTGATGTGGAGTTTGATGAATCTAATGGCTCCCAAGGAGAAGTTATTTCTTGTGATAATGTAGGTGATGAACCCTTGAGAGATGCAATGAAGAATATGGCAATTGGGGATATCAAGCCTAAGGAGGATGATGGAGATGTACCCTCTACTTCAATACCGCACACCTCAATGGCACCCCAAGTTGATAAAGATGAAGACAAAGATGATCAACCACTTCTATCACATGACATCCATATCTCTCAAGAGGAAGCTCAAGCGCAAGCTCAAGATGTTGGACCACCACAAAATACACCTCAACAACCACAAGTGAAGCATACACATATTTCCAAAGACCACCCGATTGACTTGATCATTGGGAGTCCATCTAGGGGAGTACAAACTCGTTCTCGTCAGTGTGCTTCGTTTTGTGAACATTACTCGTTTGTCTCTTGTTCAGAACCCACACATATAGATGAGGCTCTCAAGGATCCGGATTGGGTATTGGCAATGCAAGAAGAACTTAACAACTTCACCCGCAATGAGGTATGGATACTCGAAGAGAGGCCTCAAGATAAGAATGTGATTGGAACCAAGTGGGTCTTCCGTAACAAGCAAGATGAACATGGTGTGGTGGTACGCAATAAGGCAAGACTTGTCGCACAAGGTTTTGCACAAGTCGAAGGTTTGGATTTTGGGGAAACATTTGCTCCCGTGGCAAGGCTTGAAGCCATCCGTATCCTTCTTGCATTCGCTTCACATCATAACATTAAACTTTATCAAATGGATGTGAAAAGTGCATTCTTAAATGGCCTTATTAATGAACTCGTATATGTTGAACAACCTCCCGGTTTCAAAGATCCTAGATATCCTAATCATGTTTATAGGTTGGTCAAGGCGCTTTATGGACTCAAACAAGCCCCACGAGCTTGGTATGAACGTCTACGTGACTTCCTCATCAACCAAGGATTCAAGATCGGGAGGGTGGATACCACATTGTTCACAAAAATCATCGACAATGAGCTCTTCTTGTGTCAAATTTATGTTGATGATATAATATTTGGTTCAACTAACAAAGAGTTTTGCAAGGAATTTGGTGACATGATGTCTAAGGAGTTCGAGATGTCAATGATTGGGGAGCTAAATTACTTTCTTGGATTCCAAATCAAGCAATTGAAGGAAGGGACATTCATCCATCAAGAGAAGTACACGAGAGATATCCTCAAGAAGTTTAAGATGGAAAAGTGCAAGCCAATCAAGACCCCCATGCCTACAAATGGACATCTCGACTTGGATGAAACGGGTAAATCGATTGACCAAAAACTCTATCGTTCTATGATTGGGTCACTCCTTTACCTTACCGCATCTAGGCCCGACATAATGTTTAGTGTATGCATGTGTGCTCGTTTTCAAGCTAATCCTAAGGAATCTCATCTTGGTGCGGTAAAAAGAATCCTTAGATACCTAAAGCATACACCTAGCATAGGCTTGTGGTACCCAAAAGGTGCTAGTTTTGTACTCAGATTCGGACTTTGCTGGATGCCGTGTGGATCGCAAAAGTACTTCGGGTGGGTGTCACTTACTAGGGCGATCCCTAATCTCTTGGAGTTCTAAGAAGCAAAACTCAGTAGCCTTGTCCACAGCTGAAGCAGAATACATTGCCGCCGGAGCATGTTGTACTCAAATCCTCTATATAAAGCAAACCTTGTTAGACTTTGGTGTTCATCTAGAGAAGGTTCCACTCCTTTGTGATAATGAGAGTGCCGTAAAAATTGCTAACAATCCCGTTCAACACTCCCGCACAAAGCACATTGATATCCGTCATCACTTTCTAAGAGACCATGTGGCAAACAATGATATATCCCTTAGTAGTGTTCGATCGGAAGATCAATTGGCGGATATCTTCACTAAACCTCTAGATGAAGCCACTTTTAGTAGATTACGAAATGAACTAAATGTGATCGATGCTTCTAATGTCATATAGATGCATTCATTATAGGAACTTGTCTAACCTTCTCAAGATAATGGTGAACATGGGTTTTGCTTGAGATGGTGGGTCACTAGTTCTTCTCAAGGCAGGTTGTTGGGTTCACCATGAAGAAGCTTGAGAAGGGAAGTAATATGACAAGATAGATTAATTTAATATGCACTCATGTTTACTTTCATGAATTAACCTTGCATTGGCGGTATAGAGATCACAAAGGAGAATATCACTCTTTGAGATGGTTGTTCACTCTTGATGTGAGCATACAACTCTATAAGTGTGTTTAAATTGATATAAGTGCTTAATGCCTATTGAGTCATATCCTATCGAATTTAAGGTCTTAATCTTTAAGTTCGTAGGAAATATGGCTCAAACATATCCATTTGAGTTCCATCTCTTACTCTTTGAATCTTATTTGCCTATTTTTTTTAATTATTATTATATATATAGTAAAGCCTTTTGGCAAATATTTGCAAAGGAGTGTTTGAGAGGGTAAAGATGTCACTCAAACTGATCCAAATATGTGTTTATGTTGAGTGGTTATTTGAAATTTGGACTCAGTAAGAGAAAATAGTTCAGCCTATTTTTTTCTTATCACCGGATAGTCCGGCGCTCCCTTAAATTTACCAGCGGAATATCCTGTGATCTCTGTCAGATCAACCATGGCAATAGTCCGGTGATCAGTTTAGTTATCAGCGGACATTCCGGTGCTCATTAGTTCTGAGAACTTCAAAATTTTAACATACGTCCGGTGATGTTATCTTGTTCTCAGCGGAACATCCGGTGAACAGAAGAAGTTTTCGGTCTCTGAAAGTTGGTTCTGCAAGAATTAGTCCGGTGGTCTATCCGGTGCTCTCTGTTGCCTCCACCGGATTATCCGGTGCTTTCAAAAACGGCGGGACCCACCTGTCATATATGTCTTCCCGGTCGGCCGGCTCTTTCATTTTTCGCCGCCGCTCGTACATCCTCGCACCACCTCACCGACTCACCGCCTCTCAGCTCCCTAGCGCCGCCGCCGGGGTCACTCTGTCCACCGGCACCACCAGGTCACCGTCGCTGGCTCGTCGCCCGTCGTTGCCCCGAGCTCCCGCGCGCAGAGCCGCCTCCGGCGTGCCCCACTCACCGCCGCCGCCCCTCCTGCGCCACCGGCTTTCGTCTCCAGGCATCGTGATCTGATCACCGGCACCTCCTCTCTCTCTCCTTCATCGTGGTGAGCACAATGTGGCCGGTCTACTCAAATTGATGAAGCCCTAGATCACACTTATACAATTTTGTGCCAAAATTCATGAAATTTCTTCACAAATCAAAGCAAATTTGATCCAATTTGTTGCTATTCCATCTCTTAGACATGAATTGAGTACATGATAGTCAAAATTGCGCATAATTTGGCCAAATTCGTGACAATCCATGCAAATTTCATTCAAATTCATGTAAATTTGAGTCAATTTTCTCTCAAATTTGTGATCATTCAGTTTCAATCGACATGAATTGAGAGCATGTTCATTAATTGTGCGTCTTCCTTGTTAAATCAGTTGAATCTTATGCAAAATTGCCTCAAATTCATGACAAATTAGATGAATCTCGTTCAAATTTTGACTCTCAATGCGATCAAATCATGAACTTAGCTTCATCTTCACCTTTTTCTATCACCTACTAGGGCATGTTCATCTGTTTGTGCCATATATCGCTCATTTCACTCAAATTCGAGCAAATTCATTCATATTTGCTTCAAATTCATGCCTATTTTGATTCATTTGCTCAAGTTCAAGTCCTACTGTATGCAATTGATCAATATCTATTGTCTCTTGCCTAAATCCTTAGCATGATTGTCTCAATTCATATCCATCCATGCTTAGGGTTCGGTTTAGGGTTAATTTCATTCGAAATCTTAAACCCAATGTGATCACTCATCTCTATTTCACGTTGCATCTGTCAGATGGGTCGTAATCGCAGTGACAAGGGCAAGGGCAAGGCAATTGAGAAGCCGAAGCAGAAGAAGTCAAAGACTCAGAAGGAATGGGACAGAGCGCTTGCTGCTGTTGATGCCTACAACAGGCAGGAGGGTTTTGTGATCAGAGATGACACCACCCCTCCTACACGTCGTTCCACCCGCACTCGTGCTTCCGGGAGGTCAGGTTCGACGCCTTCCAGCCAGTCAGGGGGCCGGAAGAGGGTTCGCCAGGAGCTAGAGGCAGTAGAGACACAGCAGCAGCAGTCTGAGCAGTCTGAGCAGTCCGAGCAGTCCGAGTAGTCTGAACAGCAGCAGCAGTCCGAGCAGCAGCCTCCAGCTCAGGGAGAGGTCCGCCTGCTTGATCTCACGTCCTGCAAGGGTCCGAGGATCAAGAGGCTGAGATTCGTACCAGTCGAGGAGTGGTTCCCTGAGGTCAGAGAGGAGGGGATTGATCCCCGGTTCTGGACAGTGGTACAGGAGAGCTTCTATCGCTCATTTGGCAGGAAAAGCGTTCAGTTGAGCCAGCACAGGACGCTGAGATGGGAGTACTTGCAGTCAGCTGCAGGGGGAGCAGATGTGAGACAACACTTTGATGCATTCCCAGGTCTCACCGCTCTCCTCACTCAGGTAGACAGATATGTTGGGGATTGGGTCAGAGTATTCTATGCGACAGTATGGATCGCTCCCGACAGGTCGTTCATTCAGTTCATGTTCCAGGGAGAGGTCTACAAATTGTACCGGGCAGATATGCTCGAGGCTCTGAGGCTTCAGGAGAGTACCAGATTCTTGCATGAGGTCGTTCATCCGAACGCTCATCCTCCTCGTCGTCCTCTGACCGGTGGTGTTTTCCCGACGGATGACGAGATCCGTCTGTTGTTCAGGTCGCCCTTTCCTCTAGGTTCACTGAGACTGCCAAAGATGCTGACTCCGGAGGCGAGGGCAGTTCACTTTGCACTCAGACGCAGCCTGTTGCCTAGGATCGGGAACGCAGAGGCTATCACCAGTATCCAGCAGTGGTTGCTCTTATCTATCCTCACTCATCAGCAGTTCGACATTTTAGATCTCATCTTGTGTGAGATTGAGGATAACATAGCAGAGGGTCTGGGCAGACAGCAGCCATTCGCGCATTTCATCTCATATTTGTTGGCTCGCTCGATTCATTATCCAGAGCATCTTGACGTCTACCAGCGATCCCCGAAGCGATTCCCGGACTATATTCCTAGCGCTCCGACGGACAGACGTCGCGGATAGCGTGCTATGGCGCAGGCTCAGCAGCAAATCCCAGCAGAGGAGCGAAACAGAGTTGCAGCTGAGGACCAGGCCCTTGCCGAGGCCGAGGCAGAGCTACCTCATGCCTTTATAGACTTGGATGACGACGACAGTGACTCGGAGGACATCGAGTTCATTCCACCACTCCCGAGACGTCACGATGCTGAGGCCGGTGGTTCTACTCAGGGTGCGCCTCAGACTTCAGTTCCTTCCTCAGATACTGAGACAGCTACCACCGAGCCCTCTGCTGCAGTGCCTTCGGAGATCACTCTTATCCTTCGGCAGATGCAGCAGCAGCAGGCAGCTCAGGCAGAGGATGCTCACCGCCGAGAGGAGCAGCAGTTTGCACTGATGCAGTCACTACAGCAGCAGCAGCAGGCCATGTTTGCAGCACTTCAGGCAGACCGTGAGAACAACGCCAGATTGTTCTCCGTTCTTTTCCAGGCACAGGGCCTTCAGTTGCCAGCTCCAGCACCTGCTCCGGCTCCTGCCCCGAGTCCTCTCCCAGGCAGTGTCAGTGCACTCTTGCGTACTCCAGGGTCCGATTTCCCTCTGTCAGCTCTCTTGGCCTCCGGAGTGTACTCTCTGTCTGCTGGGATGTCTCAGAGGCCAGTGTTACCATCGTTGACTTCTCCTGTACCCACTGGTCCTCTGAGCTTCGAGGACACTCCACAGCCGACAGTCCCCGAGCATCAGCAGCCTGTCATGTCTCCCCATGTCCCTCAGCTTCTTGATTGGGGCCGACTACTTCCTTGTGGGCTTCAACGACTTATTGACCAAAAATCATCACTTCTTGATTGGAGCCGACTACTTCCTTGTGGGCTTCAACGACTTATTGACCTCTTCAACCTCGATGGCCTGGACGTGGGGTTATTGCAATGCTTTACATTGTAAGCCCTCTCAAACTAGATGTTAATTAATTATTACCACTAAATTCTCCAATCTAATTAGTTTCTTATCTATAGATACTTGATACAACCCTTTCAAACTAAATGAGGAAGGAGCCCTTCGGATTCCTTGACCCCCAAAATTTGATGATTTCTTTGATGGTACAACAAAAGGAATTCATTGTGGAATATGTGGTTAGAGCAATGATCCACTTTTCGAAGAGGGACTACCTGATGGCCACCCACAACACTGGTGATCATTGGATCTTACTAGTCATTGCCCCCAAGTGGAACTTGGTCTGGTATCTGGATTCATCAAGACCAGTGGTGGGACCTAACAGCGAATGGGGACAACGTGACTATACTTTCGTCAAACAAATCCTCGATGAGTAAGCTCTTTATGACTTAGGTTACATATTGAACTTTTCAAACTTACACCAAATGTTATTGGATCTCTCTTCGCATGTAGGGCTTTAGACATTTATATGCGCTGTGATCCAATGTACGATCGGAAGGAGCCCCGCACACTGACACATAAGACCGCCTTCACGGTAAGTGCCAGTAGACATATTTGCAAATACTCTACTACTACATTTTTTTCCTTTCGAATTGACGGATTTTTCCCTCTCTAGTGTCACCAACAACCATCGGGTAATTCCTGCGGATTCTACATTGTGTGGCATATGCTGCTATTCATGGAAGCAAAGTATATGAAATCCCTAGATGTAAGATAATTGCATAGTATTTTCATAGCTGCTTTTATTCATTACAAATATCCAATGATAAAATGATTTTGCTCACGCTAATTGCATATTTTTTCCATAACTACTTTCATTCAGCAGGAATTCAGCTTACTGGATGGCAACATCGAGGATTCTGCACTCTCCAACATTCGAGCATGGATCGCCTCGTTCTTAATGACCAAAGTCGTCTCTTCGAAAGGTGAGTTCTATTGTAGGGAGGTAGGACTCTGACTTATGTAATTTGTGGTTGCACTTTTGACTTATGTAATTTGTAACTATCTTGATGTAATTTGTGGTTGTACTTTCGACTTATGTAATTTGTAACTATCTTGATGTAATTTGTAGTTGCACTTTCGACTTATGTAATTCGAGGTTGCACTTTTAACTTACGTAATTCGAGCTCTTGATGTGGACTTGCTCCGTTGTACGTTTGGAGGACTTTTGATTATGTAATTTGTGGTTGCATATCTCGTGGCTATAGCATGAATGTATCTGGATGTGTCTTATTTGCAGGAGAAGACGGCTACCAAATCTTGACATTGCTTCAGGATGCAGCCAGGAAAAAGGTAAATCCCTTCGGGGATGAGACTATTAGTGATGGGTGGTATATTCACCCGTCACTGATGACCGAGTCCCAGTGACGGATAGCTTTCCAACCCGCCTCTGGAACTCAGTCATTAGAGACGGGTTGAAACGATACCCATCACTAATGACTCATAACACCAGTGATGGGTTGTAGCTACCTGTCACTAGTTCTAGTTAATTAGTGATGGGTGGTAAGTACATTCGTCACTAATGACTCAATCACTAGTGACTGGTTGTTGTTATCATCCGTCATTAATAACCGAGTACTAGAGACAGGTTGGAAATCTACTAGCCACTAATGACTTAGTAACCAATGACGAGTGGTAAGAAACCGTCACTGATGACTCGGTCAATAGTGATAGTTTGTAGTTAACACCTGCCACTAATGACTGAGTTCCAGAGATGAGTTGAAAAGCTACCAATCATTGAGGACCGATAATTAGTGACGGGTGGTACATACACCTATCACTAATGATGGCCATAGTGACGGGTAACAGGCCTGCTCAGATCATATGAGACGCATTTTAGTGATGGGTCTCAATTATGATCCATCACTGGTGATTGTCATTAGTTACGGGTCTCAATCCGTCATTAGTATTTTATTATTAGTGAAGCAATAAGAGTGACGGGTGCTGTAACTGTCACTAATGATGATTATCACCTGTCACTAATGTGCTGTTCTGGCGTAGTGCCATATGATTTCTGATTTAAATTATATCATCTGATTGCAAAGTTTGATATGTTGCTACGGGAGGATTTGAAGGTAGAGCCCTGGTATTATGGCGAGTTCTACTTTTCAGGAGACTCAAGGCAGTAAATAATTATGCATTGTCCTCTTCACGATACCGTAAATACATATGATATTTTGCTATACTTTTAAAAGAGTTTTTTATATTTTTCTCTGGTATAGAACAATTGTCTAGGCTACTCATTCAACATTCGTTCAAGAAATGTTGATCGACCAAGCATACGCCATATAAGTTTTTGGTTGTTCATTCTTGATTCATTTTGTCAGCGAGAGATGTAGGCTATTCTGGAATGTGGATTGCTTGCGATGGTTAATTACGCTATTTTAGAATTCTCAAGAGCATATGCCTCTGGTCATTTGGAGCATCGCTTCAAGCTATAATATTTCTCTACTTGCGAAAATATTTTTTTCCTTCATTCAAAGGCTATGTGAACTCCCCTGGTTGGTAAACCGGTATCTGTTCCTGAGATGTTCTGTTAGGAAAATGATGCAATTATGCGGTCTGCAGATTGTGCACGTGTTTTATTTGAAATTCTCCAGAAAAAGAACCCTCCAGGGCAATTAAATCTTGCAGTTTTGATCGTCTTGTCGATGGAATCCACGATCCTCACGCTATCACCTATGCGAACCAAACATTTTGATGTCCTCTTGTCAATGAAGGAAACTAATGCATTCTTCTTCAGCATAGTCAATGAAAACTAATGTATTCTTCTTTAAAATTGTTTAAAATCAAGTATTATGTGTTTGTTTTTTCTAATAGAAAGTAAAATAATATTGTGAACGAGATTTAGAAACCACTGAAATATAGGGGTGTCATATTTAGGATCCGTTACAACAAACAGATATTATACTAGTTTGAAATTTAAGCACAAGTTTATCGGCACAGATCAAGGTTTAATTTATTATAGGTGCTGTTCAGTTTCTTTTTTATGTTTTTTCCGTAACCTTTGCTACGCGGACCTGTTCACCCCGAGAGGCCTAAACTTGCCACCTATTAGACAGCCCATCCAGCGCATGAAGGCCCATCACAAGTGGGCACGGCTAAACGCACATGCATGTTTTTTCATGATACTTAGGCCCCGTTTGGTTGTAAGAAATATTTCAGATTCTCTGATGATTCTCTAGAATTCCTGCCAAACGTACTAAAATATAAAACGTTTCATCTTGAATCACCTGAAACGTTTCTCATTTTTAACACTACGAGGAGAATCACCCAAAATAGTGTTTCACCCGTTTCGAGAATCACTCAGGTTATTTTTCTTCAAGAATCCGAATCCAGAATCCCTGCTAAAAGTTTTCAGAAAATTAAGGGTGATTCACCAAAGAAACGTTTTCAGGGAGAATCTGAAACCGAAACGTTTCTGGGAGAATCTGGAGCCCTGCCAAACGAGCCCTTATATTACTTTATTTTGTAGATTTACGATTTTGTGTCATTATATGCATTCAAATTTCAAAAGAATTGATTCAACATTTTGAGAAATCTAGTTCAACAATTTTGAAATACTAGTTCAACGTTTTTTGAAAATGTCAAAACTGTACATTTGAAAAGTTGAAATTGTACCATTCAAAATGTTGAATTATTTAAAAATAATAAAAAAGAAAATATATCAATGATGACACTGCCCAAAAGGCCCCACTGATATTAGCTCGATTAGACATCCTCTACTCCTGCCATTGCCGGCATCGGCAGGATAGAAATATCCATATACTAGTTCGTCGTCACCTACAACAACTTAAGGTCAGCACCCTAAGTACAAAGATACTCGCAAGGCTTACACAATATGTGTATATACTATTCTCGACTCCAATGACAATGCATTTAGTTGAATAGCATGGCATAGCCACAAGGTTAAGTTGATTCAGCGAAAAACAATTAATTAATATAATGATATGAACAACTAATATTGATTGAAAATAATTAAATCCTCCAAGAATGTAAACTTGCTCAACTCAACTAAGCATCAGCAGATGCTTCTCCTAAAAGCCCATATAACTTCCATCCCACCAAATTGAACAAAAATTCTACGATTGATGTTCAATGGACATTAAGCATACGCATAACCGAAAGCGTGACTATTCGAATAGTTCTTACACCCTGCAGTGGAGTACTACTTTACCCACACAACATGAGACCATTTGGCTTGTGCAACCAGCCACAGCTACACAAGGGGGGGGGGTACCTATGATAACATTTCCTAAATAAGCTCCAACCGTTTGAATATGCGTATATAAGTGTGGAGGTTAGCTAGGTCTACTCACCGAGCAGCCTAAATGCCTCTATAAGCACTCTCGCTCACACCATAGACCAGCAAGCCAAGGGGTCACAGCTATAAAAGGTATTTGGGTCATCCTTACCATATTCAGATATGTGGTAGTACGGAAAAGTTCTTAAGACCAGCAAGCCAAGGGATCACAGCTATAAAAGGTATTTGGGTCATCCTTACCATATTCAGATATGTGGTAGTACGGAAAAGTGCTTAAGCCAATGGCACCAATGATCGGTTCTTAAATGACGCAAGCGGTTTATGGCACCCGGGTCTTCTCTTCCGATTTGCCTCTAACAGCACCCATATCTCGTCTTAATCTCACCAATTCATCATCCTAACTCATTATTTTAGTGATCAATAACAAGTCTTGTAGCTCGCGAACAATAGTGACATCCACCGTTTGACTTCTATCGAGGACCTATGCAAAGGATAAGTAATTACTGAATCACTTTTAAATTGGACCATGACACAATACACCAGAAAGGATCGAAAGGCCCAAGAGAGGGGGGGGGGGAGTGAATTGGGCTCTAATTAAAATTACTTTTACCAAACTCTAGAACAAGTAAACAACCTTAGTTTAGATGAATAATAATACAATTACACGATCAAGCTAGATAAAAGCAAGAAAATAAGCAAGCTATAACACTAAGTAAATTTTGGAATTGAAAGCTTGCATGAATGTAAATGCTCAAATTTAAATGCGGGAAACTAAAGAGATGGATAAGAATACACCAAATTTTTTTCGAGGTATCAAGGAGTTGGCACTCCCCCTAGTCCTCATTGTAGCATCCACTAATGATATCGCTCCCCCTTAAGCCACCAAGACTCAAGTGCTCCCTCATGATTGCCACTTCTCCATCTCCAGATTGGCGGGCATCAAACCAAGTACGAAGCATCTCTTGGGGCTCCCACAAGATCTCCAAGAGCTCAACAAGATACCTCCAATCACTAAGATTAGTTAGATATTGCCAACCGCCAAGAGTAACAAGCCAATAGCTTCACTTGACTAAGATCAAGCCTATACTAAACCTAGATGCACACTTGCTACTCTTTATGTACTAATAAAATCATTAATCTTCAATTAAGAACTTAGCAAATCACTCTCATGCACTCTCTTACTTCTTGATTATACACATAGTGTTTTTGCTCTTTTGGGATAGCAAGAAATGACAGTGAGACAAAATAAGGGGGTATTTATAGGCTAGAGGTCCAAATCTAGCTGTTGCCCAACCACCCATACTTGTTATGAATGTCGGATGATCCAATGTGCACATGCTCACACACACCGGAACCATCCGGTGTGTACCTTTTCCAAAAGCTAGCCAATGCCAGCTGTCACTAGTCGTTACTGCTAAAAAGTGCTACGGCGAAGCTTTCTGACCACACGCCAGACCATCGAGCGTGTACAAATCCACTTTGCATTGAACCAAGAGAACATCTCCTGGAAAATGCTCCAGTGAAGCTATCGGGAACTAGGACCATCCGACATGTTCAAAGACCTTCTTCTGAAAATTACACATCTCCTGTAAAAAGATCTGACAAGTTTCTCACCTCAACGTCGGACCATCCGGCGTGTAGACTTGAAATACCTTTTCTGAGTCAAAACACTCAGGCATATACATTTTCCTAAGCGCTGGACCATTTGGCATTTTCAATCTTTTCTGAACTCGTCCAATCTTTCTTTAGTTATATCTTCTTAACAACTCATCCATGGGCTTCTCTGAGCTACCTAGTGCTAGAATTTCACAAGTGTGCATCCAATCAAGTCTCGACTTAACTAGGTCAAGTTAATAGCCTTAGCCCCTCTTTATAGTATGGTCAAAGGACTAAAAACGAGAACCTATACTACTCTAAGTGTCCTTCATCTCCTTGTAACACTTAGAATTAGAAGATCCTTACTCTTCACGTTCATATCCTTTTATCATCCTGGAATCAATTTTAGGGACCAAGATTGCCGAATCATCATTGTGACATAAGTTTTAATGTCCTTCAAAAACAAACTTGTTAGTCACAAAACACTTACCACTTGCCTAGGTGCCTAGATGCTACAATCTTCCTCTTTTTGATGATTGATGACAACACAAATAAAAGATAAAGATATGAATTGAAGTACACCCTATCAAACTAGGCAATTAACTGCATATACAATTAAGCAAGAGAAAGCCTAGCACTAGAATAACCTATCATGCTAGTTGAAATGAATTGAACTGAGCATGAAATTAAACACAATGTGATGAAAAGCAAAACACATAAAAAGAGAGAGCCAAAAAGTCTGTCATTACATCAAAAACCAATAAGATCCAACATTCTGAAGCCCCCAAGCTCCCCCTAAAACTACTACTCTCCCTAACACTCTAACTCTCCCCTTTGGCATCTAAGCACCAAAAAGAGACAACTAAGACACATCAGGGGCTAGACGAGACGAAGGAGCCATCACTACCAAAGACGGACACACCACGAATTGAGATCCTAAATCGGAGTTTGAATCGGACGCAGAAGAAGCGATATCGGCAGTAGCGATATCGACGTCAGCTGAGAGGGATCCTGCTGAAGGCTAAATAGAGATGGACATAGTAGGAGCCTTTGACGATACTACATCTAGATAGGGGTTAGAGCCTGAGGTACCGTGACCCTGAGCAGCCATCTCCTGAAGTGTGGCATAGAGCTCATCAAACGCTGATTGCATAATTAGAGGAGGCTCAACTAACGGCTACTAAATAGGGATGATCGGCTATGGAGAGTCCTCAAAACTGAGAGGTCCAGTGGTCAAAGGAGTCATCAACTGAGTAAACACTGGCCTTTGAGAAGTCCCGATAGATTGAGAAAAGACTCCGATAGAGAAGAGTGGTGACACTGGGAAGCCTGACACCAAGTAGCCAAGAAACCACCAACGTTGCTTGGAAGAGGACTCGGAGCTGTAGCAGGGGCTAAATGAGTAGCTGACAACTGAAGGCCTGTAGCTTGGAACAAGGATCCCAAACAACTAGAGATGAAAGTGAACATCATGTTGTTGTTCTCCCTGTCTGACTGAAGAGCTGTGAACATGGTTGTTGCTGCTATTATAGAGACTGCATGAGCACCAACTGCTACTCCTGCTGGCCCAAAAGGTTTGCTTGAAGCTTCGCCTGCATCTCTGCCAGAAAGGGCTACTGATGCAATTGCTAAAGTATGACAGTAAGCTCCGAAGGCTGTACAGCAGGAGCCATAGGAGGAGTCGTCTAAGGTGCTGAAGAGTGTGGAGCTTGCGACTGAGGAACTGCCTCAAAAGACCCTCCTACCTCGGAGTCGTGTGACCTAGCGACTGGAGGGAAGTGCAATGAGTCTTTCCTTGTTGCACACCACCACACCATATTCATCTTGCCTGTTCTGGAAGACCCACTTGGTTACAATCACGTTCTTATCGTGAGGCCTATCTTCTGGATTCCATACTGAAAGTGCATCTAGCCCTTTTTGGTAATTAATGACAATATCTATAGACTAACAATGTTGTTGAGTTTGTTAGTAAGTTGTTCTATAGGTGATGCATGGAGGAGACATATGCATCAAGATCAATGAGCTCTTAGTGATGCTCATAAGAAGAAAGAAAAGCCCATATAAGATTGGCAATAAGCGTGAATGCTAAGTTACTTGTGGAAATCAAGTATCTAAAGTTATGCCATTGTCAATAGAGTTTTATAGAATAGCTCGTGTGCTTTATGCTTAAGAGTGAATTGAGGTTAGAATACATAAGAAAGCATAAGTTGAATTGAAATCCAATATGCCAAGAGTGAAGAGCAAGATTGAACTCCATATATGATAAAGTGAATTTATTGAAGATGTTGGATACAAAATTATTCTCTATGGCAAGATGGTAAAGGGCAAGTAAGACTCAACTACGATGGACCATCTGGTGGTGAAGGGCAAGCAAATGGCTTGGCGCCGAAGGACCAAGGCGGTGGTGAAGAGCGAGTGAAGGGTTTGCGCCAATACCGTGTGAGGCCATGGGAATCTATGGGTGATTCACATCAATCACATAAAGAATCAAGAAAAGACGGAGTGAATATGATATAGAAGTTGGCAACCCTTAAGGTTTGAAAGAAAGAAGCGGTTCTTGATGGTATTCAAAGGCTCAAATTGGTTCACACAAGTTTTACTTTTGAATTTGAGTATAGCTATGCCGGACTGTTAGTAGGGATACAACATGAGCTATTTGTCGTGTCTCAGTGCTCAAGAGTTTCTAATTAACCCAAAGTGAGAGTTCACTTTAGGAATCCAGTGCACAAAGTATGGAAGTGTTAGAATTAGATTTTGGAGTGTTCCTAGTTTTATCCTATATTTTTAAGTTCACTATTTTAGTTGGAATGTGTAGCCCTCTAAATAAGCTTTATGTAGAGTCCAAAATCGTCAAAATCGGACTTTGGGATCAAAATTTATCGCCATTTTCAGAGGGCCAGTTGTGCTAAACTTGGACACTCCGGGCTGACACGGATACTCCGGGTTGGCTGGAGTCTCTGGATTTATATCTGAGCCAGGTGGTCTATTAGGGCCAAAGTGTTTTATATGGATGTTCCGAGTTGACCTGGATACTCCGGGTGGCCGGAGTCTCTAGACTTTACTCTGGCCAGGGCTCTCGGTTATATGTTCTAGTGCCAACCTGGAGACTCTGGGTTGACCCAAATACTTCGGATCAGTATAAAAAGCTATGTAATAGCTAGATTTTTAGGGAAAGGTATAAATACCCTCACACCCCACTCTGTTTCCTGCTTCTTGGGCACGAAAGAAAAACCTTATAGAGCCAAAAGAACTCCCCCCACTCCAATCTAGTGTATGATTTGAGAAGAAAAGTGAGTTGGATTGAGAGATTGCAAGTTTGAGTGCAAGTGAGCATACCTCCCATCTTGAGCACTCGAGTTCATCGGCAAGAAGTTCGCGAAGCATTTGTTACTCTTGGATCATGAAGCTCCTAGGCGGCTACGCGTCATCAACGAGCACCCAAGGTTATGATGTGCCATGGGAAGTTTGTGAAGGTTTCGATTTCGCCTCCGAAAGGGAAGAAATCAAGAGTGGAAACCCAAACTCAAGTGTAATCGAGGTTGGCAAGGAAAAGGGTTGAGAGAGACCTGGTTCAATTGTGACCGAGCCCCTCAACAGAGACGTAGGAACCTCTAGTGGAGATGTCCGAACTTCAGAAAATAAATCACGTGTCTCCTGTCTTATTTTCATGTTCTTATGTTCTTGCTTAATATTTGTGCATTTTGCTCGATCCACTTGTTCGTGTGTATTTGATTGTAGGTTCTCCATGGATCTACTTGGAATCATCACTTGGAACACAAGAGTTCACTTGGTTTGAGCTACAACCCTTTAGGCGCTATTTAATTTAAATTTCAAGTTCATTCTCTGCTAAACCCGGAGGTTTCGGATTGGATCCGGAAGGTCCAATTTCTGTAGAATGAAGTCTGAAACTGGAGTATCTAGGTCAACCTGGAGCCTTTGATGAACAATATTTTTTCAGGATTTTCAACTAGCGTTTTCTTGCATATCTTTTGCTAGTTTTGAATGATCTTTGTCACCCTAGGATTGTAACTTTCACACTTTTTACGGTGATTGTGACTAGTTGAGCCTAACATATTTAGGATTTTCACTTGTGGAAAATTTGTTAGTTTATTTTCCGCTACAAGTATAGATCAATAGTAAAATAGGATAGATTTTTGTAAAAACTCCTATTCACCCCCTCTAGGCGACATCATTGTCCTTTCAATTGGTATCATAGCCAAGTCGCTCTTTTTAGGACTTAACTACATAGAGAATAAATATGTCGACTAGTGGATTAGTGCACATAGAGCTACTTCTATTAGATGGTTCTAATTACTTTGAGTAGAGTATTCGCATGCTTGATATTTTTAGGACCATGGGTCCTCATATTGAGCGAGTTGTAGATATAAGTATTTCTCCTCCTACTTTGAGTAGAGGAAGAGAAATGCATACATCTCAATGTTCAAGCTACTAATGTCTTATTTGATGCTATGAGTATAGATGTAGTTGAATCAATCATGCCGCTTAAAGCACTCATCTCATTTAGGCTACTCTTAAAGAAATATATGCCAAATCCAAATGTGATGGAGAAGAACTTCTTCTGGAGACGTCATTTGAGAAATACTCTACTTCATCTTCATATCATAAAGAGCACCAAATGACTTCCTCTATTGTCCAAGAGGATATCACTTTATCATCCACCTCACTAATTGACAAATCCGAGCATGGTAATAATATGGTGGGTGTGATTAGTAAGTTTTCTATTGTTTCTTTGTACTTTAACAACACTTGCGATGAAATTTCTATATCTACTTGTGTTGTTAACTCTTGCATATCATCTAGTGCAAAAATGGTTATTCATCATGATGATATGATTACTTGTTCTCATAGCGATGCATCTATTTCTAATAGTACTTGTGAGACTAACTTTTTGAAGAAAATAGAAGTCTATGAGAGACAAAGCCTTGGCGGAGAAGCATCCACCTCTCCAGGATGTTCATCTCCTTATTCTGACACCTACATGAGCCTTATGGCTAAAGGTAAAAGGAAACCGATAAGTGAGGATGATAGTTATAGCACCATTGACAGATTTGAGTTTAATCATTTGAGCAAAAAGAATATGTCTAAATTGATCAAGCTCATAACCACCATGGAAAGCTTAGAGGATAGCCTTGAGAGGCAAGAGGAATTCCTCATTGGGAAAATTGAGGAACTCAAAGCCTTTAATGTGAAATATGAAAAACTTCAGGAATCTCATAGTTCTTTATCTAATATTTATAGAGACCTTAAATTTAAGCATATTTTTTTGCTTGAAAAATAGATACTATACCTATAGTGGATTTAGAAATGCCATGTCCTAATTGCAATATTTTATCTAAGGATAAATCTACTATTTTTCCTATTGATGATGCTTGTGCTACTAACTCTAATTCTTGTGTAACATCTTTGGAGAAAGAAAATATTGAGCTAAGAGCTCAACTTAAAAGGCTTACTAGCAAGCATGTGAGCATACAAGAAAATCATGACAAGCTTTTGTGCACTCATGAAGATCTTGTAGATTCCCATGCTATGCTAGAAATATCTCATGAGGTAATGGTCATCACGGTAAAATCCTATAAACCTCATGTGGATAATAACACACATTCTTTGTATAATGTAGATTTAACATGTGCTAGTCCTAGCAATTCATTTAATATCAATTCAATATCCAATGATGACTTGTCTATTATTCCTTATTGCTCTAACATTAATGTATCCTCTAGTTCCATTTGTCAGTTTAATCTTGTAGAGAAAATAAATGAGCTCAAGGATCAAGTTAATTTTTTGAAGAAAGAATTAATTTGGTGCTTCAAAGGGAAGACCACTCTAGATGAGATGTTTAAAGACCGAAGACATCCAAAAGATAAAAGTGGACTTGTATTAAATTTCAACGAGAACAAGTCCAATAATGCCAAAAAGAAGGATCAATTTCAAAAGAAGATCACCACACTCATGACTTGCTACAAGTGCGAGTAGAGTGTCATCATGTTCAGGATTACCATTTGAAGAAGAAGAAGAGATACTTGATCAAGAAATAACCAAACAAGAATTCTATGAAGGAAGAAGCTCCATCACCAAGAGATCAAGGAAATTCTCATCATGATGATCAACATCAAAAGAAGAGGCCTCAAGCCCTTTCAAGATCATACAGGAGAAGGGGTCAAAAAAATGGTCATCAAGGTGACAAGCCTCAAATGAAGAGGCTCGGCGGCAAAATTTGCTACACATACCGCGAAAAGAGACATATTGGTAAAAATTGTCCTAAGGGTAACATTTCTAAGCCTAACTCTTTCAATAATGATCATTATTTGCTTAGGAAGGTTAAGAGTGGTACTTATGTTGCTAAGGTGATTAGTTCATCTCATTCTAATGCAAGGGCCATTTGGGTGGTTAAGTTTCTCGTGACTAACCATGCTTAATTTGTTAAATAGGTACTTAGAGATGCATTGATGACTTGGCTCACTTGAGAAGAATTTTATTGCAAATCTCATATCAAGTTTTCTTTCAAATCATATTTCTCATCATTTGAAAGAGGGCCAAGTATGAAGATTATTAATCCAACATTAAGAACTAATGACATCTCGGTAACAAGTACCTACATTGAAATATCTAGCCTTCTTAACCTTTTGTAGGTGTGAGTCGTTCACAATCTTTTTGTGACTGTGAACACTCAAGTTGGCTAGGTAGTTTTTGCTTAAATGTCTACATTCTTATAAAGTGATGTTTTTAATAATGCTCTCTAGAGCAAAGTCTTGTGAGTGATGGAGGCAATAAATACTTGGTGGTGGTCATCAAGAAAAATATCAAGAAAAGATCAAGACTCATGAAAATCCTATGCATCTTTGCTTTTTGGATAATCGAGATATTCTGGATTGAATCCGGAGGCTTTGGTCTTTGTAAACCGGTATTTCAGGCTAAATTCGGAAGTTTCAAAATTTGCAGCAGGTTGGAGATATATTAAGATGAGGAAAGAAGTTAAAATTGGACCTCCACCGTAAGTGCTTCTTCAAAAGCTCATCAAGTGCCCAAGAAACCATTCCATCAATGATGTTCAAGGAGACATTTGAAAGAGGGATGGTAATTGCTAAAACTCTAGTTATAATTTCTTATGAATTTTACCTTTTTATGTCTTTGTGAGCTATAGAAGGTAAAAGAAACACTAGAGAATTTAGACTTAGTGATGGCTATGGAAGATGAACTTAATGTACATAATCTCATGGTTGTAAGTTCATTCTTGGCACAAGTATTTCCTTTGTATATTCATTTTGTGCCTTAACTCAAAATTTAGGGTAAACTCCTCTAGATTATTGAATGAACTATGTGTATTTTACAAGTAATGAAGTACTTGGATGCACATATTTAGGGGAGCTCATCCTATGTTTTGTGCATTGAGACTAATATTTCTTCAAGTACAATTTGTGTTTAGTCTCTTTGTGAAATGAATATCCTCAAGGATGTCAATAAGAATTGGCATTGGACACTTGGCTATTTATTTGAAGAGCAATCTAATTGTTTAAAGAGTCAAGTTATATGAAAATATATTTACTATCTATCCAATGTCATTCTATGAAGGTAACATTCTATCACAATGCCTTAAATTCATATTCTTGTTCATTGTGTTAGATTTTTGTTCTACACAATTTTCTGGAAAGTTCTAGAACTCGGAAGTTTTGGGTCAGGCCGGAGTATCCGAGTGCTCCAGAACTCAGAGGTTCCAAATCAGGCCAAAATATCCGAGTGCTCCAAAACTCGGAAGTTTCGGGTTCTATCAAGAAATTACAGATTTTGGAAGTTTCTAGCTCACATGTGTAGATTTTGTATCTATGCGTATTTTAGAGTTTATGCTTATCCTAGCATGTGTAGACGTGATTGCAATATTGTCATGTCTATGTTTCATATCCATACATGTATTGATTGCTTGATAAATGTGCTATAATTTGTTTGTGGCGCTTCTAGCTTCTTTTACCGACTAGTATGTGTAATTCATATAACTAGAATATGTAGGATGCATTGCACACTCATTTGTTGATTGTGTAGTTTTAGAGCCTTATTCGATCTTATCCGTCTTATTGAATTCTATTTTGACTCTTTTTGAGAAATTAAAGGAATATCATATTATGAGGGAGTATTATGCTTTGTGCATCTTAAAAACCCATAAAGTGTGAATATTTGAGCAATACCACTTAGAATTTATATCATTGTTTATCTAGTATCTATGTGGTTTGTCAAGCTCATTTAAAACTCAATTTTGCAAGAATTCATTAATTAATCCATATTTGATCTTAAATTAAAACTTGAGATTATTTGTACTTCTCTGGTGATCTTTTAACCTCAAGATTTTAATTTGAATCTTTCTCACATTCAGATCAAATCAACTATGGTTTTATATGTTTATTTGTGTTAGTTGATTTTGTGAAGAATGACTCCGAAGCATGGTGATTTTTTTCTAAACCTTCTTTACATGCATCTTTGAAACAAAGTTGATCTATGCCTTGTTGTAATTACCATCTTATGATATCTCCATATACCATTGTTTATTTACAATTAGTAGTAATACAAATGGTAATTCTTGTTGATAATCTTTGTTTCAATTTTTGCTCCAAGTAATTTTTTTTCTGTGTGAAAGAATTCATTTAACTCTCCTGATAGGAAATTTGGTTTCTTCAAGGAAACTTTTCTTTTGGAGTTTATGGAAGCTTGCTATCTCAATGCTTGTATCTTTCTCCATATTCTTACTTGAGATAAGTTTTGAGTATGTCTAGAACTTCTTCATGTCTCTATATGCTCAATCTTCACTTACTTCATTTGTTGAACTTTGTGAATGATCATTTGTTGACCTTTTTGGACTTAGACGTAATTTGGACATCATTATTGGTATTTTGTCTTTCATTTGGTATCTTCAAGTCTTATATGCTATTTTTGTCTAAATTATATCTTTATCTGATCTTGAAAGTGACGAGCATGGTTGTTTGACATCAATGTTAATATCTATAGTATGTTTGCCTTCTTTGATCCAACATATAAAATAAGTCTCCCTCAAGTGTTTTTAATGGCTAAAACATGCATAGTGTTTTCATTTGATTTCAATTGGTATATATTTTCCAATTGGTATCTATTTTATATGCACCGTCCTTTGGAAAGTTTACTTTGTATGGTGGGGTTTCACTAACCTTTTCGGACCCAATGACTTTGGGGACCAACTTATACTTAAATGAGTTTAGGTGCAATGGAGATACATTGGAAGCTTGGGTTAATCATAACGAAGGTTCTTCCAAATAGAAGATCATTTCAATTGGATTTTCATGAAGAAGGTTAGTATTTCAATTGGTATTTATGAAGAAGATCATCTCCTTCAACTTCAATTGGAATTATAAAGAAGGATCATATCAAAGTAAACCCAAGCAAGGGTGAACGATGATCTACTACATTAATCCAATGCCATTTTATTGGTAACTTGTTCTTAATTCATGCATTCAACATCATAGCATGAAAACGACTTGTGAAAATATGTTTTCATTACAAGTGCTTAAAAACCTCTTCCTGCATCATATGTATCCATATGAGAGATTCATGGGTGTTCTCAAGTTGTACATAAGGAATCAAGCTTTTCTTGAGGGTTGCATCGTGCAGGGTTACTCTATAGACGAGGTAGTGCAGTGGTGTGTTAATTACAAGGATCTAGATACCAAATTGGTGTGCATTATTCTCGCCACAAGGGCAGGCTCGTAGGTCAAGGCATTTTGGGGAAACATGCAATTACTCCAGAGCCAAAGGCATACGACCAAGCTCATTTCCTTATGTTGCAACAAATGAGCAAAGTGTCCCCATATATCGACGAGCACAAGGAGTAGCTTCTTCAAGAGAATCTAGGGCAGACCAAAGCTTGGCTTGTGAAGCAACATATGCAAAGGTTCAACACTTGGTTTCGAGATCAAATTAATCAATTGAGTACTCCTACAAGTGATTTGATCAGGAAACTACCAGTGGGCCCTATATATACAATTACAACATATCAAAGGTACAATATAAACGGTTACACATTATACACGATTGCCCAAGATCAGAAAAGCACATACCAGAATAGTGGTATCCGTATAGATGTTTATGATAACAACATGCACAGGAACACATACTACGGTTAGATAGAGGAGATCTGGGAACTGGATTACTTAGGATTCAAGATACCCTTGCTTCAGTGTTGTTAGGTACATGGGACAAAGGGCATTATGAAAGACAAGTACGGATTCACTAGCTTAATCTCAAGCATGTCGGATATAAGGATGAACCTTTCGTACTCTCTAAATATCTTGCCCATGTGTTTTATGTGATTGACACCGCAAATAAAAAAACTCCATGTGGTTCTCACCGGGAAAAGACGAATCATCGGAGTTGAAAACGTGGTTGATGAGGACAAGTACAATCAATTTGATGAAATCCCCCTTTTGCTAATGCCACAGGTTGAACAGAATGAGAAGATACCATACCGGCATTCCGACCATAACGAAGGGATCTATATCAAGAAAGCACGAAAATGGCGAGTACATGCTAAATGATGCATGAATCAATGTAACCTCAAATTTGTAATATTCAGTTAAGTCTGAATTTCATGTGGATTGAATCCCTAACTTTGAATCTATGACACCTCTCAGTAGCTTGTTATCATATTGTGATGAATTTAGATTACTTGTGACGAATTTTCATGAATTTTTATGAATTTTTATGATTTTCAAGAATTTACGGAATTTTGATGATTTTTCACAATTTTCCATGATTTTTCTGAATTTTTATTTTCATGAATTTAGATGAATTTTGCTAAATTTAGATGACTTTCATGAATTTAGATAGATTTTGCTAAATTTAGATGAATTTCATGAATATTGCAATTAAATAGTGCATAATTGTAATTTTGCAATTGTAAATGAATTCATAAAGGAAATAATTAAACAGAAGGAAAAATAAATTCTATTGTTAAAAGAAAATATCCCAAAATCCCTCTAAACATCATTAATGATAGTAGTAAACGCAGTAGCGACGGGTGACAACTATGACCCGTCACTAATGTGAAAGTCATTAGTGACTGGTCATATCTATAACCCATCACTAACGATATGTGTATAGATAACAGGCTCGAGAACCCTAGCCCTCGATTTTTCTCAAGTCCCGAGATGCCTGCCGCCCCCTCCTCCTTGATGTCGACTGCCCCTCCACCTCGACACCCGCAGCACTCGCCGCCCCCTCCTCACTGACAGCCTATGCCTCCTCGCCAATGCCTACCACCCCCTCCTCTCTGACTCCCAATGCCTTCGCCTTGCGGATGCCCGCCTCCTTGCAGACACCTTGCAGACTCCTCCCTGACTCCTTGCCAACGCCTGACGCCTCCTCATCGCCAACGCCCGCTACCCTCTCCTCGCAGATGCTCGACTATTATACTATCTAGGTAACCCCTCCGTGCTATTGTACTAGATAGTGTTGTTGCCTAGGATGTGGTTAGCTCGATGATGATTTGTTAAATTATTAGATTGGGCAATTCTTACTGTACTATAGTTTAGATCTTTTGCATGGTGTCGTGTTGCTCCAGTTGGATTACTGCTGCTGCTAGCACCTGTTAATTGGTTTGGTGATATCTCTACTATGCTATCAGCTTTAGAAACTCTTGTTTGGTTAATTGTTCAGAGAGTCATTTAAGTGCAGTTCGGCATGAGCTTTACATTTTCCTGATTGCTAGTAGGTTTTGTGTTATACTAGCAGTTTGTTCTCTGAAAAATAGTGGCTATATTATGTAGAGCAGCAGCATTTTTCCAAGATTAGTAACTAGTTGTTCTTGTCTTGCCCAATTGGAGAAGAATTTTTAGACAGTTAGGGAGCAAGGACATTATAAGCCCTGGGGCCAACTAAATTGATAATCAGAGAGCAATAGTTATGCACAATCTTGCTTTTAAGATGCTATTATACATTTGTAGCTCAATTATTCATGATATGCTTCTATTCAATGCTTGTAAGATCATGTTTATAGACTACTTGTGTATTTGTCCTTCTATCAATATTGTTGGAATATTATTTTTGCTCATATTATTGCATATTTTACAACAATCCAGAAATCATATTCGTATATTTGTCCATTTCTTTCTTTACACATGATATTCAATGCCTACCTGTGCAAAATGTTATTAAATCATTGTAAGGTCTTGCTTATCTGTTGCGTTATCCATCTTTGATTTGATGATGAGATTTAGGAAATTAAAACTAAATTTGTAAGAAAATCCTAAAAGTAAATTTAGTTTGCGTCACCTACTCCTCCTGTTCGGGAGTGTTCCATTATAAATATGACTTGGTAGCTCATTATATTTATAAGAAGATGCTCCTAGATTGTCTATAAACTTTGAACAGTTCAAGGATATGTAGCTCTAGTAGTAGATTTTTGTGCTCTTGTATGTTTCTAGAGAGAATTTTTGTGGCATCTCCCTGTTGTTCTTCGGATACACACCCTCTTGGCTCAATGTCGAGACATGTATTTGGAGAACAATAGGAAAATGATCGCCAAACTTTGGAGAAGCCACAAGAGCAAGCTTGTGAATGAGTACATAGAAAAAGGGTTGCAGTCCTTCAGCAAGTATCCATATATGAAAAGAGAGAATTGTGAAGCTTTTGTGGCATTGAAGATCTCAAAAGTGTTCCAAACAGAGAGTTTAGCAAAGAAGTAGCTTCGGGCAAAGAACAAGCAGAACCACAACCTAGACACAATCGGATACTTGGGGAAAAGGCAGAAATGTTAGGCGGAGGATTCAAAGTTAGCCAACGAAGGCCATGAGAATACTTGGTTGTAATTCCCAGGATGATCATAAACATAGTTGCGAGCGAGGGGTAAGTTGTCAGATAGTGGAGAAATCACCTTCAAATCCAGCGAAATCCAGGCAGTCGCTAAAAAGGTGAAAGAAGTAGCAGCCCAATCCTTCGAAGGTTTGTTCACCAGGGTTAGGGAACATGATGAGCTCTCCACTACACTGGGAAAACCTGAGCACCTAGGTGGCATGCAAGGCGTGTCCAGTTCCCAGGGCTGGAAGTTAGGCTTTCCCAAATACGTCAGGATGTATAAGAAGAGGAAGAGGTCGGGTGCAATCGATGTGCAAGCATTGACCAAATCAATCACGGAGAGCATTTATCAAGATGCAAAGCAAAAAACCTTGTAAGAATTATAACAAAGGCTAGTCCAATTTGCTCATTTAGCAAAAACTATAACAGGAACTACTGGTGAAACATTTAATGTTCAACTAAGCTACAGCAGCATCACTAAAGACTACTCGATTGTGTTCATCATCTGAAGCTCAGAGAGACAAGCTCTTCTCTCCTTCTCAACATGGGATGAAGAAAACTTTGGATGAAATGCTATCTAAAAAAAGAGGAGAATTGCTCTTCTCTCATTCAATGCATCCAGGACAAAAGGAGGAAAGTCTTCACCATATTCCTACAAATAGAAGACAAGATAATTTGTAAACCTTAAATACATAAGAAAATACATCTAAATTGGGTCATTTAAAAAAGAGTAACATTGAGATACTAGTTGTTGTTGGATCCATACACAACCCTTTACATCGTCGGCAAGCTAGAGCGCAGCGGGGAAAGCGAGGTACCTGGATGGACTGGAGCATCGGGAGCACGAAAGTGACTGGCAGCTTGAGGTCCTTGGCTGTTCTCTTGTTGAGGTGGTTGCGGTCGGGGCAGTACTCGAGGATGACAAGGAGGCTCGAGTCAGCGGAGGAGGAGGTAGTCCTTGGTCACACTAGTGAGCCAGAACTGTGCGAGCTAGCAGATGGCACCAAAGACGTCGACAGAGAGGAACGTGCGGAGGTGGTCATTGAAGCTACCATCAAAGAGGGAGGTGAGGATGTCCATGCTAAACACCTCGGATGCACGGCTGTGGAGGAGGAGGGCGCAACCTTGCATCCCTCAGACCAAATCCCATGGGCCGCGCGGTGGCCTGTCCTCACCTTGAACCCGAGGCACCGCCGATCTGAGAGCACTGGCCGCATATCTATGAATTCAAAGTTGTTGCACTCACTGGAGCGTGAATTCTCACCCGAGCACTCACCAATGTTCTTTCACCACCCATCACCTCCTTGACCCGAGGCACCGCCCGATCTGAGCACCTTGTATCACAAGGGAGCATCGTTCCCCGCCAGATCGGGTGTGCTGCCGATGCACATGGGACCTCCCTACTCGATTAGGACCTTTTATGTCGAGCACTCACTCCCTCTGCTTGGGCTAGAAAGGCCACTTGGGCCACGACTCAGGTTGCACATTAGTGATGGGTGTTGTTATCACCTGTCACTAATGAGTGGTTTCTCGATAACCCGTCACTAATGGGTTGTGAAGTGAACCATCACTGCTATCATTAGTGATGTGTCATTTTCTCACCTATCAGATGGTCTGAGACCAGTCCCAGCTTGGGGTCACATTAGTGACGGGTCCTCATAGGACTCATCACTAATAGGACATTAATGATGCATACTAAGTGGCCATCAATAATGCAATGTCTTTTTTATGGGTTTCTTACATAGTGAGTGTGGACCACCCTTAAGAAGTTGTTTTGCATGATCTAGGGCTCAGATCTTGCAAATTCAAGTTTAGATGGCCACCATGCGCAAGAAGGATTCCACTATCACCAAGTACTTCAACAAGATGAAAATGCTCTCTGACAAGCTCATCTTTGTGACCACTCCATGCAAGAAAAGGAGATCATGACCTATATCCTAACTGGCCTAGACTCTAACTATGACTCCTTAGTGACTTTGGTGACCATGCATCCAGAGCCGATCTCGCTTGGACTTCTGTATTCTTATCACATCTCATATGAGATGCGTATGAAATGTCTCCAAACTAATCCTTCTGAAAAGGAATTGAGGACCCTCACATTGCTCGTGTGGGGCAATTTTGTGGCGATTGCATCTCGGCGCCCTAGCCTCTGCCGCTCTCACCCTTCGTCGGTTGTCGTAGCCATCACCGGTGGTTGCGGCCAGCGGCCACACCAAGAGGTGTGTGCCTGGCTTTTTTCCTCCTCTTTCAACCCCTTCTCTCTCTCTCTCTCTCTCTCTCTCTCTCTCTCTCTCTCTCTCCCTCTCTCTCGCTCACTCGCTCTCTCTTCTTCTGCAAAGCTATTTCCGGTGTGCCTCTAGTGGATGGCATCCTGCTGCACTCAGGTTGGCTAGATCCGACCTTCAGAGGCCCTGATTTCACCCTCCCCTGCTGGCTTAGCGGTTTCCAAACTCGGATAAGGTGTTGCAGCCACCTTGAGAATGGTGGTTGCTGCGGTGGTGGCGCGTGGCGCCTCCTCCTTCGCGTCAACCGTGGTGCTCACGGTGATGAGCGTCTAGTCCAGGGGTAGTGGTAGTAGTGGCCGGTTGGTCCCCTTCTTCTGCGCCACGGTTGCCTGGTCTGACCTAGCTGCTTGATCCCCTTCGTCTTCATGCGGTGCTTGGTCCCCTTCTTCTGTGGCCATGACGAGCACTCCACCGCAAGCGCCACACGCCCTCCACCGTCAATGTGCTTTTTTTGCACATGCTCTTTGTGCTCGTGCTCTTTATGGAGTTTTCATCGAAATGTATTTTGTGTTGCTGGGTTGTTGGGCCAAGTGCTCTCTATGCCTGTGCGGCCAGATCCTCATAGCGTCGGCCTGGTGCTGCTCGGTGGTGTGGTTGTGGTGCGGTGGTGGTGCGGTGCTGCTAGATTGACTTCATCCTGCTGCATCTTCGGTTGCCCTCAGCCCCTAGTGCCATGGTGGCACCTTCCCTTGCCAGATTCTCTTTCCTTCCTCTGGTCCGGCCCACGAGCAACATCGTGGCGTGTGGGGCTTTGGGGTGGCTCGTGCTCACGGTGGCTTGGTCTTCAAGTGAGGGTTGGGTGTCCCGGGCAAAAGCCTTACCCTCAAGTGCCACTTCCTCCTTGGAGGCATTTATCGATGGTGCTCGTCCCCTTTGTCGTGGGATCTCTAGGGTGAAAACCCTATCAGTGTTGGGACGGGCAACGGCGGCACCTGGTGCGTCATGATCTCCGTGAAGACATCGCTATGGAGGATCTCACACCGCGTTCTGGTGAATGACATCTTGGTTGTGGAGGGTGCCTTCTTCAGCGACGGTTGTAACTACACTGGTCCTCCATAGGGGCCAGTTGTTCGGCAATGTCTCTCCTTTGTTGGTGTTGCGTCTCATTGCCCATAGGCGACCTATGGTGGAGTCAGAGCTGCTGCGTTAGGGTGCCCGACGAGGTTGACAACGATGACATGAGGCTACCGTGGGCGGGGGCATCAGGTCATCTGCGCAGAGGCTAAGGTCTGCTACAGGAAGTTGAAGCTATTTGGGCACAACGTGCGATGAGCTTGGCAACAATGACTCATTGGCGAACTCCGTGTGTGTTGTTTTTACCAGTGTGTAGTGATGTTTGGCTTTTGCTGTCGTGGTGCTTAAGTCGTTGGGTCTTTTGCCGGTTGGCCCTAAATCAACCATACAGTTGTTAAGATTTTTGGACCCGGATTCCCGTATAAACTGGATCAACTCTCTTCTTCTTTAATAACATCGGCATCTCTGGTGACGTCCTTTTGGAAAAAAAAATATGGGACGCTTATGGAGCACAGGCATCTTCTCCAGGGAACAGGTTCCTCTGCTAATTTTGCCACATAGGAAAGGAACAAGAGCAGCAACCACGGTAGAGGGCATGGCAACCGTGGTGGTAGGTACAACAACCATGGGCGCGGCAGGGATACACAGCATCGCCCCCATGATGGCACTGCCAAGAAGGACCGGATGCCTTGCCAAGTCTGTGGCAAGTCTGGCCACACCGCCCTCAAGTGCTACCACTGCTATGACCATACGTACCAGGCCTAGGACATGAAGGTAGAAGCTATGGCGGTCATGAACAATTCCTATGGCGTGGATCCAAACTAGTAGGATGACACCAGTGCGACGTACCAAATCATATGAGAACTTGACAAGCTAATTAACCATGCGGGAGAAGTACACCAGCAAGGAGCAAGTTCACAATGCTAATGGTTCAGGTTTGCAAAATCTCCGGCTATTGTCATACAATGCTCAAAACATCATCAAAACCTCTGAAAATGCAAAATATTCTTCACGTTCCTCAAGCCACACATAGTATTGTTTTTTTTTCATCGCTTAGTTTCAGACAACAATGCTCTAATTCAGTTTTATCGTACTCATTTTCTTGTGAAGGATCTTGTTATGAAGAATGTCCTTCGTCAAGGCAGGTGTAAGGGTGGCCTTTACCTGATTCCTCCACAAAATAAACAAGCCTTCTCATATTTCAAGACCACTCATGATGATTGGTACACTGTGGCTTGGGCCATCTTTCCTCTTCAGTAGTTCAATGTGTGTTGCTTTCAAATAATTTAGATGTTTCTGTTAGTTCCCCAAATAATTCATAATGTAATGCTTGTCAACAAGACAACATACATCAGTTACCTTATTCCCATTCTTTAAGTGTGCCGTCTGCTCCGTTGGAGCTAGTTCATTCAGATGTATGGGGATGTGCTTGTACTTCATTGAGTGGTTATCAATATTATGTTTCCTTTATAGATAATTTCAACAAGTTCACCTGTCGCTATCTTCTTAAAAATAAGTCTAATGTCACTACTATAGGAACAGTTTTCATAGGCAAGTGATAACCCATTTACACAGGCATTAAGTCACCCGTCTCTGGTCGAAGGTTTATGAATATAGATTATTTTTATAGGTGCAAAAGAGACAACTTGTGGAAATCGGTCCCTAAATCGACATTTTTTGGCCTGAAATTTTTTTTGCCCAACAAGACACCCACGCGGCCGCGCATCGCAAGTCACAAGTCACACGATTTTTCACGCGAAATACATGCGTGTGCGGTTCATGGCACTCAAACCCGAGACCTCTCAGCTCGCACGATACGTCCTTACAATCCCAACATAGAAGTACTAGCGATACTAATAGCACATGCAATCCTTTTTTATCTCTTCCATCTAAAACTTTAAGCGATTATTTGTATATATAAATTACCTTAAGTGAAAATGTTTTCAACTACAAAGTTATAGATCTCGTCGAGCGCTACAATTTTTATATAAAATTTGTCCTTATCCAACTTCGTATGAAAAAATAATGAATTTTTTAAGATAAGATGTCATCCATTTCCAGAGACGGTTCATATATGGAACCACCTTAGGAAATGACCTTTTACATAGGCTGTTCGCATAAGTAACCGCCTGTGGTAATCATTCTATTTACAGAGATAGTTCACATAAGGAACCGCCTGTGAAAAAAAAATTCACAAGCAGCCCGAAATCGCAAGGGGCCCTCGTCAACTACTCAACCAATTTGTCATATGGGATGCCTGTGAAATGGCACCTTGGGTGTCCCCAAAAATAGTTTTTGTAGTAGTGTGTCTTCCATGTGTTCATCCAATTTCAACACACATTGAATGCCTTTTGAATAGAAAATTGTTGTGCATGCAAACCGATTGGCGAGGTGAATATTAGAAACTTAATCAATTCTTTAAGCATGTTGGTATTGATCATCATGTGTCCTGCCCGCACACTCATCAACAAAATGGTGCCACCGAGCGTAACTATCGTCCTATTGCCTGGATGGGATTGGCATTACTCTCTCTGAAGCTTCCATGCCCATTAGATTTTGGGATGAAGTGTTTCTCATGGCATATTAATTACCTGATAAATCACCTTCCTAGTAGAATCATACAAAATTCATGTCCCATAGAAAGCTTTTAGGCGCTAAGGCAAATTACACCCTTCTTCGCATCTTTGGGTGTGCTTGTTGGCCTAATCTCCAGCCTTATAACATACATAAACTTCAATTTTCACTCTTAGCAGTGCATTTTCTTGGGGTACAGCAACATGCATAAGGGATATAAATGTCTCCATATACGTAACGCACGAGTTTATATTTCATAGGACATGATTTTTTAAGAATATAGTTTACCATTCTCCCAATCCACCCAACACCGCAACCTTCTTTTAAATAGGATCATTTGCTTTTAACTCCATTTCCTTGTCTTGTTGATCATGGTAGAGATAGCAATTTGTTACATGTGCATCCCCATGGACGGCACCACTGTTGGGGAACGAAAACATGCCCCACATAGAATACGACAAGAGTCTCTTCCAACGAGGAGGCTCAAGCTTAAGGATGAACTGAGAACCAAAAGTAGAGAAATAAGAGAGTTTGTGGTTTCGATCTAGAGAGGGATCCCCTGCCTACCCCTTAAGGGCTCAATTTATAGAGAGAAGGGCAGGGAAAATTACTAGCCTGCCCCTAAGATATTATGTTACAATCATGTGTGTAGGAGGGTATTTTGGGACTTTCACCCCTTTACATGAGATGTGGTAACTAGGACACTAGGATCACTATAGTAATGCCACAGTACATCATCTAAGTATCTCAGGGCTAGGGCGTTTCTCCAATAGCACCCTATCATTCGCTGGCTCCGAGGTTCAAAGGGGCAAGCAGATGCAAGGGGAACCAGCTATAGCCTTGCCTCAAAGTTGATATTCTGAGCAGCTTCTCACCCTTGTAGAACCTCTTAGTGTTGGCCGCAAGTGGTGGCGACGAGGCTCGGTGGAGACGAAGTGGTCTAGAACCCACAGTGGTTGCTGGAGGTGAGGTCGATGGCGCAGCTGAGGGAGGTTGTATGTGACCATCCTCAGCAAGTTGCCGCGGTGAGGCTCAATGGAGGCAGGGCTGTCCAGAGCCTCACGGCAATTACCGGAGGCAAAGTCGATGATAGAGTGAGGGGTAGCGAGGCTCGACAGAGACGGGGCCATCCAAATCCCCACAGCAAGTATCAAAGCTGGAACCGGTGGTGGAGTTGAAGGATAGCGAGGCTCGACAGAGATTGCATGGTCTTAAGTTTTGCGGTGAGAGCCGAAGGAGAAGTCAATGGCGTGGCTAAGAGAGGTAGTCTGTGGCACCCTCAGTGGGTAGTTGGGGCAATGCTCGACGATGGTAGGGCCGTTCGAAGCACCGTGGCCATAGCCGGAGGGAAGTCGGCAGCATGACCGAGGGAGGCAGCCCACGACCCTCTCAGCATGTAGCCGCAACGATGCTCGACAGAGGCAGGGTTGGGTAGCCATGATAGTGCTCGATGAAGGAGAGACCATTCGAAGCTCTGGCGATGGCCAGAGGTGAATTCAACGATAAGGTCGAGGATGGCAGTGCACAAACCACTTTAGCATGTAGCCGTGGTGGTGCTCGACGGTGGCAGGGCCATCTGGAGCATCGCGGCGAGGGCCGGAGGTGAAGTTAATGGCGAGGCCGAGGGAGGCAGTCCGTGACCCCCTCATTATGTACCCACAATAGAGATCAACCATGGCGAGGTCGTTCAGAGCGCCGCAACAAGGGCTGGAGGTGAGGCCGATGGCGAGGTAAAGGGAGAAGGAGACAGTCCATGACCCCCTTAGCATGTAACCAGGGTGGTGCTCAATGGAGGTAGGGCTGTCTGGGGAACCGCTGTGAGTACCAGAGGTAAAGTCGATGGCGAGGCTGAGGGAGGTAGTCTGCGACCCCAACAAGTAGTCGCAATGGTGCTTGATAGAGGTAGGGTTATCAGGAGCACCACGATGAGGGCCAGAGGTGAAGTAGATTGTGAGGCCAAGGGAGGCAGTCCACGACCCCCTCAGCATGTTGCCACGGCGGTGCTCGACGGAGGCGAGGTGGTCCGGAGCACCGTAGTGAGGGACAAAAGCGAAGTCGACAATGAGGCCAAGGGATGTAGTCTATGACCCACTCCGAGGGTAGCATGGGTGGTGGTCAATGGAGGAAGGGCTATCCAGAGCACCGCGGTGGTGGCCAGAGGTGAAGTCAATGGTGAGGCCGAGGTAGGGAGCCTGTGACCCCCTCAACGGGTAGCCGAGGCAATGTTCGACGAAGGTAGGGCCGTCCAGAGTGTCGTGGTGATGGTCGGAGATGAAGTCCATGACGAGGCCAAGGGAGGCAGTTCATGACCACATTAGTAGTTAGTTGGGACGGTGCTCAATGGAGGCAGGGCCATCATGAGCGCCGCGGTGATGGCCGAAGGTGAAGTGTAAATTGAGACCGTGGGAGGCAGTCTATGACCCCTTCAACGAGAAGCTGAGGCGATGCTCGATGGAGGCAGGACCATCTGAGGAACAGAGGAAATGGCCGGAGGTGAAGTCGATGACATTATCAAGGGACACAGTCTGTGACTCCCTCAGCATGTAGCCACGGCGGTGCTCGATAGAGGTAGGGCTGTCCGGAGCACTGAGGAAAGGGCTAGAGGCGAGGATGAAAGATATGCCAAAGTAGGCAGTTCGTGACCCCCTTAACATGTTGCCATAGCGGTTATCGATAGAGGTAGCATTGTCCGGAGCGCCGCAACGATTGCTGGAGATGAAGTCCATAGCGAGGCTTAGGGAGGCAATCTGCGACCCCCTTAGTAGTTAGTTGGGGCAATGCTTGATGGAGGTAGGGCCGTCTAGAGCACCACGGTGATGGCCAGAGGTAAAGTCGACAGTGAGGCCAAGGGAGGCAGTCTGCGACCCCCTCAGCACGTAGCCACAATGGTACTGGATGGAGGCAGGGCCATCCAGAGCACCACGGTGAGGGTCATAGGTGAAGTCGACGGCGAGGCAGAGGGATGCAATCCGTGACCCACTCAACATGTTGCCACAACAGTGCTCGATGAAGGCGAGGCAGTACAGAGCACCACGATAAGGGCCGTAGGTGAAGTCGATAGTGAGGCTAAGGGAGGCATTCTATGACCCTGTCCGCGAGTAGTAGGGGTGATGCTCGACGGAGGAAGGACCGTCCGGAGTGCCGTGGCAATTACTGGAGATGAAATCATCGATGAAGTCGAGGTAGGCAATCTATGACCCCCTTAGCGGGTAGTTGGGGCAATGCTCGATGGAGGCAAGGCCGTCCGGAGTGCCATGGTGATGGCCGAAGATGAAGTTCATGACAAGGTCGAGGGACGTAGTCCGCGACTCCCTTAGCAGTTAGCTGAGGCGATGCTCAATGGAGGCAGGGTCGTCCGGAGCGCCTCGACGATTGCTGGTGGTGAAGTCAATGGTGAGATCGAGGGAGGCAGTATGTGAACCCCTCAGCGAGAAGACGGGGTGATGCTCGATGAAGTCAGGGCCATCCAGAGTGCTGAGGCGAGGGCTGGAGGTGAGGCCGACATCGAGGCCGAGGGATGTATTCTGTCACCACCTCAGCATGTTGTTGCAACGGTTCTCGTCAGGGGCGAGGCCGTCTAGAGCACCGCGGTGATGGCTAGAGCTGAAGTCAATAGCGAGGCTGAGGGAGGCAATCCGCGACCCCCTCAGCATGTAGCTACAGTAGTGCTCGATGAAGGCAGGGTCGTCTAGGGCACCACGACAAGGGCCGGAGGTGAAGTCGACGGCAATGCTAAGGGAGGCAGACTGCGACCCCCTTAGAGGGTGGCTGGGGCAGTGCTTGATGGAGACAGGGTCATCCGAAGCACCATGATGATGACTGGAGATGAAGTTCATGGCGAGGCCAAGGAAGGCAGTCCACGACCCCCTCAGTAGTTAGCTAGGGCAATGTTCAACAGAGGTAGGGCCGTCTGAAGCACTGCGGTAATGTTCGGAGGTGAAATCAATGGTGGGGCCAATGGAGGCAATCTACGAACCCCTCAGCAAGAAGCCAGGGAAATTAGGGATGAAAACGGACGGGAACGGTCGGGAAAACTCTCTAACTGTTTTCACTTTCATATTTTCTCTGCCGGACGGAAAAGAAGACGGGATAGGCGGGAACGGGAAAAAACAAAAACGATCAGACATAATCGGAGGGTTGAAAATGAACCAATCCGATCGGGAAATGCCGGTATCGGTCGGGATTCAAAAACACAAAATGGAAACACCGACCTACAGAACCATCAAGACATATCAACATGTATAAGTTTAACATTATCTTTAGATAACACTGAATTAATAAGTTTAATAAACTAATCCAATCAGCAAGTCACATTAAAGTAAAAAAATGTCATATGATTTTTCGATTCACATGATATCATTTTTTATCAATATTTGACTCAAACAATACAAGATACGAAGATACAACAATATAAGCCTTATGACCGAGCAGTAGCTCGGTTGGTTCGCTCCCAATGGTAGACTGACAGGGACGGCCAGTCGTGGGTTTAATCCCTAGGATCGACCCACGAACCTCATCAGGGGTTTTTCCTTAGTAGTTAGGGGTATGCACACACGTGCCCGTTTAGCGAGAATATATCTGTAACGTGTATGCTTAGGACATGCACGCGTGTGCGTGCGTTAGGCGTGAGTGTGATGTAAGTGGGTTATGTACGTCATGTTTTGTACCCCTCTAAAAAAGAACCACATAAACCTTAACTCGATACTCGAGCATATAATAAACATAAGTGATAAGTCTCAACCAAAGACATAAGTGAGCGTAGGGGTGAAAACGGACGAAAACGGTCGGGAAAACCCCCTACCGTTTTCACTTTCACATTTTCTCAGCCGGACGGAAACGAAAACAGGATAGATGGGAACGGGAAAAAATGAAAATGGACTGAAAAAAACGGGATACGGCACCGGGACGGAACGGGATTTTCCCGTTCCGTTTTCATCCCTAAGGGAAATACTCAACGGAGGAAGGGTCGTCCGAAGAACTGAGGCAATGGCTGGAGGTGAAGTCGATGGCATGATTGAGTGAGGCAGACTGCGACTCCCACAGTATGTAGCCATGGCGATGCTCAATGGAGGTAGGGTCATTTGGATTGCCACGGCGATGACAGGAGGTGAAGTCAACGATGAGGCCGAGGGAGGCAGTCCGTGACCCCCTCAGCACATAGCCATGGCGGTGCTCAATGGAAGAAGGACCATTTGGAATGCCACGGCGAGAGCCTAAGGCGAAGTCGATGGTGAAGCCGAGGGAGGCAATCCGCGTGATGATGGCGAAGCCCTGGAGCCAACATATTCTAAGTCTTATTTAAGTTTATCGAGATCACAACCCTTGCATTGTTCCTGTAATTGTCTGATCCAGCGTTGTGCGATGCCCACCATCATGGGCCTCTTGTCCCCCCTAGCTCGCCTCGTGTCTTTTGGTCATGAAAAAGCAGTGGGCGCGTCCTACACCTTATGTGTGGTGTGTACTGCGCAAAGCATCATTCCCCAACCCCCTCGCATCTTTCGGTTGTGGTGAGCATAGGGTGTGTTCCGCTTCTTATATGTAGGTGGTGGAGGGTTTGAACCTTGATGCGAGTGGCGGAGGGTTTAGACCTCGACACGACTGAGGTTGATATCTTCGAGGTGGTGGAGGGTTCGTACCTCAATGTGACTGAGGCTGATGCCTTCGAGGTGGCAGAGGGTTTTAGACATCAACGTGATCGAGGCTGACGCCTTCAAGGTGGCGGAGGGTTTAGACCTTGATGCGACTGAGGCTAATGCCTTCGAGGTGGCGAAGGGGTTGGACCTTGACGCGAGTGGCAAAGGGTTTGGACCTTGATGCAGCCGTGGCTGATGCATCTGAGGTGCCAGAGGGGCCTGTGACCTTCGAGGTGTGGAGCAGTGCCACGGTGATGGCCAATTTGTGCCATTATTGCAGGCTTGAATGAGGAGGGTTGCCACCTACTCAACGCGACCGAGGCCTCTGGCCATCGAGGCGGCAGAGGGGTACCTACTCAATACAACTGAGGTCTATGGCCTTTCAGGTGTCGAAGGGGTACCTGCTCAATGCGGCCGAGGCCTATGGCCTTCAAGGTTCGAAGCTACTTCCATTGTGATTAGCTTATTTATGCCAATGTTGTGGGCTTTTGCCGAGGCACACGGCCATCGAGGCATTGTGTCACGTGACCAAGGCTTTTAGCCTGCAAGGTGCAGAGCTTGTGCCAATATTATAGGCTTATTTATGCCATCATGTGGGCTTTTTCTGAGGCACAGGCCCATCGAGGCGATGCATCACGCGACTACTGAGGCTATTAGCCTATAAGGTGCAGAGCTAGTGCCATTGTGTGAACTTATTTATGCCATCGTTGTGGGCTTTTGCCAAGGCACAGGGCTATCGAGGAGGTGCATCACGCGACCAAGGCTATTAGCCTACGAGGTGTGGAACAAGTTGGAAAGCTAATGTGCCAATTTAGTGCATGTGAGATGGTAGATCTGACACACTATTATCACGTGCAGGTGTGATAAAATCTCCTTCTGGTTTAGAGGCCCTATTACTCAAAGGTCCCGTTCGGAGACCCCATTCGAAGGCCCCTTGGAGCCCCGTTCGAAGGCCCCTTGGAGGCCTGTTCAGAGGCCCTATTTGGAGGCCTGTTCGGAGGCCCCACTCAGAGGCCCCATTTGAAGGTCGTTCGAAGGCCCCTCGGAACCCCGTTCGAAGGCTTGTTCAGAGGCCCCGTTAGGAGGCCTGTTCGGAGGCCCTATTTGGAGGCTAGTTCTGAGGCCCCATTTGGAGGCCCTGTTCAGAGGCTTGTCCTAAGGCCCCAATTGGAGGCCCATTCGGAGACCATTCGGAGCCCCATTGGGAGGCCCCTCATAGGCCGTTCGGAGCCGCATTCATAGGCCCCTCAAAGCCTAGTTTGGAGCCATGTTTTCAGGCTTGTTCGGAGGCCCCATTTGGAGGCCCATTCTGAGGCCCCTGTGAGGTCGTTCGAAGGCCACTCGGAGCCCTTTTTGGAGGCCCGTTCCAAGGCCGTTCGGAGCATCGTTTGGAGGCCTATTTGGAGGCCCCGTTCCAAGGCCGTTCGGAGCCCCATTTCGAGGTTGTTTGGAGACCCCTTGGAGCCCAGTTCATAGGCCTGTTTTGAGACCGTCCAGAGCCCCGTTCGGAGGCCAATCGGAACCCCATTTGGAGGCCCCGTTTGAAGGTCGTTCGGAGATCCCTGGGAGCCATTTCAGAGCCCCATTCGGAGGCCTATTCAAAGGCCCCATTCGGAGGCCTGCTCGTAGGCCTATTCGGAGGCCCTGTTTGAAGGCCCCTCAGAGGTCATTCGGAGGCCCCTCGGAAACAGCCTTGACGCGATGTTATACGGAGGCATGGTGAACTCTTCGAGCACCTCCTGTGTGGGGTTTAGGGTTTAGGGTTTTGTGATAGTGGATCCTTCATGCATGGTTTAGTGGAGAAAAATATTTCCAAGATGCAATAACTTTTAGCACTGTCCAGTTGTGGTCGTGCTGCTTTTGGTACAAGCTAGAGGACAGCTAGCTTTCTTTTGATGTAGCTAGAGGTTGGCTAGCTGATAGGACATAGAGGTGATTGGATAACACCTAATAAATGTGGCAGGCCTTTTGGCCATGCCCTAAGCTCGCATGCCCGTAGACTTACCACCTTTTTAAGAAAGAGTGCCTAGCAGGCTACCAACATGAGATCTTTTAATCGCTACCGCATGCTGCCTCTCTAGACACAACAACATGGTGTTCACTGCAATCGTAGCCGCACATAGCTCCTATAGTAGAAAGTAGTTCAGATTACACACATTGCAGTTTAGCAATGAATGTGGGCAGTGTGGGCACATGGCATGCCGTGGGAAAACGTGGTAGGCTTTTGGCCATGCCTACCCAGGTCCACATGATGCTAGCGCATGCACACAACCCCTTCTAAAATAGACTAGCACATATCTGGCCATGGCAAGTAGCTAGAGCCGCATGCCCTTTGAGTAGTGCATGCGAATGCGTCAACCATTACTGTCATGTCCTCACATTTAAGCGGTGTTGGTCGTGTTGTAACCACTATGCTAGGACAGGAAGCAAGCCAAAGTACTACTTGACTACCTGCGGTAGATTTTAACATAGAGAAATGCATGGCGCTTACCTCCGTGTGTGCCCTCTTGTGGACCGGCCTTCAGGTTTGGAGAAGTTCCGTCCCAAAGCCGCAGACAAACCTCATGACTTCAATGAAGACGGCTATGGCCCTCGGCGCATTGGTGCTCTACCCGTGTGACACTCTATGTGATAAGCCGGCGACAGCCAATCCACGTGCTCGCAGTAACACGACGGCCATCTTTGCCTACGTGACATTTTTCCTAGCAAGACAGCGACCATGACAACAAGCGTGGGGAAGACAGGGGTTCGAGTCTCGCGATGGAAGATGGCGACCCTACTTGCTTGCAATCGCCCCTACATGCACCATTCTGCGTGGTGAGCCAGCGACCGTGGCGACGAGCTCGTGGAGGGTTGTGGCCATCCCGCACGTGAAGGTGAGAGTGTGCCTAGTGCTTCGATTCATGAAGATACTTCCTGCTCCTCTCCTTCCTAACAGGGCTTTTTACATGCATCCCCGTGGACGGCACCACTGATGGGGAATGAAAACATGCCCTAGACAGAATACGACGAGAGCCTCTTCCAATGAGGAGGCTCAAGCTTAGGGATGAATTGAGAACCAAAAGGAGAGGAAGAAGAGATTTTGCGGTTTGGTCCAGAGAGGGATCCCTCTACATGCCCCTTGAGGGCTTTCTTTATAGAGAGAAGGGGTAGGAGAAATTACCAGCCTGTCGCTAAGATATTATGTTACAATCATGTGCGTATAAGGGTATTTTGTGCCTTCCACCCCTTTACACGAGACATGGTAACTGGGACACTAGGATCAATATAGTAATAACACAATACATCGTCTAAATATCTCAGGATTGGGACGTTTCCCCAACACTAGTGGTGAGATTGACATATATAAAGCAAGGTTATTGGCCAAGGGGTTCAAGCAAAGGTATAGTTTGGACTATGAAGATACTTTTAGTCCAGTGGTAGTTCATCTTGTTTTATCTATTGCTATCTCGAGAGGTGGACACTGAGGTAATTGGATGTGAAAGATACCTTTCTCCATGGCATCCTTGATGGAGATGTGTTCATGAAATAACCACCTGAGTAGTTTTGCAAGCTTGAGAAAACATTATATGGTCTAAAGCAGGCCTCTAGAGCCTGGTACTCTCCACTGAGTTACATGTTACAACAAATTGGTTTTACACCCTCACAATCCGACATATCCTTATTTGTTTATGATCAAGGTGGAGAAACTATATATGTGCTAATTTATGTCCATGACATTATAGCTGCTAGTTCTTCACCTCATGCTATAGAAAGATTGCTAACTCAATTGCAGAAAAAGTTTGCAATTAAGGATCTAGGTGAGCTGCACTATTTGTTGGGAATTGAAGTTGAAAGGAATCGAGATGCAACGATTCTGAGTAAACACAGTTACATTATCGATTTGCTGAAAAGATTGAACATGGGGAGTTGCAAACCAATGGCTACTCCTATGACAACACAGAAGCTGTCAAGAAAAGTAGGTGAACCTCTTTCAGCAGAAGAGGCAAGCAAGTATGGAAGCATTGTTGGAGATTTGCAATATCTTACACCTAAAAGACCAGACATTGCTTTCTCGATCAATAAGGTTTGTCAGTTTTTGCACTCACCCACCTCAGCGCATTTGACAGCAATGAAAAGGATACTTCCATATCTTAAGTTGACATCTCAAGTTGGTCTTGTTCTTCAGTGTTCTAACTCTACCTTGATCAGTACCTTCTTAGATGCAGATTGGGCAGAGTGCGTTGATGACTGAAGATTAACTAGTGGTTTCACGGTCTTCTTTGGGTCTAACATCATTTCTTGTGGTTCACAAAAACAACCAATGGTGTCAAGATCTAGCACTGAAGCAGAGTGTATGGCTTTGGCTAATGCTACAACTGAAACCATTTGGGTACAATCACTGCTGGTCGAGCTGAAGATTTTTCAGTCAAGACCTCTTGTGCTTTGGTGTGACAATAAGCTCGAACAAAGCATCGAAATAGATTTTCACTTTTTTCATGAACGAGTAGCGCAAAAGGCTCTCGAGGTTCGATTCATCTCTTCCCAAGATCAGATGCCAGGATCAGTATTTGCAAGTCTTAGGCACAATCTCAACCTTGCTTCGACTTGTATTTGAGTTGTATATCTCTTGTACATCCTTTTCTGTAACTAGTACATTCATAACTGAGATTGTATGCCAACTGAATTTGTTGGAGATCAAACCGGCATTGTATCTCAGTTGTAATCTCAACGGAATCGGCGTTGTGCACCATCCGGCAATATAAACAGTACCAGGCACCCGGCACATTGCCGTGCGCGCAACATCCTATTTGCCATCGTTCTTCTTTTGTGAGCACGCTACTATTATATTTCAACCAACAAGGAATCGTATGTGTAGTTCTTTTATTAGGAGATCATTTTTATGATCATCCGCCAGACCTTCTGACAATTGCTGGACCATATGTTTAACACTTTAACCGTCATGATGTATGTGAGCAGTGAGCATGCGTTGCAGTGCATATGGTTAAGCAGAACGCAGTTGCCTATCAAGTATCAAGTAATTTCAGGTTTTTCTCGGCAGCTCGCAGAAACTTGTAAAGATCGTCAAGATAGAAGTTACTTCCCATATATAAAAGTTACTTCCTATATATGTCTAACTTGTAGACAGAAGCTTGAAGTAATAGAAGGAACACTTCTCATCGCATTATTCCAAAAGAGCATAATGTGCTTCACCCGGAAACACGACTCTTATGGTTTTATGCAGCTTGTTTCCTGTAGCACGGAACAGTTTCTCTTTGAAAACCTTCAGCTCGATGAGTACATGCTTTAGAAAATTCGTTTTTAAAAGTGAGGAGTTGTTCTCTTACATTTAATCTGATGCTCTGGGCCTGATTGGCCGTCAAGCACCAACAAAGGTACTGACGACGGCTTTCATCATAAAGATGATAAAGAGTGCTCCTAATGCAAACAGTTATATGGTTGTACATTCAAAAAACAGTACTGGATTCCTTTTTATAACAGTTTCCGACGGACTCATACCTCAACAGTTAACTGAACTTAGCAATATCATCAATAATGAAACAAAAATCTCTGCAGATAATAATTTATCATCTCTAAGGAGATAGTGAGAGTGTTTGTTTCAGATGGACAACATTTGTGACTCAACTGCTAAATATATGCACCATAAATCTCTGCAGAGAAATATCATTAATAATGAAAGAAGAATCAAATCCACCATGAGGAGAAGAACCAATTAGAAACAAAATTAGAAGCATTTGTCTAGTTCAAACATCTGTGTGTGAAATGGAGGAAAAGAAGAAAAGGAAAACTGGGCTGTTCTTCCACGGTATGTACAGCATGCGACAGCTTGTAAGCAACAAATAGCAGTGTCTGTTAAGATGAATTTATCAATGACAACAACCTGCATAGGTCGTGAGCAAGACTGCAGTAACAACTAACAAACTTATCGATGGAAGCGCCTAGGACGTCTGGCTTGTCGCAGAGCCTCATCATGGCCAGTCACGGCAACGTGGGACATGGAGAGGATGGGGAGGAGAATGCAGCAGTGATCTTGAGGATGCGGCCGGTGAGGGGGAGCAGTGAATTTTCATTATGAGACCATCAGCTTCTCAGTATTTTTCATGGTTATGCGCTTTTGGTTGGGCAGTATTTCCATTATGAGTATTTGTTTCTCATTTTCTGTATGAAAGCTGCAACATCACATTAATGGCAATATGGATGTTCTTCCTCCTGCTAGTGCCAATAGACGATATACAGGCGGAACTTCATACTCCTTCCATTGACTACTTTTAAATCGACCACTTATTGAAGAGTATTTATTTTGACATGATAATTATTCCTACCATTGTATTTTCATTAACATTCTCTTACATATAATTTGAAAAAGTAACATCACAGACGTGTGTTGGAGGCAGGTCGTATTAATCCCCAAAACTAAAGGTTTTTTTAGATTAAGGGAGCTTATTTCATTAAGTAAATGAAAAGTGTCCCGGCCTCTACATCCAACGATATATACGATCGTTCATTATTACAAAAGTGCATGCTCAAGCAAATACTCCGTCCGCCCATGAGCCAACAGACTACTGTATGGAAAAGGAAATGTAAAGAAACTGATAAGTTCATCTCAAACAATTAATCTATTACTAAACCATCACCCGAACTTAGTGAAAATATCCATTGTGGTGGTCTCCAAATGACGACTTGCCTCCCTCATTCGGTCCCGGCCTTCCTCTTTCTTCCTCTTTCTGGAAAAGCACATACAGCCGTATCCAGTATGTGCTCTTCTATATGACCTGTATGAAAATATGTTTTGATACCTTGTCAAACACTAATTCATTTTGACTGAGCCATATAGACCAGTAAAGAGCAGCAGCTCCAACCATGTTTCTTTAGCCCTTTCTCTGTTCCCCCAAGCCAAGAACCGAACATGTTAATAGCATTGGTTGGAGGTTGTAGACCAAAAGAAATGTGAACGATCTTTAGCCCTTTCTAGCAATCGTTGCTATTGCCCATCCTCATTTATCAGTTTGAATAATCACTTAGTAGACATTTATTTTGGATTCCCAAGCCTCCTTGATCCTTTGGTCTACACAGAATGTTCCATTTCACTAATCTACACTTTTTATTATGATCACCCCCTTGCTAGAAGAACCTGAAGCTATAGAAGTCTAATTTCTTTAGAACCCCTTTTGATACTTCAAAAAAGGATAACCTAAATATAGCTAAATTGCTAATAATAGAATTAATCAGTACTAGCCTCCCACAATAGGATAAATGCTTGCCCTTCCAACTACTCAATTTCTTTTCAAAACGGTCTTCTATTACTTTTCAATCTTTGTTCCTAATCTTCCTATAATGCATCAGTATTCCCAAATACCTAAAAGGATAGTCTCCTATTGCACAACTAAACAACTATATGTACTCATCTTCATAGTCTTTTGCCTCTCTATAACAGAATAATTCATTTTTATGAAAATTGATCTTAAGACCAAACAATTGCTTAAAAACATATAACAAGAGTTTCATATTTTTTTGCATGTTTAAGATCATGTTCTATAAAGAGTATGGTATCTTCTGCATATTGTAATATGGAGAGATCATTATCCACTAGATGAGGTACAACACCACGTATTTGGCCGTTGTAAAGGTAAACTAAAGGTAAAAGGTGGCGTTGTAAAGAATAATAAGGGGGAGATATACTATGTAGCCACAATAACATGTAAAACCACACAACATAAAATGAATCAAGAAAACAAATTTTTGACATTGCACATAATAATTTATCATCATTGCAATTAGCAAGAGTGAAGAGCAAGATGCCAATTCTTCTGACTCCCATGGCCACCCATATCCTGCTCCCCTCACCTACCAAACAACCACCACCTCACACCATGCAGAAGACTTGCCACTCGCCAATTTGATATTTCTCTACCAGCAACATGAGCAAAAAGCTAACAGCCCAACACACACCTTTCCCTTGCACCCACAACACATTACAAAACAAACCAAAAGGCAAACATCACTGGTGACACAATTTCCCTACAGCACTTCACCATGCACAATACCTGATGCGTTGTTTCTCTTGGCCTCTACCACCTCCTAGCTAGAAGCACTGGTACAGCAAGTGATCTATGGGCTGCTGCACCATCGGCATCCGTGAGTTCCATGCGCTTGCACCAAAAGCGTCGTAATTTGTAGTTGCACCCATTATAGTTGATGGATTGGTGACTGTTGCAGCATTAGCAAACTGGTTTGCATTCATGTGGCATATGATCTCACGCAGCGCGCACAGCCTGCCCTCCAGCTCTGTCATCTGGGTGCGCAGCACCGAGTTCTGGGCTTCTGTTGCCGCGTAATTCTGGGCAGTGATGCTCAGTGCTGTGATGAGTTGCTGGTTCTTCATCCTCAGCTGGTCCACCTGTTTTGTATGCAACATAACCGCCTGGTTTAAACGTGATTGATAAAACAAAATTCTTGGGAGGAAGCTGTGATTGACAGCGTATTTTTTGGATTTATTGGAGGACTATGATTTTTTTTAACGAACAAGAGAGATGCCTATTATATTGATAAAGAAGAAGTTAGGCCCACATAACCAATGACAACAAAAGGAACAGCTAGATTATCGACAGAGGATTGTGATTGACAGAACAATTTTCTAAATCGTGCCATTAATCTTTGTATCGTTTGAATGGAGTGCTTAGTAATGTTTGTTAATAAGTTCAATCGATGTTATTTTGATGCCAATAACATTATTTTTAACCTCACAAACCAGCCAAGCGTTGTAGGATGGTCTTTTTTGTATAACCGACTAGTTCGTGGAAACTTACATTCAAATATTGGGATAAAATAGTAAAGTTTGTTTCACTTGTAATTTCGAGAAAATATATCAACATGCACTTATGAAAGTATATGGCGGTAGGATTCCTGTACATCGTCCGTAACTAGTTTGCTATCACCTTTTTTAATTTGAATGTGATGGTGAAAGATTTTAATAGCATCCTATGGTGCAATCTTGGTAATATTCCAACTGCTCCTTAAGAAGCAATTTGTTGCGGGGCCCTGAAAGGGCACCGTGCATTATTGGAGTTTGCTTGAGCAGGTTCTGAAGCTCAAGTCCATTTTCATCTGATTTTGCTTTTTGTGTCAAATTCACCTGCACATGAGTGCAAGCTTCAATACATAAAGAAAAAGTAATCTAGACAATTAAAGACTTCACAATCTACACACTACAATATGGTTAAAGAATTCAATTATGTAAAGGTATAAGCGAAACAAACCTGCGAGTTAAGGTCATCGAGATGTTGTTGCTTCCGCTGCCTCGACCGCTTTGCTGACTCTCTGTTTGACTCCATCCTTCTCTTCCTCTTCAGCTCCATACGGGCCTGAAGCTCCATGTCACCCTCTGCCCCGTAGCAACGGGTCCCATGGCTCGAGTCGGACGAGGTCCCACTTGAAAGAGTCCCACCTGACAGAGTCATCCTCAACAAATTCTGAGTACCTTAGTGCTTCACCCAGAAAAATATCTTCGCACTATTGTCACCCCCAGTATGTCTATTTAGAGGCTATAATTTCCAAGAAGTATAGGTAGAATATGGCTGTATTACTTATGTATTTGAATGATCTAATGGATGAGATTTTGTGGTGGCTAGGATCTTACTGAAAAAACATAGAACCAGTAGAGGAACACAACGGAGAAGGAGAGAACAAGATGGGAGCCTCGCCGGAGCGTCCAGTTGATCATAAATCCAGAGAGGATGACCTCGGAGAGGATTTTTGACATCTAACAAGCCACGACCTCCCCCTTCAGTCTATCATTGATCAATAGGCCAAAATGTTATAATGTTTTACCACACAAACAAGTTGATGTACAAAAATAAATGTCTCTTGTATCATCTTGATGGCAGGTAAAAATTTTGGCAGAGTCTCCCCAGGAAATCTTGTTTTTCAGTGGAAAAGTTCTTACAGAGTTTCTGCCTTGGACAACAAAGACTGAAGATCACAAGAGCAAGGCTGGGAAAGGAAATCAAGAACACAAGGAAGGTGAAGGGCTTGGAGAGCAATAGATTCTTGCAATGAAGATGGCACGCAAAAGGGGCTGCAGGAGCAGCAGGACAGGAGCAAGGAAACCTTAGTGAGGAAGGAGGGGAGGAGGGGAAAAGGGAATTGAAGCTTGGAAGAGGGGCTCATTTATAGATGGAAATGCGACGGGTTTGTGTTAGGAAAAAAAACAAGAGAAATTGTAATGGTGGAATCGAAAGCGGTGGTGCTGGTGAGTGGGCAAAAACATGAGGAAAAAGCAGAGGTGATGGTGGGCTGTTTTTTTTTTTTTTGGATAAAAGAAGTTTTTATTGAACTTAGATAATTACATCAAGATGATACAATCGATTGAAAAACACTTCCTGCCTCTGTATAATTAAGATGCACATAACCAAAACAAGAAAAGAAAAACACAACATAAAAGTTTATCTTTGGTGAAGATAGGAGATACTAAAGCGCGTCGATTCTCCGACTAAACCGCCATCCATTGTTCTGAGTAAAAAACTTCGTGACCACCTACTTCAAGTGCTAACATGCATGTGCAACCATATCCCGAGAATCCGGCCTCTGTAAGATGGCCCAGGTATGGAGCCAGTGAGTTCATTGGTATATAACCTACGATGGAGAATAGATATTTCTTTTATCAAACAACATATCATTCATGCATAACCATAGCGACCAGCAAGTTGTAGCCACCCCTAGCAGGACATGTGGTTTCAAGTCCTTCCTAATACCTTGTAGCCAGGTACCAAACATATGAGATACACTATGAGGTCTGAAAAGCCCTGAAGCCACCTGTATGATAGACCACACAGCACGAGAAAGACGACATTCAAAGAACAGATGTTTAATTGTCTCCTCTTTGTGACATAAGCAACAGTTCGTACTACCTTACCAATTGCGCTTAGCCAAATTATCTTTCGTCAGTACGACACATTAGCGTAAGTACCAAAGGAAGATCTTGACTTTGAGTGGCACCTTCAATTTCTAAAGGCATTTGTTTATGTTGGCGACATCACAATGCACTAAAGCAAGATAGTGAGACTTCACCGTGAACTGTCCATTATGGGTTAAATTCAAGTAGAATTCATCTTGCTCCTAAGTGAGCTCAATATTAATGATTCAAGAAAGTAAAGCGTTCCACGCCACTAATTTGGCCCTATAAGATCCATTCAAAAAGAAACATTCGGAAGGAAGGTTCAGAGGACTTCCGCTATAGTATCATGTTTACTCCTAACTATGTTGCAGAGGCATGGATACTATTCTCGCAGAGTTGAGTTTCCCAATCAATGGTCTTCCCAAAACCTGATTTGGGTGCCATCTTTGATTTTGAAGGATCCGAAGCGGTGAAAATCACGCTTCACTTTCATAAGGCTGGCCCAAAAATGTGAGTCCCTAGCTTTCTACTAGACCTGCAAAAGGGGCTTTGAGCCCAAGTATTTATTGTGTATCAGATATTGTCACATTCCATCAGACGTGAGTAACTTAAATAGCCATTTGCTAAGCAAAGCGATATTCTTTGAATCAAGATCCTGAATCCCTAGATCCTCTTGATCTCTGGTTCGGCAAAGGATGTTCCATTTAGCAAGACGGTATTTTTTTTTCTTTTGATCATCATTTTGTTAGTAAAACCTTGAATAAAAATAATCAAGCTTTTTAAGAACCCCCTTGTATAGCAAAGAATGACATCATGTACATGGGCAGACTACTAAGCACTAAATTTATCAATGTCATTTGCCACCAGTTGAAAGGTGTTTTTTTTCCAACTACTGAGTTCCTTCTCCAAATGCTCTTCAACCTCTTTTCGATCCACATTTCTCAGTTTCCTATAATGAATAGGAATACCAAGATACCACAAAGGGAATTCACCAATACTGCATCCGAAGAGGTCGGTGTATTGTTTGGTCATGTCTTAGGCGTCGCCAAAGCAAAATAGTTCACTCTTATGAAAATTGATCTTAAGACCCAAAGTTGCTCAAAAGCACAAAGTAGTAGCTTCATATTGCAAGTTTTCTCAAGATCATGATCCATGAAGAGTATCATGTCATTAGCATACCGTAGAATGGATATATCATCATCGAAAAGATGAGATACCACTCCACTTATGTAGCCATCAGCTTTGGCCCTTTTGATAAGAACAACTAGCATTTCAGCTACAATATTAATCAACACCTAGGAAAGAGGGTCACCCTATTGGAGTCCCTTTTTTGTTTGAAAGAAAGGTTCAATGTCATCATTCACTTTAATTGCTACACTATCTTCAGAAACGAAAGTCTCAATCCAAGAGATCCACTTGGGTGAGAAGCCTTTCATCCGAAGAGTCTGTAATAGGAAGGGCTATTTGACCTTGTCGTAGGCTTTCTCGAAGTCTAGTTTAAAGATAACCCCACTCATTTTCTTTATGTGTAATTCATGAATAGTTTCATGTAAGATGACAACTCTCTCTAGGATAATTTGTCCTCGCATGAACGCAGTTTGAGTTGGACTCACCACATGGTCTGCAATGGAATTAATCCGATTTGTAGTCACCTTTATGAAAATCTTGAAGCTGACATTTAGCAAACAAATAGGTCTGTATTGTTGGATCCAGTTTTCCTCTTTGATTTTCGGTAGTAGAGTTATTACTCCGAAATTGAGGCTAAATAACAACAGTTCACCCGCATATAGTTCTTGGGATAAATTCATCAAGTCAAACTTGATGACATCCCAGAACACTTGGTAGAATTCTGCACTTGGTAGAATTCTGCCAGAAACCCGTCAGGGCCGGGAGCTTTGTTGTGTTCCATTTCAAACACGGCATCCTGAATTTCCTTCTCCGTACATGGTGCCACAAGGAAACCATTCTACGCATCTGAGACCTAAGAGACATCTTTGTTCTTGGTCTCATCTAGAGAGAAAGAATTTTCCTCGGGCAGCCTAAACAGGGACTTATAATAATTAGTGATATAAGCCTTTAGCTCAGCTTCACCTTCAATTTTACCTTCCTCTTGATCTAGACAAAAGATTTGTTTCTTCCTATATTTTCTATTGGCAACCAACTAGAAGTACTTTGTGTTATTGTCACCTAATAAAATGTCTATCACCTTTGCACCCTGATACAACTTGAGTTCTTCTTCATGAAGAAGTCTGGCCAATCGATCTCTAGATTGAGCCAACTACTCTCTCTCTCTCTCTTAACGTCAGTCAAGGAGCATACCTCAGCGGCAATGTCCAATTCATATATGGTGGACTGAATGTTGCAATTTTCGTGTTTGTAAGTACCACTGGTGTGGGCCACCCAACCCCTAAGATGTCTGCACAAGGCACTCATCTTGTTGTTCCATCGTTGGGTATGGTTACGGCCTTTTACCAGCTTATTCTATATTTCCACCACTCGGTCATGAAAATCATCCTGAGTGAACCAACAAAGTTCTAGTTTGAACTGCTTCTTATTCCCTGGGAAAGTTGTTGTTCCAGTATCCCCAACAGGGGTGTGTGGTCCGAAACACCTCTATCCAGAGCGTGTACAAAGACCAACGGATACTTGGACTCCTATTCCGTAGTCATAAGAGCTCTATCTAACTTTTATAAGTTGGATTAGAAAGGGAATTTGCCCAAGTAAAATGTTGACCAGTTAAAGCAATTTCTCTAAGATCAAAGCTATCAATGACAGCATTGAATAGAAAAGGCCAACGGTCATTATATCTATTGTTGTTCTTCTCGGTGCTATTCCTCAAGATATTGAAGTCCCTGCCAATCAGAGTTGGAAGGTGGTTCTGCTGGCAGGCCTGCACTAGCTCCACTAAGAAACTAGATTTGAAATCATCTTGCGCCGGTCCGTAGACTGCTATAAGGATCCATTTAAATTTGTCTTTCCTATTGCTTAGATGGAATTTAACAAAAAAAACTCCCCTTCCACAATTAGAGACAAATCTATAGTGGATGAATTGTGAGCCTAGTTCTTTCTTGACAAATCGCTCTTCCCAGTCTCTAATAAGGCCACAAATCTAAATTAAGTTCCCTAGTAGCATCAGCAATGTCGGAGAGACCTCTGCTATTCTAAAAGATGTCTTTCATTGGGAAACATTTTATTGGATTTTTTTGCCATTGTTCGGCACATGTCACCCTTTTGTCTTAGATGGTGATTTATATTTTCTGACAGTAGCCATATGGTCACAAATTTTTGTGCCTAGCTCTACCTCATCCCAATCAACTTCTGACATGTCCTTAACTAAGTGAGCGAGTAGAGCACCATCATGTTCGGTGTCCTCATCATCACTTCCGCTAAAGAGATTCACCTCCTTTGTGAAACCATTATATGGCAATTTATTCATGACTTTGGAATTTTTAGCCACCTTCATTCTGTCTACTTCTAAATTTTTCAAAGCATTGATAGAAAGATTTATTTCATTGCTACAACTACCCAAAGAAACACCTAATTTACCCAAAATGGAAGTAAATTTCTCCTTAGGTGAAGAAGCAATTGAAAAACCAGAAGTAGATTGTGGCATGCCTAAAATTGTAACAGGAGAGCGTGGTGACTTGGCAAGGTCAGTCGCCATCACAGCCCTCGCTGGAGAGTCCAGATTGCGAGCAGTAGCCCGTTTCATAGCCTTGATTATCAAATCTTCATCTGAAACTGTGATGCCATCTGGAGAGGAGACCGCATTGAAGCGGTTACTTCGGTGTGGACCATCCTGGGCCATCAGAGGAGTCACCATGGTGGTCTAGGAGATAGTGTGTCCCTTGTCCACACCACTCGTGTGCACCAAAGAATGTGATGAATCCCCAATCGCTAGCATGGATGAAGAAGCAGTAGCTATCAATGAAGAAGAATGAGGTAGGGCCAGCCAAGAAGCTTCATCTAGCCGTTGTTTGTTCCTGGCTGCCAGCCAACCAGAAAGCCGCTGAGCAGGAGAATGCTCAGGTGGCCTAGCAGACAACTAGTAATGGAAGCCCTTTACTGAAGAAGTTCTACTTTCCCTCGCCCCGGCATAGCGCTTCGCTTCCGGTTCTAGTTGTGGTCATCAGCAGCCAAGCAGAGCCATCAGCAAGGTCCTCAGGTGCCACATGAGCCACACCATTTGCCATTGTTGTCACAGCCTTCAACGAAGGCCCTGCCAACATGGTCTAGGCATCATGTTTAGCCACCTGCACTAGCCCACCCGCCAGAGCTGATGTAATGGCCACAGGTGCGACCATTGACGATGAGCTAACACGGCCGTGGCTGATGGCAGCCGTCCCAGAAGCTGCTGGGGGCAGAGACAGTGTTGACCAGGAATGAGGCTTAGCAATGGCGACACCATGGTTCGGTAGCCCAACCACGTGACCCACTGGAGCCCCTGAGGAGCCTCCCTCCAAAGGCCCGTCATACTGCTCCTGCTGCACACCTGAGTGCCTATTGAGGTCCGCCCGAGAACTGCCATTAGCGCCCATCGGGTCATCATCTTGTTTTCCACAAGTGGGATACACGAACGTTAGTCTGGTGATCATCCACCTTCACCAATGTCTGAGCAGTGACAGATTGCCTAGCTTCCAAAGAAGAACCATCTACGTTTGCAAGCGACTGGCCGCCATATCCAAGTGAGAAGAAGCTTCCAAAACAGTACCAAGAGCTGAATCTACGCCATTGGTCGAGGGCAGTCATTTATGGTCATAGCCCTCTTACTGAAAGGTGTTACCGCAATGACACTAGGATACATAGGGCTGGACAACGATCATGCCAATGTAGATCCATCTACCTGCATAGGAACCGAAACTGGCTTGTTGCTGTTAGATTGTGAATTATCACCTTTTGCTTTCTTTTTTGCTTGGTCCTGTGATGAATTGTGATCATCAAGTAAGTCATCCTCATCACCATCAAAATCAGCATCAGCTGGGTTAGACAATGGGCTATCATTTGTGACAAAGCCCTGGTCTTTGAGATAGAAGGTGATTTTGTAACCAACACGACCAAGGACCACATCTAACTTAGCAGGCAGTAAATTGGTATCCATAAGATCAATCTGGATACAAACAATATTGCAGTTCCTTAGACATTGCATGTTAATTTCCACTGGGGCACCTAACACCGTCGTAATAGCCCAGATTGACATATAATGCCAAAAGGCTGGGGAAATACCCGTTATATGCACCCAAACCGATTCCTATTGGAACAACAGGTTCGGCTCATCGGATGGCTTCCATTCTCTGATGGAAAAAGTAGCCCCTTGATCCTTTAGATGAAATTCTGCATCCACAATCTTGCTAAGCTCATCCGAATTTGGAAAAGCCACAGGATAGCTATCTGGTCCCTGTGAAACTGCCTCCCTGTTCCAGTCGGAACGGATCCTTCGCCGAAGTTCATTTTGAATTGCTTCTGCAAATAAATGGTTACCTTTAACCTTGATCAAAGTTGTTGGTGCTGATTGTAGGTTAGAACCATTGAGACCAGATTGATTAACCTGAAAAAAAAAACCCATCTTATCAACACCAAAACCGAGCATCAGTGCATTAGGTCTTGGGAGCTTTAGAATTGGGCACTTAGCGGAAAGATGGTCATCATGCTTATCGCAAATGATACGATAGAGAACTATGTCGCACACCTCCATCCAATGCCCCTTCATCTTGCACCAGAAGCAGAAAACTTTCTTTTGTTTCATCTTGTTTTCCTTTGCATCAGTGGGCAACAGCCATGGGGACGCAGCATTACCACGCAATGCCATGTTAATGCCCCCTACGCCCTTGAGGATCCTTGTGAGTGACCTGGGAAGCGACCTCGGCCTCCAAACCGAGAGCTAGAGCCAGTGTGCACCCCAAAAGGAGGTCGAGTCAAGGGTCTAGCACCGAATGTGAATTGGCCTCCTTGGTCGAAGCCCGGTCTAGCTTGTCCTCCAAACTCAGTGAGAGTGCCGGCTGACTGGGTATCGAATAATGACTTGAAGACCAGGATGGAATTGTTGGCCAGTGCAGATCGTCCATGACCACTGGAAGGCATGGAATGCCCCACAGAGGTCATCCAAGCCTCATGGCCGCGGCGCCTGCTTGGTTGTTGAAAGGCCCACCGGTTGTCATCATTAGTTCGACATCACCATGGTCGTCGACTAGAGTACTGGTCACTCCCTGGAGTTGAGCACCTCTTGCTGCAAGAGAGGAACTGGTGCTAGAACCAGACATCACCACTTGTGCATATGATGGAGAAACGGAGGAAGAAACAAAATTGATCAGTTAGGGTTGCTGTGGATATGTGGAGGTTGACGCCTTGCAGGACGGAGAAGGTAATTTTGCACAAAAGGAAGCATGTCACCTCCAGATAGCACCAAATACTTCTTTCCTGCATAGGCCACACGTATCTAGCACACTTTCCATGCAATTTTTGGAAACTTGTATGGGAATAACCAAAGACTGATCATCCAAATAAATATTGGACTTACCAGGTAGACCCGCAGAAATTTCACCCGACAAGTAATACCCAAGAACTGCCAAGGATTCCGTCCGGTGCCTGGGGAGTGATCCACGCCATGGATGCATCAACCAGCCCTAGCCCTTCCCAAATTGGAGTCCCTTCCTATGCGCATGAGCAGGAATTGATGGATTCGGTAATGAAGTAGTTGCATCGCGAACACCGAGCTGGGAGGCAATGGCTTCAACAATTTACGAGGCCAACACTGGCGTAGCTTTGCCAGCGACAATGCACTCCTCCACAAGATGGATATCTTCATCCAGAAGCTAGCAGAGTGTGATGCCTGGATGATCTCCGCAGATGATGGAGTTCACAGGTCTGAACATGGTGACAGACTGTCATCCATGCACGAACCCCCGACGGCGACCTAGAATTAGTTGTAGGATGAAGAACCGCCTGATTCTCCCATCACAACTCGTTGCCTGAAAACACATGGAAGGATTCTAGGGAGACGATGGTGATCACCCAAGATGATGAAGAACCGCGGTAGTAGATCGAAGATCATCACGGGAATCACCACCGTGAAATCCGGAGATTTAAAATTCAAAAAACCAGCCTTCTCGATGATGGGTATTGCTTGTTGGGTTGGCATCTTCTCTGGTATCTTGGTACAATTGCAAAAGGTTTGGTTAATCGGTCGTTGTTTTGGTAATCATGTAATTGTGGCAACCTTTTGGGTCCTTTAGTAGCAAGATCCCTTATGCTAATCATGAATGAGTGATGAGATAATTTGTTCATGATACATATTAGAAACATGTGATGTGAGCAAACCATGTACCTTTTGTAGTGTCAATATTCAGTCATCTGCTTTCCAGATGCATGTAGTTTGATGAGAGGAAGAATATTGAATATTCACCATTGGTCATTTACAGAGGGTAGACCAATTTTTTGTTGGAAAGTTGTGGAGACATTTGCAGATTGTGAGGACCATAGTGTGCTCAAATCAATAAATCCATACCACATGGGCTGCACTGATTGAACTATTGATAGCACTTACGAGGTTGCGTGGTTATGGTCCTTGTCTGCTAATGGTCACCGTTTTCATTTTTTAGTTTTGTGGATTCAGAAAACGCTGCCCAAAATTTGGATTGAGGAAATTCTATAGTACAGTAAAAAGAATGATAAAATACATATGTGAACTCGAGGACAATTCTTAGTATCTTATCTTCTGATGGATGTTTGCAATTCACTAATCAGTAAAGACCTAAATTAAACTGCATTGCAATCATTGCTCTTTTTTCTTCCAATTACCGTTAGTATGGTCTTTTATAAAGATACTCTAACATTCTGTTGATATCAATACAAAAACAATTGTCTAGCCAGCTAAAATTAGGATGAGATAATCCTGACTTAAAGACATCAGCTATAACACACTTACTACAAATATGTTTGTTTAGACATTTTCTTCAAAACATTGATCAGTACCTTTTCTACTGTCTGTAATCCAATTATCTCTATAAGTGTTAGGTAATTGGAGCAATTTTGTTTCCATGTATAACACTATAGATACGGGTTTGTTTATTCTGAGGAGAGATTGTGTTCAAGAGCTTCTAGGAAAAATGAGGCTATGAGGCAATTCTCTTGGCTCCACGTGCTCCAGGCCGCTCATCGGCATCATAAGGTGGATGAAGAGCGGCGAGTAGGTGCGAGTGCGCACTTGGCTCGCGCTATCGAGGCAGGGGTCTTCTGATTGTCATTCAGTTTGAATGCATCCCAACTAGGTTCTGATGCGGTGATGGTGAGCATCTCAAAATCCGAGCTCGTTCCGGCAGGCGATCGTTTGGTCCCAGCAGACAGTCTGATGTGTCTCGCTCATTTGGATGCAACGATTCTGAAGAAGATAAGCACCTCGGTTGTGCGGCGATCTCACACGCCACCGAAACCCTAGCAAGGTCCACTGCCGAAGTCAAGATCCCCCCCACGGTGAACGCTTGGTGATTTTCTATCGGTGCAGTTCGTGCGGCGTGGCTCTCAGGTGCTGGCGATGCAAAGCTCGACGGCGTCCAATCCGGTTTCCACATGAATTAGAATTTTGAATCATGATCATTGCAGGCCTAAGGTTGGACTGGGTTTTGCATGGGCTTCACGTTTGCCGGGTCTGGCCTTCCTCCGTGCCCGCCTGGGAGTTGTTTTTTATAACCCTAGCTAGCGCAACACATCATTTTGATCGTGTCACACATCTTCTCTCTACCGACTTGATCATTCGTACGCAGAGGTGGTCATTCAAGGGATGGCTAGTGGCAGGGACATTGGTGGTAGAAATGGCGGCGATAGGGGCTATGGGCAAAGCAACGGGGGTAATTGGCACCCTCGTTTCTTCCAGTGGAATGCTCAAGGTCGTGATAATGGTGAAAGCAGCGATGTGCACCAAGGTCATGGCCCTAATGGATAGGGTCGTGGCCCTAATGGATGGGGTCACGGCAACGGCAAAGGCAAAGGCGGACACAGTCATGGCCATAGTGATGGCCGAGGTGCCAGGCACAACAACACGAATACAACTCCACTGCTTGAAAGAGATGGTGCTGATGGGGTGAACAAAGGACAGCAGGTGGCCTTGGGCTCTAACCCCTTTCATGCTGTGTGCCGCCAGTGGCTCATGCGAAGAAGCATTAGATGGGTGATTAGTCAGGTGTGAACGCCGATGCTGCTGGAAAGAAGAAGCAAGCGAATTTGTGTTGTCATATTTGCGAGGAGGCACATCTTACTCCAGATTGCTCGCTTCTGCGAGCTCCAAACCTAGCTACAACTTTTTGCGGCTTTGCAGGTGATAATCTTGGCTTCTTTCAAATTCCTAAAGATGGAGCCACTGTACCAAAAGCCCCCCCCCCCCCCCCCCCCGGGAAGAATGAGACATGTATAGCTTTGATTCGCATCAAGGAAGGTGTGGTTCCTATCAATCTAATCAAGTTTGAATTGGCTCACCTCATCCTTGTAAAGTGGGCATGGCCCATTCAAGAACATGGAGGTGGGTTCATTGTCTAGTTTCCATGCAAAGTGGAACTTCAAAGAATGGTTCCGATCCATGAAGTCGAAACAAACAAAGGTGAGGGGTGATGACTTTTTAGTAGTGGGATCACAAGATTTAACCGCGACAGTATTTGCAGAAAGGGTGGGTTAATATTTACTATGTTCCTTTTGAGATTAGATCCTTCCTCTCTTTTTGGGTTGTTGGAACTATTCTTGGGGTAGATCCGCTGCCCCTCCCCCAGACCAAGATGTCGTCTCCACTGCGCTATGCGTGTCCACGCCCATCGTGCCTCGCGTGGCACCGGAAGCTGCCAATTCCCCTACCGGGGCTCCGGTTAAAAGTGGCTTGGCCATGTTCACTAGTTCGGCTGCTAGGGGTCCCACGTTAGCCGCTACCTTGGACATGCTGGATATTGGGCAGCCGAGTCCGTAGGTCGATGCTGATGATGGGTCTGGGCTAGTGGCCATGCTCTCCGCGGACATGCTGGTGGACGAAGGTGTCACTGCAATTGGTACCAGGGTAACTGCAGCTTTAGGTAATTAGTTAGGCTACAGACTCCCAAGTCCTGCCCAGCAAGGACTCGGAGTGCACCGTCTCCAGTTTTGCACGAAGGGGTTGTGGCTTGTGAGACCTCCAGAAGGGCTGCTCTCAATACCTTCTCTAGACAATAATTGCAGTTCCTTTGCAAGCAAAACAAAGTGAGGGCAAACATGAAGAATATTCAGATGATTGAAGCTTTAATGGCGCTACCTATGGTGGATAGATTTGAGGAAGTGATCACTTCAGGGACAGAATCTTAGGAAGGAGTGGCCTTTAGAGATTTCTTTATATTCCCAAAGGCTACCATGGTTGCTCGGCGTGCCTCTAGCAGCAAGTTACTTGCTATGGGAGATGAAGATTCCCTGACCAAGGCGAAGCATTTAGCAGCAAAGAGAAACCTAGAAGGAGGTATGCATAATTCATCCTTCCTTTCTTTATCTAATGATGTTATTTCTTCGAACAATAAAAACTTAGGTGTTTATATGGGTAAAGATGATGGATCTATTATGCATTCTGTTATTTCTATTAAAACATAGAGCTAGACTGTCTTTCTGTGGTTGCTAAAACACCTAGATCTAGAGGTATAGTTCAACAGGATAGCAAGACTCAGGATCCTTATAATTTAGAGGATGAGGATGATATGGATGGATTTGATACTACCCTCAGTCACATGTGCCGTGATTTAATTGAGGTTCTCGATAATGAGAATTTGAACAATGTTTGTGATAATCTAAACGCAGTCCCTAGAAAGAAAAAGTCCAATTCCTATAGAAAAAAGGTAAGGTTTCTTGCTTGCCTAAGAAACCAAATACTCCATCCAAAATTCATATCTGATGAAAGTTATATTTTGGAATAGCAAAGATCTAGGAGACTTGACTAAACACAATTATATTTCAGAAATAGTAAAAGAACAATATATTGATTTCCTCGTCATTATGGAAACTGGTAGAAGCACTTCTCCTGCCTCAACCCTTAATCACTTCGGTGGTGGTTTTGATTATTCGTGGCATGTAATGCCACCGTGAGGACGATTTGGGGAATGATTATTGGTGTTAATGCTTCTATTTTTTACATTGGTTCCATAGTTGAAGGGGATTTTTTACTCAAAATTCCTTTTAAAAAAATAGAGAATATGGATTTACTTGGACATTATAAGTGGTTTACGGGCTGGCTCAAGATGAATCTAAAGCTGATTTCCTCACTGAAATATCTCATGTTTGTAGTTTGGAAACTTTCCCTATGATCATAGGGGGGATTCCAACATTATGAGATGTCCTGAGACCAAACCCAACAGGTTCCCTTCGCGACCTAGATTCCCGTCGTGAAGGGATTCCTGTTCCCTTCAGCGCTCCCAACAGATTCCCTTCACGGTTCCCTTCACAACAGGATTCCCAGGGTCATTCCCTTCAGGACGGGATTCTCTCTCCGTTCCCTTCACGATTCCCCTCGAAGGGAAGCTGTTGGAGATGAGAGGAAATAAAGGGAATGAGAACGGGGAAAGGAATCAGGAAGGGAACGAAATGAAGGGAATATGGTTAGGGGTAGTCTGAGGACAAAAATAATGACAATTTTGATCCCAGTTGGCCTCGTTTATTCAATTCAATAATTGACACGCTGAATTTATGAGATTGAAATGATTGGTAGACAATATACATGAGCCAATGAACTGGATCCACCGACTTTTGAGAAGCTAGATCGAGTTCTTATGAGCACTAAGTGGGAAACTAAGTACCTTAAAGTCAAGATTGAGGCACTTGAACAATCCTAATCGGGCCATACCCCTTTATTACTCAGCAATAGGGCTTCCACCCGGTTAAGCACACTATCGCTTTTCAAATTTGAATTAGGATGGTTGATTCAAGATGGTTTCTTGTATATGGTTACCAATATTTGGCAAAGTGAGCACAGAGGGAATAATGCCATTGAAAAATGGCAACACAAAATTAGAGCCCTTCGGAAGTACTTGAGAGGTTGGACCAAACATACTTTAGGCATCCTCAAGAAAGAAAAGCAACAACTCAATACAATGATAAACGAGCTAGATAAAAGGGCAGAGAATAATCCTTTAATGCCTAATGAAATAGCATTTAAGCATTACCTTAATGAAAGGTTAAATCATATGCTAAGAGAAGAAGAGCTCAAATGGTACTAAAGAGCTAAGAATTAAGGTCAATGATGAAGTTAGACCTTATTTTCAAACACAAAAAGTTTGACACAAGGAAATCCCTTATCACCTATTCTTTTCAATATTGCAGCAGATATGCTTGCAGTATTAATTTTAAGAGTAAAAAAGGATAGACAAATCACTGGAGTGGTTCCACACCTGGTTGATGATGGCTTATCTTTCTGCAATATGTAGATGACACCATCATTTTCATGGATCATAATATCGAGTAAGCAAGAAATCTGAAGGCCTTTCTATGTGTGCTTGAACAACTATTTGGGCTTAAAATTAACTTACATAAAAGTGAGATCTTTTGCTACATGGCTGCCAAATAATGTGAAGACCAGTACACATAATTATTTAAATGTGATATTCATTCTTTGCCTTTCAAATATATTTGCATCACAATGATTCACAGGAAATTTAGAAATAATGATGGAAGGGGGTCAAAGAAAATTTTGAAAAGAAACTGAGCAGTTGGAAGGGAAAACTTATGTCTTCTAGAGGTTGATTAGTACTTCTAAACTCAGTACTAAGTTGTCTCCCTGTTTTCATGATGTCCTTCTTTGAAATCCCCCGGGGTGTGATTAAAAGACTGGATTATCTTCGGTTTAGGTTTTTTTGGTAAGGGGATAACCTTAATAAGAAATATCATCTTGCTTGATGGGACACCATCTACCAACCGAAAGACCAAGGTGGATTAGGTATTACTAATCTCTCAGTCTTGAACATTTGGCTCCTTGGCAAATGGCTTTTTTGGTTGCTTAATGAGGATGGCGTTTGGCAACTAATGCTCAGGAATAAATACCTAGGCAGTAAATCTATCACTCAGGTAGAAGGCAAACTAGGATATTCTCACTTCTGGTTTGGCCTTATGAAAGTGAAACATGACTTACTCAGATAGGGGACTTTCCAGGTTAAGGATGGATGCCAGACTAGATTCTAGAATGTTATCTGGTTAGGAGTTTCCCCTTTGAGCAAAAAATATCTGTCATTGTATAATGTGGTTAGAAGAAAGCAAACCACAGTGGCTGAAGTCATGTGTTCCTTACCGCTAAATCTCTCTTTCCGTAGACCTATTATTGGGGATAAACTAATTTCTTGGCATAATATGGTGTCCAAATTGTTACATATCCAACTATGTAATGGACGGAATACCTTTAAATGGGGGTTGCATGAGAATAGTTATTTTCAATTCATTCTATGTACAATCAATTGATAGCTCTACCCATTTCTGCCACATCAAAGGGTCTATGGAAGCTTAAGCTTCCACTAAAGATCAAGATTTTTTTGGTACTTATATAGAGGTGTTATTTTGACCAAGGATAACTTGGCCAAAATAAATTGGAAAGGTAGCCTCAAATGTTGTTTTTTAATTAGAACGAAAGCATTTAACATCTATTTCTTTAGTGGCATTTTACTAGGTTCATTTGGCATGTAATCACTATTTCTTTGAGAATAAAGAAATCTAGAAGCATAGATCATACTATGAGAGATTGGCTCAGATCAAGGGTAGCTAATAATAGATTACTCCTTGTAGGTGTGACCGTCATCTTTTGGTCCATATGGCTACGCCGTAATGACATTATCTTTAATAAAAAAAAAAAACTTCTATGACTATGATGCAGGAAATTTTTAAGTGTACATTTTGATTGCGCTTCTGAAGGCTACTACATAAGGAATCAAAAAGAGAGAATACCCTGAAAGCTTGTCATTGTTTAGAGGTGATGGTAATGCAAGTCTTTGTTAAGAATGGATGTTCCTATAATTATAGGCCATGTTTTTAATGTTTCTTAGTCTATATCCTTTGGTTCCATATTTTTGAAATGATATAATAATGAACTTTGGTTGTATGCATTGAACGATGCAAAAAGTTGAAACTTATTTCCTTTATCTTAAAAAAATGTGGTGCATTGAGCTATTTCCTTCAAAAGATGATACTATGGGCACAAGATGAAAACGCAGGACTGGAGAAAGGTGGGAGAACACTTTCTTGTTGGATGACAAAAGATCATGATTATTTCATAGATGTTTCAGTGACCTTTGAATATTTTTCAGTGACCTCACTAAGACCTGTTAACAGCTTGCAAGTGAACAAACACAATTTCTTCACGGCTGGTGGCTCATTAACTTCTTATGATTATCCAGATGGACGTCAACATATAAGCAAGTATTACTCTTAACTTTTCTGTTTAGTTGCAAGGAATAGATATTTTGTCCTCGATAGTAGGATGCAAATTGATCAACCTAACAGTATCCACCAACCCTTTTGAATTAGAGAGTTCATAGGTACTTTTAGATTCACAAATTGTCACCCCTACTCAAAAGGGCTACGACAAGTACATCTTATTTATCATTTTTGGCACTTCAAAGCAGGGTTTAAGATTTCATTTGAAAAAAAAAAAGGACTAGCCGGTGTGACCGGTATGGCAAAAAATCGGCGAATTTGTTCCGAAATCCTTTTACAAAATCCGTACCGGTATACCGGATATGTCCATTTTTTTTTTCCGGGGGATCCCGTAAGACCGAAATTTTGAACCCTGCTTCTAAGTACTTACATACGTCTCGCCGTATCAATATCAGTTGCACCACCATTGTTCTTCAGGTTTTAAAGCAACATGCTTAAATGTATTGCTAAAAATATTATAAGAACCATTACTGTAGAATATCACATATGTAACGCTTCATCAGTATTAGATTAACAATAATCGACACTGAAAACGTATCAGTGACGATTCTTAAACTCTCGCGCACGAATAATAGTCGAGGAGATAAGAACCGATACTGATAGTGATTGTATTAGTATCGGTTCTAGATACGAATCGGTACTGATATATTAGTACCGATTCTAGCTTTGAACTGACACTGATAATCAGTATCAGTACCGGTTTTAGCCACGAACCAGCACTGATACTAGTATCAGTGCCGGTTTTAATGACGGACCGCTACTGATGATTGTTACTGTCATAGGTTATTTTAAAAAATTCATAACTTTTTCACACGAAGTTGGATGAGAAAAATTTTATATGAAAATTATAGCTCTCGATGAGATCTACAACTTTATAGTTGAAATTTTTTTAATTTGAGCTCATTTAAATATCCAAATAATTATAATAAAATTACAGTAATGGTCGATGACAGCTCACATTAAAAAATTCATAACTTTCTCACACGAAGTCGGATGGCGAAAAACTTTATATAAAAATTGTAGCTCTCGATGAGATCTGCAACTTTGTAGCTGACCACTTTTTATTTGAGATCATTTAGATATCCAAATAGTTATTCAAACGTTCGGTCAGAATATGTCAAAAAGATTTATTTTGCTACTATACTCATGAACGGACGATAACTGAGATGGTTAGAGAGGTCATACGTACGCACGGACTGTGAGGTCTTGAGTTCAATACTTAGTTGCCGCATGCGAGTGAATATCACGTGACTTTGCGAATATTAGACGCAGTCGAGTGAGCAGCCTCTGATCGGATGCATCTGATCGAAAAAGAAATTTGAAACTTTTTTTGACCCAAAAAATGTTGAATCGAGACTGACTATCAGTGCCGGTTGGTAGAACCAATCGATACTGATAGTTCAAGTACCGGTTAAAGACACCAACTGACACTGATAATGATTTTCAGTACCGGTTTCATACCCAGTACTGATAGTTAGTGACTACTGACTACTGACTATCAGTACCAAGTAATCAGTGTCGGTTTAAAACTTATCACTGATAATAATTTTGAACCGACACTAATAAAATATTTTGGTAAACAACTTGAACAGTTAAAACATCACAATAACTAATAAGTGCACGCTTCCTTTCTCTTGAAACAACATGGGTTAAGTAAGTTGATGAGATCTTCCGTCCTCAAATTGACTCGCCAAACTAGGATCTCTATTGCCTTCTTTATATCACGCCAACTACTAATTGGTAAGGAAAACTATGATTTATGCATGTCGTAGGACCACCAGCTAATGCGTCCTGAAGATCATAGTAGTATGTAAATTGTCCGTTAGGAGAACCAAAGTTCAGGACAAGAGATTTCCAACTCATTTTTCGATATTTTTAGTACACCGGTAAAGCTATTTTGCGACCCTTGTTTCTAATTTTGCTTTATACTAGCCAATCAAATTAAAGCAGTTACTGCAGAACGCACTATCACATTAAAAAAAATATAACTGAGCAAAAGGTTTGGCTAGCAAAGTAGGTTAGGGATTCATCAGGTCACTTCGGACGGCTGAAAACGCTAGTCATCATTGCATCTGGGCAATGTCTCCCTGTCCTGTCAGAATTCCAGGTGGCTTTCCATGTGTCAAGGAAATGCTCACATGTGAAGTACTGCTCATGGACAGTCCACGATAGATTTGCTTGATGTGCCAGTTTTGTTGTACTGAAAAATACTCTTTGATGTGGAGTAAAAGCTTCTTTGGCCAAGTTCAGTTTGACAGCTAAGACCGTAGCGCATTACTGACATGTATTCTGTGGCAATACTCTTTGATAATTTTCACTCAAAAAAATACTCTTTGATAATTTGTAATCTCTTTAAGTCAGCTTCAGAAAACGTAAGAAACAACAACTGTTATATATTCGGAAGCAATTTGAACAAGCAACTATCTGGAATTTAGCAAATGCTAAAAATAAAGTATCAGTAGTTTCTAGTAAACCTTCAGCTCAATATTTGAACACGTGTATATATATCTGTTCAAATCTTAAGCACGTCTCGTTCGATTCAAAAAACAACAAAAAGTGTCTGGATTTCAACGAATTGGCTATCAGAATTCTAGGCCGCTTTTCATGTGTTAATGAATTCTTCTCGAAAGTGAAGCACCACTCATCTGCGGTGCGTGATTTATTTCTATGATGTGCCAGTTCAGTTGTACTGGCCAAATAGTTTTGTTTGCCCTAGTTTAAGTTTGTAGGCCAATAAGCAAAAGCCAGAAGTACTGTCGTGCTTTTATCTGACATTTATTATGTGGTAATACTCTTGATAATTGGTAATCCACTCTGAAAATCAGATTTGGTAAAAGTAAGAAACAATAAATGTTATTCTGAAACAATTTGAACAACTGATTCTTAGAAAGCTATGAGAAGAGTCAAAAATAAAGTGTCAGTAGTTTCTAGTAAAACTTCAGCTCATATTTGAGCACGTGTGTGCCTATTCAATTCTTAGGCAGGTCTTCAACTTTTCAAAGACGACAAAATGAAGTGTCTGATTTCAACGAACAGACTACACCACTAACAAAGGTGCATCACCGATAGAGAAAAAGGCAGATCAGAATTCTCAAGAGTTAAAATGTCAATACATTCATGCACCATGGAAAATTCTTTTTTTTCGAAAGGACCACAAAGAGAGTTGCCAAAATAAAGAAGAGGAGAAAAAACAAAGCACAAAGAGTTCAACTAACTATTACCAGAGGTATGACAACAGGAGCTAAAATGACATGTGCTCCAAACACAATAAGCTCAAGAGCAAACAAAGGACCTGCACATCAAGCAAAGGAGCTGAAGCTCCCATCAAACCTACCGGACTACCAAAGAGAAACGAAAACGGCTAGGACAAATGCCACCCCAGTTTCTTTGATCGATGTCCTCTTTTATTTTCCATGCAATTGAGACCCCATCCTGACTTTGGCCTTGAAAAACCCGATGATACCTCTCCTTCCAAATATTCCACCAAAAGTAAATACCTTCTCCGTTGAAATCCCTGCAACCCTCCTTGTTGATTCTATATCTTGCTTTCTGCCACCACGTTCGGATATTGGGGAAGTCATTTAGGCTCGGCGCATAATCCCAATCGCACCATTGTGCGACATGTTGCCATACTCGACGCATAAAAGTACAATCCTTCAATAGATGTTTAGTATTCTCATACGACGTGGCGCATAGGTGCCATGAATTGGATTTTGTATGTGCTTTTGTGGTATACACCCCGTCCGGTGTCCATTTCCATCTAATTTGATCCTCCGATGTATGGTCATGCTGTACCCACCGCAATGCGCTCCGTAGGTCGATGAATTGCGCAAGTTCCTCTTGAGTTGTTAAGTTGCGCAAACATCAAATCCAATTGTCCTCTTGCAGTTCTTTTTGCATTGATCTATGCTTTCTCTTTTCAAGACTGAACAAATCCGATGCAATTACTTTTGGTGCCAATCCATTGACCTAGCTATCATGCCAGAATTTTGCTTTCTCGCCATTTCCAATAGTGACTATTGTAGACACCATAAATAAATCCCTGTCTGTCTTGTCACATGGCGGTTGAAGTTGTGCCCATGGTTGAGCTTGCCTGTCCATTGGTACCACAACCATCTTACTCTCAAGGCGCTTGCAAATTTTTCTGTCGCCAAAATACCTAGTCCTCCTAGCTCCTTTGGCCGAGCTGTGGTGCTCCAATTCACCAGCAAATGTGCCCCAAAAACTTTTTCTGGGACTTCCCCTTTCCAAAGAAAAGCTCTTCTAATGCGATCGATCCTCTTGGCAAACTATTTTTGCAGAGGGAACACCGTAAGGTGGTAGGTCGGTTATGTGGAGAGAATAGTTTTTCCCAAAGTATCTCGACCGGCCAAGGAGAACGATTTGCCTTTCCAACCCAGAAGTCTTCCTTCGAGCTTATCAATTTAAGGTTGACTTCAACTTCTTTAACTTTCTTATGTGCAGTGGGAGCCTAAGGTATTTGCATGGGAAAGGTTTAAGCGACCTTAGGAAGACCGAGAGTAGATTATCCAAATTCACATTCTGGCATCTAATTGGAAATAGCTCTGTCTTAGATAAGTTCGTACTCAGGCCAGAGCATCTCTCAAAAGTCGTAAGCACCTCATTTAGAATCTTTAGTTCTTGCTTATCCGGATTGGTGAAAATGGCTGCATCATCAGCATACAAGGAACATCTTAGCTTTACTTTTACAGGCATCACCGGATTCAGAAATCCTTTCTCCTCCGCCATCTGCACAAGTCTTTGAAGCGGATCAATTGCTATGATAAAAAAAAAAGCATAGGCGAAAGAGGATCCCCCTGCCTTAGACCTTGCGCATGAAAAAAATTCCTAGCTTGGCACCCCGTTCAGTAGAACACGAGAGGAAGATGAGGCCAACAATTGACAGATCCAATCGCGCCACTTCTGGTTGAACCCTTGTCAGACCAACACCTCAATTAGATATTGCCAATTAATTGAATCTGTTTTTTCGGGAGCAAGCAGACATTGGCATTGTTAAGGACATGCAAGTTTGAGCACCTTAAATGAAAGAACGCTTGCACAGCTGCCATAAAGTCATTTTTTATTATAGGCCAACATCTTAAGTAGAAAAGACCAATATAATCATTCGGCCCTGGTGATTTCTCTGGCGGCATTGATCTAATTGTCGCAAGGACTTCATTATCGTCAACTGGGTCCTCTAGCTCGTCTAAGTCCACCGCTTGGTAATCCAGGGCATCCCAATTCAAAGTGAGCTCCCGTTTCTTAGCAGAGCCGAAATGATTTTGAAATACTTATAAACGTCTTGTGCCTTTACCTAGGCCGAGACCACCACACCATGATCTGTCTGTAAGCTCTGGATAAAGGTTTTCCTTTTTCTCGCGTTTGCTTTTAACTGAAAAAATTTTGAGTTTACATCAGCTTTGTTTATCCATGTCAGTCTTGAATGTTGCCTAAGCCTTGATTTTTCAATGGCCGTAAGACCCACCACTTTTCCTTTGAGGAATTTTCTATACTAAATCTCATTAGAAGAAAGGGCTCTCTTCTCTTCTGTTTCGCCCAGCCTAAAAATAACATCCTGTGCTATTGCAAGGCGTAGTCTTGTGTCTCCTATCGTTCTCCTCTTCCAAGCTTTGAGGTCTCTTTGTAGACGTATAAGCTTAGTATGAAGCCTTGGCAAAGGCTCTACAAAATGGACTGATTGAATCCAGCTAAACTGTACCATTTTCATGAATCCCGACATCTTGACCTAGTATGATTTGAAACAGAAAGCGATGTAGTTGGTCTTTAGAAGGTTCCCAGTCAAAAACAGGGGACAATGATATATATGATCCATTTCAAACCCATAGCTGATGATTGAACTAAAATAGATATTTTTTGTTTTCTACTTGACACCATGGAAAATTCCGCATCCGACGTTATCAGCACTGTAGTTAGTGGCACCAACCGGTAGCGACTCTTTTGTCACAACCCTTGCATATTGGATCAAAAAAAAATTGCCAGTTAAGTAGGAACTTTGGGTGAGCATGAGTGGCGTGGAGTACACTCGCAATCAAGGAATCAAACCCTTGTGCATATTTGAAGTCCCTATTTTCGACCACACCCTCTCTCCATAGGAAGCTTCCTACTGAAATTTTGGGAGAAACTCGACAAGTTTTTGGCGCAAAAGCAAAGTTCATCTCTGAAAGAGAACCATCGTCTGATTGAGAAAAAGTTGGGAATCCAGTCCTCAAAGCATGGTCTCAAAACTATCAAAAATATCAATGCATGGCGTGGGCTGCTGGTTTCTTACTTTGTTCCAAAAGCAGGTTCAGAGAAAGCAGGTGCATCGAATCGCCCCTGGTTCTTGCCGTGGGGAATGCTCTAGCTTTAGCGCTGCTAGACTCGAGCACATGGGCATGGACATTGACACACAACTGCTGCTGCAGAGAGCCTTTTGCATTCAGCCTTCCTGGAGATGCTTCGTAGCCGCAGCTAACATCTACAGCACTCTAGAAGATCCAAAAACATGTGATGCCTCACTCTTAATCAAAAGATAATGAGCCGTACATCTTAGGCACTCAGGTATCATGTAATCCTGATCAACAAGCAAACATTTCATAATATTTTTTCAAGAAAGTAAACAATTCATAATGTAAGGTCCTATTTTCTACGCCCTCCTCAGAAACCAAAGATACATTTCTCCGATTATATTTCTACATTTTTCTCCAAAAATTGCCTACGAGATTTGAAATTCACTATTGAAGAAGATGGACAACCGACCCAGTCATAGAACTTGAGCCCATGACGGCGCGCGGTGAGTTTACACTGCCTCCCGAATGCGAGACCATTAGCATGCTCCAATTTTCCTTTTTATTTTGACCGGCAACTCTCAGACGAAAGAATGTTTTCTGGCCATCTATTTTGTGAGCTCACAATATTTGCTTCTCCTTTAGATCCTCAAATGAAGGCAATAACACGGGAAATCAGAAAAAACAAGAGCCAGTCCTTTCCTACCCACCTTTGTTACTCTGATGAGCATGAAAGTATACCTAGGTCAGAAGAAGGATCATATAGGAGGCATGCACGGCTCGTGTCGCTGATTCGCTAGACCGCAAATCTTTCTGCAAATCTTCCAAATCACAAAGCAGAGAGGAACTAAAGCAGAGAACAGCATGCACTAAAATGGTTCTAGGGTTATCCAACTTGAGGTAACAATACTTGGTGGTTAAGTAAGGAATCCTGATGGTGGAGCATGCTATCTGGCACCAACAAGGTTACACATACTGGTAAAGAAACAACATCATTGTAGCGCACCGTCTATATGTATGTATACTTTTTCGCTACCTATGCGACAAGAGATAAAAAAAATTCACAATATATATACGGATAAGTTCATAAAGTAATTTGATAGACCGCCTCTGTTGTAGACCATTTCGAACTGGATACGCCTAAAGACACTTAAAAAGATGAATTTGTGTCAAATATATAGAAATCGCCCGAAGATAAGCAACATCTTAAACATCCTTCATTTATAGAAATAGGAATATATCATCAGACAGAACAAAAAAGTAGTCCCATGGGGACAATGGTGTTAATAAAATAGACTGATAACTTATTTTATTTATACCACTATTTGCGTAAATAACATAAAAGCACTTTAATTATATTCTGCGGTATTGACCCAAGAAAATAACCCATTTTATTTTCTACATGGTTTGAATACTAATCCTTTTCTAGCTTCTAACTAATTCCTAGTTTTACAGAAGTGGATTAATCTGGCAATAAAAAATAAGTCCATAATCCAAGTAACTTAAAGTTACAAAGATATAATTATATTTTCTCCAAAGAATGACGAATTTCCTTTTCTTGAGCTTTGGAAATGTGTATGAAATATAACTGTGTGCACATGCAATCCACATTTTATTTTCTTCTCATTACGATTTTTCACCAAAAAATACATGCAATTTTCTCTGAGTGCCTTCTGAAAGATCTGTTTTCGGCATCTTGGCTCGCTTAAAAAATGGGTACAAACTCGACAAGTGTCCCGGGTAGATCGTCATGCGTACTAAGCATGATTTGCGGTCCCACTTTCAATTAGGGGAAAATTATATGTCGATTCGGTCACTCCATAAGCTTTTCGAGTGATGAAGCATCTTTTCTTCCGGTGCTCATTTTTGCAGCTTAGCAAGTGCTAATGACGCCGCAGATGATCGAATTGGTGGACCGCACTTGTGGTCCACTTTAGTTGCCAACTAGTACCAAGATAGAAAATAGAAAACATTTGAACTTATGAGCTAGCTTGCTGAGCGCATATATATATATATATATATATATGGACAGACTACAAAAGTGGCGCATATTTGCAAACTGAAATCAAAATCAATTTTGGACCAGAGGCGGAGATTAATTAGCTCCTTGAGAAAAATCGTTGGTAAAACTATCAATATAAACTTGTTTCGGTGAAGAATAATATATTTCCTTTTTATTTTATTGCAAAGATATGTATAGCACTGAACAATATGGTTGTAGATGATCGAGCTAGCTCCACTCGAAAGTACATTAATTTTGATGGACAATGACATGTTTTTCCAAGAAAAAGAAATAGCCGCGCCGTTGGTGGACGTTGCCCATTAGCTAGCTAGCTAGTGGATAGTTGTGAGCTACAATCAAGAATTTACAAAACGCATGCAACTGAAGAAATTTAGTTTCTGGCCCCCAAATTGCGACAAAATTGAGTCACGGAGTCAGCAAATGATTGTCCCAAATCCTTTTTAATTTCATTGTTTCTATAAGGTTTAGTGGCAAAGTTAAAATGAAAAAGGGTCCATCTATGCATACCAAGGCACAATTCGGCATTCTGCGGCTTTCAAAATACTCGTTCCATTTCCTTTTATTTTAGCTCTTAGCACAGAGATGAAAAAACATGGACACTGAGAAAACAAATACAAGCGAAAAAGATTGTACTAACCTTCTCTTCCACCGCTGGAAAGCAAGATGGGCAATTAATCAGTGCCCTCTCTTTGATTACTTGCGTGGAGAAAATGACTTGTGTTAGTGGAAGAGCCATTTAATCAGTACCCTCTCTTTGATTACTTGCGTGGAGAAAATGACTTCTGTTTGATTCCCTTGGATGCGCAGCGCGGCCAGCAGTAAATGAGCGGAGGGTAAAATGGGGGAAAAAAGAGGTGAATGATTGCTTGGAAACGTTAAACCTGCTCCGATAAAACAAAAAAAAAAGTGTCTCAATCCGAAGAAGCCCAACAAAGAAAAATGGAGGGAATACTTATTTGTCATGCACTTGGATTTGAACGGTAGTTAGCTAAAAGTAATTATCTTTTGGCCACATTAGAAAATTCTTAATTGACTAATTAAAGATCCCAGCATGTAACTGGATCCTGCAAAGCTGCTTTGTCTTGTCCAGTTTTATATGCTTTGTCTTAGTGATTTGCAGTTTAACAACAAATTTGACATTCTATGACAAAAACCTTTGTGACGAAGGCCCACAACTGTTAAGTATATCAAGGCCCATATATAGTATGGGCCCATATTAGCCCATATCTCTTTTCTCTCTCTATATATACACACACATATCAAGCCTAAGATTTTTATTTTATATTTTAAAATCCAAAAAATGCAAATATATGCGTCAATTTTAAAATTTTGCAATTATATACTCTTGTCGCTCTTCCAGCGGGTGACGGCCATAATGGACAAGCTCGGTACATGTTGCCCTTTATATAATTTTTAAATACAATTAGGAATGATTATAAAACAAAAAATTCTAAATTTTTAAATTATTGTGAATCCATTCCAGATATATTTTTAAAAGTGGATTGATCAGATGAGGAGAGTTGAAGCTCGTAATTTGATTCATAATGGTAAATGTCTACAATTAATATAAAGTTTGCGGTACATGGATGTAAATATTACAAATGTTGGGAATAAAACATGGATTCTACTATGTGGACCGGGGGACGGAACGATTGTTTAGATTCCTCTGTCCGCTGAGCACATGAGCGGGTTCGGTAAGACCACTATCTGTGAAGGCCGACCGCTAGAAGCTGATGTCATGTACTCATCTTTGGTCTACTACGTGGGCAAGTAAAGCCTTTGCCTGAAGGCTTTTTCGACTATAATTCGGAAGGAAGGATGAGCGTTGTAGATTCAACACTTCATCAAGACTCCACTAGCATCTCGTCAATACAAGGTGTCTTCCACTTGGATGAACATTATACCTTTTGTGGGCAATTCTTTCTTAGTCGGCACCATTCTCAGAAATAACTCAATTCTAAACATAAACTTGGATGGGACCCATCCATGTATCTTCGTATTCGAGTGATGCTATTGCATCTGAAAAGCTAGGCAATTCCTCATGCACATTCCTGTCATCTAGGTCAGTGGCTTCTGCATCTTTTGTAGCTTTTTGAGCTACAAATGGCTTTGAGAGATTTCCAAGAAAACCCCAGAAGACAGAGTGTTAAGACCGGTCCAAGGAAATGACCAATCTCATCTATTTGCTAAGCTTAGGAATTAATCCCAACACATAAGAAATTAATCACCAATTCCTTCCAATTTTGAAAAAGGGCGGTGAGGCCGGCAGCTTTGTCTTTGAGTTCTTCTTGTGATTGTCTCGGGCTCAGCTGAATTTGATATGGGCCAAAGCTTCTAGATGCCCCACTGAATCTATTTTGGTTAATGTTGGCCGGTCTTCGGCTCAGATAATACGAGTTCTTCACACGGTCTCCATGTTTCCATGATGTTGACAGATAGAAAACAAAGTGGGAGAGAGCAAAGTGAGGAAGAAGAAGGAAACAGGCTAGACTTCAGTGTTGCGCATGATGAATGGCCAGATTGGGTCAAAAGAGAGGGGGTGACTGGGCTGGTGGATAGGGGATAGAGGAGGGGGAAAGGTGGGCTGCCACCCAGATTTTTGTCTGAGGTGGCTCTTCTTGTTTCCAAAACCCTTTTCTATTTCCTTCTTTTCCCTCTTTAATCTATACATGTATATATACTTGTATTCATATATATATATAGACACGCACACTCTTAATATATATATATACACAACATGTATACTCTTTATATATATATATATATATATATATATATATATATATATGTTTATGCACATATATACATACCCACATATGTATGTACAGAAGCATGTATGCATATATATACTTAGGATTTTGTTTATGTTTTGCAAAAACTTTATTTCGCAATAGCATATCGGCCTTGGTATTGTCCTCTCTTGGGACAAACTATATGTGAGGAATCATCTAAATCGTATTTGAATTAATCATTAGGATGATCATTTAATAAGATGAGAGGTAGCACACGCCCGTCTTTCGGCATGCCACGTGCTAACCCATATCTCACCACAACGATCGCGACCAACAATGTTTAACCCGAATCCAATTCCGGTAGTCTCGGTATGTGTTTTATGCCTGAGATCGGAATACACACCTTTATAACAAGTTTCATCATATCAAAGCATAATAAAGAGCGAGTAATGTAAATATATTACAAGTACGTAAGTTATTACAAGTTCAATAATTTACAGAACAACGAACGCTAGGAGAACAAAACACAATAGTTTCATCTCCTAGCCGGTTAGAGTTACTACGCAGCGGAATTATAATTTATAAATAGCAAAAGATAGGTGGTGTCATTTACCCTGAGGCACCACCCCAAAACAACACGAGTAGTCCATACTACTTTTGCCCATCACCGACATTAGCAGGTGTGAAGTAACCGTACACTACTTCTTCCTCACCTGCAAAACTCAACAAAGCAAGGTGAGTACAAAGGTACTCGTAAGATTTATTCTATATTGAAAGCATATAATAACCCGATTCCAAGGATTATGCATTTGAAGATGCATAGCAAGGAATAGGCCACAAGGTTAAATGAATTACACGCAAAAGCATTTTATTGACTCAAGAGTGTGAGCATCTTCAACTTAACAACTCGTACCTTCCTATCATGAGATCATAACCAAACTCGTATCCATCACTTGATCATATTCTTTCCAACATAACCAACACTAGCCACTTCCCAACATACCACAAACATCCCAGATCGGATTTCTACGATTGATGTGGAGGGATATAAGCATGCTCATAACGAAGAGTGCGGCAATTTGAATTGATCTTACACCCTCCATTGGGGTACACCTTTACTCATATAACTCGGATCTATCCTCTTGACCTCCGAGATAACCTTTCTTATACCCAGAACTACCCACTTGCACATTCTCCTATGGTACCGAGGTTACCGCGAGCGTGTCTCGAATACCTCTGGCTCCCTGCCATGTTGCTTCTCCTCATTCTTTTTCTCTTACACGTCCTAGGATCGCAAGTCAAGTGTCAGTACGGCATATGATATTCAGCTCATTAGTACATTTATTGAATATGTGGAAGTACAAAAAGTGCTTAAACCAACGTCAAACAACTGTTAGTGCTTAATTGATGCAAGCGGACTATGGCATTCGGGTTCCTCCCCCGACCTACCCCTGGCATCGCTCACATCTTGTCTCATTCTCACCACTCATCCATCCCAACTCATTTTCACTGTGAAACAATAATTAATCCCTATAGCTCACGAACGATGGTCAAACCACTGCTCGACTTCTACCGATGACATATGCATTGCTAAACATCTCGGATAAATTTTAAGTTAGACCTCAACATTATTATACCCAGGTTACAAGGATACGAATCATCAATTGTTCAAGGTAGGACAATGCATTAACATAGGTTCTACACACAATTCTCGACATCGACTCGCTAACATGCACAACATACATAAAGCGATAACATATCAATTAGACACAACAAGATCCAATGTAAAAGGTGGAATATGCTTAGATGGTTACCTTGTGGCTCCGTCGCTTCGCTCACGTACAGTTCCGGTTCAGTGTCGGCCTCGACCGCTTGAACTATCGACGCGTCACTCTCTAATGAACAAATTAATGAATAGAAATGCATGCTTATGATGCATGATTGTGAATGAGATGCAATACGCCATGTTAAAAAAACATTTGCAAAAGAATGTGTTGGGACAATTATCATCAATAGTAATCGAAGGGGTTCATTCCAAGGAAAGAGAGAAGAGTGAAGATGCGAGGAATTAGCCTCTTTGCTCTTGACCTCTTGGGTCCTTTATATAAGTGGGGGAGGAGAGGTAAATCTTCCTCTCAAGTCCTTGGTGGGCTACCAGTATTACAAGGAGGCCCTTGGGCCTTTATATGGGCTGCTCTATTACATGGGCTTCTTTCTAAGCCTGGTCATTTCCCCCAATAGTAGCCCCTCAGCTATAAGCTCTGATGGGACAGCTAGGCGAACAACTTCAACTAAGGAAGGGCTCAGGTTTTTTGTTGACATGTATGCCTTGCTAAAAACTCCATTCCAAAAACCCAATGGAAAAAAAGTGCATGGAGAAAATAGCACGTACATCGCGTAGCTTTTTCTTTACATGATTTCTTGAGCTAGATACACTCTTATAACTATGTTTCTTCCTGCTCGTGAATGGGTCTTCGTTGAAGGCTGAGGACTTTAGTGCTTGGTGAAGGTACTTCTTTCCTCGGTAGTTGAAGTCGAAGGTACCTCTTCGTCCTGCTTGGCGAAGGGGTCTTTGGTGAAGGCTAAGGTTGAAGGCTGCTGTCGAGGCTCGCCGAAGTCAATGATGTCTTCATGTCTCTACTCACGCACGCCAGCCAAAATATTGGGACCCAGGATGGGATTTTGACCCAGGTGCCCTCCGTAGCACCTTTTGACTGGTGTTTGGTGAAGGATGCCACATGGTTGATATAGTCGAAGTTGGCATGGGAGAAGTGGTCGTGGATGGAGCAGTGGTCGGCATTTACTTCCGAGTGGTTGACGTGGTCGAGTTTGACGAAGGGTAGGTCATCGTGGCCAAAGTCCATCTGGTCATCGTAGTCAGAGTCGACGAAGGCAAAGTCATCTCGACCAAAGCCCCTCTCTCAACGTTGAAGTTGATGAAGGTGAAGTCGCCATGGCTAAAGCCCCTCTGTCGATGTCAAAGCTGATGAAGGCAAAGTGGTTGTGGTTGTAGCCACTCTAGTCGACGTCAAAGTTGACGAAGCGAAGCCATCATGGCCGAAGCCCCTCTATCGGTGTCAAAGTCGATGAAGGCGAAGTCATTGCGGCCAAAGCTGAAGGAGAGTATGACTCTTTTTGATTCAATGTCGAAGTTGAAGGCGACGAGGACCCCGTCTGGGTCAACATCGACAGTGAAGGCAACATTGATCCTCTCAGGGTCGATGCATATGCTGAATGTGATGACAACTTCATGCTGAGTCGATGTCGAAATTGAAGGTTCCGACGTAGCTGAAGGAGTAGGCATTATCGACGAAGGTGGTCAGAAATGTACCGTGTCCAAAGGGACCTTCAGCTCCATGGAGCGCAAAGGGCTGTGTCTTTAAGACTTATGGTCTGAGGTCCGAGTGGAGCGTTGCCTTTACCTGAAGTTGAGCGGCACCTCGGTCCTCTTTGGTAGGCCCTTGTTCGCCTTTTAAGTCGATTGATGCACTACCTTTACCTAAGGACCAGCAGCACTTCGACTTCCTGTCCTACACGACAATAGGTGCTTCACATCCTTCCTTGAGATAAACTCTTCAGCATGTGCAAAAACTCTTTGGCATGAGGATAAACTCTTCGGCATGTGGAAAAAGATTTCTATGTGACAAAGAGTTATTTCTTCAGCATTAATGCCATGCACATGAAGAATAAACGCTTCAATGCATTGATATAATGCATGTTTGCATAAAGTAAAAGACTTCGACACATGCATATGGAGAATAGTCATTTTGATGTATTCGTGTAATGCAATATATGGAAAGTGCAAGTATTTGACACTTTGATTTGTTCTTTCTGCGGGGGTGCATTGCCTCTGATGAGGATGAGAAACACCTCGACTCTTTCCTGTGAAGGTGCATTGCCTATGTAAGGTTGAGTAGCACTTTGATTCTTTCCTTTCCGAATGTTTGTTTTGACTTTGGTGGGGTGCTGGCAAGCAGGCACTCAGCCCCTATCTTTTGTAATATGAAGGTGAGAACTGCCTTTGGTGCAGGGGCAAGCAAACATATCCCCTGTCATCTGTAATCCGAAGGCGTGAATTACCTTCGGTGCTAGGGTAGGCATACTTAGCCCCTGACTTCTGTAATTTGAAGGCGTAAATTACCTTCGGTGTGGGGCAGGCACACTTAGCCTTCGTCTTCTATAATTCGAAGGCATGAATTATCTTCGATGCAGGGACAGAGGAACACTTAGCCCCTATCTTCTATGAGTGTGTGAAATAGATGCACGTAGGGTGCAATCGAAGAGCAAATACTTTAGTATTAGAATATATGCAGTAGTGAAGGATAAAACCTTCGGTGTATGATGGATAAGCCCATCCTACGAAGATAATAAATTCCTGCAAATGAGCAATAAGGGCTTTCTCATGTGAAGGTAAAAACCTGTGTATGGGGAATGAACACTCCCTCGTGCGGGGGTAAAACACCTACATACACAAAGAACAGGTGCTTCGAGACATATAAACAATGCAAGTGCAAAGAATATAAGTACTTCGACAATTATGTGAAGATTAAACGCTTCGATGCATATGTCATGCAAGCGTACGAAAAAATAAACATATGTGGAGAATAAACATCTCGGTGCACTTATGCAATACAAAATCTGCAGAGCGTATGCATTCTCGAGTGATAATGCTATTCACATATATGAAGAGTATTCACTTCGTCGCAAATGAGTAATGATGATATTCACACATGCAAAACACATACATGTGTGAAGTATGAATTTATGCAAGTGCGCAAAATAAACACTTCGGCACATAAAATGTGATGTATGACACATAAACGCTTCAGTGCAATGATACAGTTTATGTATGCAGAGATGACACTCTTCGGCACTCATATAAGGAACAAGTACATTGGTACTCGTGGAGATACTCTTCATCAGATGAAAAATAGAACACTACATATGAAGAGTGAATACTTCATCACATTAAAGAGTGAACACTCCCAGCCTTATACAAGGGATAAAGACCTACGTATGAGGAATGAATTCTCTCAAATGAAGCGTCAGAAACTGTACATGAAGATTAAAGTCCCTAAAGCGAAGGATAGGCGACCACATATGACTTAGAGATACTCCCTCACGAAGAGGGTAGAAAATGCATATATACATGCAAAGGTTAAAAACAGGTACTTTGGTGCATGGATGTAATATAAGCATGCAAAAAAATAATTATTTAGGCATATAAGAATATATTAGCTTATATGAAGGGCAAAAACCTGCAATGGAGCAATGAAGTCTCTCAAGTGAAGGGTTAGTAAATACGTGTGATGAATTAAAATCTCTTAAACGAAGGCTTAGAAACTGCCTAGGAGTAAGAAATAAATTCATGAGGGATAAAGATTTCAATATAAGTAATGCATACTCTGCAGAAAGCTTTGTATACGTATTCAGAAGAGTAATTGTTTCGACACGTATGCAATGCAAGCACAAAAAATAGCCACTTTGGTAACTAGCAAGAATAAATAACACATCGCATATGTAATTCAAGTATGCGAAAAGTAAGTACATTGGCATATAATAGTGAACTATCTTATGCAAAAGGTAAAAATCTCATCTCAAACATGGATGTTTCGGTGTGTTCAAGCGAAGGGTAAGAAACTGTCTGAGTGACAGATGCTTATACAAAGAATAGAGAGCTGCATGTGCTTATTCGGAAGAGTGAGTACCCTCAGCGCATGTGCAATGCAAGCACGTGAAAAGTAAGCACTTTGGCATATATACAAAGAGTAAATAGTTTGGTGCATATACAATGTAGATGCGCGAAAAGTAAACACCACGTCATACATGCGAGTGAATTATCCTAAGCGAAGGGTAAAAGTCCTGCACTGTAGAAACAAAGTCCCTTGTGCGAAGTGAAAAATTGCATATGAGAATTAAATTGGTGCATGGTATAATGATGCACTAATGTAAGAATAAATTTTTCAATGCATTAATATAGTGCAAGCCATGCAAGGAGTAAGTAGTATGATACACATAAATGCAGGCGAGCGAAAGTGAATAGTTCGGCATGTGGATGGGATACACGCGTAATACGGGCACACGAAAAATAAACACTTAGACGTGCGGATGTGATGCACGCGTATGACGAGCAAATGTCTCAGTGCTTGAATGCAATGTGTGCACACAAGTATGTGCCTCTGCCAACATTTGTATGAAAAATAAACATATATGCATGTACGTGGAACACATGCATATACAAATATTTCGACACACGTGTAGAAGTGAGCACGTCGAATTGATGTAATGCACGTGTATAAGGCGAATACTTTGGCATTCGATGCATTGTGCGTGCACGAGAAGTGGATGCTTCATCATGTACATGCAACAATACTCTGACATGGCACAATGATGTATAACTGCAAGCATATGACAAATTATTATGTGGCCATATTCGGCACGTGCGTAACATACTAGCGTGCAACCTAACTGGCTAAGCACGTCACGTGCAAGGGGCCAAGCGAAGCAGTTACATGCTTTTACGCAGTGTAAAGGAACAACACTGCTCAAATGCCTGCTTAGTCGGCCGGCCCGAGCATCCACGGACAAAGGCCTAAGATAACTTAAAAAAGTCTACTCCGTGGAATGCAGAAAGAAAAGAGTCGAAACTCACTGGCTAGATGCAGCGCGCCAGAACATAGCAAACCAAGCCTTGTTGTCCGCTGGTTCGAAGGCCATGCGCGCGGCGCGAAGCCCGCCTGGTCTAAAAAGGCCCACGTGTGGCTCAAGCGCATGGTGCGAAGTCGGCGTGTCCAAAGGCCCACGTGTCGGGCAAAGGCCCATGCACGGTGATGAAGCCCAGTGAATATCCGCACACTCTTCGGAACCGGGTTTTCATGGACAACATTATCGGTTAGGATAATTATTATCAACAGTAATCGAAGAGGTTCATTTCAGGTAAAAAGAGAAGTGTAGAGATTAGAGGAATGGTCTCTTTGCTTTTGACCTCTTGAGTCCTTTATATAAGTGCAGGAAGAGAGGTAAATCTTCCTCTCTAGTCTTTGGTAGGGTACCAGTATTCCAAGAAGGCCCTTGGACCTTTATACAGGGCTGCTCAATTACAAGCTTCTTTCTAAGTCTGAATATTTTCCGCAACAGAATGCCTAAGTGATTTGGTTAAAAGATGTTTGAACCTTGTATAAGACAACCTAAGGCCATAGTTACTAAGTAGCTGGCAGTCAGACCGGCCCAAACAACAATCAGACTATGAGGATCAATCAGAGAAGAAAATGGTACTGAGTAGACCTGACAGTCAGACCAGACCCATGGTGATCAAACCAGCTTTAGTGGTGATATGACTCCTAACTATGGAGTTTGACTAGAAGTTTGACCGACCAAGTCAAAATATGGTGATCAGACCACAGGGCCTGGCCAATGACACCTCAGCAAAGGCTCTAGTGATGCCTTTGACAAAGAAGGGTATCAAAACACTCTACAAGATTAGAGAAGTGTTTTTTTGTGTCTTGGACAACATGCACGAGGCCAAACTTAAGGACCTTATGGATGAAGTTCATGGCTAGGGTGAAGCTCGGGTTTAAACAAAATAGGGACCGATTAGAGCTCAGAAATGACAAGAAAATAGTAGGGGAAGTCTCACCTCGGCGAGGGGAAGCTTTCTAGGGGTAGGGGTAGCTAACTTCAGAGAAGCTTCAATTCGAAGATCGAACTCTGGGGTGGTGATTAGCTTTGAGGTGGAAAAAGTTGTGTGAAAGCGTCTCTGGTGAACATTACAGTGGGAAGGAGCTAGGGGAAGCCTTCTCTGTGGATCTCCGACCATCGAGGTGGTCGAGGTGATCTTATCTCTCTCGATTTGGTGAAGGGGAGGGAGTGAATGAACGAGAGAGAGCGAGTGAGAGTTGGTCGATGGCTTTAATTGGAGCCTCTGCGCTCTGATGGTCAGACCACAGGAAGTCCTGATCAGACCATGGGAAGGACCCACGTGTCGAAAGTCTTCGTTGTTTTTCTCGTTTTTTCCTTTTCCTTTTCCTCTCATTCTTAAATGACTTTGGGATCTTCCTAACTATCTCTAAATTATTTCCACTCATAATATATATGGTGGAAACACGCATTGATCAATAATATAACATTTTCAAAATGTGTTTAAATACTTAAATCAAAACCAACAACATGAAGCATGATGTTATGATGTTTATGCAAGCTTAATGACTAAATTAGGGTTTTGGGGTGTGACTATATCTCCAATCCAAAGAATCGCTCAACCTTTCTTTCCTCTGCAAGGTATGCGGCCATGGTTAGGTCAGAGCACTTGTACTCCTTTTTGACTTCATTTGCAACAAGATTTGAATCACTTTTCACGAGTAGTCGTTGAATTTCGAGAAAAACAACCATCCAGAGATCCACTAACAATCCTTCATATTCTTCCACATTTTTTGTACGGCAAAATCTATTTGAAGGGCATACCATAAAGTTTCCTTCTGTCAATGGAATTAAAAGAACTCCAACCCGCGAGCTATGAAGTGTAAGCGAACTGTGGAAATACATGGTCCATAACTCTTGGACCTCTGACTCCTTACTTTCTGGCTCCAAAGCTACCCACTCAACCACAAAGTCGATTAAAGCATGGGATTTAATGACCATTCAAGGAACAAAGTGGATTTCAAACTCTCCAAGTTCTACTGCCCACTTTGCAATTCTCCTGACTGCATCATGATTAGGTAGTATGTCTCCCAAAGGGAAGGCAGAAGGAACAACAATCTTGTGTGCTTGAAAATAATGACAAAGCATACCAGAAGTCATAAAGACAATATAGAGTAAATTTTGTACCTACACATAGCGCACCTTTGCCTCATGCAACACCTCACTCATGTTGTGCAGCTGCATTTGTTCCTTCTCGCACTATGAATACTAAGTTCATAGCCTACAGTGTGGTCATGACGTATAGTAACAACTCTTCTCATGTTTCTTGTGCGGTCAAGACTAGAGACATCTCTTTACACTTTGGAATGCTGATTTTGATTGCTCTATCCACTCGAATCCATCGTGTCTCTTTAATAGATTAAAAAAGGTAATCATTTTTCACCTAGACAGGAAATAAAGCAGCTTAAAGCTGTGATGCATCTAGTAAGCTTTTGAACCTCTTTTACAATACTCAGATATCGCATGTCCTTAATGGCTTTTATCTTCTCAAGGTTTGCCTCAATACCACGGATGTGTACTAAGGCTATCTCCAGCAGTTATCTTAAAATTTTGTACCTTATAACACTATTACAGTATCCACTATCACTATTACAATACCTCTTTTTCCAACTATCTCCAGCAGCTACTATATAAATCAAACCCTATCTTATCTCTTCTATATTAAATTGGTTTTCATTTAACCGTTTTGTTCACTCCGCTCTGTTTCGTTCACTCCGCTCCTCTCCCCCGGCTCCTCTTTGTTCACTCCGGCGGCCACCGTGGCCTGGCCACCACCCGTGCTAGCCAATCCGTGACCATCACCGAGCCCCTTATCCCTTCCCCGGATCCCTCTGCTCCCTCTCCATTTCCCTTTCTCTCCACCACCGAGAGCACCATGTAGAGCGCAGCAGCACGCGCCGTTGGATCCTCCTCTGCCCAAGCCACCGCCAAACAAATCCTTTAGCCCGAGCTCAGATCTGCCCAAGCTGAGAGCCTAGGAGCATAGAGGGGAACGCGAGGAGCATCTCCAAGCCTTGTCCAACTGGGTACCGTAGATTCATCGGTCGAATCGAGCGCGCACGGGTTTCTTCCCTATTGCCAGCAACTTGCACTGCCACCTCATCGTCAAGCGACTGCACCGAGCCCTCTCTGTCCAAGTTATGCCACGGTGAGGTTCTCCCCACCTCGAGCATGCTCAGGCGCGCACCACTTTTGTCTCGGCCCGACGCTGGCTCCTCCTTCACCGACAACCAAGCGATGCCGTCACCTTCCTCTCGCTGCCAGCCGCTGTTCGACTGGCCTCCTCCCTCCTCCATCCGCCGTGCCGCCACTGATTCCGCGAACTCGCGGGAGCACCGAGCCGTTGCCGAGTGGGCCCCCGCGCAGTGTTGCGGCCGAGCTTTTCCTCCAGCAAATATGTCGCTCCTCTCTCCTCCCGAGTCTTCGCCGCATCCCTGTAGAAGGCAAAGCCGACTCTGCTGGAGCGTAGATACAGGGCGAGCAACACTCGCATCCAACGTGGATGCGGATGCCGCTCCGAATACGGTGCCTGCTGGAGTTGACCTAAGAACCTGAGTAGCTTACCTGAGGTCACTCTGAATACATACTTCTCAAGGTTATGCACTTAATAAGATTCATTTTATTTGCTAAACCATGCATCTGATTTGCAATGCGTTTAAACTGTCGTATTTTTTATAATTGAATCTACAAATCAATATCCAACTTGACTATATTTTAATGAGAAAAAAATTAAATAACAAGCGGGGCACACTTGTCACAGTCAGTCACAGTCACAACAAGTTTTAGTATATATGGTCCAATTCAAACACTATCTTCTTCCGGTATTTTGGTGTTATACTCGCGAATTGGTAAATCTACAATTCAAACACAGTTCTTTTACCAACATTTTAATATTGCTCGTGTTTTGGTATTACTAAGTTTTGGTAAGGTTGGCAAGTGTAACAATCCCAAACAAGCCATGAGTTACGATGGCCGTAGATGTAGTTGGTTCAGCATGTCGATTTTCTGTGCATTGGTTTGTGTATGTATGTGTGCGCATGGAGGCTCTTTTGCATACAGTTTAACTCATGTGATTTATTGAGAACCAAGGCTTGGCTTGAACGGTGAGTAGAGGTAGTTGTATCCTCTATCTATTAGGGATTAATCTTAAATTTACTTCTTATATGTCTCATTAAGATAAATTTTCTTCAGTGACAGATAATATACTCATCGATAATAACTCTATATCTCTGGTCGTTAGTAAGTGTTGTGTGAATATATACATGTAGTAGTGTAAGTGTATACGTATGTCTACGAGTTGTATTAGTGTTATAAAAAAAACTTATATGATTTATTTGCTACCTAATGATCACTTGGAAATTCCACACACGATTTCTAGATTTAGAGATAAATACGTGTGAATATTTAATACAGCTAAATAGGTCAAATTTATAATTGGGCCACACTATTTAACACAGCGCGTGGAATAATATTACTATTTAATGTGCCGACGCCATGCACTAGGGCGACCCCACCAAAACAAACCGGAAGGAATGTAGTACGAACGGAACAAACTTGAAATCCACTAGAAAATGAATATAGCGCACGACATGCTCTTCCAAATCCTACGAAGAACCATAACACCGATTTAATAATACCGGAATACATGGTTTAGCATGACCGAAACATAACTATTCTCGTGCCTATCAGGTGCGCAGAAATAGGTTAGTAGTCAAATCAGAAAATATATATTATATGATCGTAAAATATATTATAAAGAAATAAACTAAAAATTCAGACTTGTTGATTTATTTAAGAATAACAACCTGCGAGATTTTTTCTCTAAATAAGGAAATTAATCATGCAATCAGGAAAATAATCTTTAGCTAATCAAGGAAATAATCTCTCATTGATTTTGTTAGCAATAATAGCATACCAGATTTTCTCTTTAAACAGAAAAATTAATCACGTAATCAGGGAAACAATCTTTAGCTCATTAAGGATATAATCTCTCGCTAATTTTGTTGGTGATAACAGTCTACGAGATTTTCTCCCGCTAATCAATGAAGTAATCAGCTAACAAACCTTATTAAAAAAAATAGACTCTTAGATTAATAACCAAACTCCACCCAGAACCTTAGAAATTTACATACAACAATTAGATCACCAAGTGATCTTTACAATGGAGAAGCGTAAAGAGTTTGACCATGCATTGCAAGGGTAGGTACAATTTTGATCAAAGAAAGCATGTCTTGTCTTGTCATTGAACATCCGGGAGGAGTATATCGAGATGGAGAAATTTATGAACGTGTTGGAGCTGATGTATAACGTTTCGGCTCGTTGTTGAACGTCAGCGAGATGGAGAGATTCACGACCATCTCAACTTGTCTCCACCAAAATTTGCTAAAAATTCGAATCCGAAGATCTGCAACGGTTTATGAGGAATTAGACAGGAGAGAGAAAACAACCTGAATTTAAAGACTAGCTAGGTGGCTTTTTTCGGTCGCGAGAGTAAGAATTATGTCTTTCTCATATTGCGGGAGTAAAATTACTGTGTTTTTCAGTTGCATGAGTAAACTTCTAGCCTTTTTCAGTTGCAGAATGGATTGCACGTTGATTTTTCGTGGAGGAAGTAAACTTCCGGTTATTCTCTATTACGGACTGGACGGTCTAAATGGCAGGTTGAATACTTATTTAGCATGTTGGGTGTTAAATAAAGGTTATAATTTATAATTTTAATATTTTGCACAGCACGGTCCAATCCGTGGACAAGGACGGTTCCAGATACGCTCATTCACGCACCGCGGCGGCCCAAAACAACGTCGCCGGTCGGGCCCTACCCCTCCCCGTCGGCCGTGGCTTGCCGCCCCGCCGCCTTCCGCGCGCTCTCATGATGGCCTTTGGAGCTACGCGCAACTGGCCGGTGCGCGGTGGTCCACGTCCGGTGGGAGCCACAGATTCCTCATCTTTTGTCATCCATCCATGGCGACGGGCTCTTCTCTTCCCAGATATTTTTCAGAGGCAGGCCCGAGCCGATCCCGGGAGGCCAGGACGAATCTTCTCGCGGATAACAACGGGATCATTGCCACATACGCCCTTATTGTTTTTGGTTTTCCATTAAACGTATCTGGCTTTCGCGTTTATACTACGAATCATCAGCAACATCATGTATAGCTAGAGATATGCAGATTATCAAGATGTACGGTTTTTATGAAGAAACGAAAGCTAGACGTGGATCATTCGTGATAGCATTATTGAGTGGTGGTGCATATACTAGTCATGTATGCATATTTCGCATGATGACAACGCATAACATAGCTAGCGCTGAAAGCCAGGGTTATTCATCTCTACACAGTTTTCTTAATCCCAAGCATACGTGACATCTTTAGCTGTATTTCGCTACATACTAAGTAATTAAGCCGAGTATTGTTGCCCTCACAGGCCACACCTATTGAGTTGTTGCACAACGATCGTATATTTTCTTCTGCTGAGGTTTAAGGCCACATTTAGTAGAGATTCTAGACTACGCTTCTCTACAAAAACCGATTTACAGCTATTTTCGTTTTTTTTCTAACCATGGAGTTTGGAATTTGTTTCTTTATATCCTTTAACAGAAAATCCCGCCATGGAATCATCCCGATCCTCTCTTAAACTTGAATCTTGAATTCAGATGAAATGTCTCTAAAACTTAAATAAAATCTCTCTGAAACTTGAGATTTCTGGGATGCAAAATCATTGAAACTGCTGCCGACTCCTACCCTAAAGTTAGAGTTCATCTGTCGAATTCATGTCCTCATCGGAGCATGTCAAAGTGAAAAATTGCTACTCTACATGGATCGCATATTACACATCTTCTCGGTGCCTGCATCAGTTGGGCCAGCAAACTTTTTTTAGACATGGTTGGACCGGTAACCTGGCTAGCGTTTGACACTTGCCATTGGCTTCAAAGAAAACGGCTGCAGGGAGAGAGAAAACAAGGGGAGAGGGGGGGGGGGGGGATGGATGGTGGTGCAAGCAGAGAAACCAGACGAGCCTTATCCAATCCACTGCACTGCACGCATGCATGCCCGGTCACTCACACGCGTCGCTCTGACCGACCTCCGTGCAGGAGCAGAGCTCCCAGTGACGACTCTTTCTCCCCTCTTGGCACTACCTAACGGCAGGTCCCCCGTCATGGACGCTGTCCAAAGACGAAAATGCCCTTCTGGAGGCCTGCCCCGGCTCTTTTGATCGGCTTTGTTCACAAGTTTGGAACAGCTCGCTGGGCCTCGGCTTCTTTCTTTTCCATTGATTTGTTATTTCAACTTGTAGATTTTCATTAGTTTAGTATATCAAAATATTCAATTGTTATGTTGTACCAATGCAATGTTTCATACATAAAGACAATTTATTTGAACATGGCGGTGCAGACAAGTCGGCATAGTTACGTTTTATCGAGCATTTGTTACTCGTCTCGTGGTGGAGAAGCAACGGACTCGTGAGATGCTATCCGCATACAACATGTTATCTGGTAACATGTAGTGGATCATGCTGTGAGAACAATGACTTATGTGTGGTGAGACACGATTGGCCATGCCAGGTGGAATTGATTCTTTTACATTTGGACAACGCCCTTTTCGTTTCCTTTTTAAATAACGAAGCACTCCTATATGTTGGCTTTTAGTACAATTATAGTTACTGCTTGTATAAGAAGACAAAAAGAAATGCTTGAGTGCCTATTTGGAGTAACTGGACACCGTTATGGAAATGTGTAGTAGAAAACGTAATTGCACATTCCGATGCATACTTACATCCACGGATGCTTTCTTACAAGAGAGATAGTATTTGGAACAAAAAGATTTTAAGATAATGTGTATTTTAACTATATATGTCTTTAAAGATTTTACTGGCATCTAACCATTCAACTAGGAGGCTCCAAATAAACCCCGGCCCTCGAGTCGCCAACTGAGGTGACTTGGGGGTGACCCCCACCCTCCACCCCCTCGCCTCAGTGGCATCATTGGTATGACGGTTGTCGCCATCACCGGCCTACGGTGGTGGCAGTGGCCACCGATGGCACCAAGTGGCGATCCTCTTGGTTTCCTTCTCCTTCTCTCTCCCTCTCATCTTCCCCTTCGTGAGACTGGGGCACCGGTTGTTGAGTCCAACGAGTTTGTGGTGCGCGTATGGTCAGATCCACAGCATGACGACCGGATCCGTACCCCCCAATGACATGGTGTGGAGGCTCGACGATGCAGCAACCAGATTTGCGACCATAGTGGTGTGGCTTGGTGGTGTGGAGGCTCGACGACGCGGCAACCAGATCTACGACCATAGTGGTGTGGCTTGGTGGTGTGGAGGCTCGACGACGCGGCAACCAGATCTGCGACCATAGTGGTGAGGCTTGGTGGCCTGGCGACGCGAGGGTTGGATCCGCGCACCGACGATGAATCGACTCGATAATGTTCGAATCCGGTAGGCGACGCACGTGGGAGGCAGGTTTTGTGCGCCGCCAACGACAACAGTAGGTGTGCGCGCGTGTGGCGCCGCCCCTAACATCCAGTGAATGCTGTGGTCGCAACGGCGCTGTCGAGGCTCGTATCGAGGCACACGGAGGGTTGGGTGTGGTCGGCATGGTGCACGACCGTGGAGGCTCCCTTGGCTCGGATCTTCGAGTGGGACGATGACGCTCGCCGCCATGCATGACGTGGCGCACGGTGGGTTAGGAGTGGACTGCACGATGTAGCGTGCGACCATGGAGGCGTCTCCTACACCGGCGAGGCCATCATTCCTCATGATGATGGAGCTTCTGGAGGGCCACTCGTCGCGCCGGGTGGTTGAGCTCAACTTTGCGTCAGGGTGCAGGGGGGGGGGGACAATGACCCCACTGCGCCCCTTGCCGAGGTGGAGGCATTGTTCTGGGTGTGCAACTCGATGCGCAAGGTGGCGAGCTTCGAGGACGCACGGGCCACCGCACAAGTGTGTGGTGTGGAGGAGGCACGCTGCACAACTGACGAGAACCCTTCATGTTCAGCACACGGCGACTTCTAGGGACATGGATGCTATGGAGGAAGAGTCTACGACCATGGTGACAGTGTCTGAGGGCACGACGGTGTCATGTTCCAAAATTCTAGTTACGTAATTAAGCATGAATAATCATCATCGTATGTAATTATACGTATTTGTTTATCGAGTTGAGTCGAAATGTGTTTCAAATACTTTAGAGATGTTTTAGAGCATTTTAGAGAAGCCCCAAATATGTAGAAAGAGGTGGAGAGTGAAGATAAGGGACACCTATGAAAATTCAGCAAAAGCTACCCTCACGATTTGACCAGGCTTACTCGCAATCTGACTGCCATGTGTGCAGCCATGTAGGCTTACAACATGAACTTACCACGGTCTGACTAGGAGCATTGGCGGTCTGACCGCCTAAGCGCAGAGGCTCGACTTAAGTAAATCGATCAATCTCTTGCTCTCTCTCTCTCTCACACACACATGCACACTCACTCCATCACTCTCTTCCCCACTCTACCTTAAAGAGAGAAGGAGATCTCTACCTTGACGTCCACGATGATCGAAGATCGATGGTGGGAACCTCCCCAAGCTTTCGGAGGATTTTCCCGAGCTCCTTCCCTCTTCTCCCTCACTGGAGGCACGCTCATCCAACCTCAAGCCTGCACGCCACCCCGGAGCCCGATCTCCAATCTGGAGCTTCCCTGGAGTGGATTGATCCGCTAGGAACCTGACATACAGTAAGGTGACACATCCCCTACCATTTCCCCATTGTTTTCGAGATTAATTTGACCGTCATGTCGTTTAGACATAAGTTCAATCTAACCTAGATCCAATCCATGGAGCATTTTGAGTTTAGCTTGGTGAATGTTGTCCAAATCACTTTAGAAGCACTTCACTAATCTCATAGAGCATTTTGGTACCCTTCATTGTTGAAGGTTTCGCTAGAGTTCTCGCCCACGACCCTGCAAAGGCGCTGCTGATAAGGTCTAGTGGTATGACCACCGATAGAGTCAGAGAATCCAAGTTAAAAACCGTATATTGGGGTTAGACTGACACTAGGGCCGATCTGATCGTCATACAACGATCTAACCACTAGCATGCTTTTGGTCTGGCTGCCAGAGGCTGAAACTCTATACAAGCCGGTGGTCTGATCGCCACATCTATGTCAGTCTGACCACCAGCCATGCAAAGCTATGTGCACTTAGGTTAGCTTGTCTGGGGTTTTAAACTTCGAAAACCTAATCACTTAGCGATCTTTTGCAAATGTTTTTGAAGCATGACACTATAGTATTATTCAAGCATGCATCATGTGCACATTTTTTCATTGTTTATTATTTATGCGATGCATTCTTATTTCATTTAGAGAGCGTTACACCGATGATCCAAGCGAGTGAAGGCGACGCCAACCACCTAGAGTTTTGCAAGTATTGTGCAGAAAGTATCAAGCAAACCCCAGAGCAGCAAGGTAAGGCAGACATCTAAGCATATTGCACCCTTGGATTGAATTGTGAAGTCTAAATTGATAAGTTATGCTTTATGTATGTTTGTATGTACATGAGTCGATATCAAACGTCTATGGGTAGAACCTATGTTGGTGCATTACCTCTATCTTGAATTATTGATTATCTATATCCTTGTAGCCTTGATAATATTATCGATGTCTAACTTAAGAGTCATTTGAAATGCATAGATCCTCAGTAGAAATCGAGCAATGGTTCATCCGTTGTTCGTGAACTTAGGGCTTACTTATTATTCACAAATATTTATTATAATTTTGATGGTTGGATGAGTGGTGAGCTTGAGGCGAGATGTAGGCGGCGCTAGGGGTGCTTTCTGTCTTGGAGGAGTTCCTCGTGGTAGTTCAGGAGAGGAGCCCATGCACCATAGATCGCTTGCATCATTTAAGTATCGTCTCTCAGTGCAGTTGGCTCTAGCACTTTCTGTACTAACTACATGCTGATCTAATGGTATGGTAAACTGAATATTAGACGCGTGCCGACACTTGTCTTGCGGCTCTACGACACATAAGATAAAAAGAAAAAGAGAAGCAAGGTGGCGGGGAGCCGGAGGTGTCTGGACACGCTCGTGGTAACTTTGGTGCCATAGGGGTATTGCAAGTGGATGGTTCTAGGTATGACAAAGGTTGACACAAGTACCCCGTGGGTGAGCATGTGTGGTCACTCAAACCGTATGGTCCTCGTATCGTGTGGGTAAAGTTGTACCCCCATGCAGGGTGTAAAAATAATTTGAATTGCCACACTTTAGGTCATGAGTATGCTCTTGTCCATTTATCGTTCGTAGAATCACGAATGTGGGATGGTTGATATGGTTTTGTTGGGCATGGTTGTCGATGGTAATTAATTATATGAGATGGTTTCATTTACATTAATATTCATGTTGTTTATAGGTTTGGAAAGGTTTGTTTGGTTAAATATAGGTACTCATACATATGTGTCTAGATTGTTTACGCATACGAATTTATTTAACCATGTGGTCTTCTCCTTACTAATAGCTCAATACATAATCTTTGGAGTCAGGTTATCAATATGTACTTTATATGGATTAAGTCTTGCGAGTACCTTTGTGCTCACGCTCTTTTATGTACTTCTGGTGAGGAAGAACTAGTGTTTGGCTACTTCACGCTCGCTGATATAGGTAGCAGGAATGAGTAGTGCAAATTACTAATGTGGCGAAGCTTTTAGGGTAGAGCCTAAGGGCATGTGGCTCAACTCTTCTTTTGTTGTCTATAGTTTTATTTCTGTTACGTAGTCTATCTAATCTTTTGTCTAAACTGTTGTAAATAGTTGAATGCTTAAGAACTTATAATATAAGATTAATTACTTGGTATTTCTTAAGCCTTGTTGTGATGTTATATATTAGAAAGACATATGTTCTAATCTTGGGCACAAAACATGTGTCGGGACTACCGAAATGGTATTCTGGTTAATCATTGAAGTTATGATTATAAATAATGATCATCCTGATGATTAATTAAGAATACTATTTTGATGGTTCCTTACAGGCGGTCCATGCCAGCCTACCGTTCTGTGCCTAGCTAGGTGGGTGGCGGTTGTGGACTTCGTGGGCATGGCTTCATACTAGAGGCGGACGAGCTTGGCGGCACAATGTCCATATATGCGCACTGCCGCCGGTTTTGGCTACGTGAGTTGGCATGCTTGGGCAGCCGTTGGTGTCGTGTTGCATCTCCTTGAGCCTTGTTGGCGAGCTCCTTCTTCAGCAGCTTCAGTGTGGTGGCCACACGTGTGTAGAATCATGGACAACGCCCCATGCTACTGAGTTTCGTCCATCTTGCTGCCAAGTTGAGGGCAACCCCTTCTTATCCTGGCGTTCTATTGTCGATGGTCAGAGATCCTAGCATAGTGTGCTCACTGTGGTTAGTCTTGATAGTGGACAGCTTGTGGATCATTGTGTCGCTGCTTCTATTCTTCTCTCTCAAGCTTCATGCGATGGTGCTCCGCAGTAATGTCTAGGTAGTCTCTGGGCTTTATCCATCAGTGAGTCTGGTTGATGTTTGACATTGCTCAGCTTGGAGGCAGTGTGGGTTTGAGAACACCAAGCGAAAGACTAGTTCGGCATTCTGCCGATGCTAGCGCCAGCGACGCCTTTAGGTGTTGTTTATCTTCTTGGAGGTGATGCTATGGTTTTTCCCTACCGTTCTCGAGAAGGTCTCTAGGTGAAAACCCATTTTCGATGTTTTAGATTGATCAACGGTGACATCTTTAGTATCGTGCCTTCTTTGGAGGCGCGTCCAGGAGAGACCCTCCTCGCGGGTTCCGCTTTCTTTTTGTTTTAGCGGTGCTCTAGGTTTAGTTTAGTTAGGTAGTTTATCTGCTATATCTTGTGGTTTTCGCTCAATTAATCGAACATCTTAACCTATCAAATTTTCTTTTTTTAATATAATAAGCCGTTCTCTTACCGGTTCGTTTTTTAAAAAAACCATTCAACTACATCATGTGCTACTCCGAAAAGTAGACCTGCACTATAGTGCTATACATAATACATTCAACCACCAATTCTAATTGATGGTGGCACGCCATTGCAAACTAAGCCATGGCGATGAGCCGGGAGCCACAACAGAGCCGAGTCAGGAAGGCAGGGGCAAAAGAGTAATTTAGGTGAGAGACTCCCATTGCTCGCCCACTGGTTCATGCTCTGCTCTCTTCCAGATAAAGCGAAGCAAAGCCTCCACCGATTTCTATTCCTTTTTCCACCCAAACAATAATATACTCTTCCTCTCCCTCTCTGAAGTTGCCTCGTGCTCTGCTTCGGTTCCGAGGTGCGGCCATTGCTGCTGGTAAGGCGATCCCTTCCTTGCCCTTCGCCGGATTTAGCTGGTTTCTCACGTGATGCGTGATCCGATTCTTGTGGTTACCTTTCATCCTTTTGCTATTCTTTTCCCATTTCTTATATTATTTTCTTTTCCTTTTTCCCCTTTCGCGTTTCTTGGGAGCTGGTGGCTGTTGGTTCTCTTGTTCGTGTTGGGGGATTTGGTTTGTTTGATCGCAGCTTCGATTTGGGCGGATTCTTGCTTGGATTCTTGGTTGCTGCTTGCGCTATTTGCCTCTTGCGCGGTGAGGTGAAAGGAAACTGAGTTTGATGGTTGTTTGACCTCTGCTTTTATTGATTACTGCAATCATAAAAAAATTCATGAGTTGGTGTGACGTGAATTTGGAGAAGTACGCGTTTTAAGACTTCCTTTCCTGGGTTTTAGGTACTATCAATTTGTCAATTTTGTTTGTGTGTTCTATTTTACATCGGCGCCGACACTGCAATCATAATCTTCTAAGATAACCTTGCTGAATAGTGTATTTTATCGTTTGATTATCCGAATTAAAGGATTATTAACTAATCTTGGTGCTGGGGGAAATATTCACTCATCTCTGAAGCTGTGATAATGGAATTTGTTTAGGATGAGACGAAATGAGCGACACTACATTGTGGGGGTTGGGGGATAGAGGATAGATTCAGCACTGAATTATGAATCAAACATCTTAGAGTGCAGCGCACCGGTTGATATGTCATTGTCAGCAAATGAGAAACTGATCATAGTATGCACGCACTGCAGGGATTATTGACTTTTCAATTGCTATTGGCCACTTATTGACTTAGTCTCCAGGACATTATCCAGACACCGTGATGGTTATTTATTGGTACCATTTTTATCATGTAGGCAGATTGATGGCGATGGAGGGACCTATTCGATGCCGTCCAGCAATGCAAGCGAAACTGCCCGCTGCGCTGATCAGCAACTCCCTGACCAAATCTGGGCAGCTTGGAACTGCATTCTTGGGTGCCATGTCTAAGTACAGGAATATCACTAGATTCGTTTCTCCAATCTCTCAGCCATCTGTGAAGAACCTCGGTCCATGCTGTAGCTTTAGCTCATCTTCTGATGGTAATGGATACATGGCCGGAAACTTCAGTGAGAGTGATGAAGATTATGTTAATTCTACTGTGCTAGAAGCAGGTAACCTTTTTCGCACCAAGGCGGTCTGCTTCTATTAGGATTATGTCATGATACATTTCAAGTTTTACTTAGGCTTTATCGAGCTGTTACTCTGGAGTTTATTTTTCATGACGAGATATATTACTTAGCTCTTTATGGTTCTCCGGACAACCACAAGAGTCTTACTAGTGAAGGAAATATCTGAACGTTTGCAGTTTTGTCCTTTTTTTTTGGTAACTCAACCGGTATTGTTGTAATGTCAAACTATTGTGCCACATCATATCATGGTGGTCTTACACATTAGTCATGCTAGTACACGTGTCTTGTTTGAAGATTTTCTTAAATCAAAATCATGATCAAACCTGACTCAAATTGACTTCTACTGATGGAATAGTAAACAAATTCATTGTCAGTTAGGCGTTAACTAATCAGTTGACAGTAGTATTCTGGATATGTATATGTCCCTGTACCTATTTTGAAGGTAACAATTCTTTTTGCTGTTTTCTGTTGCAGTTGAGGTGAGAAGTGGGCCAGAAGGATATATCATCAAGATGCGAGATGGGAAAAACTTGCGATGTGTGCATAACAGTTCTCAAGGGAGAAATATTCCAGAGAGTGCACCACAACCTGCTATTGTTTTGAGGATTGAAGATGGAAGTGAAACTTTACTTCCAATCATTGTTTGTATGTAATCTCTTAGTATGATCTGGGTTTTCAAAATTAGAACTTCTGATTGATTTTAATACATGTCTATGTACTTACTTTTCTCAGTGGAGATGCCAAGTGTACTTTTGATGGCAGCTATTCGCAATGTCCACATTGTAATACCTTCTACCATTATTACAGTTTACTCCCATTTATTTTGCTTGATGCAGTCTAACGTTTTTCTGCTGTAGGCGCGGCCTACCATATATCAAGTTGTCAAGGAAATGATTGACAAGATGGGTTATGAGGTAAGCTTAATCTGCAAGCATTTATAGTAGCTACACAGACTTGTTCACAGAACACTTAACATAATAACATTTTCATTCACTTGTCCCCTTTCTCATGATGGTGGATTTTGGTTCCAGGTAAAACTTGTTCGGGTAAACAAAAGAATTCAAGAAGCATACTGTGCTGAACTTTATCTAACAAAGGTACTAATCTTGTTGATGAATTTCTAAGAGGAAACCGATCCATTTTCAATGGGTACAACATTATCCTCAATATCGTCAACTAGAAACTATTTGTACTGCAGATTGAAGATCCTACAGACAGTATCACCTTTGATCTTCGACCTTCAGATGCTATCAACATTGCTGTTCGCTGCAAGGTATAATTTTTCTTGTTGAAGATTTCGCTAGATGCTAATTTGTTCTGTAATTCTCTGATTCTCTGAATCAGTGTCCCTTCTCTTTGTTTCTGACGCAATTTCCTTTCAGATTTCACCAGTCAGCTTACACTTCTGAGTATGGTTTGTTTAACTTTTTTAAAATGAATAAAAATGTTAGTCCACACTCACAAATGCATAAGATCCGATGTTAGTAATACTTGTTGCAGTTTTATAAGCCACAAGTACTTGTGTGCACATGTACTATCTTAGCCCTCCAATGTGACATGAGATTTGTACAAAAACCCTGCGATTTATAGAAGATTGGATGTTAGTTTGAGTTTCAAACGTTTGCATAAATCTTGAGGCATATTTGATGGTCTTAGATACATGTACTACATATACATGTGAAAAATCCATATTATCCATATTTATTTCATTTCCCGTGACAATAACAGGTTCCTATACAAGTCCACCGAAGTCTTGCATACAGTGATGGCATAAGACCAGTTGAACCAGCAAGAATGACGGTAGCAGCTGGTCTATCAGAGGGGTTGTTGTTTACAGAACTTGACAGGTATTTTAGGAAGTTTAGCTATGTCTGTCGTTGAATACTTGAAATCAATGATGTGATGCAGCAGTGTAGACATGATGCTAATACTTTTGTTCATCTGCCCACAAACTTAATGATTCTACATTCCTAGATTGTCTCACTAACAAACAAAATATGCACTTGAATTTCAATGTGCATGAGAGTTGGTCTGTAAGAAATCTGAGAAAGGTAGTGTAACATAGTTACTTGTGAGCGCAAAGAGGCATTGATAAATTGATACGTTCTTTAGTCCTTCAATTGAAGTACTGAACACAGTGGTTCTTTATCCTTAAGGCGACTCTGCTGCATTTTACTATTTAATATACAGAAAGCATATCCATAAAACCTGCATGTTTATTCTTCATGCCCTTGCATTTTCGTCAGACCTGATGGACAGCCCTGCGTTGAGGCTCAAGAGTTTGGATTGGTGCGGAACATGCTTATTGCAGCTGTTGAAGAGAGATACAAGGATGCGGGTAATGATACTGTCTTCTTATGGCTGCATTCCAATTCGTCCAGTACCCAAAACATTGTTATCTGGGTATCTGACTGACGACTCCACCTAGAGAACTTCTCTTAAAATCTTTGAAATATTGAACAAGCATCATGTTTTACTTTGCAACCATCATTTGTACTCTGCCAATAACACAAGTAATATACCACCTTATTTGTACTCTGCCAATAACACAAGTAATATCTCTGTGCTTGTACAGCATCATGGAAGGACAAACTGATGCGGCTGAGATCTGAGCGGAAGAACTGGGCCTGACAGGTTCTCAACTAGTGCTCTGTTTTCTGTTGTCCGGTCATTCTCCCGTCTGCAGGACCGAGTTTGACTGATTGTTTTTAACTCTTTTGGTAGCGTGGATTGTCTGGATGGTGTAAATAAAGATGATGCCCTGCTGAATTCCAGCTGCATTCCAGATGACTGGTGCTGCATATGGTTCTATGTAACTACCTGTACATATTATATGGACCTAAGAACTAGCTCATACTAAGCTTCAAAGCAAAAACTAATTCATGGAAGGATAAAAATGTGTCATGTTTGTGAGCACGGATACATCTCGGCCATGCTCATTCGGATGTCAAATATTTGGCGAAACTTTTCAACTCATCCACCTATGGTGGAACATGCAGAACTTTTCTGCTTTACAGAACCAAACAGAGCAGGTGGATACCGGCAGGAAGAAAAGTTATGATGCTTTTCGTTCGATTACAAGCAGAATGTGTACGCACCACACTGTCCCCACGTGAGTCTTCTTACGTGCTCTAAGTTTGCTCAGCGTCTATCTTGCAAGCTTTCCCTTTTGTGACGTCTGTTCCTGTACTGTTGGCCTGGCCCACCTCTCCCGCTCTTGAAGCATAGTCCGCTTTCTCTCCGTCTCCGGCAGTCTGGACCCATTGCTCTCGTGCTTGCAACTGCACGGCTGAAACCGCCGCCCATGCCCATGACTCCGCAACGGATTTCTCCCCCTGCTCGCGCTATATAGATGTGCTATAGCACGCCGTGCCCCTATCCCGCACTCCCTCACCACTCGAGAGACCGTAGCCCATCGCCGCCATTGTCGCCCCGAAGATCCGCCGCACGCCATCCGTCGTGTCCGAGCTTTCCCCGGTGTCTTCGAGCCCACCGTCGGCTTCGCAGGAGCACGAGACATCCCTCATGCCGCTCCTCGATGCCATCCCACCGTTCCACAACCATCCCGCCGAGCTTCGATGAGTTCCGCTGCCACTTCGCCATCGATAGCCATTTCCGTTGCGCCCTGAGGTCCGCTGACCATCTCTCCGGCATCGCAGTGTCCCGTGGAAGCGTCTCCGACCGTCAATTTCGCCATAGCTGAGCTTCCGTTGAGCACTGACCGCTGCCACCACTCTTCTCCATCGCCAACCACCGCCGAGACCTCTCCGGCCGCTGTGAAGCCCTCGGTGAGGATCCCTATCGCCTCCTCTTTCGATTGCACCATATCTCGTCGAGTTTGGTAGGCCGTAGCTCAATCCCGCGCTTCGCCGGAGATGTTCCGGCAATGTCCGAGGCAGCACCGTCGTGTCCTCACCGTGAACAATGCTGGTGCCGATAGGAACAACACTGAAGGCAGTAACCCCAATGCTCACCACCAGGATGACAATCCGGACGCGTTTCCCTCATGGAACAGGCGAACCAACCGGAACCCTGTGGACCCAATGCAGATGATGGCCGTGCAGACTCAGATTCTACAGGGACTAGCGCAAGCCGTGGCAAAACTTCAACAGGCACCCCCAACTTATCAGGCACCACCACCGCCACCGCAAATAAAGCACAGAACAAGCTAAAGAACTTCCTAAGCACCAAGCCACCTATTTTTGCACAGGTAGTCGAGCCAATGGATGCTGACGATTGGCTCAAGACAATTGAAAGCAAGCTGCATATTTCTCAATGCCCCAGCAGGGAAAGAGTCCTCTTCGCTTCTCACCAGCTTGTAGGACCAGCTTCAGATTGGTGGGTAGCTTACACTGCAGCACACGATGACCCCTAAGAAATTACCTGGAGAGAATTCAAGGATAGCTTCCGCAAACACCACGTGCCAACAGGGGAAGTGAAACTGAAATGGAGAGAGTTTCTTGGATAAAAGCAAGGTCCCATGTCAGTGCGTGAATACCTAACCAAATTAATGCAGCTGTCTCGCTATGCCCCCGGAGATGTGGACACGGATGAAAAGAAATAAGACTGTTTCTTGGAAGGTTTGAACCTTGGAATTGATGAGCCCATAACTCCATCGGATACAATCAATACCGCTAATAATCCTTAAATCATATAAGGTCCAACTACAAGAGCACGTACACAGCAATCAGACCACCAGGTGAACTCGTCCCTTGCTGTTCATGCTTCTTTGGATGGATTACTACTAAATTTTTATGATATTTTATTGCTTAGTAACATGGGAGAAGCGGCATAACCTTACCTGGAAGTCACCCCTCGAAGGACAAGTCTACTCGAACTCGAGGCTGAGCTCTAGTCACGGTCGAGGTCGTGGTCGTAGTCGAGTCACAAGACAACATGTCAGTCAAACGGGCATAACTCTCTCACACGAAGTTCGTTTTAGGCAATCTTGGAAATTTTGGAAAGCTTATGACGAGCTATTTCCAATGGATATGAGCTCGACCAATTATTCCTTATGGTGTAGTCAGAGTCGAAGGAATAAGGTGTTGTCCACCGTTTTGGACCTAGTTGGGTCTTGTAATCATGTCGGAGTCGGAGTCCAGGTTGTACACGCCTCCCATGGCTGCACAACCCTAGGTTGACCCCCTCATGTCCCTTATAAATATACAATAGCCGTCATAGTTTAGGCTTAGGTTTAGCTTAGATTACTCTATTTTAGGTAGTTTCACCATTTATCGGTTTGTTGAACCCCAAACTCGAGTACTTCATTGGTAATTAGCAATATTCAGATTGCATCTACTGTTTTTGCTTGTGTTCTCGATTCGCTTGCAGGAAAAGCCTTCTTGGCGAGGTTAACCGCGTCTTAGCACGGTTGATAACCACAGAGTGGTTGTATAGTGGTTGCGAGGGTTCTCGATCTGTTCCGTTCGGAGCCTTTGGATCATCAACATCGAAGCTCCACCAATCGACTTATCATATTACCTTTTGGAAGATCGGGCAAACGCGCATTAGGACTTCAGTACTCCCTCTCAGCCAATGAGTACCCAAGCTTCCCGAAGCTTGTTGACAGAGCCTTCATTCTGGAGAAGAAGAAGCAGAATTTAGGAGAAGAATGCAAGTGAATGATGCAGGGTCAATCCCTAGGTTAGATGATATGCGTGATGAGTTGAGTGGTTCTATAATTTTCACTAAAATTGACTTGCGAAGTGGATACCACCAAATTAGGATGAAACTTGGAGATGAATGGAAAACTGCATTTAAAACTAAGTTTGGCTTGTATGAGTGGTTAGTAATACCTTTTGGGTTAACTAATGTACCTAGTACTTTCATGCGATTGATGAACGAAGTTTTAAGTACTTTTATTGGAAGATTTGTGGTGGTATACTTTGATGATATCTTGATTTATAGCCGGTCACATGTGTCACACTTTGATCATCTACGTACTGTTTTTAATGCTTTGAAAGATGCACGTTTGTTTGGTAATCTTGAAAAGTGCATCTTTTGCACAGATCGAGTTTCTTTTCTTGGCTGTGTTGTTACTTCACAAGGAATAGAGGTGGATGAAGTAAAAATTTAAGTCATAAAGAGTTGGCTAACCCCTGAGACTGTTACTCAAGTGAGAAGTTTTCATGGTCTTGCGGGTTTGTATCGGCGATTTGTGTGAGATTTTAGCACCATTGCTGCTCCATTAAACGAGTTGACAAAGAAAGGAGTAGTTTTCAAATGGGGACCTGCACAAGAACAAGCATTCAAAGTGTTGAAAGAGAAGCTCACCCATGCTCCATTGCTCAAACTCCCTAGTATTGGTAAGGCCTTGCAACTAGAATGTGATGCTAATGGGATTGGAATTAGAGGTGTGTTAATTTCAGAAGGTAAACCTGTTGTTTATTTCAGTGAGAAATTAAGTGGACCAAGTCTGAATTATTCTACCTATGATAAAGAATTGTATGCTTTAGTTTGTGTGCTTGAAACTTAGCAACATTATCTATGGCCCAAAGAATTTGTTATATATTCTGATCTTGAATCGCTGAAACATATTAGAAGTCAAGCTAAATTGAATAAATGACATGCTAAATGGGTCAAATTTATTGAGTCTTCTCCATATGTCGTAAAACATAAGAAAGGAAAGGATAATGTGATTGCTGATGCGCTTTCTAGGTGTTATACCATGTTATCTCAACGTGATCATAAGATTTTTTGTTTAGAGACCATTAAGGACTTATATGCTCCTGATTTGGATTTTAAAGAAGTGCTTGAACATTATAAAGAAGGGAAAATATGGAATAAATATGTGCTGAATGAAGGATTGCTCTATCGTGCTAGCAAGCTATGTATTCCAGCTAGATCCGTTCGTCTTTTGTTGTTACAGGAGGCGCATGGAGGAGGATTGATGGTACATTTTGGAGCAAAGAAGACTGAAGATGTGCTGGCGGCCCACTTCTTCTGGTCAAAGATGAGACGAGATATCAAACGCTACGTGTCCTGATGCACCACTTGCAATAAAGCTAAGTCTCGCTTGAATCCACATGATCTTTACATGTCTCTTCCTGTTCCTAGTGCACCATGGGAGGATATTTCTATGGATTTAATTTTAGGACTGCCTAGGACAATGAGGGGGAGGGATATCATATTTGTAGTTGTGGATAGATTGTTACACCCGGTTTTAGAAAGGGACAAAACCAGGTGTAAACCACATATATGCCAGGATCAAGTTTCATTCATGCAGCGACTTCATCAATGTATCACACGTAGTGTCATTATTACAATGTTTAACTTGAAAAGAAATAGAAAGACCTCAAAGTCTTAAAAAAAGTACACAAACTAAACACCGCGAAGCTCTAACTTCCACAGGCAATTGACCGGGGAAAGCGCAAGCCTAGAAATCTTCATCTTCATCGACGAAGAAGTCTGGTTCTCCTTCAATGTCTGAGCAGCGCTTGGAGGACATTTGGAAGAAAACAGCAAGTATGAGTACAACTCGTACTCCACAAGTGTGGGAAAATAAAATACCATGCATGCTTAAACAAAGGAACAAGCTGTAACAGTTTAAATTTGCATAAAAGCATCCTACTTGACTAGGTGAATCATCTGTAGACTTCCAACTCCTAGAAACATTTTCACATGTTTCCCAACCACCTGAATCCCACATCAGGCTCCCAAACCAACCAAACCAAACCAAACTAAACCCATCCAACTAATCATGTGAGGATCCAAGTCTCTCATGTCCTTGTTGCCGTGTTCGCGAAACACTTACACACGCCAGTGGTGTGTCGCTCGGAAAGTCACTACAAAGCCGTTACAAAGTTTCATCTAGAATGTGCATGCCCGCTAGGTTTCACCGCTGTCAAAGTGGCATTCACACCACCCAGAAGCCCCCTTTTGCGCCTTGTAGTCTCCAGGAAGTTTTCACCCCCCTTCCACTACCCATCCTATACCACTAACCAAATGGTTCTGGCCTTTGTCATCCCCACACAACCGCTCTTCTGTTTGGCACGCACAAAATTGGAATCCACTAATTAATAGGCCAGGCGTGTCCCATACCAGGTCTCGTGGTTGGTACGTATTATCTTGGGTTGTCACTCCACGTACCGGTCCTTACTTAGGTTGTTTGAGCAAACACTAAACCAACAACATAGCCATCAACATCAACAACATTACTTTGCTCAAGCCCTAAGGTTCCATATTGCTATACCATCATTAGTATTCCCAACTCGTCGTTGCATAGTTCATTAGTCATGTATAACCATTAACCCTTCCATCCCCTTGTGCAAAGCTAAGCATAACTACCCATCATATCCATTGCTAACAACTAGGCAACAAGGAATTATATGAAACATGATACTATAAGTACATAGGATTCAGAATTAACAGCATGCATGTTTGAAGTAAAGAATGCATTTAAAAAAAAACTGGGATCAAAATGTTCAAGGACACTTACCTCTTCCAACTTGCTACTCAGACTCTTTAAATACTTGGTCCTGAAGATTCTTGAACTACTCTTCGTCTGCTCTCGAAACACATCAGAAAAACACACAACAAAACTAACTAATAAAAGTACACCAAACAATAGCTAACAACTATGAAAAAGGTACTAAAAGATAGTACACGTCGCTACGAACACTTGAGCGCGAAAACCATCTAAATGGGAGCTAAAATGAGAAAGTTATGCTATAAACAAGATTAGGGTTAAATATGAAAATAAAAGGACTTAATTTGAATAAAAACAGATAGGTTAGGGGCCTTTTTGTAAAAATAGAGGGACCTATTTGTAATTATGAGAAAGTTTAATGACTAAACTGTATAAAGACATGGGCTTTTATTTTAATATAGGGAAGTCCAGGAGCATATTTGACTGGAAAACGGCTTGCTGACGTGGCATTGCCACGTGGGCTGATTCGCTGAGGTGGCCGGCTTATGTGGGCGTTGATGTGACTTGCTTTGCTGACTAGGATTAAGTGGCCACGTGGCATCACATGATTGAATGATGAAAGGGTATATGTGGCTTCTAATCTTGGCCATCCAAAATAGATCCAATGGCCACGGGAGAGGGAGGACTTGACCGGCCGGCTCCAGAGAGGAGAGGTGGCGGCAGAAGGCTCGGGCGTGGCGGCGCTTTCGCCAGAGAGGCGGCGGACCTCGTCATCGGTCATGGGGGTCGACGGCCAGCGGCGGCGGAGAAAGAAGGGGACATGCGGAGTCCATTATAGCGCGTACCTCGGGCGGTAGGGCTCCGAACGGAGGTCGGCGGTGGGGTAGACAGTGGCGACCTCGGGTGAGCATCGGGGAGGGAGCTCCGGTGGCCAAAATGCGACGACGAAGTCACCAGCGGGGCGGAAGGGGGTGGAGGTGCTCAAGGGCGGCTCGGCTACGGCAATGGGCGACGGAATCGGCCGGAGCGAAGCTCAGCGGAGCGGTGGGCGATGGAGCTCGAGTTTGCGCCAAAAATAGATGGGAAAAGAGGGGGTGCTCGGGTGTTTATTTATGTGGGGACACGCGGCTTGCAGATAGGCTTGAGTTGCTTAGGATTTGGGTTCGAAGAGAAGGCGGCAGATGGCGCTCGTAATCCATGCGGACTTGGCCGGCTCAGATACGGGCATGAGGAGGAAGATGGTGTGAGGGGTGCCAGCGCTCAGGTGGAGACAACTTCGTCCAGGGGCACCAATGGGAGCGGCTCGGGCGGGGAGGCGGGGTGAAGGGAGGAGCGGGCTGGAGCTCGACCTGGGAAGGAGAGAGGGGCAGCTCGGGCTCAGTCCGAGAGGGAGAAGGGAAAAAAAGTCTGCCTGGGAGAAAAGAAGAGAAAGGAAGACAAGGAAAAAGAAAGGGAGCCGAAGAAAAGAAAAGGAACTTTTCTTTTTAGGAAAATTTTTGCAAACTTTTCCAAAAACTTAAACGGCGCGCCTCGGGGTTTTCAAAAACTTATTTTTCACACAATAAAAACCCTAATATAGCTATTCCGGCATGAATGCAACAAACTTTAATATAACCTAGGTTAATTTCTTAGTTTAGAAAATAATTTCTTCCTCCTAGGGTTTTGAGACAAAGACTAACACCCTATTCTAAGAAAAAGAATATTTTATTACTATTTCCAAAAATTTGAAAATTAGGATGTTACAAACCTACCCCCCTTAGAAGGAATCTCGCCCTCGAGATTTGAAAGCATCAGAGAAGAGATGCGGGAAGTCGGTCTTCAGATCTGATTCTCTTTCCCATGTTGCTTCTTCTTCAGAATGGTGTTTCCACTATACCTTGCACATACGGATCCTTCTGTTTTTGGTAACTCTCTCTGATGTCTCTAGAATCTTGACTGGATACTCCATGTAGGTGAGATCCTCTCCAACTTCTACTTCCTCTAGGGGCATCTGCTCTTCGGGAACTCGTAGACATTTCTTCAACTCTGACACATGAAAAACATCGTGAACATCTGCCAACTGAGGTGGTAGCTCCAATTGATATGCTACTTCTCCTTGCTTTTCCAACACTTTAAAAGGCCCAATAAACCTGGGTGTAAGTTTTCCTTTTACTTTAAATCTGCGAAATCCTCTTATCGGCGAAACTCGTAGATACACGAAGTCACCTGCTTCGAAGGTCAATTCACGACGTCGGTGATCTGCATAACTCTTCTTCCATGATTGAGCTATTCTCAAATTTTCCCTGATCTGTTGTACTTATCTTTCTGCATCTTTAAGAATTTTTGGGCCAAACATTTGACTTTCATCAGTTTCATTACAGTACAACGGTGTTCTGCATTTTTCTTCCATATAAAGCTTCAAACGGTGACATCTTCAAACTAGTTTGATAACTATTGTTGTAGGAGAAGATTTTTATCCCAACTAGCCTTATTTCTCACGGCACAAGCTCTTAACATATCTTCCAAAATTTGATTTACTCTCTCGGTTTGACCATCGGTCTGCGGGTGATATGCTGAACTGAAGTTTAACTGGCTCATGTAGTTTTTGCCAAAACCAGTAGTAGCAGGGTCGCACTGGCCAGGGATCCAGTACCATTGGCCCATTCTTCAGCTGTAGGAACTTTGGGCACCTTGCCAATAAGTTCCTCAAGAAGCAATAGGGTCAGACCAACAACTAGCAGCAGAATCGCCCCGGAGGTCAGCCACAGCAGCAGCCTCGTCAGAACTTCATGAGTGGGCGAGTCAACCACGTTGCAGCAGAGAGGATGCCAAAGACACCCCAGATGTGGTACTTGGTATGTTTCCTACCAACTCTCACCTTGATATAGTTTTATTCGATTTTGGAGCAACACATTCCTTTATTTCAACTAAGTTCGTAGAAAAGCATAATCTGCCGATAGCCATAATGAAAAATCGATGGGTAGTTAGTTCTCCAGGCGGAGAAATGGAATCGAGGCATGTATGCCCTAAGATAAGCCTTGCTATAAAAGGGGTAGAATTCCTTGCGAACCTTATCGTCTTGGAATCTAAAGGGATAAATATCATTCTGGGAATGGATTGGTTGGCTAAATTCGATGGAGTGATAGGATGTGCCACCAAGACAGTTCAGTTGACACATACATGTGGCACCAAGGTGGAGTTCAAAGCCACAACAGAATCGAGAAGGAATATCAAGCTTAACCAGACCAAGGCAGTGGAGGAAGTCAGAGTAGTCAGCGAGTTTTCAGATGTCTTCCCCTAAGAATTGCTAGGTATGCCACCAGACTGAGACATTGAGTTCGTTATTTAATTAGTACCTGCCACTGCTCCCATATATAAGAGACTGTACCGAATGGATGCCAATCAGTTGGCTGAGCTCAAGGAGCAAATCCAAGAGCTATTAGACAAGGGGTTTATTTGTCCTAGCACCTCATGCTAGGGAGCCCCGGTTATCTTTGTGCCAAAGAAAGATGGAACTCAAAGAATATGCATTGATTATCGTGCACTTAATGAGGTGACCATTAAGAATAAGTACCCCTTGCCTCGCATTGAAGATTTGTTTGAATAGGTAAAAGGAGCATGTGTCTTTTCCAAGATTGATCTGTGGTCAGGTTACCATCAGCTGAAGATTCGAGCATCGGGCATTCCCAAGATCGCTTTTGTCACCCGATATGGTTTGTATGAGTTTACAGTGATGTCTTTTGGATTCACCAATGCCCTAGAATACTTCATGTACCTCATGAACAAGGTTTTCATGGATTATCTGCACAAGTTCATGGTTGTGTTCATCGATGATATCCTGGTCTTCTCGAAGGATGAGGAAGAGCACGAGGAGCATTTGAGGATGGTCCTGGAGAAACTCAGGGAAAATCAGTTGTATGTCAAGATGAGCAAGTGTGAGTTTTGGTTGAAATAAGTCTTTTCTAGGTCATATCATCTTAGCAAGAGGAGTATTCGTTGATCCAAACAAAGTGAAGGAGGTCCTAAATTGGAAGCCACCTTAGACCATTTCAGAGATTTAGAGTTTTCTAGGTTTAGCAAGATATTATCGTCGCTTTATAGAAGGCTTCTCTAGGATCTCCAAGCCAATGACGGAGTTACTGGAGAAAGGAAAGGAATTTAAGTGAACTCCCGCTCGTGAGGCTTGCTTTAACAAATTAAAGAAGAGATTAACCACCACCCCAGTGCTAATCATGCCTGACACACAGAAGCCATTTTCGATGTACTGTGATGCCTCGCGCCAAGGTTTGGGATGTGTGCTAATGCAAGAAGGCCACGTGGTAGCCTATGCTTCAAGGCAATTAAGGAAGCATGAGGAGAACTACCCTACTCATGACTTGGAACTAGCTATTGTAGTTCATGCACTCAAGATTTGGAGACACTACCTGATAGGGCAGAGATGCGAGATCTACTTACATCATAAAAGTCTGAAGTATATCTTCACTCAACCTGATCTCAACCTTAGACAGTGTATATGGCTGGAACTTATCAAGGATTACAATTTGGGAATCAACTACCATCCAGAAAAAGCAAATATAGTGGCAAATGCTCTGAGTAGAAAGGCCTATGTTAGTATGATGACTATACAAGAAAGACATCCTGGACTATGTAAAGAGTTTGCGAAGCTTAATTTGGGCATTGTGTCCAGCGCAGATGCAGTTGTAATGGAAGTGGATTCTACTTTGGAGCAGGATATACGAAAGGGCCAACAAGAAGATGAGAAGAATCTAGAGATCAAACAACTCATTAAGGAGGACAAGGCTCCAGGATTCACGGAAGATGAGCAAGGAGTGGTGTGGTATAAGAAAATAATATGTGTTCCAAATGTTAAGTTCATTCGGGAGTCAATTCTAAGAGAAGCTCATGACTCAACTTACTCTATTCACCCAGGAAGTACCAAGATGTACCAGGATCTCAAGGATCTTTATTGGTGGTACAGAATGAAATGTAGCAGAATATGTAGCTTTGTGTGACACATACTAGCGAGTTAAGGCTGAACACCAGAGAGACTAGCCGGGTTGCTTCAACATGGATTTAATAGTGGGATTACCTCGAACACAGTCTGGGTATGATTCTATATGGGTTATAGTAAATCGGCTAACAAAGGTAGATCACTTCATACCAGTCAAGGAGACATACAAGGGACAAAGGCTCGCAGAATTGTACATGTCTAGGATTGTGTGTCTTCATGGAGTACCCAAGAGGATAGTATCTGACCGAGGTATCCAGTTTACATCACGTTTTTGGTAGCTTCTACATGAGTCCATGGACACCAGGTTGAACTTTAGCCCAGGTTATCACCCGTAGACCGATGGACAGACAGAAAGGACCAACCGGATTCTAGAAGATATGTTGAGAGCATATGCTTTAAAGAATGGCAAGAGTTGGGATAAGAATCTCCCTATGCAGAATTCTCATATAACAACAGTTACCAAGCAAGTTTAAAGATGGCCCCTTTTGAAGCACTATATGGAAGGAAGTGCAGAACCCCACTATTCTGGAATCAGACCGGAGAAAGCCAAGTGTTTGGCCCAGAAATCTTAAGGGATGTGGAAAGACAAGTACAAGAGATTCGAAATAGCCTACGAACCACACAGTCAAGGCAGAAAGAGTTATGCGGACAATCAACGTCGAGAGTTGACCTTCGAAGTTGAAGACTTTGTGTATCTCAATGTGTCACCGATTAGAGGCCTTTGCAGATTCAAAGTCAAGGGTAAGCTAGCACCTCGATATATTGGTCCATTTAGGGTGCTAGAAAGAAGAGGAGAAGTGGCTTATCATTTGGAATTACCACCCCACCTCTCCGATGTGTATGATGTGTTTCATGTCTCACAGTTAAAGAAATGCCTAAGAGTTCCAGAAGAGCAGTTGGCGATGGAGGAACTGAATGTGCAGGGGGATCTTTCTTGTTCAGAATATCCAGTCAAGATTCTCGAGACATCAAAACGTGTTACCCAGAACAAGAGGGTCCGAATGTGCAAAGTGTAGTGGAAGTATCATTCAGAAGCAGAAGCCACCTGGGAGAGAGAAGATGATCTAAAAGTAGAGTTTCCCAGTCTCTTCTCCGATCCTTCCGAGTCTTGAGGATGAGATTCATCCTAAGGGGGGTAGGTTTGTGACGCCCGTTCTTGTGTTGCCAGCCCAGCCCACCTGTCCAGCTCTCGAGGCCCAGCCGAAGCCCAGCCCGCGCTCTCCCCCTCTCTTTGGCAGCCTGGACCCACCTATTAGCTCCCTCCCCTTCCTCCCGTCGCTCTCGCGTGCTCGCAACTGCACGGTCAAAACCACCGCCCACGTCCCGCGCCTGCACCCATGACTCCACAACGGATTTCTCCCCCCGCTCGTGCTATATAGATGCGCTTGCAGCACACCGTGCCTCCATCCCGCACTCCCTCACCCGCCCGAGATACCACAACCCTGTTGCCGAGCTGCCATTGTCGCCCCGAAGCTCCGCCTCATGTCGTCCGCTACGTCTAAGCTCTCCCCGGTGTCTATGAGCCTGCCGTCCACTTCGTAGGAGCACGAGACATCCCTCCTGCCGCTCCTCGACGCTGTCCCACCGCTCCACAACCATCCTACCGAGCTCCGGTGAGTTCCGCCGCCACCTCGCCGTCGATAGCCCTGTTGCGCTCCGAGGTCCGCTGACCATCTCTCTGGCATCGCAAGGTCTCATGGAAGCGTCTCCGACCATCAATTTCATGTCTCTATCGCCATAGCTGAGCCTCCGTCGAGCACTGGCCGCTGCCGCCACTCTTCTCCATCGCCGACCACCGCCGTGACCTCTCCGGCCGCTGTGAAGCCCTCGGTGAGGATCCCCATCGCCTCCTCTTTCGATTGCAATGTTTTGGCAATGTCCGAGGGGGCGCCGCTGTGTCCCCGTCGCCGTCAACTGCCCTTTCCCCCCCCCCCCCAACCATCGTCGACCATTCATTTTGTCACATGCGGTCAAGATTAGAAGTTCGGATACCCTTTCGTGTTTTGAATCTCAGCCGTCCAATCTAGATCGTGCGCCCTAGATTTAAATAACCAAATCCCAGTCAGCCTTGCCACGTGTGCATGCCACGCGTGCACCTTCGTCCCACGTGGCACGGTTACGTCACCCTTTTTAGCCCAGTCAGCATGCTGACGCAATAATTAGGATTTTCAATACAAAAATAATTCCATTATTCTCTAAATTATTACAATCTAAACCCTAAACTTTTCTATTTTCACAAAAAGACCCTTGCCAGCCCTATTATTTTACTTTTAGCCCACTGTAGTTTTGTTTAATTGCATATAAGTCCCTGGAACTTTCTGTTTTTACCAAAACGTCCATGTTCTTTTACAAATAAGCCCCCTATAACTTAAGACCATTGTAACTTTTCCGTTATAGCTCCGATTTAGACAATTCTTGTTCTCCCGTGATCATGATAACGAGTACTATCTGTTAGTAATCTTTTTATAGTGCCTTGCTACTGTTTTATGTACTGTTCTTAGATATTTATGTTTGTTTTGTTTCTGATGTGTTGCAATAGGAGACGAGCAGTTTGTAAACCTGCAAGACCGGACGTTCGAGGAGTTTGAACAACCCACGGTTGAAGGCAAGTGTCCTTGATCACTTTGATCCCATTGTAGGAAAGTGTATCTTTTATTTTTCTAGATACATGCTTGTCAATATGAATCCCATGTTTTGGGTTTACTAGTACTTTCCCAATTGTCATTATCACCTGTGTCATAGTTTGAGTGTCAAGGGTAGAAATATTTAGTTGTGCTATCAAGTCAGGTGGGTTAGATATTAATCTGAATAATGTTCTATGCAATATGAACTGGTTTGGGTAATTTTTGTAGCAACTTTGATCATAGGGATCTAGGCAGATTGGTTTGATTGGTATGGCTGCTGTGTGCGCATTGGGTGATGTGCAAGTACCTGATGTAGATCCTAAGGACTGGTTTGTGAAGCCTGTAACCCGGCATAACATCACAACCTCGAGGCTTATATGGGTACGGCTTGGCCAATTAATTAGATGTCCTCCTTATTCTGTACGCACCAGTCGACAGTTGAGTGGCACAAGAGGGGACCTCTGCAATGGATGTAATCCCTGTTAGCGGTGAAAACTTAGTAGGTGCATATGAATTTGGAGGTGCTTTGTAAAGGCCTTGTAGTGAGACCCCAGCTCTACACCCCAGAAGTGTGAAGCAAAACGGGAATCACGACTCGTGGGTAAAGTGTGCAAGCTCTGTAGAGTATAAACTGATCGATCTGCCGTGTTCACGGTCAAGAGCAGGCTTGGACTTCTTCATAATTAGTGGGGATCTTAGATGGTTGGTTTTGGATAGTCGGGTGGTGGAACCCCGATGAGTTGGTAGCCGGATATGGGATATCTGGTGAGTCTGGTAGTCGGATGGAATCCGATGTGCTGTGCTATGGAGGTGGCCTTCGTGTCATCATGTGTTGTGCTGTGCTCTATGCTGTGTTGTGGTGGTGGCCTTCGTGCCACCGCGTTTCTGTTTTAGGGCATCACGATGGTGGGATACACAATGGCGAGCACAGCGAGGTCCTGGGCGCTGCGAGGATGGGACCAATAGCGGCACGGCGAGGTCTAGTGGAGGCACAGTGGGATGCTTTTTTTCTTTTTTTTTTTGTTCTGGAAACTGCCGGTTCTAAAACACTGGCAGTGATGTTATCGACCTTTCACTGGCTGATACGTACTACCAGTTGTAAAACCAGCACTGTAGTTGGTTTACCAGCCGACAGTGATGGGCCATTCTGTAGTAGTGCGTCACTGATACTTTTGTAGGCACAAATAAATTACGAGTTCAATAATACACCATTCAAAATCCAATTTCAAATATGTATTTGTATATATGAGGCATTACAAATAGTTAATCCACATCCACACATAATCATGAGTTCATCAACATCTACACATAAACATTATCACAATTCACATCATAAAGTTAAACACATTGCAAATGCACTCATCCCTAATTCTACGGTGCACATCAAATCATATAGTCTTCATAGTTGATATCTACGATATCAACTCCATCTATCTCATCCAAATGGCGTAGTGTATAAATGAGCGTACTATCTTGAGCAAGAACGGGTAGATCCATCGATATTCCATAAACAGCGAAACCTCCTTTACCGGACTCCACATAAGCTTGATACTTGCCTTCATGAACCCTCTTCACTTACGGGCCAACCATTGTGTAATTAAGCCACATCATGACATAACATAAGAGTGAACCTAGGCTAACATCAAAATGCATCATATTGTTCCAGTAAAAATCCTATAGACGAAGAGCATGAACATGAAGAGAAAATTTTATAATATATGAAACAATACTATATGCTAAAATTCATGTCACCAACCATGTCAAGTGTATGTAAGTGCGAGAGACTGGTAATCATTGAAACCACATCCTCCACATTCTGCTCAAGCGCTTTCAATGAAATAGTTATAGTCAGGTAAAATGTACTTAACTTGATCCTCAACCTCTTGCAAAGCTGCTGCCATCGCATTTTTTCTGCCACATAGATCTCAGGTGATTGGATTCTAGAGGCAACAATATTGATAGATTCTTCTTCACTTGCCCGCATGCAAAAACTAATTGATATCTTCCTTGTACCACCATCACCTATAGTAGTAGTCACAATAGGTTGTGTACAATCCTCTATGTCAGCAATCATTCTATTTAACCAAACTAGAGGAGAAATCACCTACATCAATGCAGGCAAATCTTTAATAACTACTAATTTTTCAATTATTAGTTGTCCAACCAAACTAGATGAGAGGTATACCATTTTGATCAACCCTGAGGCTGCCGAGGAGGGCGGGGCGATTATATCATGAAGGAATATGCTAGGAGGATGCGCGCGCGGGGGGGGGGGGGGGGGCACGCCGTGGGAAGTAGACGCTCCTTCGACTGCATCCATGATACCTGCTAGATCCACACAACATCTACAAAGAGTAGGGCATATGCGCTGACAAAACTGGACAACATATGTAAACTAGTCGACAGTATACATATAACAAATTAGAAATTATATTTTGAGTCCACCTTATAAATCAATGAAATCTTACACATAAAACATCTGTTTGTATAAACAAGAACACATCATACAAAACATAAAAGATTGTGACTAGATAAAAGTAGCAACAAACATCTCTAATCCGCGATCCACTAGAACAAAATTTAGCAGCTTACAGGTTAAACTTAAGCGTACATACTGTTTGACTTGACATCAAACCACAAAATCCACCTTGCCCTCTTTCTCAAATATCAGAACTATCTAAATCCCTTTCCTGTGTGCACACCAGAGCATCTCCTAGTAACTCAAAATGACTGGGGGATACAAAAATCATATGACACACCCCAGATTTGTATAGAGAATTTTTTGGTTCCTACTTGTGAGCACTGCCTCTTTCCACGAATGAAGTCACCCCAAAACCCACCACCATTTCTCTCGGTAACCTACCTAAATCCTTAATTAACTATGTGCATATCAGTGCTTACCGATGGTGTGGAGGGGATCAAGGAGCAATGGTGTTTGGCAGTGGCCGTCAAGGAGGAGGGTGCGGAGGGTGTCGAGGAGGAGGGGGCGGCAGCGTCGAATGGCGGGCGTTGAGGAGGAGGGTGCGGTGAACATCGAGGAGGAGGGGGCGGTGGCATCGGGCGGCGGGCCTTGAGGAAGAGGGGGGCGATGGTGTCAGGCGGTGGGAGTCCAGGAGATGAATGGAGTTGGGGGCGATGGGCATCGAGGAGATGAATGGATGTGAACTGTATCAATGCTGAGATATATAGGGTCATCAGCATCAGTGCCGGATCAAGATTACCAGCCAACACTGAAGTGTCAGTGATGGTTTATTCCAAAAGCCAGCACTGATACTGATTATCAGTGCTGGTTCAACCCGACTTAATCATTGATCAAGTGTGGGATGTTATGAACCAACACTGATACTTCATCAGTGCTGGTTCTGGCCCTACCGATACTAATGACCTAGCGTGGATGACCAATTCTGTTGTAATGTTTGTGATTTTTTAATGCAAGGCTCTGCACACAAGTGATGAGTCGCTACAGGACATATAATATTTCTCAAGGGTTATATTATTAAGTGGCCGATGGTGTAATACACTTTCTATACATTTTTCTATATGCTATAGTCTTTTGCCCAAATTATCATAGATAAAGATGAGGAATCTTGTCAATGATTAGTGAGTCACTGATCTTACGAACTTGTAGAAATGATGGGGATGATTCGAGTAGACACACATAGGAGTTTTTAGGCAGGTTCAGACCTCTCTTAGGATAATAACCCTACGTCCTGTTTGTCTTGTATTAATCTATGTGACTGTTACAAGGGGGTGCATAGCTAGCCTAAATACATCTAACCTAGTTGAGCGTTTTCTTTTGACTTATAGTATTCTGGCTTGCACGACTTGTTCTACTTGTCCTTCGCAGGGTCTCTAGGCTCCGTATATATAGGGGGCATCGTACGTCCTCTGGAGTCTTCCTTCCCGTTCTTGGAGATAAACTTCCCTGTATACGAGATATCTTGGGTGCCTATGAGTAGTTTCCATTCATTCAGGGATCCCTTTTGAGGAGATAGAGATACTTTCCGAGAATAACGAACAATCCTAGGGTATTCGGATATGGTAGTTATGCATTAGTCATCATTAAGCACCCCACCAGTACATGAAATGAGGCTTCGATGGGTCAAACACTTGGTTAGCAAATATAAGCATTTTGTCCGACCGCGTCATCATGTAAGACTCAGATTCCTGATTAGGATGATGCATCTAACCAGGTTCTCAGGGTTCTCAAATCATGTATTCGAGGTTCCGAGTACATCTGAGTTCTCAAGCGAGTCCTTGAAAAGGTATTCTATCTGAGTAGGATTTCTGATTGGCTTGAGAATACCATCCCGTCCTTCCAAAAGGACAGAGAAGATAAGATTTGCTAGCCTTGTTCGAAAGATGGACAATCGTAGCAGAGATTTTGGGTAATGGTGAGAATATTTTACATGACAAGAGATCATGATTATGGTGGAAAAGCACACACGCGTGGCAGCATGATGCACCAGGCCTCCCAGGTTACTGCCCCAATTGATCCCATATGCGTCGGCCATTAAATGCGATGTGATGGTAAAGCAGGAAATTGTGGCCTCGAGTTGTGCCACGATGTTAGTCCAAGAGCCGTTTCCGAGAACCACCGTCCTATATAAAAGCAGAGGTGGAGCCTACTTCGATGTTCACCCTTCTGTCATCGTCTACTTCCCGTCATGTCTTCGCATCTCTCGCACCTTTGCCTCCAAAAAATCCCCCAAAACCTTCCTCCTCCAGCTCATCCGGTTCCATGGGCCGAAAGAAGACAGAGAAGGTGGAGATTTCCACAACCGACAAGATGGCGAGCGCGATCCGGGCCTGGCAAGAGTCCAACATCATGGAGGAATGTCTGGACAAGGCGAAGCATGATGAGGTTATTCCTTCTTAGGCCCTTATCTCCTGCACGTTGGCGGCGGGGAAACAATCCAATGCCTGGACACCACCTGGACGGTGATTTTCCTCGATTTCTTCCATTGCGGTTTTCGCTTCCCCCTTTTAGTTTTCTTCTTGAGGTGCTTGGTTTCTATGGCCTAGAACTCATTCACCTCAATCCCAACTCCATTGTGATGCTGAGTGTCTTTGCACATTTATGCGATGGCTTCCTTGGTTTGCGCCCATCCCTTGACCTCTTCAGGTATTTTTTACCTGTTGAAGGGGTTCCAGGGCAAGGTAACTGGCGGCGCCAGATTTTGTCTCCAAGAGGGAAAGACGGCTGAGTACATCAACTTTGCCACCAAAAGCTCCTGATTGGGTTGGCATAAGAAGTGGTTCTACTGCCAACCCGGCGCTCTGGGGATTCCTTACCGGGGCCTACCCCTGCTAGAGAAAGCAGCGTGGACGGAGGAGTCATCGATGACCACCCTCCACCAGAGTCTCATTAAACAGATCCGGCATCTGAAAGAGAAGGGGTTGATGGTGTACAACATTGCCAGGGATTTCATTAAGCACCATTTAGCCTATGAAGTTGGGGATCATTGATGCTTGGTAGTTCTCGGCCGAGATGGACACGACCAGTGAAGGCGAGACATGTATGTCGATGTAAAGAATATAGGGGTCCCCCATCGGGATGGCCCGCAACGACCGGTTTTGCCATTATCCTCTTTCATTCTCTGGCCTAGGCCCACTGCGCGACCAGTCGGCGCCAACACGACCACGGCCCTGGCTTTCGTGGGATTTCCCATGACCAGCCCTTGCTGGTTCGCAGGGCAGGTACTCGTATAAGCCAGTCAAACCTCATTTAATGTCGCTACTCACATTGTTTTCCTTCCCCATGCGCACCACTCCGACCGACACGACCATGGCTGGCGAAGAGTTTCCGTATTCCATCTCGCAACATTAATTGTGATAGGATGGGCTCACAAACGAATAGAGGGAGTGGCAAGAGCGCATGGGCAACCAGCGATGGAATAGGGTAGACCGAGCAACCCAGCCTTGATAAGCGGGGAAGCAGTTGATGGATGGGACTCGCATCGCAGCGCTTTAGGGCAGGCACAACGCATGCATTTTCAGGAATGATAGCCTATGTTGACCGTCTAGGTAGGCATGGGTCTATTTAATAGGTCCACGTGTAAGACTCCTTTCCTTCTAGGCTATAAGGGGAAGGGAGTCCGCCTTGGGGAAGGGGGCCAAAAATACAAGAAGAAACCATACTCAATGAGAAGAATACATAGGATGTAGGGCTATTACCCCAAGGGGGGCCTAAACCTGGATAAACTTTGGTATTCTTAGATTAGCACAAGCACATCCCCTAGAACACAGATCACGCACCCATCGTCTGATACACCCTGGTATCACTATCAGGGATCCACCCTTGACAACATACTTATTGGTCCCGAATGGCCATTTAGGGAGGTCGTGGGCTTAGTCCTCATGAGTCATTTTTGCTTGTCATTTCCCACAAAGCTTTTGTCGGATGTGGTGGATAAGAAGACCAATTTCCTGTTTGATCCAGTTCCCAATTCTAGCCACTCAGACATCCCTCCCCAATGTAGAGATGGAGGCAGATACTCAAGAGAGGATCCTGTCGATAAGTCTCACAAACTTTCTCATTTTTCTTTTATCTTCTTTCCATGTAGTCATAACCATAATGATGACTATCGTGAACTTGTGAAGCTTCCTGTTCGTGGGTAGCCTAACTCGGAAGCCGAGAACATGGGCGCGCTGGATGTGGACCCAGACGAGGTCTAGATCACAGGGAGCAGAGGCCCGAGTGGGAGCGGCGGCAAAGGTGCCATGTCGCATTCCTCATCCTTTGCCAGCGGCGAGGAGGGGGATGATTTCACCTTGGAGGTCGACTAACCTATTGGCGACTCCCAGCTGCCGACGCCAACTGCTTCAACTCCCTCAGTCCCTGTAGGCCTAGTGCCAGCTACGATCATCGGGGATCTGGTCATGACTCGAGTACTCAGAGCTATAGTCCTAACTCCAGTAAGTTGATATTTTAATAAGAGCTTTTGTAGTAGCAATGTTTGACTTGGGTGCATTTAGGCACAAGCTGTTGATTGTGGGAAGGCGATCGTTGTTGTGGTTACGTCGGGTGGTGCAACCCTAGCCGCGCTGGGAGCGGGGGTAGGAGGAGACGATCTTGAGAATACGCTTAAGAGGCTGGTGCCCATCCTCACCCTAGTGAAGCCTTCCCTAGTTAGGAAACAACCCAGGTATGCACTGTCTCCAGAATGTCTTTCCTATGTTGATAGGAGCACAACATTTAAATCCTTCTATTCACAGGCTACTCGGAACGTCGTCTGCAGCCCCCAAGCCCCGACCTCCTTAGACTCCAAATGTCACATCATCTGAGGGGGGTGATAGCAAGCCCGGGGAGCCCCAATGTCACATCCCAAATCCGTAAACATGTTATTAAGCATAATCATGTATCATGAGCATCATGTTTAATTGTTAAGCATTTGAGGAGTGCTTGTTATTCTAATGTTGGATTAGTTTTGCTAAGTATTTTGAAAAAACCCAAATTTAGAGTTTTTGTTTAGTTTGAGTCCCGCATAGGCGCGCCAGGTGAATCCATTTAAAATGGGTTCATCTCGTTGTAATCGCTGCACATTGTCTCATAGATTTTTTACGCAGCTGAATTTGGGCTTGTATCTCTAACATGTGGGACCCCCTAGCTGACCCCACACCTCACCTCTCTCTCCCACTTGTCTTCACGTCAGCAGCATCCCCACTCCCTCTCCCCACGCCTCTCACTCTCACTCTCTCTTGCTCTCTCAACCAGCCAAGGAGCAAAAGAAACGAATAGCTCTCCCTCCCTCTCTAGCTCTCATTCTCCCCCAAATCTCTCCTTCAAGGGAAAGGATTTGAGCTATGCATGTCACACCACTGAAATCCCTAGCTCCTTAGCTACACATCCACACAAGATTTTCTTGCATGCATGAAGTTTTGGGTGAGTTCCAATCAATTTTGTCACCTTTGCTCCACTATTTTTTTTCAGCAGCTTTGTCCCCTCTTCCCCAAGCTTCTCCTGCCAATTTCTTCTTCAAAGGATGGTCACTATCCTCCAACAAGACCTTGGGTAAGTCCTTTAGGTTTCCCTAGGTGAGAATGTATGTTTGGTTTGGTTGGATTCGAGTTAGGAGCTGCTGTTGTGAAGTTGCATAGCATGCTCATTCTTGTTGTTTTAGAGCTCGTAGGGAGATGTTTGATTGAGTAAGAACTAGTTTTTATGTTTGTTCTAGTGGGTAAACTAGGTTTAGAATTCATACTTGAGTGCCTTTACATGTTTGTGCGGTTTAAATTTGAACATGCAAGTTGAATCGGTCGACGAATAGACCAAAAAATGTCTTTTGTAGAAACCTGGAAGTTTTGGATTTCAACCCAAAAGTTTCGAGTAATCTTAGCAGAAACCACGCGTGGAACCTACCTAGAAGTATCTAAGCAAACTCCACCTATTACTTTGAATCATGTGATGTTAATATGATAAATTATGCTTATGTATGTTTACATGTTAGCGAGTCAATATTGGTTTGTGGGTAGATCCTAACGTTGCATTGCCCTACCTTGACTTTGTTTATCCCTTGATCCGTTTTAACATGAGTGGCTCTCATGTATATTGTCAAACATAAAATGAATGTGATGTACTTAGCAAGCTTAGGTTATTGGTAGAAGTCGAGCAGTGGATCGGCCATGGTTCGCGAGCTTAGGGCTTATTTAATTGTTCTCAAAGATAATGATGATGTTGGGTTGTATGAGTGTGAGGATGAGACGAGATGTAGATGGTGCTAGGGGTAGGTTGGGAAAGGAGTCCTAGATGCCATAGATCACTTACATCAATTAAGCATCATCCGTTGTTGCAGTTGGCTCTAGCACTTTACATACTTACCACATGTCGAGATAGTGGTAAGATAAGTCAAACACCTTTTGTAGAGGTAATGTCTAAAGGTGGTATGGGCATAATAGGCTTGTAGAGATATCTAGTTTGCTCGAAGAGTAGTTCTAGCTACCTCCGCACCTTTAGGCGTATCTAGGGTGCTCCGGGAGTAGCCATAGTGGACCTCCACACCTATATGTGCATGTTCAAATGGTTAGGGCTCAATTTGAAAAGGTTATCACGAGTATCCCCTTGTGTGTACTTTAGCGGGTAGCACAAGCCAAATAGTCCTCATGTCATGTGGGTAAAGAGGTACCCCCTGTAGGGTGTAAGATCAATTCGAATTACCGCGCTCTCGGTCATAAGCATTCTTCTATCTATTTGCAACAGTCATAGAGTTTCAATATCAGGATGATGTTATGGTGTGTTGGGAGAGAGTCTTGGATGTTGATGGCGAGTCATTATGGTTCATGTTATAGTTATGATATATTGGGATCTATGGATAGGAATGTTTGGTTGGTTAAGTGTAGATGCTCACACTATTGAGTCAAATTCTGCTTTTGCAATTAAATTCATTTAACCTTAAAGCTGATTCCTTGCTACACATCCTAAAATGCATCCTCCTTGGAGTCAGGTAATTTATATTTACCCATTATTGATTAAGTCTTACGAGTACCTTCGTACTCATGCTGCTTGTTTGTTTTTCAGGTGAGTAAGAAGTAGTTTTTGGTAACTTCACGCCCGCCGATGTTAGTGACGGGCAGAAGTAGTGCCATCTACTCGTGTGTTGCTATTTTTTGGTGGCGCCTTAGGACATATGGCACCGCCCATCTTTTCTTTTTATGTAACTTACTTCTACTCGTAGTAACTCTAACTAACTAGAAGTTGAAACGGTTTTAGTCCTCCTAGTGTTCATTTATGTAAATCGTGGTGAAAATTTGTAATCACTTAAAGACTTGTAATCTAATTTAATTACTGACTCTTTATTAAGCTTGTTGTGATAACATATGTTGGAAAGATATGTGTTCCGATCTTAGGCACAAAACACATGCTGGGACTACAAGGATGGTATTTTGATTAATCGTTGCAGTCATGATTGTGTAAATGATCATCTTAATGATTAATCAGAATAGTTTCCCATAGCGTGGTATCAGAGCTTGGTTTAATAAAGTAGCCTAAAATGCTTAGGATATTGGTTAATAAAACGTGTCAACTCCACTAAAACAACCCATTGAAGTTTATCTTTGGGTCCTAAGTGTTTACCCTATTTCATTCCTCATCTTGTCTTAGAGCTAATCGTACCTGTTCTTGTTGTAACATGACTAATTTTGATCTCTAAATCATCTCTTTCTTAATGGGTTAAGGATGGCCACTTGGGTTATGGTGATGGCTACTCGTGCCGAGGGGGTGGAAGGTTTTCCTGCACTCCTCCGTGAGATACTTTGGAGCGCAAATTTCACCTTTGCGTCAGAGTACGCAGTGTATGCTCGATAAGTTGAGCCTGATTTGGTAGAGTACTTGGCGACCAAGGACATTTGAGCGGGGATCATTGAAGGCGGAGCCAATCCACACTACTTCGAGGTAGTTGGCACTTCAGACGGAATGACAGTTCAAGCGGTAGCTTACAAGGTGATGGCCGTCCTTCGTGGCGAGTTGTCGGTTTTACGTGGAATGGCCATTTATCTACTTTCCCATTCGGGGCAACAACATCAACAACTTTGAAGATGTTCCGAATGCGGCCCCACTGAATGAGCACTGCATGGTAGAGTTGGTTCGTTCCTTGGACCAATCCTACCATTGCTTGGTGGCTGAGCTTTGGGAGACGCAGGAGCGTTACAATAGGCTACAACACACGATGGAGTTGCAAGTGCGTCACAAACTGGTGAACCACGAGGTGTTGTATGGAGAGGGCCATATAACATCGTATAATTGGGCACCCCAGACTCACCGTTTTCCTGTGGTGCCAGGCACAGGGTACCTCATCCCCGTGGCCGAGGTGCGAGAGCGTCCATCAGATTGCAGGTGCTCCAGTTCCTGCTAGGTGAACAGCATCAGCTCACGCACCCCGACACCATTGATGATACGGGTTCTCCTCAATTCATCTCTGATGAGTAATGTTGGCCTGATCTTCCGATAGGTAGCGATAAGTCGGTGGGTGGAGAACTCGACGTTGATGATCCAAAGGCTTCGACCCGAACAGACCGTCTCCCTTGCAATCACTACACCACAGCTCCGTTGGTTATCAACCGTGTCGCGCGGTTGACCTCGCCAAGAAGGCTCAATCCCTGCAAGCGTACCGAGAACACAAGCAAGAACGTAGAAGATGCAATCTGAAATATTACGAATAGAATTCAAGCACTCGAAGTTGGGGTTCCACAAACACTTGCGGCAGCCTAGTCGGTCCGGAACAAGAGCGAAAATCTCACAATCTGTGTGTAGATCAATATCTAAGCAAAACCCAACTCTCATTAGGGTGATGGCTACTGTATATAAAATACTAGGGTCGGCCAAGGACCCCTAGACGCGTCTCTAATGGACTCCAACACGTTACACGGCCCAACGGCCCAAAAGATGGTGACGCAGCACCCTGACAGATTCTGGATGTCCACTTGTTTCGATGATTCCTGTTGACTCAGAAAGAATTTGGACATGGTACCAGTACCGTTGGAAAGCTTATCTTCTTAGCTTTCCAACCATGTGTAGAACATCAAAAACGGAGTCCGTATGCGTCTTGGGCAACAATTTTAGTGCAGGCTGGTCCTGGACTCCGAAACGGACTCGAATTTGATTGGACCTCCACCTTGGCTTGGGCGCCCTTGCTGTTCTTCTCCCGTGTTCCTAAGTAACAATACATCACAATTATTCAGTAGCATCCCATCCTCATCAAAATATAAAGGAACACTAAGGAACGAGCTCACCTCATGATTTACTTGACGTGCACGAGCTCGTGTCAATGGACCTACTGTTGGAGGAATACTCGGTGTGTGTATATCCGAAAGAGTGATGTCCTCATCAATCTCTTAGATGAATTTCCGGAGGACTTTGTTTGGGATCCGTATCACAAGTGGCTTTAAGTCAGTGGAGCCAAGAGTAATGTAATAGGGCATAGTTTCCCATCGTGAACTTTTGATGATTAAATATTAGCTATATTAGGCCCTAAGTATGAGACTTGTTTGATGTACCTTTATGTTTGTATGAGTATCATGACTGTTTCGTGTGCCTTTCATTTCTGTTGGTTGCTATTTGTTATGCTGTCATTTTACTCATGTTGCATCGATGCAATCGATGAAAAAGGGTAAGAAGGTAAGGAACACATCCCGATAGTGGTCAATATTGGGGGCTCAACCAGTGCGAGGTAGGAGTCTGGTGTGTCCCATACGGTGATGGTACTGGAAGTGAATACGTTAGCAATAATGTATGAACATCTACCATACGATGGTGGTCATGGTCATCTACCATAGAATGGTGGTTATGGTTGTCTACCCATGTGACGATTACATGAGGTGTTCCGTAACACGATGGTATGAAAAGTGAATACATTGGCCACAATGTATGAAATGTCACTTGTGCGGCAAGTTGCACAGGCATAGTTCACGCAAACACCTTTTCTTTTTCACGTGAAGGGTGATGATTGGTGTGTCAATATATGAATAATTGTGATATCTATGATCTTGATGCTTGTTGGGGAGTGATGGCCTCGAGAAAGAAATGTGTAGATAGGAGTGTGAACTTATCATATCATGCTGCATGTATTTACATAGAATGGGCTTTAAGGAGCCCAACCACATTCATGTTGAATTATCCGTTCCTCGTTGTTCTAATTTCCAATTCATATCTCCCTTGTCAAGATCTTGTCGTCACTAACTTTGGGATTGATGGCAGGATGAGGACCCACGGCAATTTGTTGGGTGATCTTCCTGAGGGTTCCAATGAGAACAATCCAGTACTGCCTCCACCGCTGAGCCTAGCGGATATCTTGATGCAAATTGAGCAAAACTGTCAAGCTCAGACCACTCTCCTTGAAGCTCTCGTGCACCATACGGCCCCTAAAGGAGGAGGTGGAGCCAGACACCGCGACGACTACTCAGAATTTCTCCGAACTAGTCCTCCCACCTTCACACGCATCGAGGATCCTCTCGACATGGACTATCAAGCAAAAGCTCGCTCTCGTTCGGTGCGAGGACCATGAGAAAGCTCTGTTTGCTGCGCACTAGCTTCAGGGTGCTGCTGGAGCATGGTGGACTAACTATCTCACCATGCACGCTGCCAACCACCGTGTGACTTAGGTAGAGTTCCAACAAGCTTTCCGCAACTCTCACAACCCCAAATGGATCATGAAAATCAAAAGGCTTGGACCTCCAGCAGAGAGGCAAATATGTTATGGAGTACGTGTAGGTGTTCAACCACCTAGGCCAATATGCACCGGAAGAAATCAACACTGATGCATGGTAGCAAGATCGCTTCGTGAGCTATCTCACCTCCAAGATGCAAGATCGTCTTTCAGCTCACGAGTTTGCCAACTTTAAGAAGTTAGTGAGCACCTCCTACACAGTCGAGCACAAGATGAAGAATCACAAGTAGGAGAAGAAGCGCAAGAGGGTTCCATTACCTTCTATGGGCGGGAACTCCCAATGCCCGCGTACGGAGAGTTAACCTCCTCCATCTCACATGTCAACTTCGGCTGCTCCACAACCAATGTGGGTAGTGCGACATCCGTACTCTTCATCGCAAGGGCAGACTTTGATACCTGCCGGATCTCAAGGGAGTGTGAAAGGTGGCCCCGGAGGCCCATGCTACAATTGTGGGTGTGTCGGACTTTTCACACGGGATTATTGTTTCTTGAAGCCCGGAGCTGTGGTAACCGCTCCAAGGCCACCACAATCAGTGCAACCTCTTTAGCAAGCCTCCAAGGCTACGCAATTCCCATGCGTGGCCGAGGAAACCACATCATTGCTGAAAAAGCTCAAGAGGAAGACAATGTGCTCGTCGATATGCTACTCGTGAATTCTCAACCAGCAGTTGTACTCTTCGATTCTGGAGCATCTCATTCATTCATCAAGGAGGGTTAAGTCTTGCATGACCATATGGTCACCGAGATCTTACGTTCTTCTTTCCACATTGATGCACTTGGTGCTGAGCTTCAAGCCAATCGAGTCATTCCTAAGGCCAAGATCCTCTTTGAAAGGTCTCATTCTCGGTGAACTTGATCATTCTTGATACTAAGTGAGTTGATGTTATCCTAGGGATGAATTGGCTGACCAAATATAGTGATCTTATTGATTGCTCTCGAAGGATCATCTCTCAAAAATTCGACCGGTGCCCAGATCCCACTCCATCTGGGGGAGGGGGTCCGCATCTTTATGCTTTGCAGGGTGCTGCAACCACATACCTCTTTGGTATCTCCGTGGTGTGAGAGTACCTAGATGTTTTTTCAGAGGAATTTCTATGAATGGCACCTGGCCGGGATATTGAGTTTGTCATCGAAGTTGCACCCGAAATGGCCCCGATATCCAAAAGACCCTATCGTATGCCTCCCAATGAATTAATGGAGTTAAAGAAACAATTGAAGGAATTGCTTGAGAATGGTTTCATTCGTCTGAGCTCCTCACCTTGGGGATGCTCGGCTATCTTTGTCAAGAAGAAAGATAACACCTTGAGGATGTGCGTTGATTATCATCCTCTCAACACGGTCACCATCAAAAATAAATAACCACTTCCTCATATCGACATCTTGTTTGATCAATGTACCGGTGCTTGTTTCTTTTCCAAGATTGATCTAAGGTTGGGTTATCACCAAATAAAGATTCGATTGGAGGATGTTCCTAAAACGGCTTTCTCTACCTGTTATGGACTCTATGAGTATACTGTCATGTCCTTCGGCCTAACTAACGCACTGGCATACTTCATGTATCTAATGAACACCATGTTCATGGAGGAGCTAGATTCCTTCGTTGTGGTCTTCATCGATGATATCCTTATTTGTTCCAAGACTGAAGCTGATCATGCCCAACATCTCTGAATCATTCTCAAAAGACTACGTAAACATCGTCTCTATGCCAAGTTTAGCAAATACAAATTCTAGCTCAAAGAAGTTGCCTTCCTTTGCCATGTCCTTTTCAAAAATGGTGTCACAGTTGACTCAAGCAAGGTTCAAGATGTGTCCATTTGGGTGCAACCTCAAAACATCACCGATATCTGGATTTCCCTTAGACTTCTGGGATACTACCGCTGGTTCATTAAGAATTTCTCCAAAATTACCAAGCCCATGACTGAACTCTTGCAGAAGGGCATGAAATTTACACGGTCTGATGATTGTGAGCAAGCTTTCTAAACTTTGAAAAATCTTCTCACTACCGCTCCCGTCCTTGCTCAACCTGAGGTGAATAAGGGTTTGACGTTTATTGCGATGCTTCCTGCATAGGCCTCGGTTGTGTTCTCAGGCAAGAGGTCCGAGTCATCGTCTATACTTCTCGCTAATTAAAGTGTCATGAAGAAAATTATCCTACTCACGATTTAGAGATTGCAGCCGTTGTGCATGCTCTAAAAATTTGGCGTCACTACCTCCTTGGAAATCCTTACAATATCTATACCGACCATGAGAGTCTCAAGAATATCTTCACTCAAGCCGATCTAAACATTAGGCAAATGAGATGGCTTGAATTGATAAAGGACTATGAATTGGAGGTTCATTATCATCTCGGCAAAGCGAATGTCGTTGCCAATGCCTTGAGGCGAAAGGCTTGGAGCAATTGTCTTATAGTCAAGCCGAAAATACCACACTTTGTGATGACTTTTTGGGACTTGGACTTGAGATAGTATCAGAGAATTTTTTTTTGCAAATATGGAGATCAATCCACCCTCCTCGACCAAATCAAGGAAGCACAAAAGGAAGATGCTGGCATAAAGAAAATCAATGACAAGATTGAGAAAGGGCAAGCTAGATGCTTTTCCATGGATGATCAAGGCACTTTGTGGTTCGGAAGAGTCTAGTAATTCCTAAGGTTCCTGAGCTAAGAAAGAAAAAATTTGGATGAAGCTCATCATTGTTTGTTATCCATTTCACTCCGGGAGTACCAAAATGTACCAAGGCTTCAAGCAGAGATTTTGGTGGACTCACATGAAGCATGAGATCGCTTGTTATGTCACCGAGTGTGATGTTTGTTGGAGAGTGAAGACCGAACATCTCAAGCCAGCTTGTACGCTCCAACCCTCGCATATTCTCTCTTGGAAGTGGGAGGAAATCAGTATAGATTTCATTACCAGACTACCTAAGAGCTCTGGGGGTATGACTCAATTTGGGTCATTGTGGACCAGTTGACTAAATCTGCTCCTTCGGTCAAAACCAAGTACTCTGTCAAGCAATATGCAGAGCTATATATTGCTCGAATTGTTTGTCTTCATGGTGTTCCTATGAATATAGTCTTTGACTGTGGTTCCATCTTTGTCTCCTATTTTTGGAAGAGTCTTCACAGAGCCATGGGAACTAAGCTTTTCCATAACACTACCTACCATCCCCAAATCGATTGTGAAATAAAGAGGGTAAATCAAATACTTGAAGACATGTTGCGATCTTGTGCTCTCACATATGGAAAGCAATGGGAGATTTGCTTGCCGTTTGCAGAGTTCTCTTACAACAACAGCTACCAATCCAGTATTAACATGTCACCTTTCAAAGCTCTCTATGGAAGGAGGTACCGAACACCGTTGAATTAGTCTGAGTCCGGCGAAAGGGCCTTTCTAGGCTCAGATTTGGTCAACGAAGCAGAAGAGCATGTCCTGGCCATTCGCAAGAATCTTCTCACAGCTCAATCTCATCAGAAAAGCTATGCCGATCGTCGTAGGCGTTAGCTTGTGTTCAAAATTGGAGACTTCATCTATCTTAAGGTCTCTCCTCTCAGAGGAACGCAACATTTCCCAATAAAAGGAAAGTTGGCACCACGTTATGTTGGCCCTTTCCAAATTGTTGCCTGGCGAGGCAAGTTGGCTTATCAGCTGGTGCTATATCCATCCCTCTCCACCGTGCATAACGTCTTCCATGTCTCGCAATTGAAGAAGTGTCTCTGCGTTGCAACCAAAGTTGTGATGATGGGTAACCAAGACCTTCAACCCGATCTTTCTTATTGCGAGCATCCAATTCATATCCTTGATGAAGCCAAATGGAAGACGCATCGCAATTCAACTAAATTTCTCAAGGTTGAATGGAGCAATCATACTGAAGATGAAGCAACGTGAGAACGTGATGATCGGCTTCGTGCTGATTAACCTGAGTTTTTCTCTAACATGTGAGTGTTGTCTTAGTTTCTATATCTCACAGTGCGGTATCTTGATGTCATCCACATCACTCCTTTACCGCGAGATTCATGAAGTTCGTAGCTTAGCCGTACTCTCCCCTAAGCTTACCCGAATCTTAGGATGAGAATTTTTTAAGGGGAGAGATTTGTCACATCCCAAATCCATAAACATGTCATTAAGCATAATCATACATCATAAGCACCATGTTTAATTGTTAAGCACTTGAGGAGTCCTTGTTGTTCTAATGTTGGATTAGTATTTGCTAAGTATTTTGAAAATACCCGATGCTAGAGTTTTCGTTTAGTTTAAGTTCCGCATAGGCGCGGTGGATGAATCCATTTAAAATGGGTTCCTCTTGTTGTAATCGCTGCGCATAGTCTCATAGATTTTTTTTTTCAGCTGAATTTGGGCTTGTCTCTCTAGCATGTGGGACCCCCTAGCTGGCCCCACACCTCACCTCTCTCTCCCACTCGGCTGCACATCAACAGCAGCCCCACTCCCTCTCCCCACGCCTCTCACTCTTACTCTCTCTTGCTCTCAACTAGCCAAGGAGCAAAAGAAAAGAACAGCTCTCCCCCCCTCTCTAGCTCTCATTCTTCCCAAAATCTCTCCTTCAAGGGTAAGGATTTGAGGTATGCATGTCACACCATTGAAATACCTAGCTCCTTAGCTACACATCCATCCAATATTTTATTGCATATATGAAGTTTTGGGTGAGTTCCAATCAATTTCGTCACCTTTGCTCCACTGTTTTTTCCAGCAGCTTTGTCCCCTCTTCGCCAAGCTTTTTCTATCGATTTCTTCTTCAACCAATAGTTACCAACCTCCAACAAGACCTTGGGTAAGTCCTTTAGGTTTCCCTAGGTGAGAATGTATGTTTGGTTTGGTTGGATTCGAGTTAGGAGCTGCGGTTCTGAAGTTGCGTAGCATGGTCATTCTTGTTGTTTTAGAGCTCGTAGGGAGATGTTTGATTGAGCAAGAATGTGTTTATGTTTGTTCCAGTGGGTAAACTAGGTTTAGAATCCATACTTTAGTGCCATACTTTAGTGCCTTTACATGTTTGTGTGGTTTATATTTCAACATACAAGTTGAATCGGTCGACATCGATGCAAAAATGTGTTCTATAGGAACCCGAAAGTTCCGGATTTCAACCCAGATTTTTTGGGTAATCTTAGCAGAAACCACCCGAGGAACCTACCTAGAAGTTCCGGGTTAAAACCGTGCAAAGCCTAATAGAGAGCCCTCGTTCGGAGGAACACCTGGAGATTCTGAACATTCAGAAGTTCTGACCTTAGCCTGGAAGTTCCGAATTATTTTGAGTTAGGATTTAACCGAGGACCCCTGTCCGGAGGTTAACCTAGAAGTTCTGAAACCTAAAAGTTCCGAGTTCAACCCGGAACTTCTGACTTCCTATTAGAAGTTTCAATGTGGTTTAGATCTTAGAACTTGTTAGTCCTTTCACGTGTCTTGTACTCTTAGCTTTGTACTACATCCCCTTTTGTTATGTATCTGTAGCATACATCTTTGCACCTTATTCATGCTCAACACATTGCACTCGCTCATCTTTAGAGAACGAAGGACTGGAGCGTGACGTGGGCGTGCTCGGGGTGATCAAGACTTTGTGGTTGTTAATTATGAAGCTGAGCAGCAAGACAAACATCTAAGCATACTCCACCTGTTACTTTGGATCATGTGATGTTAATATGATAAATTATGCTTATGTATGTTTATATGTTAGCGAGTCAATATTGGTTTGTGGGTAGATCCTAACGTTGCATTGCCCTACCTTGACTTTGTTTATCCCTTGATCCGTTGTAACATGAGTGGCTCTCATGTATATTGTCAAACATAAAATGAATGTGATGTGCTTAGCAAGCTTAGCTCATCGGTATAAGTCGAGTGATGGTTTGGCCATCGTTTGTGAGCTTAGGTCTTATTTAATTATTCACAAAGATAATGACGATGTTAGGTTGTATGAGTGTGAGGATGAGACGAGATGTGGATGGTGCTAGAGGTAGGTCAGGAAATGAGTCTCAGATGCCACAGACTGCTTAAATCGATTAAGCACTGTCCATTGTTGCAATTGGAGAGCACTTTTTGTACTTACCACATGTCGAGATAATTATAAGATAAGCCGAATACGTTTTGTAGCTATGACCTTTTGGCTTGTTGGCCTATGGTGTCATGGGCATAATAGGCTTATAGAGGTAACGTCTAAAGGTGGTGTGGGTATAATACGCTTGTAGAGGTATCTAGTTTTCTCGAGGAGTAGTTCTAGCTACCTCCGCACCTTTATGCATAGCTAGGGTGCCCCGGGAGTAGCCCTAGTGGACCTCAGCACCTATATGTGCATGTTCAATTGGTCGAGACTCAATTAGAAAAGGTTGTCACGAGTACCCCCTTGTGTGTACTTTAGCGGGTAGCACAAGCCGAATGGTCCTCGTGTCGTGTGGGTAAAGAGGTACCCTCTTACAGGGTATAAGATCAATTTGAATTACCACACTCTCGGTCATAAGCATGCTTCTGTCCATTTGCAACAGTCGTAGAGTTTCGATATCGGGATGCTGTTATGGTGTGTTGGGAGATGGTCTTGGATGTTGATGGTTAGTCATTATGGTTCATGTTACAGTTATGATATGTTGGGATCTCTAGATAGGACTGTATGGTTGGTTAAGTGTAGATGCTCACACTATTGAGTCAAATTCTACTTTTGCAATTAAATTCATTTAACCTTGAGACCGATTCTTTGCTATGCATCCTCCTTGGAGTCGGGTTATTTATATGTACCCTTTATGGATTAAGTTTTGCGAGTACCTTCGTACTCACGCTGCTTTTTTGTTTTTCAGGTGAGGAAGAAGTAGTTTTTGGTTACTTCATGTCCGCTGATTTTGGCAACGGGCAGGAGTAGTGCCATCTAGTCGTGTGTTGCTATTTTGGAGTGGCACCTTAGGGCATATGGCGCTGCCCATCTTTTGTTGTTATGTAACTTAATTCCATTGCGTAGTAACTCTAACCAACTAGGAGTTGAAATGATTTTAGTCCTCCTAGTGTTCGTTTATGTAAATCATGCTGAAAATTTGTAATTACTTAAAGACTTGTAATCTAATTTCATTACTCGCTCTTTATTAAGCTTGTTGTGATGACATATGTTGGAAAGGCGTGTGTTCCAATCTTGGGCACAAAACATATGCTGGGACTACTAAGATGGTATTCTGATTAATTGTTGTAGTCATGATTGTGTAAATGATCAGCTTAATGATTAATTAGAATACTATTTGGATGGTTGCCCACACCCTAGCATTGGCTATCTAGAGCCAGGAAGAGAAGCATATGGTCCCCCAAGTTGTTCCCCTAATCTTATTACACAGACTGCCTAGGGATTTGACCTGGAGGGAGATCATTGAAGGCCCCTGTGGCCGTGACCCGGACAACATCTTTGCCTGCATCTTCACGGTAAGCGCTTCCCTGCAAAACAACTGTTAGTCTATGGAATGACATGTAATAACATGAGATACTATACCTATACTCGGCGTGGCTATATCAGGTATGATGCCCGAGTAGTCAGATTCGAGAAGGAGGCCACTGATATGCGCCGTGAAATTTCCTGGTTGACTGCTGAGAAGGAAAAAATGCGTGCTGTGTTGGAGGGTCGAATGAAGGGTGAGCCTCTGATGACCCAATTATGCCACTTCTTCGCCTTTTTTGGTCTGACCATGATGATATTTAGAACTCTCCGAGACCTAGGATCCATGGCCTAGGGGAAGGCCTAAACAACCACCACCCAGCAACAACTCGTTGTGCTCCTTGACAACTTCCAGGAGGCGCTTGTTGGAGTCAGGATCCAGGCGAAGTTTGCTGGTGATGGTGACATGGCTGGACTAGCCACCTGGGTGACCAAGCTTGCCGAGGCCTAAGGGGGGCTCCAAAGGAAAGTGACCGAGCACCTCTTGACCCAGGTCATGCAAGGTGCGAAACAAGCGGTCGCCTTTGTGCTGGCCATTCTGAAGGCCCACTACTCGAACATCAACACCGACGTCCTCTAAGTGGGCTTTGGGGATGAACCGGAGGAGTCATCAGTGCAGAAGGTGGAGGAGGTAATGATGCTAGCCAAAGCTTTCGTGGACGAGATGGACTTTGGAGTTGGGTCCCTGCCTTATAATTTTTCCCTGCATTCTGTCATAAAAGCTTGGTAGCTTTATTAGACATGTGGGGATTTGTTATCTTAAATGCTTTTTGCATTCGATGGGAGTACTCCGTGCTGGATACTTTTGACAATATATCGCGATTTTGTTACTTACTACTCCCCTGATTAGTTCTGGACGCGTTAGTCACTAGTCAGAGCGCTTATTATGGCTAGCTTTAGGCTTGCTTGAGTGGAAGCATCGTAGCCCTCTAGACACTCGTGGAATGCGACAAGGAGCCTTTTCGCGACCCCAAGTTCACAACATAACGATCCCTCCCTTTTTGTTAGAACTGGCTTTTAGAACGTACAAAATATGTTATTTTTGGTTTCTAGTACTAAGTACTAGTTAAGCCCCTGACTGTTTGTCTAGAAAGACTTTTTTAGGTAGGCAGTCTAGATAGAAATGTAATAAAATGAAGAGAGGTCATATTGCTTTTGGGTCGAGAAAACTTTTGTCGCCTCAGGCGCATGTATGGGATGAAGGACCTGAGAAGCGGCTTATCCCATTGCTAGGAATGAGGATGCATGGGAGGACAAGTAAGGCAGAAACAGAATTCAAGCGAATTTCTAGGCAATATAACTTTTTATTATTACAAAGGTACTCTTAGTACTTACACTTGGGACTTACAGAACTAATTGACGACCCTCAAGCTATTGTAAACCTAACATCTTAAACCTAAATGACACAGACTAAATTAAACTAATAAACTGTTACCCTTACTATTTCGAGGGTAGTGTAGGCGTTGTTACATGGGTTTCCAACTAATCGTGGAACTAAGTCCCGGATTTCTAGGTTTACATCTCGAGGCGTTGTGGTCGTGGTCACGATTGAGGCTTCTCATTCTACTTGGTCCTTGAATTCTTGGGTTCCTTATTAAGTTGGTGTTGACTGCTACTAATAATTGGGAGATGACAAACCCTGCGCCCCGTTAGGGTTCAAGATCTGGGGTGATGTGCTCAGTTGTTGCTAGCTATCACCCAGATCTGAAGCAAGAGGTCCCTGCACATTTGTAGGGTCATCATCACGATTGCCCAGACCGTTAACCCCATCTCCGATGGCAAAGACTTCTCAGGGGTAACCTCTGCTAGAGGAGGTGCCCATATCCATCATGGATTTTTCATTGGATTGCCTCGAATAGGTGTCTCGAGAATCTATATTGTCAAAAACTGCAGGCGAAAATCCCAGCTTATGGTGAATAGGGCATTCATAGTTGTCTTGGCAGCTGAGTGGTTTGAACTCGATGATGTAGTCCTTGGCGCATTGATCCATGAAGCGACTTACCTCATCGCTAGAATCATCGCCAGTAAGTTCTTCATCAAAGTTTACCTGATCAATTGCCTGTTGGTTGGTGGGAGGGGTGAAGTTATCATAGAACCCTTCATCAGAGAAACCAGTTCTCTTTGGCGAAGTTGATGATATGTTGTGTATGAAATCTTCAACGCCTATTGTTATGATCCCTATGGACGGTGCAAGCTGTTGATGATTGGTGAATCACCGATCTTACAAACTTGTAGAAATGATGTGAATGCTTCGAGTAGATGAATCAAAAGAACACATAGAGGGATTTTTAGATAGGTTCGAGCCTCCTTCAGGATAATACTAATACATCATGTTTGTCTTTTATTGATCTCTAGAACTGTTACAAGAGGGTGCGAAGCTAGCCTAGAAAGATCTAACTTAGTCGAGCGGCTTCTTGTGACTTGTAGTCTTCTAGCTTGCATGACTTGATCCACTTGTACTCGGTAGGGTCCTCAGGCTCCGTATATATAGAGAGATGTCATACGTCATATGGAGTCTTCTTTTCCGTTCTTGGAGATAAATTAACTTCCATGTATATGAGATATCCTAGGTGACTATGGGTAGTTTTTATTCATCCAGGAATCCTTTTTTGAAGATAGAGATATGTTTCGAGAATAACAGATAACCCTAGTATATGGTAGTTATGTCTTAGTCATCGTCAAATCTTAGTAGTGAGTGGAGCAACAGATAATTGTAGCATGTAAATCTAACACTCTATTTGCGCCGATGGTGATCAAGCAAATTCAGTTGCCACCGTGATAAATGAAAGTTTAAATGACATGTGTCGCATTTCACTCAAATGTCCAACTCCCAAAATTAATACCTGATTAATTTGTGAATTCAAAACTAAATCAGGATCAACAAAGTGCGAACTTTTAGCAACTGTGAGGAAGGAACGCTAAAGGACCAAGGTGTGCATGCGGGAACTTTCATGTGGGGTTAGTAGAATCTAGACAAAGGGTTTCGCTTTCTCTTCTCAATTTCCGTGCTTCTTCTATTTCTGATTACTGGGATCTTTGGCCCCTAAACCTCAGACACGATTGAGTTAATTTCTATTCGTAGTTCAGGTGAAGACTGACGAATGTTCAATTTGGCAGCAACTCTCGATGTGTGTATTTTAGTTCGGTTCAGATATTTCTATATTCATAGGTTACCAGTCGAATCCCATGGTTACTGGTAATCCTAACAGACGTCGAGATTATTGGTAATACCAGCAAATTGCAATGATTTTAGATAGTGTTTCAAATTATTTCAAGAACTAAACTTGTTTGAAGATAAAGATATCTTATGAACATGACAAAATAAAATGTAAAAGATGAAATCACTGTCGTAGCATGAAACGACCAAACAACACAATTTGATATGGGGTCCCAGGAAACGAATTGTTTTGCGGGGAACCGGAAGAGATCTCAGCTGCTTTCATTGGTTCGGGAACAAGTACGTGGAGTGGATTGTTGTAGATGTGAAGTTACAAGATGGCGATTCTCCCAGGGGATGTTTGGTCTCCATTAGCTAAAGTTTTCATCAAAGAGATGATTATGAGACCATGTGTGCCGCAAAATTGGTAAAATTGGTTTTATTATGAAATTGGTAAAATCACTAAGTGACTCAACATTATGACATTGATAGTGTGCATATGATAATGATGCTGGTAGTGGCATAATAATATTTTTTGTTTTGATATGTGCAATATACTCATGTGAGAGTAGTGTTGTTCGGATTGACGTGAGTCAAGTCTGTGAGAATTTGTGCTCGGAGTTGGTTGTTTCCTTTGTTCACGTGTAGATGTGTCATGAGGGCGGACGTGATCGGTGATAGAATCAGAACTAGGTTCAGAGAGGAACTGAGGTCAATACGATCAGAAGGTTGCGTAGGACGTTCAGACGACGTTTGGGTTAGAGAGTGGTAAACGTAAAGATAGATTGCATCATAAAATGCATACATGAGTTCTGCAGTTTATGGTGCAGAGCATCACGTGGAGTTTGGCACGAAATAATTTATTGGATGCGTGCATGTGTGTGCATTGGAATAAAAAAGGTTGCTACAGCACTGTGGCGAGTTAACCATTGGTTTTTAGGTGTTTGTAATGTGGCCTGAGTACCGTGCCGTGATTTGTGCGTTGTCGGACGGCAACAAGCGGAGCAGGAGTTTTTTTATTTTTATATTTTTTATTAAAAATTTAAATAAATAGATTCTCTGTAGGAGAAATTGCAAAACTAGGCGTCTGCAGCTCTCTCAGGATGCTGCAGCTCTCTGAGAGGATGATTAGCTACCTAATCGCCCCCTGAGAGGGCGGGAGGCCTAACCGCCCCCTCAGAGGGCGGGTACAGCCTGCCCGCCCGTGCCAAGCCCTTACCGCCCCCTGAGGGGACGGGTAGGAGTCCTTACCGCCCTCTCAGGGGGCGGTAAGGGGCTTCCCGCCCGCGCCGCTCGGCTCCCCCCATCCCGGCCTCTTCTATAAAAGGGGCTAAAATTAGCCCAAAATCTCATTTTATTCAGAAAAAAGAAAAAGTTGAGAAGAGGGAGGAAAAGAGAGGAGAGGAGAGGGGAGGAAGAGAGCCCGGTGAAGCCCTGTTGTATTTGAGCCACGGATTCGAAGATTATTTTCGGATAAGTCTTTTTTTCTTTTTATTGTTGTTAATTAGTGCAGTAGTAGTATATGATATATGTTTTAGACATGTATGACCTAGGGTTTAGAAAATTGTCAAATTTACTAAGAAAATTGTATGATAGCAGTGAAATATAGAATATTATTTTTACTATATTAGGTTTGGAAATGTAGATTTTATTGAATAGTAATTGTAGGGTTGTAATGTGCGACATAGGAGGTAGCAGTATATGATAATTTGCGAACTTAGGATGTAGCATTTAGAAAATGGTAGCGTTTAATTTGCACACGGTAGAATAGGTAGTAAATATAGATTGTATAGAGTGATATTTATAGGTTAGTTTGGTTAGGACTAGTATTGAAAACCTATTGTTATGTATGAATCGGTGTCGGTAAATTATTTTATCCGATAATTAGAAATATAGTTTGTTGGTCTTAACATTGGTTATGTTTGCGGGTGTTTTCAGGGATGGTAGATAAATTAATTTTTCAAATATATTATGGTGAGGGTGAAATTAGGTACGGTCCTAATGGTGTAGATTTGTCTGGATTTCGTCATGTCATGAAGGGTCTTAGTAAAGCTAATGAGAGGAACATTGTGGGTGTGTGCAAATGGCTTATGCGGTTTTTCCAACTGGATCCGCAGCAACATGAGCTGAAGTTGAAAGCTGTCCTCAGCCGTGCTAGTCATGGATACTTTGGTGAGCTTGTTCCCATCAAAGCCACATCAACTTGGAGGTAGTATATAGATATATGTTGTGAACGTGACCTGCCGCTGGTTTTGTTAGCTGAGGCGTACCTGAAAGATCAAACTGAGGTGAACTTTGCGGAAGCAGTAGCAGGACCAAGTGAGGCAGTGGAAGATGAATCAGAGGTGGCTAATGTCGGGTCCAGGGAGGATGTTGGTGATATTCTAGAGCTGCAACCGATGGGTGTAGCTGATGAAGGGGAGCACATCCCTAGCATCATTGAAGATATGGAGTTGGAGGATGAAGAGTTGGAGGAAGGTCTTGCCGATGGGGATTCATCTGACGAGGAGGGTAATGCTCCAGTTCCTGCAGAGTGGAGGGATCATGAATTTTCGAAGCTGGTGGTTAGCGAGGCTGACCGGACACCGTGGCAGTACCATGAGAACGAGGTGTCACAGGGTGCTATGTACCATACAAAGGAGGCAGTTATTGTTGTAGTGAAATTCTGGTCGTTGTCTCTTCGGAGGCAATTCAAGGTTGTTAAATCCAGTAAAAGGGAGTATGATGTGAAGTGTTTGGTGCCGCAGTGTCCTTAGCGGGTGCACGCATTCAGAGGGAAATGGGTATACTACTGACAGTGCTCAATAGTTAAGGAACATAATTGTCACATTGAGGAAATATAGTTCGCCCACCGGAACCTATCATCTGCCTTCATTGCAAATGTTATGTACGGGGAGATTGTGGACAACCTAAGGTATGAGCCACGATCAATAATCCGTGCTATTGAGCAAAGGTTCTAGTACACAATAAACTATGCGAAGGCATGGAGGACGAAACAAAAGGCTATTGAGATGAGGTTCCGAACATATGAAGATTCATATCACAATCTACCTCGTCAATTAGCCATAAATTGTGGAAGGAACCCAGGCAGCTACTATGATATCAAGCATTACCCCTCTACTGATGTGGAGTATAACGGGAAAAGAGTGTTGCAGCGTGCTTTCTTTGCATTCGCCGCAACTATCAAAGCATTTCGATATTGCTGACCCATCATATGCCTAGATGGAACATTCCTGACTGGGAAGTACAAATGGCAGATATTGTCTGCAATTGGGGTCGACGGTAAGAACCAAGTCCTGCCACTAGGGTTTGCTTTCTTGGAGAGTGAGAACGGGGACAGCTGGTATTAGTTCCTAGAGCGGGTCAAACATGCTATTGTTCTTGACCGACCAGATGTGTGTCTCATTCATGATAGACATGCAGGATTGTTGCAGGCTTTGCTGGATATGCAACATGGTAGTGTTCGATGAGGTGTAGCAGCATAGTGGCCCGACCTCAAAAGCAGGTGGTGCATGCGCCATATGGGTGCGAACTTCTACAAATAGTTTAAAAACAAAGAGTTGATGAAGCTTTTCAAAAAGTTGTGCAGTCAAAACCAGCAACGGAAGTTCAATACGCTATGGGCAAGACTTGATGAACTGACTCTAAAATAAACTACGGAGGCTGCACCTAACGGTGATGAACCAATAGCTCTCGGACCTCTTCCAACAGATACTCCGCAGATAGTAAGGAGATCAGGTTCATCTATTAGGAGCTTCTCACAGTGGATACGTAATGAGCCAAATGAAAAATGGGCTCTGTTGTACGACAGTGGTGGTGCAAGGTATGGAGTAATGACTACAAATCTTGCAGAGGTTTATAACTGGGTCATGCGAGGAATGAGGTCCTTACCACTAGTTGGAATTGTAGAAGGCATTTTGCATGGGACTTGTAAGTATTTTATTGATCGGTATGCAGCTGCTAAGATTGTAATGGAGGACAATCGTATGCTTTATGGACGGATGCTATGTGAGTACATGGAGAAGGCCAATAAGAAGGCCCACATGCATCACGCAAATCAAGAGGGGACTGCGGAGCACAGGTTCAGTGTCTTGTGCCGGGATAAGGGTCGGAGGGGGGGGGGTAGACGTGAGCGGCATATTCAAGAGTATGTGCTAAGGAGTGGGACATGCATCTGTAGTTGCCAGAAGCCACAATTACTCCACAAACCTTGTACACACGTCATAGCTGCGTGTGCGGAGCACCATATGCTTCCCAGGCAATATGTTTCAAAGTATTTTATGAAAGATCAAATACTCAACACCTGGAATCATGAGCTGTATGGTTACGGCATTGTTGACACTTTTACAAGTAATCTAGGGCCTGCAAGAATATATGTGTCTGATTTGGAAAAGATGGAGAATGCACCTGGCCAAAGACAAACTCGTCAGATTCGCAACAATATGGATGAATTCGAGGCTGGCCCTAGGGTCAAGCGATGCAGTCAGTGCAATGAAACAGGTCACACGTACAAGTATTGTCCCAAAATACACCTGGTGATGCACCTGTTGTCTAGGTGAGTTTTATGGTGCGTTGTGCTCGATATGTACCATTTGAACCTTCGTTTGTAGGTCACTGTCGTAGTGTGTTAATGTTGCATATAGTGATAGAGTGAATTTGCATTCAAAGTATATTATTACTATCCATATCTAACAATGCATTAATGTACATATCTTTGAAATGCAGATATGGCGGACCCTGCGACCCCCGAGCTTCTAGACCCTGCAGTGGACAAGAAGCATCGTAGCTTCTTATCCGCCGAGCACCAGATGAAGCTAGGAGTGTTTCGACCACGGGGCCCTGGAGAGCTGCTCATAATAGACGAGTGATGAAAGCACAGGTACTTCGATAATTTCATACAAAATTGCCATATCACTGATGTAATTCCATATTATTGATATACTGCAATACTTGTAGGTTGGCAGCAGCGGGACTCCTACCGCTTTGCCGGTTGGTCGAGGCTCGATCGACGGAGAACCCCGAGGCAGCGGCGTGTCGTTTCTACTTTGACCGGTCACTGATCGCAGCTTTGGTCGACCGATGGAGGCCGGAGACACATATGTTCCATCTCCCGTGCGGCGAGATGACCCCGACCTTGCAGGACGTAGCCTACCTCTTAGGCCTACCTTGCATGGGAGCTACGGTTGGGGTCATCGATATGGATGCTGACTGGATCAACGTCATGCATCAGCGCTTTGGCCCGGTGGAGTGGAAGGCGGACGCACCCCCCTACGTGCCTGAGTTCTTGTCCGATACACGAGGGCCAACGAAGAAGTGGATCCTACAGTTTAATATTCTAGTATGTAGTAATGATCATTTTTGACACCAGTCATATTTGTAGCCGGCGTACATACACCCCCATGCCAGTGCATACGCGGTCTCCAGGCATTTGGAGGCCTTTCTACTTTGGTTGTTTGGGTGGGTTATGTTCACCAATGGCCAAGGCCACCTGGTTGCGAGGACGCTTATGCCGTACGCCTGGTTGATAGCGGATGCTGATGGGGAGGAGGTACCGTAGTTCAGTTGGGCATCCGCTGTCCTTGCTGCAACATATCGGGCGCTCTGCGACGCGTGCACGAAGAAAGAGCCACTAGCCAGTTTTGCCGGGTGTCCACTTCTTCTGCAGCTGTGGTCATACGAGTGTTTCACCATAGGCAGGCCGGTGGTGGACCGCTCCCTGTACCCCGAGGAATGGTACGGCGAGCCGGACGAGGATGCGCCTACTATGGCCTCGATGTGGTGCCGTCGTCGGGTACGTATTTTATATTAACACTGTCCTTCGCAAGTTTTTTCCCTCGAATGATTTGTAACGATGTTTGTCACGCAGCCACACTGGGTGCATGAGTAGCCTCGCAGCGCTTACAAGCATTTTCGGACCCAGTTCGACAGGCTACGTCCGGATGACGTGGTATGGGAGCCTTACAACATCTTGGCCGTGCAAGGGCATGCAGGATTGGGTTTGTCACCGTTGTGTACCCGTGACGAGGATTACTGGCTCACGAAGGCGCCGCTTGTCTTCGACATCTACATCAAAGAATACTCACCGCACCGCGTCATGCGGCAGTTTGGCCGTCACCAGGCATTTCCTCTCGTCCACATTCGTACCATCCCCGTGCACGTCCACAGGTACATATGCAAAATTAAAGTTTTATAACCTTCATTTTACTGTGACTTACATTTACCATGGTTCAAATGAAGGTACACACGCAAAGACCAGCCGGCTGGCAACCTTTGGGCAGAGCGCTTGGCCCCTTACATGGCAACATGGGCCCAAGCGCTACAGGATGTTGTGGAGGAGGCCCGTCCTCACAACGAGCGGAACTTCAACGAGTACCTACGGTGGTACGTTCCACGTACACGCACATGTGTCACCTACACCCCTGAGGGTGTTCGGCCCCACATCGCGTCGACAACGGAGGCATACCCGGTGCATTGGGACGAGGACGGTGCATTAGCGGTAAGTTTTTCTTTGAAGTCAGTAGTCCATACTCAACGAACAAAACCGTATACTGTAATTGTTTTTTCCTGTTCGTATCCACAGGCAGATATCATTTATGATGTACATAAGGATGCAGCTGGTGCCATGGACCTCCTCCGGCAAGGGCAGCACCTCAGTGCGTCGAATGTTGCAAGCTTCATCAAGCGGGTTTTCGACAAGACCGCGCGCGCCTTAAAGCTTACATCCTGCCGTTCCACCACAGATGTAGCAGGGGCGCCTCCCAGGTCTAGTGGTGTCCACACCAAGTCGTTTCGCCAGTCAGATGTGCACCATCGTTCATTCATGTCGGCACCCACACGACCCCTTTTACCACGTTATGGAGGCTCGGAGCAAATTGGTACGAAATTTAATTTCGAACGACATTCAACAATACTCGTTACTTACTACTGCATTGATTATTAAACTTTCATTAGGTGCACCTACACAAGCCTCGACGCAGCCTCGTAGATCGAGCCATGTGCGTCCACCCTCAGGTACTGGCGGCCCCCTTCATCCCAATTTTTAATACTTTCAGCAAATTAATTTAATATTGTGGTCAGGTTACTTTGATGATGAGGCCGGTCTGTCTTCAGCGGCCCCACGCCCGACCTCACCCGCAACGTTCGAGCCATACTACGGCATGACAGCCTAGCCTTCTTCTGCTACACCGCATATCACGCAGGTACAATTATACAAGTTTTACTACTACTTCCTATACCATATTGTTCGTATCTAACATAATTATTTGTTCGTATGCCTCTCCAGCCAGTACACATAGACGCCAGTATAGCCTTCACAGTCCTCCTACCCTAGTCAGGAGGATGAGGCTGGCCCGGACACCGCATACGACCTCGTTCATGACTTCTTCAGGGGCACACCTGACTACGATGTCTTCCAGCGGTCCCAGGTACCCAGTGCTCCCCTTCGGACACAGCCCACGTAGGATGAGGCCTCGACACCGGTGCTCCCTACTAGGCCTACCAGACACGTCGGTCCACCCGACCCCCTCACCTACTCCAGGGGTCACGTGAGGGTTAACCAGCGGCATCGAGACCACAATGGGGCGCACGGCCGACGGCAACGAGGGAGGCAGCAGTAGAATTTTAGATTTTATGTAACTTACATATGCATATTCGCTTCGCGATGTACTCCTACGTATTCAGACATGTTTACTCTTTATAGTCCACTTAGCATGTCGTAGCTGTATTTCGTATTCCAAAACGATGGCATCCTAGTTGCATTTCTTAATCCAACACGACCACAAGCTACATTCTGTCGTTGTCATTATATCTTACAAAACAACTTATGCAACGAGTGATACCTCGCTTCCTCTGTTGGGAGTGTTACTTAAATCATGAAGTGACCACACTACTGAACTTTAACCATGACACGACAACACATGCCTCTTTGCGCAGGCTTTAAACAAGAAGTGACAACACTACCCAGTTTTTTCCAAACAATAAATGACAACACAGGTACCAATAAATGTGGAATCTCTAACCATCATCAATGACACAACTTTCCCATTCTTCAAGATGGAATCCGATGCTCCTGCCACCAGCTGCGCCCCTGCACTCACTCCTTCCTTCAAGAGTGAATCCAATGCTCCTGCCTCCCCCAACCATAAATAGCCGAACCTCCTTACGTTGATGCACCACTCATTTCTCAGATCTCTCAAGTGCAATATCTTCCTCAGCTCCATCAAGCCCACCAAAGAAACATTGGGGGACTACCATACCTAAAGGTCTCGAACCATCAATGTGCTTCTGTGGTGACCTTTGTAAGCTCCGCGAGTCGTAGGACATCTCATACACTTATAGGCTACGCTTCTTCATATGTGCCAACTACGAGTATGACAAGTCTCAACATGCAACAAATGGTTATCGACCGGTATGACAACAGATATCAGCCTCATTTCTTTTGATTTCGCACCCTGATTTACTAACCGCTCATCTTGTTCCATTTGTTCAGTCCCCTCCACCACTCTGTGATTTTATTCAATGGCTCGACAATGAGCAAAATGACGCACAGAAGTAGTGGGTCGACATTAACATGAGGTGGAGAAGGGAAGCGTTCGCACGTCGGGAGTAAGAAGAGCGCATGAGGAAGGCGGCGCACAACCGTACTGTGGCTCAGGCTCGGGAGGCTGAGAGGGAAAGGAAGCGGGAGAGAGCCCGCCGTGCTAAGGCGGCAGGTCCCGATGCCCTTCGAAAGGGAAAGTATTCTAGATGCACTCAGTAGAGAGTATCTAATATAACCCGATATACTTTCACTCCCTAAGGCATATTATGAATAGGATCAGCGCACTAATAAGTAGGTCTTAGTGCGAACCGTACATGCCACCTCTGTTTCCTCATTGTGTCGTCGCAATTACAGTCTTATATAATGTTTAATACTATGTTTGTCGTCGTTCGCACCTCATACCCACGTAATATGCTGCGAGTGCTAATTACTGATTTTTAATTCTCCGACTATTACATAACCTACTCCAAATTTAAATTCGAAATTTTCTTAAAGCCCTTTTTTTATTTCTTGAATTACACAAAAAATGACATTTTTAGGGAAAAAAAAGGCCCTGGGCAATTAGGTGGCCTAACCACCCTCTCAGAAGGCTGCAGTCTCCTGAGAGGGCTGCAAGCGCCTAGTTTTACAATTTCTTCTATAGGAAATCTATTTATTTAAATTTTTAATCAAAAAAATATAAAAATAAAAAGAGTCCAGCGGAGCAGGACCTCGGCCTAGCGCAAGCGGGTCGGTGTCATCAAGCAAGCGAGCAGCCCAGGCAGCTTAGTCTGTTCATGTGGGCGGCTCGGCGTGGACGCGGCCTAGGTACAGCACAGGAGGCGGCTGATGGGGATTTTTTTAATATTTGCAAAAGTAAATGCTCATTTCAAAATTGCATATTTAGTTTACCATTATCCATTGGAAGAGCGACAGAATGTGTCGTCTGTCGCCTTTTAAAAAAAATAAAATATCACCATTCCAACCGATAACATCTTAAAAAAATAAAAAAAAACATTGTGTTTTATTGCTCTCAAAATTTAAAACACTATCAAAATAGTCATAATTTTTTTTTAAAAAGAAATTACGCTATAGAGGATGATATAATCCATCTCTCCAAAAATTTCAATGCAAACCAATACTTTTACAATGAGAAACAAAAAAGACAAGTTTTCTTGTAGGTTGAAATTTGCCTTTTTTGTTTCTCATTATACACATCTTGTTTTTGTCTGAATTTCATTTTAGAACTAGATCATAGTATCCTCTACAACATATATTTGCTCTACAACATATATTTGTTTCATAATTTTTTGTGACTATCTCGATATTGTTTTGAATTTTGAGAGCAATACAATGTAGTATTTTTTATTTTTTTATTTCTTAAAGGTGTCACCTGTTGTATGTATGACACCTTGCTATCGTACAACCAACAGGTTATGAAAATTTTTGTTGGTTGATTTTTTATAAATCTTGTATAATTGCCAATTTAGGATTTAATCTGTTTTCTTCACTATCTTTCTTAATCTGCTTGCAAAGTTCATAACTCTTGATCTAAATCTAAAGATCCGATTGGTTTGATTCTTATTGGAATAGTTCTGCATGATTATTTAGTTTCTACAGTAAAAGTTTGAGGGTAATTAGCCTTGACGGATTTTTTTTCTTTATATCATTTTTATTGTTATGATAGTAGTTTGTTCTGAACTGACTTCAAAATTAAATTGAATATTTGATTATGGTGATTTAAAATAATTTGGCTTTCGTAATTATTCACTCTTTTGATAGGGTATTTTACGCATAATAGATCCTACGGTGCAGAAACAACCAATTATAGCATGTAAATCGAACACTCTATGTGTGCCTACGGTGTTCAAGCAAATCAGTTGCCCACAGGATAAATGAAAGTCACTCTAAATGATATGTATCGTATGTCGCTCAAATGTCCAACTCCCAAAATGAATAACTGATTAATTTGTGAATTCAAAACTAAATCAGGATCATTGCTATTTCAGTTCCCTCTAGATGGTCCACTTCATCAGCAGGAAGAGGATCGACAAAGTGCGAATTTATAGTGATGGTGAGGATCCAAGGAACTGCGAGGAAGGAACGTTAGAGGAACAAGGCGTGCATCCGGGCACTTCATGTAGGGTTAGTAGAATCTAGACAAGTGGATTCGCTTTCTCTCTTCCTTTTCCGTGCTTCATCTATTTGCTGAGCGCTGAGCTCAACTATTAAATTTCGAGAAGGCCAAATACTTTCTATTCATAGTTCAGGTGAAGACCGAAGTATTTGGCAACAAGTCTCGGTATGTGTATTTCAGTTCGGTTCAGATATTTTATATTCATAGTGTTAGCGAGGATCTCCAACAACCACACGCTACGCAGGCCCTGTGCCGGACTCGCCCCACGCACACGCGCCAGCCTCATTCACGGTGCGTGCGTCTCCGCGCATCTCGGCCTTGCCACAGCACGCACGTCTCCATACAACTCGGCTGGCTAACGGCCTCGTAGGAATAGCATAATTTGTTGGTTTCATATTCATATTATACATGTATAAAACCTTTTCTCGATGATCAATATAAGTGCGGTTGATCTCAGTACTCTTCTACATGGTATAAGTGACTAAACGGTCCTCCTTGCAAAATCCGTTTGCTCCATCCTCTTTCGCTGCCATGGCCAACTCCCCACAATCCCCTTCTTTCGACTCCTCTGGCTCCATCTCTAATGACTTTGCTCCCTAGCTAGCTCTGGTGTCAGTCGTGCAGACGGTGAACATCTATTCCCATGTTCCTGTGCTGCTCGACATGAACGAGTCCAACTACATTCAATGGCGTTGCTTCTTTGACTCCATCCTCGGCAAATTCGGCCTCAATGCGCACGTGCACTCCCTACCACCATTGCACCAGCGTGACACCGAGTGGAGGATGAACGACCACCGCGTTATCAACTAGCTCTACACCACCATCATGAAGGACGTCTTCGACCTCATCCACAAGCCACATTCCTTGGCATTCACCGTTTGGAATGCCATTGAGGGCCTCTTCTATGACAATGAGCTCCAACGTGCTGTCTACTTCAGGGTTGAGTTCTGTAGTCTCCAACAAGGCAACATGAGCATCTCCCAGTACTGCACCCAGCTCAAAACGCTCGATGACAACCTCCGTGACGTCGGCCAGCCCATCTCCGAGCTCAGACAGGTACTCAACATGCTCTGCGGTCTCAACCCCAAGTATCGTCACGCGATTCCCGTCATCAACTCCAAATTCCCACCCCACACCTTCATGAGCGCCTGCTCTTATCTATTGCTAGAGGTGCTCCGCGAACTCCACGACGCCAAGATGGAGGCCAGTCAGGCTCTCTTCACCGACCAAGGTAGGTCCCCTTCCTCAGCCTCTGGACGTGCCAACGGTGGCCCTGGCTCAGGCTCCAACTGGAACAAGAATCTCAACAAAAAGCGGGGTCGTGGCTCCGGCTCCAATTCCGGCTCCGGCTCCAATTTTGGCACCTCTTCTGCTCTCAGAAGCTCTTGTAGTGCACCCTAGTAGCGCCACACTGCTCCTAGCACTCCATGGGCTATCAGCTACAACCCGTGGAAGGGCCTCATCTAGGCCTGGCCTATGCCCTTCCAAGCCCCAAGCACTGGCATGTTAGGCCCTTGCCCACCGTTTTAGCCATAGCAAGCCATGGATGCCCACCACTAGCTGGCCCTGCTCCCACCACCAGAGGATCAGAACAAGCTTTACGCTGTGATCACCTCCGTCGGCATCCAGCCGCAGTGTCCAAGGGCTACCAACTGGTTCATGGACATTGGTGCGTCTGCCCACATGTCCTCATCTATTGGTAACTATTGTTTTCCTCAGCCCTTTCCCTACTCTTCCTCTATTACTATCGGCAATGGTGCACACCTGCCAGTTACTCACATGACCAGCACTGCCATTTCCACCAATTCCACTCCTTTACATCTTTGAAATGTTCTCATCTCCCCTAATTTAATCAAGATTTTGATTTCGATTCACAAACTGACCCATGACAACAATGTTTCTATTGAGTTTGACCCCATGGTTTCTCCATCAAGGACCTTCCGACTCGCATGGTGAAGCTTCAATGTGAAAGTCCAGGAGATCTCTACCCACTGCACCTCCCACAACATCATGCAATAGTCGACCAGTGGCACCAGCACCTCAGGCATCCATGCAATAATACTCTTTCTCAAGTGTTGCAATCGTTTGAGTTTCAATGTAATAAGTCAGCTGCACATACATGTCATTCATGTTGTCTTGGCAAGCATGCGTGTCTACCTTTTCATTCTTCAAACAACATAACTTTCTTTCCATTCCAAATTGTTCACTCTGATGTGTGGACTTCACCAGTGCTTAGTAATTCTGGTTACATGTACTACCTAGTGCTTCTCGACGATTACACCCACTACATCTGGACCTTTCCACTTCGCAACAAATCCAAAGTGCTCCCCCTTCTTTGCTCCTTTCATGCCTACATCTGCACTCAGTTTGGGCTACCGATTCTCGCTCTATAGACTGACAATGACAAGGAGTTTGACCACAATGCTTCATTTTTTTCTCCATTCATGGCATCATGTTGCGCCTCTCATGACCTTAGACATATTAGCAGAACGGCAAGGATGAGTGGATCTTTCGCATGCTTAACGATTGTTTACGAACCCTCCTGCTTCACAGTGCAGCTCTATCAGCATTCCGGGCAATGGCGATGTCCACCACGATGTACCTACTGAACCAGTGTCCTTTTCACACCACCGGCACCACTACGCCCTACGAGCTCCTCCTCAGCGTGCCTCCTAACTACAATGAGCTCCGTGTCTTCGGTTGTTTGTGCTATCCCAACATCACGGCCACCACACCGAACAAGCTCAATCCACGCTTGACGGCTGGCATCTTCCTTGGCTACCCTGCTGATCATCATGATTACTGATGCCTTTAAATCAACACCAGACGTCACCACCTCACGCCACATCATCTTCAATGAGCACCGATTCCCATTATGGTGTGCCTCTGAACCAAGCTCCACGCCAATGCCACCGCCTAGATACCGCGATGATAGTGACGCCATACAACTACCCCACTGCCCCGCTCCACTGCCATACGTAACCACATCGCATCTTGTGACCGCACCGACGATGCCTTCCCTTTCGCGTATCATGTCACTAGGCGTCCCTCCCCTAGAGCACATGTTGTCATCACCGGACGTTCCGGTGAGCTACAGGAGTGTGTCACCAGACATTTTGATAAGCTGCAGGAAGGCATCACAAGATGTTTCGGCAAGCTGGAATGAATGAATGAATGAACACGCCCCACAGAGCCACAACTCAATCTCGTTGGCATCACCTGCCATGCACGAGCAGCCTCACCACCACATGGTTATGCGTGCTCAAGTCAGCTTGTTCAAGCCAAATCCAAAGTACGCACTTGTCGGCACTGCCACACCTATCTCCCCTATGCCCACCTCTGTGCGTGTCACGCTCAAGGATCCTAACTGGCTTGGTGCTATGCAATAAGAATTAGATGCCTTATGCACCAACTGGACCTAGACACTTGTCCCTCGTTGTGTGGCACGCAAATCATCATTGACAAGTGGGTCTTTAAACACAAGATGAATTATGATGGCACTCTCGAGCGTTACAAAGCCCTATGGGTTGTTCATGGCTTCCATCAATGCCCAAGCATGGATTTTGGTGAATCATTCACACATGTTGTGAAGCCAACGATGATTCGCACCATGCTTTCCCATGTAGCCACCAAGCACTGGCTAGCTCATCAACTGAACGTCTCCAATGCTTTTCTCCGTGGCAACCTCCCGGAGTATGTCTTCTGTCAACATCCAGCGGGATTCGTCGACCCTCAACGGCCTGATGAAGTGTGCCTGTTATTGCGCTCACTCTACGGCCTTTGTTAAGTGTCGCGTGCCTGGTTGACACGTTTTGTTGAGCACGTTTGGTCCATCGGATTTGCTCAAACATGCTTGGACTCATCGTTGTTTGTGCTTCGCCAAGGCGCTGCCATGGCGTACCTCTTACTCTATGTCAACGACATGGTGCTCTTAGCTTCCTCCACAGCTCTTCTGCAACACATTGTCACCCACCTACAATCTGCATTTGCCATCAAGGACATCGCTGGTCCGACACTTCCTCAGCATTGACGTTCATCAATGTCCTCCTCGAGCGTGTTGGCATGAGCAACTAGAAGCCCATTGCTGCACCAGCTGACACAAAGCCCAAGCCGTCCTGCAACAATGGCCAACTCCTTCATGATGCACTTTTGTATTGCAGCATGGATGGTGCCCTATAGTACCTTACACTCACAAGGCCAGACATTGCCTACGCGGTGTAGCAAGTATGCTTACACATGCATGTTTCATGCGACACTCACTCCATGATGCTCAAACATATACTCAGGTACATCAAATGAACGTCAACACTCAGCATTCATCTCCAGGTTGCAGCTTCACCAACCATTATGGTGTACTCTAACGCCGACTGGGCTGACTTCCCCAACACCCAAGGATTGACATCTGGCTACTGTGTGTTCCTAGGCGGCTCACTGGTCTCGTGGTCCTCAAAGCGACAACCCACATTATCCCACTCGAGTGCTAAGGCAGAATACTAAGGCATTGCCAACGTCATCTTCGAGTGTTCACGGCTCTAGCACCTCCTCAACAAGCTTCATTACGATGTACCTAAAGCCACGGTGGCATTCTGTGACAACATTCTGTCCTTCTACATGTTCCGCAATCCCGTTCACCACCAGCACACCAAACACATCAAACTGGACATTCACTTTGTCAGAAAGAAGGTGGTGCTTGGCGAGCTTCGGGTTTTGCACATGCCCAGCACACAGCAAAGAATTTCCCACAGAATTGTACATCAACTTCCAAGACAGTCTCTCTGTCACATTAGTGAGCGATGAGACTATGGGAGGGGGGGGGGGGTTAGTGTGGATCTCCAACAACCACGCGTTATGCACGGACCTGTGCCAGACTCGCCACACGCACGTGCGCCAGACTCAGTTACCATGACTCGCCTCGCCACGGCGCTTACGTCTCTGCACGACTTGGCCTCACCACAGTGCATGCGTCTCCGCACGACTCGGGTGGCTAACAGCCTCATAGGAATAGCATACTGTTGATTTCCTCTTCATGTTGTACATGTATAAAACCTTTGCTCGATGATCAATACAAGTGTGGTTTCTCTTCGTATTCTTCTACACATATTTTACCATGAACAAGATTTGAAATCTGCACAGACATCGAGATTGGTAATACCTGCTAGTTGCATTGGTTGTAGATACTATTTCAAAATATTTGAAGAACTAAACTTGTTTGACGGTAAAGAGATCTTATGAACATGAAAAAATAAAATGAAAAAGATAAAATCACTGTCATAGCATGAAACCACCAGACAACAAAATCTGATATGGGGTCCCAGGAAAGGAAATGTCAGATGTTTTCATTGATTCGGGAACAAATTGAAGTACATGGAGTGGGTTGTTATAGATGTGAGGTTACAAGATGGCGATTATTCTCCCTCCTAGGGGAACAAATTGAAGTAAATGTCAGATGTTTTCATTGATTTGTGAACAGATTTTGTAGCACAATATGGATCATCTAGGCTTCTCTTGAAGTTACTGGTTTGCCTTTCCTTGTACTGGATCAGCTCGCAAGAAGGGTAATTTCATACTTGGCCCACCACAAAAGGTTTACTGCATAGATAAGGCTAGCTCGGATGATACAAGTGGCTTCCTGTTGGGGGGAAATACCCTAGCCTGGAGACATTACTAAAGGGTCACTATCAAGAGCTCCTCCGAAGCCCTTAGGCTCCGGATCCTCAACCGGAAGTCTAGCTTCTGAAGACCGTGAACCCCCTCCAATCATTACCTCTCGAGATAGGGGAAGTTGCTGGTGCCCAGAAGGGATTATTGGGGGCCATCTTTAAAGATCCCCGATGCCCCTGGCCCCATCAGCCTATGCCTGTGAATCTCGGGTTCCCGAGGGCCTCTCAAGTCTTCAGGCTCTAGAGCTCTCCAAAGCCCTAGTCTCCCGGAGTTCCAGTCCTTTGAAGCCTGGGCAAGCTCTCAGAAGCCCAGGGAGTGGTTCATCAAGCCTTGGAAAAAAATTAGCTAGAGGGGGCCCATGAGCTGTCCTCCGCCTGCAAGGAAGCGACCGGTATTTAATGTTGGTACAAGTGGTGACCATCCTGACATCTCAGTGCAAATGGAGGTCATCTTGACATTCGGGACAGTGTAGTGCCATGCCACAATTGACGATTGGCCAAGTATCGCACTCGCTGGGTCACCTACGCCATTGTATTTTTCATAATAGATAATATCTTCTAGTTAGGGGTAAATGTATTTTGCCTGAACCCAAACTGTGTAATTTGACTAGCCCCAAGTCCCTGTAGTATAGTATTAACTTTCATCGCTATATCTGTAAGAGCATATTTGTATACTTACACCCCAAATGGCACTATAAATATAGACCCATGGCCCTCATGCAAGGGACGAATCTCTGGGTGATGAACACATAGGTATTCCTTCCTCTACACTTCCTCAAGCTTGAGTCCCCTCTCTAGAGGAGGTGCTCACTGCACTTATTCGTAGAAGACATTTTGTTGCACCAACAACGCGCCATCCGTGGGGACTCGAACATACAAGTACAAAGAGAGGTAGGATACCACCCAAAAAGAAGACCACTATAGCCGCAGCACAAGCGGCCGACTCCCTGGCCACGCCTGTGCGACGGTCCACATGACCAACACAACCATGCAATCTATGTACACCCACTAGTTCCGTCACCGAATGAAACGGCGACCCCCCAGCTACCATCAACCTAGCGGTGGCCCTGGCCCGGACTGGCGCTGAGGCCCCGACCGGTGCGGAGGCCTTCCAACAATGGCGTAGCAAGGACCTCACAGCACCCCAAGGGGTTATGACCGAGGTCACGGTTGTGCAGGATGCCCTTCACAGGTTATAGGCAGTCGAGCCCAGGGGCAATCATGCCTAGGCCCACCCTCACGGCGTCTCTTGTGACGGAGCCCAGGACACTTTTATTAAGTCGATATCTTTTGAGAATCTGGCTACCGGGCAACCTCCTCTACCTCCTTTGATGGAAGGGACTCCGAAGAGACCAAATGCTCTGGTACAAGCAGATCTTGCCAACGCCTTCGATGCCGACTACAGGCTCCGATACTAGAGGGAGGGTACTAGTGCATCCTGCATGGAGCCGAGCATGGCCATAAACTTAGAATTATTGAAGCCTTATAGCCTTGCAGACAGAGTACCTCGAGAGGCAGGCGAGATGCTTGGCAGGGGAAAGAGCCGGTGATAGGTTGTCCAGGGATTATAAAACCAGAACGGGCCATTGGGAAGGTCTCCGGACCTTACAGAGACCCCCTCGACCTGCTCTACCGCCTCCTACTTCTCCGCCAATGGTACAATACCCCAGCAACGATGATTGAGTCGCATGGACAACCATAGCTAGAACGGAGTCCTATAGGCCCCCGGCGTAGGGGGGCCCTGCCTGAACCACCGAATTAGTTGGGGCCCCCAGAGTGCCTCCCACACTGGGTTTGATATTAGATGAGTTGATCATGATAATGGATTAGGGCTCCAACACGAGGGCCCTAGGTGTCCAGAAGGTCCGTGAGGCTAAGACCCTTCGGCGGACGACATAGGCTGGAGAGACCAACCCTTTCCCTACCTAGGAGCTACGAGGGCTTCCAGGCCACCGACCTTGCTGGGGAAGCCTTATTTTGGCAAAGTTACGCCCATGACCACCTAGCATTAGCTTGCCTAACTTGTTAAATTTTTGAGACAAAAGGGGCATCGTACTGTGAAAGCAGTTAGCCTAGCTGCTAAGGGCCTCTACAATAGATAACTATTTGGTAACAACAATAGACAATAAAACTTAAGTTATATCTCTGTTCAAACAGTAGACAGTAAAACTTAAGTCACACCTTTGTTCAAATGGAGAACAACACTTGAAAACCCCTGCAACACAAAGATGTTTTCAAAACCTCCACAGCACGGAGATGTCTTAAAAACCTCCGCATACGAAGATGTCTTAAGAAAACCCTCCAGCATTGAAGGTGATAGCCTCCATGCCAGAGAGGTAATAAACCCTCTGACATCTTGAAGGCATAGCCTCCGTGCCGGCTAGGTGTGGACCCTTCGGGATTGTTACATGCCGGAGAGGTGTGGAACAGGCATAGCCTCAATACTATCGATGTCGCAGACCCTCAGGGATTGCTACATGCCAGAGAAGTGTGGAACAGTCATAGCCTCAGTATTGTCGAGGTCTCAGACCCTCCGGCATTGCTAATGCCAGAGCGACATGGAACGGGCATAACCTTAGTACCATCAAGGTCCCAGACCCTCTGGCATTGTTACATACCAGAGAGGCATAGAACAGGCATAGACTCATTACCATCGAGGTCCAGACCCTCTACAATTGCTACATGTTAGAGAGGCATGGAATGGGCATAGCCTCAGTACTATCGAGGTCCCAGACCCTCTGGCATTGCTACATGCCGGAGAGGTGTGGAACGGGCAAAGACTTAGCACCATCAAGGTCCCAAACCCTTTGACATTTGTACAAGGCAGAGAGGAGTGGAACGGGCATAGCCTCAGTACCATCGAGGTACAAATCAACTAATTGATTAACCCAAAAATTACTTCATTTCATACACACATAGATACATTCAAGTGCGCATGTATACACTCGTGGAATACACGACAATGGCACTAATAGAACACACCCTATGCCCGCTCACGACCATAAGACGCAAGGGGGTCGAGGGAATAACATTCTGTGCAATGCACACTGCACATAAGGTGCGAGATGCACCCTCCATTCGACCGCTGCCAGGAAGGGCCGAGAGGGTCACAGACTGCCTCCCTCAACCTAACCATCGGCATCACCTCTAGTAACCGCCGCCGGGCTTCGGATGGCCCTGCCTCTAGAGCCTCACCGTGGTTAAGGGACGAGGGGATGACAAACTACCTCCCTTGGCCTAGCTATCGGCGTCACCTTTGGCAACCACCCCCGAGCTCTAGATGGCCCTGCCTCCGGAGCCTCACCATGTTTAAAAGCCGAGGGGGTCGCGGATTGCATCCCTCGGCCTAGCCATCAATGTCACCTCCGGCAACCGCCGCTGAGCTCTGGATGGCCCTGCCAGCGGAGCCTCACCGCGGTTAAGGGCCGAGGCGGTCGCAGACTGCCTCCCTCAGCCTAGCCATCAGCATCACCTCCGACAACAGCCGCTAGGCCCTAGATGGCCCTGCCTCTAGAGCCTCACTGTGGTTAAGAGTTGAGGGGGTCGTGAACTGCCTCCCTCGACCTAGCCATCGGCGTCACCTCTAGTAGCAACCACCGGGCTCCAGATGGCCCTGCTTTCAGAGCCTCGCCATGGTTAAGGGCCGAGGGGGTCACGAACTACTTCCCAAAGTCTAGCCATCAGCTTCTCCTTTGGCAACCGTTGTCGGGCTCTGGATGGCCCTACCTATGGAGCCTCACTATAGTTAAGGGTTGAGGGGGTTGCGGACTGCCAAGGGCCTAACTATTGGTGTCACCTCCGACAATCACCGCCGGGCTTTGGATCACTCTACCTCTAGAGCCTCACCATGGATAACGGCGAGGGGGTGACAAACTGCCTCCCTCGGCCTAGCAATCGATGCCACCTCTGGCGACCACTACGGAGCTCTGGATGTCCCTGCCTCTAGAGCCTCACCACGGTTAAGGATTGAGGGGGTCGCGAACTGCCCCCCTTGGCCCAGCCATCTGCGTCACCTCCAGTAGCAGTCACCGGGCTCCTGATGGCTCCACCTTTGGACCCTCACCGCGGCTACAGGCCTAGAGTGTGGCAAATTGCCTCCCTCGGCCTATCCATCAGTGTTATCTTTAGCAACCGTCGTCTGGCTCTAGATGGCCCTGCCTGCGGAGCCTCACCGCGGTTAAGGACCGAGGGGGTCGCGGACTACCTCCCTTGGCCTAGCCACAAATGTCACCTCAGGCAGCTATCGCTAGGCTTTGGATGGCCCCGCCTCCGTAACCTTGCCGCGGCTACGGGTCAAGAGGGTCATGGACTGCCTCGCTCGGTCTAGCCATCGGTATCACCTTTGACCATCGATATCGGGCTCTGGATGCCTTCGCCTCCTGAGCCACGTCACGGCTAAGGGTCAAGAGGGTTACGGACTGCTTCTCTCGGCCTAGCCTTGGCATCATCTTCGGCCATCGCCGCTGGGCTCCGGATGGCTCAGGGCCAGTGGATGAGGGATATTGTTGTGGGGAAATACTCCAGCCTGCAGACATTACTAAAGGGTCGCCATCAGGAGCTCTCTGGAGCCCTTGGTCTTTGGATCTTAAGCCCTGCAAAGACACCATTTTTCTCATGTTGCTTTGTCACACCCAGTTTTAACGGACAAAACCAGAAGAAGCATATGTGTGCCCAGGATGTTCAACACACATAAGGACGTCACAGGTGAAGTAACAAAAGCAATACTTTTATTAAATAAACGTTAAACTCTTACAGCAATTGACATATATTGTCTTCTATGAAGATATCTGCAGCGGAACAGAAGCACTGGTGCCCAACAATCGCGCCTAGAACGTCACAACCTCGTCTTGATAGTCTTCAACATCTTCACTCACTGAGCAGCAGCATACATGTCGCATGGTATAGGGAAAATAGCAAGTGTGAGCACATAGAGTACTCAGCAAGTGGGGGAAAATAATGATATGCAGGCTTATACCAAGAATAGGCTAACACATGGTATTTTTGCGTAAATGCGAGTAATGAAAACATATTTGGACTCAAAAGCATTAAGCAATTATTAAGTGAATGTAACCCAAACAGTTCAGCATCCAGCATACAAGGCTTCCCACCTTGCACACCATAACCCTCTAGTACTCCCTGTACTATAACCAAAACCATCTAGTACTTCCTGTACTAGAATCATAACCACAACTATCTAGTACTCCCTGTACCAGAATCATAACCACAACCATCTAGTACTCCCTGTACCAGAATCATAAGCACAACCAAACTCATAACCACAACCCACTAATCACAACCTACTAATCATGTGAGGATCCAAGTCTCTTATAACCGTGAGCACGGCTGTTATAACAGTTTTACACTCTGCAGAGGTTGTCCAGCTTTCCCCACGAGTTAGTGAATTCCATGTTGCCGTGTTCGCGAAACACTTAACACACGCCAGTGGTGTACTGCCAAGAATCACTGTATGACACTTTCCACTAACCAGAGACTAATCCAGTATGTGTCTGCCCACTAGGTTTCACCGCCAGGCTTTACGCAAGCAAAGCTCCCACCCAGAAGCCCCCTTTTGTGCTGACCCAACACACACTGGACAGACTCTAATCAGTATGTCACACCTTACCCATATCGGCCTCGTGGTTGGTACGTTACTTCTTGGGTTGTCGCTCCACGAACCGGTCCTTACTTAGGTTACTTGAGCAAACACTAAACCAACATCATAACCATGACAACCATCAAAACCACTTTGCTCAAGGCCTAAGGTTCCATGTTGCTAGACCATTAACACATTAACGACCATTGTTGCATATGTTCATTAGTCAAGACTATGACACTTCCCAGTATCCCAAAAGCAAAGCTAAGCAATCTACCCATAAAAGACTCCTAACCATAAACCATCTAGGTTCCAAGGGATAATAAGGGAATATCTAGGGAAAACCCTAACATAGGTGACTACCCATCATATTGACACTGCATGCAATTTTGTAAAACAAAACATTTAAAAACATAGGTTCAATATGATCAAGAACACTTGCCTTTTTCCCAATGCTGCTCAGTGTTGTCAAAATCTTGATCTTGAAGTCCCTCGAACTGATCCAGAACGTTATCAACTAATCGCGACAACTATCGACAAACAACACAAAGCAAATACTAAGGACAACATACCAAACATCATCAAAACACTTTAAAAATACTATGGTTGGATAGGGATGATTTTAGGAATATTTAGACACAAGAATCGCCTAAATCGGAGTTAAGATGAAAAGAGAACAGCTTTTGGGAGATGGATTAGACTGAAAAGAAAAACTAATTTACTGGAGTTATCTTCCTATGGGAAAAGAGTTTATTGTGCAATCATTGTGCTAGGCTTGACAACGTTATTGCACAAGATTCAAGAAGTTTAGGGCAGACTAGACTTCACTGACTAGGCTAAGGAGAATGATGTGGCTCTGACTTGGCATACTATGCAAGTACCATCTTGGATTAAAGAAGAGATACGCTGAGGTCTAGTATCGAACACCTATGATGGATCAAAAAGGCTGAAGGTTGTGCTTCTAGGTTAAGGATATTACTGGTGACTCTATGTAGCGGTGGTGGTTCGGGTTTCATCGGAGATGACGATCAGGCACGTGGCCACAGACATAGATGTCGGCTTCAGTGGTGTTTCAGTGAAACGAGGGGAGCATAGCGTAGAACACGGAAAGACTAACTCAGCGGTATGGTTGGTTTTGGAAGGGGTCATCTGAGGTAGCGGCAAAACAACGATGACTGTTTCTAGGTTTCGTGGTGACCGCGAACAAATGCAGGAACGAAGATACTCGCATTCCAGGAGATTGGTTATGAATTTTGAGGAACCGTTTGAATAAGGATGTTCATATAACCCAAGAACACAATTCTATGGCATGGTTTTGGGCAGATCATCCACTGAAAGGAAGAACAATCAGCAGAGATGAAACAGGTGATGGCTGCAACATGCTGTGGTTGGCAATAGCATCCTGGTCGTGTCGCTGCACAAACGGGGATGGGCTCCTAGGGTAACGTAGAAGACTCCATGGGACACGTCATGACGTGGTTGGTGCATCCATACGGCTTTCGGATTGACGGGGAACGCGAATGCAAATCCGGTGCGCGTGCTGAACACGTCCAGAAACCGGACAGCGGGTATGTCGACCTTGATTTCGATAGTTTGGCTAATCTACTGGCCAAACCGGTTGGTGAGGGCGTGGGGAACATCATGGGACATGCACCGATGAAAGGGCTTGGTGATTTGACCACTGGTCGGTCAGGAACATCGATGCCAATCGGCTACAGCGCGGCTGTCTCGCGGCTGTCCGCGACGGTGACGACCGTGGCGGCGTAGATCGGGCTTTGGTCGGGGATAGGGCTTAGCTAGAGACTTAGTATGATGCTAAAACAGTAGTAAGGGAGGAGAAGAAGAGGTCCTCACCTTGCTTTGATGATGGAAGAAGGAGGATTCGCGAAGAAGACGACGTAGCGCTTCACAGGCGGCGGCGACGGCGGCTCCGGCGAACGGCGGCGCTCCGGTGACTCACGGACAGGGAAGCAGCGACTTCTAAGGCTTGGGAGCGTGGAATAGAGGTAGGAGACGGTGTGCAACTCATATATATAGGGCTAGGGGTGGCTGGTTGAGGTGGAGTCCAAACCGAACACGATTTGGATTCGAGTTCGAGTCCGTTACGATTTCCTTTTTCGCAGCTCTGTATTCCGAGGATGATATCTTCATTGTCCGGACTCTAAATTGGACGTTTCTTGACTCGAAATTGCAGTACTCGAAAAGATCTACAACTTTGGTAGTCATTGGAACTTCTGAAAATGTCATCTTGATTTCCAAAAATGCGTCACAAGATAAACTGTCTCAACTCGGATTTCTCTGCACAGCACTGATTTCGGGGGCCATAACTCCCAGCTCTCTTATCCAAAAGAGGACTTCCATAGGTTCAAATCGAAGCTCTCGACGAGACCTACAACTTTTGTATTGTCAAGATTTCATTTGAGGCCGTTTTGAACTCCGAAATGTCATAGAAAGATAAGGCTGTCCAGGACTCCGCCAAAATTTACAGATTTCGTGGATCCTTTGTTGGGCCGTCTAGAAGACTTGGCTAAGGGTTTGGACTTGAGCAAGATTGAGCCCAAAGACACTTTAGGTATATCTAGGGTTTAGAAAAGAAACTTTTGCAGAGAAATTTGAATAGAATTTGAATTTAAATTGAGTTTGGAGTGAATTTAAGAGAAAAGATAAAATGAGGTTGAACAAGAATAGGAGTAGATAAGAAAATTTGAATTTAGATTTGGGTAGAATTTGATAAAGAGGAGAGATTGGCTTTAAACAAGGATTTGGATAAGATTTGAATTGACTTGGAGAAGGATCAAGTATGATCAAGGATTGAATAGATGATGAATTCAAGGATTTTGAATTCCAACCATTAAGATCCTTAACTTATTCACTATTGAGTTTTGTGAAAACCTTTTCAAAATATTTTTTACTCAAAACACCAAAGAGAAAGAAAACAAAAAAGAACTCTAATGCATTTACCTGGCTCCTAACAAAACTCAGCATGCAATGCACAGAAAATAATAACCTATGTTGATTGATTGATTAAGAAAATAGGTTTTAAACCTATACTACTGGTGAAGCTATTCAATAATCTTGGAAGATTTTAGAAATTTGAGAAATCTGAAAATCAAGGTGTTACATGCTTCATAAGCCTTATTACGGCTTATCTCACCATAGTTATGAATCCAACCACCATATGCCTATAACGTTGCCTTTGGTCTTTCTTATTCTTGTACTTACACCAATCATTTTGTGATTTTCAGTGAAATCATAATGTAGAGGATCCTCTACCTTCTTGCTTCAGAAAAAAAAAAGAGTCTAGCACGCATCGTGAAGCACAAGTTGGACCACTGTACAAAGGAGAGAGTAGAGGTATGTTCCAATGTGTCCACGAAATCCATGCTCATGGAGAAAAAGGAGTTTAAGCAATATAGTCTGTTTTATTCCACTTTTTTTTCAAATAGGCGATAGGAGTACTGCCGATTTTTTTCATTAGAAGAAAAGGATAATTAGAGGTTTACAAAGTACAAAATGCACTCTAGTTGCAGTTTGCCCTAACTATAACACTAAGGCAAATCGCAACACCAAACCACCGGCAGCAAGGGAATAGAAAAAAAAGGAGAATTAGGGGTTGCCTTCGAAGACAAGCCTTCGTTGGTCGATGTCCTCTTTGACCTTGTACGCAACTAGTGGTGCTGGCAAGGATTCCTTTTTGGAAGTTCTTAAATTTCTTTCTTTCCATATATTCCACTAGAATATATCACCAGCCCGTTAAAATCACTACGCTTGTGATGGTCCACCTTTTAGTTAACCTTTTTCCACCACCCTCTAATGGTTTGATAGTCACAAAATTTTGGCAAATCTGCAAATTCTTGCCAATCTGATAGGCATGCCCAAACGTCCCTTATGTAGTTGCAATCTTTACATAGGTGGACGGTGTTTCCACTTCATCTCCACATAGCTTGCATGTCTAGTCATGTAGCCATCCGCAGCATGCCAGGTTGTCCCGCTGTTAGGATTTTGATCTGTAGGAGGACCCATGCAAAAAATTTGCACTTTGGTTCTGCCTTTGCTCACCACACCAGTTCATGTTATACCTTTGTTTTGTTCCGATGAATTGATTGTTATATGTGCTCTTTGTGGTATATTCCCCATTGGTTGTCCATCACCAGGTAATCATGTCAGGGAGTTCCATGTTCAACTGAGACTCCTGTAGCTTGTCCCACAGAAGAACAAGCTTGTTGAGTTGTTATTGGTTGGTGATGCTTCTTAGATTTCGAAGCTAATTATTCCCCGTGAGGCCTGAACAAACATTTGGTATTTTTTTTCTTAGGCGCTTGGCCACGCACCTAGCTGGAGTGCCAAAAAGATGCCTTTTTTCTGTCTCCTATAGTAACCATTGTTGATGCATTGAACAGTTCCCCATCGATATGATCATAGGGAACCTGCATTTGAGCCCACGACTTGTCATTGCGATTCCACTGGAACCATAGCCAATGCAAGTGTAAAGCATGAGTGAATTTTTGTAGGTCTGAGATGCCTAGCCCGCCAAGCTGTTTTGGTCTACACACTGTGTCCTAGTTCACTAGACAATGGCCTCCGCTAACTTTTTCTGGCTCTTCTCCTTTCCAAAGGAAGCTGCAACGAATGCGATTGATTTTCTTGGAAAGCCATTTTTGCAGTGGGAACACCTGAGGTGATATATCGGCTGTGAGGAGAGCACCGTCTTTGTTCGCGTCTCTCTACCAGATGGTGTTAGCATCTTCCCTTTCCAACCCGGCAGGCAACCACTTTGTAGCAAAAATGGTCCTATTAGGCCGTGATTGTGATTTTGATGATTAATGACAACATAGTCAATGAGGCTAACATGTTTATCAAGAATATATGTTAACAGGTCTTATGGATGCAATACATGAAGAAGCAACCGCAGCCGGGACAAAATAGGACTGAATTATAGAAGTCCTAGTAGGATTTGTCTCACTAGATGATCCGATGCTCTAGCTGTTGAACTCACCGGAGCATGTTTGAAAAAGGGGGAGAGAGGCCTGAAGACCTCACCGGAAGGTCCAGTGATTAGCAAGTGTGCTCACCAAAGCATTTCTACCAGAGAAGGTTGCAGCCATTGAGAAGTCGAGGATCAATGCACCGGATAGTCTGGTGATCACAAAGAATTACACCAGAGCATTTACCGGGAAAAGAAGAGAAGAATGAAGATAACTCATTGGATGATTTGATGATGAAGAGAAGTGCACCAGAGTAAGCACCAGACTAATTTACATAGAGAGGGTACCAAGTGTTGAAGAACAAAGTTCAAGGCATAGGATAGTCAGGTGATGAAGTGATGTACACCGGATGCTTTCACAAGAGCAATTTACACAGAGAAGAAGTAAAGGCTCAGATGGCTCAGGATAACTCACCGGCTAGTCCAGTGATGGAGATGTAGTATACATTGGAGTGTCCGGTGTTCACAGAGGCTTGAGTGGGGGTTCCAACGGCTAGTTTGTGAGAGTGTACTCACCGAATGATCTGGTGTTAGTACTATTGTTCTCACCGGATCATCCGATGTTAACAACTTTTCTGAGTTGTTGGGTTAACGGCTAATGCTCGAGTTTAAGGCTATAAATACCCCTCCACTCAGTCATTTGAGGTAGTTGGAGTCTTGAGAAGTTCATGTACACCTGAGAAGACATCCAAGCTACCGAAGTGCTTAAATTGATCATTCAAGGTGATTAAGCACACCATTAGAGAGTGATTAGTGCTTATAGGCCTAGAGAGTTTGTTGTTAGATGATTGCTACCTAGAGAGTGGATCAAAGAGTGATTCAAGCTTGTACCTCTTGGTACGTCGGCACCTTGGAGTCTTGGTGACTCGTCGGTAAGCTTATTGATCCTCCAACTTGGTGTCGAGCGGCAGCAAGGTGATTGTGCGGGGACACAAAGACCCTTACCTTTGTGGCTCAAGCTCCGAAGTGATCACGACGGCAAGGGACAAGAAGAGAGGTTTGTGGTGAGGCCTTGCCTTGGTGGCTTGGTGGTTCATCTGGGTTGATGCCTTGTCTTTGTGACTTTGTGGCTCAATAGCCATGACCGGGTGTTGACCGGGAGCTTATTCTTGGTGGAGCTCCAACGTAGACTAGGTGTGGCATTTATTCTATCGATACCACAGGAAAAAAATTCTTAGTGCCGAGTTTGTTCTCTCTACCTTATTTATGTTTACGCATTTAGCTACTTATAATTTCCTTCTTAGATAGGTTGCAAGCGCTTTGATCGGTAGAGTAGACACACAAGATAAATCTAGAGCATATTTGGATAGAAATTAATATATATTTATCTTGTATTTTTTTGAGATGAATAGATTCTAAGTGCCCTAATTCACCCCCTCTTAGGACGTTACCAATCCCTTCAATTGGTATCAGAGCTAGGGCTCACATATAGCTCTTCAATTTGTGTTAGAGCATGACACCTTCACAAGGTTTCACCAAATTCAAGTGGCATTTATGCCTTAGTCTCATTGTGATTGGTTAGGCTTCACCTCCTAGTGAGTTGTGACGTTCGGAGTTGTGATAGATTCCCATAGTGCTTCACTTTTTTGATGGCACAAACTTTCCCAGTGGAAAATTTTAATTACTTATTATTTGCAAGCTCGAGGGTTGGATGTTTGGAGAGTCACCGAGGAGGGATGAGGCAATGTATCACTAACAAGGAGAGGCAATTAGATGCATTGGAAAAGAGTATTCTTTTATCATCTATATGTGTTGATGCATTTAATCATGTTTATTCTCTCATCAATGCACATGATATTTAGACTAGTATCATTGAAATACATGAAGCACAAAGGATGTGCACAATGAGAAATATCATGTGCTTGTTACTAAGCTCAATGGCATCAAGAAACTACTCCATGAAAATGCTAATGACATGTACTCATGTTTGAATATTCTTGTCAATAAGATCAATGGGTTAGGTTTGATGCCAATTGAAGATGATCAAGTGTTGAGAAGAATACTTCAAGCTCTTCTTTTAAAGTACAAGTTGATAGTCTCCATCATCTATGATAACAATGGCATCAAGAATATGACTCCAAGTTAAGTGCTCAGCAAGATCACCGCCCATGAGATGACAATGAACATAGAGGTGGAAGCTTCTTCCTCATCCAACACCAAAAACATTTCTCTCACACGTAAGCAAGCTCAATGCCAACACATAAAGATAAGGATGTGGAAAAGAGCAAGAGCCAACCTCAAGTGAAGATGATGGAGATGAAGATGAAGAGAGCTATGAAGAAGATGAGCAAAGCTCCTCAAGCGATGAAGAGATGGATCCTGAAGTCGCCAAGCTCATCTCACAAGTGGAGAAGAACATCAAGAATATCAATGCAAAGATTGATCACCCAATCTCCATGAAGAACTTGGTCAAAATAATTAATCATATCAAAAAGGAGAAGAAGAAGACTAAGAATAAGAGGGAGACAAAGGGAAGAGCCAAAACATTTGCAAACATAAGAAGATAGGTGAGTGACAATGAAGAGTCAAGCTCAAGTGATGAGAACCTCACCATCCTCCCCTATAAAATAAGCTCTTCCACAAGGTCATCATCCACAAGACATCGCACAAGTCATCACATAGGTGCCTCATGGTCAAAGGTATGGATAGCGATGTAAGTGATGATGAATTCGGTGAGGAATCTCCCTCCTATGAAGAACTCCTTCATTTGATGACATTCATGCTACTTTTGTTTCTAATTATAAACAATTATTGTGCAAATTTAATTTCCTAAACAAGGAACATGAAGCGCTTAAGTCTAAATTTGAGTGCATTGAATCTCAAACTAAGTACCCTTTGAAGTAATCTACCTCTCTATTTAATTTCAATCCTAAAGTAGATGTTTATACTTCTTGTAATGATTTAATTGCTTTATCTAGCTCACCATTTGGCAATGAGATTTTTGTTGAGAATGTCGTTATAGAATCATCTAATAATCTTATTGCATAAGAGAATGATGAGCTTAAGCAAGAAGTGGAGAAGATCATGAAGGACTTGGCTAGACTAAAGGGCAAAGAACATGTCCAACCTCCTTAAGATAACCTTGCTATCATGGTGAAGAAGCTTGTGGAGGGGTCCATCGTGACATGCTTCAAATACTATCAAGAAGGCCAAAAGTCCTTCCAATGCAAGCAAGCCAAGAAGGAGAGAAATGAGAAGAAGAGAGAAGAAGAAAATGGAGAACCTCTCCAACAAGACCTCTAACCTCTACACCAAGTCCAACTACAAGAACAAGATCAAAGGCAACCACTACAAGCTCAAGAAGAAGAACAATGGTAAGGTGATTGCACACATGGTTGGAAGAAAGGATTGGGGTGGAACCAACCCATTTGGGTGCCCAAGGAAGTCATTGCCAATATGAAGGGCCCCAATCGGTTTGGGTTCCAAATAAGACTTGAAGCCCAAGACGACTATAGAGATTTGGAAGCTTGGCTTACAAGATGGAGTGAATATTCAAACAAAGAAGTCAATTATACAATATGGGTGTATTGATGAATATTATGATCATCACATACCCAAATCCCCATCCAAAGGTAAAAGAGGTAATGAAGCTAGATGCAAAATCCTTTCATTTGATGTAGCTCATTTACCTCGTCTAGGATTGCATTATGCATATTTTAATTTATTGCAATACCTAGTATAAGTTTTCATATGGTAGGTTTCTTGTATTTCTCTCTAGCCCATGAGAAGCCTACATGGTTTATTAGTTGTAGGTTACTTACATGACACTAGTTTTACATTTAGTATCTTTTATGTGTCATGATCCAATCTATATGATAAATCTCTATTATTATCGATATCAAGTGCATATGCCTCACAAGTGTTCAAGACTTGTATGCACACATTTGGAGGGAGTATATCTTAAAGGTTGTGATTTTAAGACTAACATGTGTTGCAAGTTACATCTTTGTAGTCTTATGGAGAAAACTACATATCCCCGGAGGTATGCAATGCTTAAACACTTTAATTGGTATCATTATCAAATCTTTTATTCATTTAAGCTACCTCCATGCATAATATAGCTTAAACTTTCTATCTTGATATATTATCTAGTTGTGCATATGTTTCTTTCTCATCATATATATGCACACATATAGGGGGAGTTAAACTATATTATATGAGTTTCATAAATATTGATCTATGTGCTTTCATAGCCTACAATTGGTATCCTTTTAATTGGATCATGATTTATGACGCTCTCTCCTATGTGCTCTAATATTTTTTTCCTTTGAGTTCAACATGTGCATATAGCCTTTTTGGGTGATTGTTGATAAAGGGGGAGAATTTTGATGACCAAAGAAAAATGCAAGTTTGCAAGATGAACAATATAGAGGATATTGTTGCAACTAGCAAGATGTCTAGGAATGCCGAAGTTGACGAAGGAGGAGGAGAAGAAGAAGCTCTTCATGGGTCGATCAAGGGAGATAGTTGCGATGTAGAAAGGAGGAGCCACAACAAAATGGGACTAAGTGGTAAGAACATGCATCTAAGCAATGTGGTAAGATTTTGTACTCTCTTATGATCTTTGCATGTAGTATCATTTATTATTTGCTACTTTCTTTGGTTGTATTATTATCAATCACCAAAAAGGAAGAGATTGCAGCGAAAATAGCCCTATTAGGCCATGATTGTGCTTTTGGTGATTAATGACAATATAGTCAATGAGGCTAACATGTTTATCAAGAATATATGTTAGTAGGTCTTATGGATGCAATACATGAAGAAGTCACCATAGCCAGGACAAAGTAGGATTGAATTAGAGAAGTCCTAGCAGGATTTGTCTCACCGGATGATCCGATGCTTTAGGTGTTGAACTCACCGGAGCATGTTTGACAAAGGGGGATTGTCGGTGACATGGGAACCAGGGGTCCCCGAGTCCCGAGGCCAGGACAACAGAATGCCACATGACGCCTTCCCTCGGGGACTATCTCCTCTAAGTCCGAGAAGTACCAGTTACAGGAGAGGGTGCTCGGGGCTATGAACAGTGGTCCTCGAGGACCCGTAGTTCCCCGAGGACCCAAGAAGTACCAGTTCCGGGAGAGGGCGCTCGAGGTCATGAATAGTGACCCCCGAGCAATCGGAGTTCCCCGAGGTCCCGAGAAGACACAGTTCTGGGAGGGGGCGCTCGGAGCCATGAACAGTGGCCCCCGAGCACCCGGAGTTCCCCGAGGATCCGAGCAGAGACATATCCAGGAGAGGGTGCTCGGGGCCATGAACAGTGCCCCCCGAGCACCCAGAGTTCCCTGAGGACCTGAGAAGCCCCTTGCCGGTGGACCCCGCAAGGGCTCAACGGTGAGGTGTCAGTCGGTGGAAGGCCCGATGCTGCATTTAAGAGGGAGTGTGGCCTGTCACTTCCAACCACTCCCCCCCCACGCCTGTCGTACTGAGTACGCCAGTTCGTGCCACCGCCTGGTAGGGGCGTAGGGACATTTAATGCGACGGTTCCCATCGCACATCACCCTGCGGGGCCCATGAAGGAAATGGCTTGGAGATATCGTCACTGGGCTCGAGGCATATTGCCTGTCCCCCTGTTGCGTCAGACCAGCTCTGACCGAGCGGGCATGCGAGGTTGTTCGACGGCTGCACAGTGGGCCCCCCTACTGCATCGACTAAAAGTTGGCGTAATGGGCGACAAGACTGAAAGTGCATCTAGCCCCTATGTGTGGTTTTGGTAATTAATGACAATACCTATGGACTAACAATGTTGTTGAGATTGTTAGTAGGTTGTTCAATGGGTGATGCATGGAGAAAAGACATGCATGAACTCTAGGTGAATGGGAAGATTGAAAATATGCATCTAGATAAATGAGCTCTTGGTGATGCTCATAAAAAGAAGAAGAAGCTTGAGTGATGACAATGCCTATGGACTAACAATCATATTGAGAATTGCTATTAGGTTATTCCATAGGAGATGCATAAATGATGAAGCATGGATTCTTTGAGAAATAACATGAGTTCAAAGTATTGCATCAAAAGTCATTGAGATTTTAGTGATGCTCATAAGAAGAAGAAAAAGGTCAATAAGACTGGCAATAAGCTTGAAGGCTAAGTTACTTGTGGAGATCAAGTAACTAAAGGTATGCTTGTCAATAGAGTTTTATGGACTAACCCGTGTGCTATGTGTTTAAGAATGAGTGGGGTTAGGTTCTATATGAAGATTGACAATATGCATGAAGGCTAATAAGTTACTTGTGGAGACCAAGTAACTTAAGGTATAAATATTGTCATTTAGGTTTTATGGACTAACCCATGTGCTTTATGCTTGAGAGTGAGTTGGGGTTAGGATCCATAAGAAGGCATAAGTTGAATTGAAATCACATATGCCAAGAGTGAAGAACAAAAGTGGACTCCATATATGAAAAAGTGAATTCTCTGAAGATGTCGAATACAAAATGGTTTTCTTTGGCAAGACGGTGAAAGGCAAGCAAGACTCGGCTGCGATGGACCATCCGTGGTGAAGGGCAAGCAAATGGCTTGGCGCCGAAGGACCAAGGTGGTGGTGAAGAGCGAGTGAAGGCTTTGCGCCGATGGACCGTGCGACGCCATGGGAAGCTATGGATGATTCACATCAATCATATGAAGAATCAAGAAGAGATGAAGTGAAGAATATATGGAAGTTGGCAACCCTCAAGGTTTGAAAGAAAAAGAAGCGGTACTTGAAAGTTTTCAAATGCTCAAAGTGGTTCAAACGAGTTTTATCATTGAAGTTGAGTATAGGTATGCCGCACTATTAAGAGAGATGCAACGTGAGCTAATTGTCGTGTCTCAGTGCTCAAGAGTTCCCAACCAAACCCAAAGTGAGAGTTTGTCGATAAGAGCCCGGAGCGGAAAGTGCGGAAGTGTCCAAAATGAGTTTTGGAGTGTTACTAGTTTGATCCTATGAGTTTTAGGTCATGAATTCAGTTGGGATGTGTAGCCCTCTGAATAAGCTTTCCATAGAGTCCAAAATCGTCGAAATCGGACTCCGGGATCAAAAGTTATCGTCGTTTTTCGGAGGTCAGTTGTGCTGTGGCCGGAGACTCTGGTGAAGTCCGGATACTCCGGTACCTGGAGTGGCCGGAGACTTCGGGAAGTCTCCGGGGCTGTTTTCTGGGTTAAGTGCCGACCGGAGACTCCGGTGTAGGCCCGATACTCCGGTAAAAGTCTAGAAAAGAGCATAACGGCTAGTTCTGACACATTCTGTGACCGTTCTGACGCCGTATTTGGATTTAGGGCCGGATACTCCGGTGTTCACCGGATACTCCGGTCAGTTCTGACAAAAACAGTAACGGCTAGTTGTTTGGAGTGGGCTATTTATACCCCACTCACCCCATCCTTTGGGGCTGCTGCAAGGGGCACGAAAGATAACATTTTTAGAGCCAAAAGAACCTCTCCCACTCCATTCTAGTGTGTGATTTGAGAAGAAAAGTGAGTTGGGTTGAGAGATTGAAAGATTGAGTACAAGTGAGCTAAGTCCAATCTTGAGCACTTGAGTTCTCGGCAAGAAGTTCGATTGCGTTTGTTACTCTTGGAGGTGAAGCCTCCTAGCCGGCTAGGTGTTGCCCGGTGAGCTCCCGCGCGTGTGGCGAGCCGCGGGAAAGTTTGTGAAGGTCGATCTCGCCTCCGAAAGGGAAGAGATAAAGCTAGTGGATCGAGGAAAGCGGTTGAAAGAGACCCGGCTTGTTGGAGCTTCCTCAACGGAGATGTAGAATTCACGGTGGTGAATCCGAACTTCGGGAAACAAATATTTGTGTCTCCTCTCTTGTTTCCTTACTTTTATGTTCTTCCTCAAATCTTTATGCATATTGCTCGATCTACTTGTTTGTGTGTATTTGAGCGTAGGTTCTTCGTGAATCTACTTGGAATCATCTCCGGGAACACACGACATCACTTGGTTTGAGCTAGAACTCTCTACTCATTAATTTTATTCAGTTTCGGGCTTAGTTCTGTACAGAACCCGGAGAATCCGGTCTTTACCGGAGTTTTCGGACCTGTACACACCGGAGTATCCGGACTACACCGGAGGCTCCGGTGAACAGTAATTTCAGACATATGAACAGTAATTTCAGCCTTTTTCAATTTAAGTTTTATTGCATATCTCTTGCTAGAATTGAATAATTTGAGTCACCTTAGGATTGTAATTTCCACACTTATTTAGGGTGATTGTGCACTAGCTGAGCCTAGCATATTTAGGTTTTTCACTTGTGAATAATCCGTTAATTTATATTCCGCTGCAAGTTTAGGCCAACGGTAAAAAGGGACGAATTTTTGTAAAACGCCTATTCACCCCCCCTCTAGGCGACATCATTGTCCTTTCAAAGACCGGTTGAGGGCGCATTTTCAACCTCCTGTAACATCAAGCTGCAGCCCCTTGGTGGTTGCTTTCCATTTATGGCCTATGGGAACTCGTGCCCTCCTTTCTGGGCACGCCAAGCCTCCCCGAAAAGGATAAAGGGGGGTGTGCACTCTGGAGAAAGACAAGTCTAAGCGGTGAAGCTCAAGTCTCACAAGCTTTAATGGATCGAAGAAGAACAAGCTCAGAGAGATCGGCGCTTGAAGACCAAAGCTCTAGACTTAGACAAAAAGCCTTGTAACACAAGAGATCCAGAGAGAGGCATTCCAAGAGCATTAATAGCATACACAGGAGTAGGGTATTACGCTCCGTGCGGACCGAACCTATCTAAAAATCCCTTACGCATTTACTCCCACTAGCAGTCGATCATCTGTCCCACCTACATCTCCTATATTCGCATTAAATCCACGTACGAGGTAGATTCAGTATCATCCCCCCGGCCGAATCTCAAAGGGGGTCCCCTTGGATCCCCGCTTGAGGAGTTCATCCTCCGACAGGGATAGAGGCATGAAGACTTCACCAGAAGATCCAGTGATTAGCAAATGTGCTCACCGAAGTATTTCTACCAGAGAAGGTTGCAACCATTGAGGAAGTTGAGGATCAATGCACTGGATAGTCCAGTGATCACAAAGAATTGCACCAGGGCATTTCTAGGGAAAAGAATAGAAGGCTAAAGATAACACACCGGATGGTCCGGTGATGAAGAGAAGTGCACCGGAGTAAGCATTAGACTAATTTACATAGAGAGGGTGCTAAGTGTTGAAGAACGAAGTTCAAGGCATAGGATAGTCCGGTGATGAAGTGATGTGCACCGGATGCTTTCATCGGAGCAATTTACACAAAGAAGAAGGAAAAGCTTAGATGGCTTATGATAACTCACCAGATAGTCTGGTGATGGAGATGAAATATATACCGGAGTGTTCGGTGTTCACAGAGGCTTAAGTGAGGGTTCTAACGGCTAGTTTGTGAGACTGTACTCACCGGATGATCAAGTGTTAGTACTATTGTTCTCATCGGATCATCCGGTGTTAACAAATTTTTTGAGCCGTTGTGTTAACAGCTAGTACGTGAGTTTGAGGCTATAATTACTCCTCCACTCAGTCATTTGAGGTAGCTGGAGTCCTAAGAAGTTCATGTATACCTGAGAAGAAAAGCCACCAAAGTGCTTAAAGTGATCATTCAAGGTGATTAAGAACACCATTAGAGAGTGATTAGTGCTTATAGGCATAGAGAGTTTGCTGCTGGGTGATTGCTGCCTAAAGAGTGAATCAAGGAGTGATCCAAGCTTGTACCTCTTGGTACACCGGTACCTTAGAGTCTTGGTGACTCGCTGGTAAGCTTGTTGACCCTCCGACTTGGTGTGGAGCAGTGACAAGGCGATCGTGCCGGGGTGCGGAGACCCTTGCCTTTGTGGATCAAGCTCTGAAATGATCGTGGTGGCAAGGGACCGGAAGAGAGGCTTGTGATGAGTCATTTCCTTGGTGGCTTGGCGGCTCATCCGGGTTGAGGTCTTTTCTTTGTGACTTGGTGACTCAATAGTCGTGACCGGGTGTCGACCGGAAGCATATCATTGGTGGAGCTCCAATGTGGACTAGGGGTGGCATTCGTGTCATCGATACCATGGGAAAAAATCCTTATGCTGAGTTGATCTCTCTACCTTATTTGCATTTCCATATTACTTACTTGCAATTTACCTTCTTAGATAGATTGCAAGCGCTTTAATCGTAGAGTAGACATACTAGATAAACCTAGAGCACATTTAGATAAAAATTGATATAGATTTATCTTGTATTGTTTTTTTAGACGAATAGATACTAAGTGTCCTAATTCACCCCCTCCCCTCTTAGACGTGACTGATCCCTTCACACTTATCTTATCAATGAGCGGCTAGACCTCCACTCTGTGGATTTTTCTTGTATGCAAAGGCAGGCTAAGATATTTGCATGGAAATTGGCCAATTCTGGCCGGGAAACTTTGTAGAATCCTATCGGCTGGTATTTATGTGCATTGAATGGGGTATTTCTCTGTTTTACTTAGGTTTGTCACCAGCCCCAAACATTTTCCAAAAGCTTGAAGAATTCTGTGGAGAGGAAGCAGCTCATTTTGGTCTAGGTTAGCAAAGATTGCAGCATCGTCTGCATATAATGAGCATCTTAGATGTGCTGATCATGGCAGTATGGGCCTGAGATGATTTGCTTGTGCTACAAGAGATATAATGCGTTGTAGAGGATCGATTGCCAAGATAAAAAGCATCGGCAATAATGGATCTCCTTGACGTAAACCTCTCGCATGCCAGATGCTTCTTCCCGGTGTCCCATTTAAGAGGACACGAGAAGAGGAAGTGGCTAAAAGCAAGGCAATCCAATCCCTCCATCGTTGTCCAAAACCCAATGCAGTCATGACCTCAAGAAGCCCAATTGATGGCTTTTGAGATGTCAAGTTTTATGAATAATGCTTGCTATTTTTTCCTTTGTAATTCTTGTATCACCTTTTGCACATACAGGAAATTATCGTGTATGCATCGTTGCTTGATGAACACGCTTTGGCTTCGCGAGACTAGATGCTTCAGCTTTGGTGCGAGGCGATTTGCCAGCAGCTTTGTGATCACTTTTGGGAGGCTGTTTATTAGGCTTATCGTCTATAATCTTGAACTGTTAAGGCATCTATTTTTTTTTTAGGAGTACGATGTTTGCACCATTGACAATGTGTAGGCTGGATGCTCTTAGATTGTCGAAATATTTTATTGCTTCCATCAAATCCTCTTTAATTATATTCCAACATTTCTTGTAAAATATTCCAATGAAGCCGTCGGGGCGTGGGGATTTTTCTGAGGGCATGCTTTTAATCATCTCATATATCTCTTGTTCATGAAAAGGTTCTTCAAGATCGGCTAGGTCTGCCTGCTGGTACCCTAAATTTTTCCAATGGATACCCATTTCTCTTTGTTTGTTTGTGCCCAGCTGATTAAAAAAATGGTGGTATAATTCTGCCTCCTTTTGTTGTGCTGTTACTGCCTGCCCCGATTTTGTTTTCAAAGACTGGATGAAGTGTTTCCGCCGTCTTGAGTTCGCTTTCAGCTGGATAATTTTTGTGTTTGTGTCTGCATTTCTTATCCAAGTTAGCCTGGATTGATGTCGTGCCCTCATCTTCTCTATTGCGGCTAGGCCTAATGCCTTTTGTTTGAGGTATTTTCTGAATTCTTTCTCCTGTTGGGTTAACGTCCTTGTCTCCTGGGCAACATCCAGCCTAAAAATCACCTCCTGCACTATGACCATTCGAAGCTTTGCACTGCCGATAGTTTTCCTTGCCCAAATTTTGATCGCTTTCGCTGTCTTGTTCATCTGTACATGCATCCGGAGAATTGCATCGGCAACGTGAACCGGCTATGTCCAAGCCGTCTGTGCCGTTTAAACCCGGCATTGTAACCCAGAACGATTCAAATCTGAATCCCTTGTATGTTGTTTGTGTTGTCTCCCCTTGCAAGAGGAGGGGGCAGTGATCTGAAACCATTGATGATAGAGCCTGGAGATTTGCAAGGGGGAAGAGTAAGTCCCACTCTGTCGTACTGAAGCATCTATCAATCCTAGTTAGGTAGGATTGTCCTGCTCATTGCACCAAGTAAATCTTCTCCCCCATAGCCTCAGTTCTCTGACTTGTAGCTCATCCAATGTTTTTCTGAATTTTCCCATCATTCTCCTGTTGAGCCTTTGTTGTTTGTCCTCAGCCTTGTAAATGAGGTTGAAATCCCCCAGGATTAGCCATTCTTTCCTCATGTGTTGTTTCAGATCAGTGAGCTAGCTCTTGCAAGAATGACACCTTGTCTTCGTCTGATTGTGGCCCATAAGCCTCGGTTAAAGGCCAAGTTATATTATCATGAAGCCTGGGAATGTCAGCTGATAGGGTGTTTGATGTAAGGTAGCTGTTTGAAATTTTGAAATAATGCTCGGAGCATGCTAGTAGAATCCCCCCGCTTGCACCAACTGATGGCAAGGACGTGTAAGTCTGAGAGAATGCTGGTCCCAGTGTTTCAGCCACTAATTGTTGTGTCCATGCTTGTATTTTGTTTCCTGAAGACAAATAATAGATGATCATGATGTGTACACCATGTTTCTCACACTGGATCTCCTGGCCTGCTGATTTAGACCTCGCGCATTCCAACATAGCAAATGGAAATTACGCTGAGACATTTTAAGGTACCTTCCCCTGCAGCAGCAGAGCAGATGTCTTCCATTAGAATAAACTTGAACAGAACTACAAGGTTGCATTGCCTGACAGTGATGCTCGATAGCCACAACATCATGTAGAGGCAAATTCTGCATTTGGCGAAAGTGCCGCCCGTAACACATGGCCTTTTGTTTTGAACTAACACAACAGCTAGACGATTCTGGAGGTAGTGCAAGCCGAAAGGATGGATGTAGTGGTGCCGTCCATGCTTGGTACAATCCAACAGCTTAGCACTTTGCAACATCGACATGGAAACGATATAACACAAGACATCTGTCGTGAAACACATGTGGTAGAGTTGCATGATCCCTGGTTGCTTCGACTTCTTGCAAATTTGAGTGGCTCCTACGCTGTCGTCATTGCCGCTTCCGTCTGCGGCTCCGGAGCGATCTTCTTGCCTTTCTTCTTCTGGGCAAAATTTCTATCTTCGAGACCGTTGAAAAAGGGCATTGAACGAGAATTCCGATCTTCCTCCCCAATCTGATATTATAGTCCCGGTGTATATAGAAATTCTCGGGTCTTACCATCCCTCGAGTCCAATCTCGAAATGGTGGAAATCACATGTGGAAGAGGTGGGCAATTAGCTGGAGCTTACACATAGTTTACTACATCTCCGAAAGAGAACAGAGATAACTACTTAGACTGGCGCTATCAACTACTTGAACAGTTCTTCTTCTGTTGTTCTTCCTTTTCCACCAGTGCCGTGATCGCCTCAATGGCTCCCTTTTGGTCAATGGACGATCAAAAATCTGCAAATAACCAGAAATTAGCTCCTCTTTTTTCTGGACTTTTGGTGCGAGTTCTCCCAACTTTTTTGCAAGGACATCCTGTGCGGCCTGTACAGGCCCTCGCCTTGGTGTTGGCGGTTTATTCGCCAACCGGCTGCTGCGCCGTGGCGTTTTTGGACATTGTGGTGGTGCTTGGCTAGGTATTTCAATGTTTACATTTGGTGTGTCTGAGACAAGAGCCGTAGTTACTGAATTGATGAAATGATCAATCTGTGATATCTCAGTCGATGACTTGGTGGAGTTCTCCGTGGCGATGTTGGTCTTGTCATCCCCCTCAACTGGCTCCATCTGAGCGGGTGCAGGAGCTTGGTTAACCTGCAGACACTCCGGCGTCTCCGGCAGCGGGGTGTATTCCGGCGAGATAGAGGGGCTCATCAGAACGCCTGGTGGAGATTCCGTCGTGTTGTTGCAACCTGAAACATGAGGATTAGGAGTAACCTCAAACAACATGGGGCTTGAATGCTGGGTCAGCTCCTGCAGCACGTCTTCCTTCTGATTCTATGTAATCAGGACCCTTGCACTGAGGTCAGGAACCACCTGCCCCCTTTCAGCCCCATGTGGCCTGTGCTTGCTCTGAAACTGAGTCGCCACGGGTGAGGTGAAGCTGACTCTCCTGTGTTGTTTCTCTTTTGATATGCTGACCGGCGGTGGTCTCGGCGGGGTTCCTTTCTTACACGGTGACAATTAATTTTAATAGTTTAAAATTTGCTAGAATTTAATATGAGTTGTATAAATTTAGAAGAAATTAATTTTTAAATTTAAATTTATTACACCTAATTTTCAAGAGAACAAATCAGATACATCCCACATGTATATCATGATCAACTTTGCATACATGCGGTGACTTCATAAGTGATAACATAACAATGTCATTACATAACGATAAGGTTCATTACAAAAGAACTCTTAGGTTTTAAAGAAAATACTACGATAACTTTCAGCGATAACGAGTCTTCCATCCAACCACAGGCGTTATCTGGGGGAGCGTCAGCCTACGACATGGTCTTCAAGTCGATATCTGCTTACTCCTAGAACTCAGCTCCATCTGTCGGGATGTCCTCAAAATCCTCACCTTCTAAGCAGCATCAAGAGGTTGGGAGAAGATAAACGTGGGTACATAGAGTACTCAGCAAGTGTGAAAAAATATGACATGAAAGATTAAGGCAAGAAAGACTCGGGTTTACTGCATATATGCCATTCTAATCCAGGACTTAAAAAAATATAGCAATCCTATTTACTATGTGTGATGACACCAACATTAAAAGAATAGTTCATCAGATTCCATCTGACTACCAGACTCACCAGATATCTCATACCTAGCTACCAACTCATCGGGGTTCCACCACCCGACTACCCAAAACCAACCATCAAAGCTCCCCACTAATCATGAAGAAGTCTAAGCCCGCTCTTGGCCATGAGCACGACTGATCGATCAGTTTTATACTCTGCAAAAATTGCACACGTTACCCACAAGTCGTGATTCCCGTTTTGCTTCACACTTCCGGGGTGTAAAGCTAGGGTCTCACTACAAGGCCTTTCCAAAACATCTCCAAATTCATATGCACCCACTAAGGTTTCACTACTAACATGGATTCCATCCATTGCAAATGCCCCCTCTTGTGCCACTTAACAGTCCATTGGTGCGTACAGGATAAGGAGGACATCTAATTAACTGGCCAGGCCGTACACAATAAGCCTCATTGTTGCGCTGTTATGCCGGGTTACAGGCTTCACAAACCGGTCCTTAAGATCTAAAGGAGGTGAGTGCACATCACCCAATGCGCACACAATAGTCATAATAACCAAACCATCCTGCCTAGATCCCTATGATCAAAATTGCTACAAAGATTACTCAAACTGGTTCATATTGCATAGACCATTATTCAAATTAACATTTAACCCACCCGACTTGATAGTATGACTAAGCATTTCTACCATAGACATTTAGACTACAACACAAACGACAAGGATAATAATAAAAAAAACTTGTAAACCCTAAACATAGGATTCATATTGACAAGCAAGCATCTAGAAAAATAAAAGATATACTTTCCTGCAATGGGATCAATGTGATCAAGTACACTTGCCTTCAACAGCGGGTTGTTCAAACTCCTCGAAAGTCTGGTCCTACAGGTTCATGAACTGCTCGTCTCCTATTACAATCGTGCATACTGGAAATAAACAAACATAAACATCTAAGAACAGTACACCAAAAAGTAGCAAGGTACTATAAAAATATTATTAACGGATAGTACTCGTTGCTATGATAGCCGGAGCGCAAGAATCGTCTAAAACGGAGCTCGTATAAAAAAGTTATGAGGGTTTTAAACTACAAGGGTTCTCTAAAAAAGAATAGGGGCTAATTTGGAAAAATAGAAAGTTCTAGGGACTCATTTGTAAAAATCCAAGGGTCTATTTGTAAATAAATAAATGTTTAGGGGGCTAAAAGAGATAACATGGGCTGAAAGGGGCTTTTTTGAAACCCAAAAATTCTAGGGACCTAACTGCAAAATTACCTATTTAAAAGAATTAACAGATCAATTTTTATTTAGAAAACCTAATTATGGCGTCACCATGATGTCGGAACGCTGACATGGCTACTAAATCGGTTCGGTTGGCTGACGTGGTTGTGCCACGTAGGACAAAAGCGTATGAGTGGCCCGCTGATGTGGCATGGCTGGCTGACTAAGATTATGAGCACACGTGGCGCGATCTAACTGGTTCGCAAAGGGGTAAGGCTAGATCTAATCATGGTCGCTGGTTGGAGATCCGACGGCTCAAGGTGTTTGGGGGAAATCGGCAGCCGACGGCGACAAGGAGACGGTGGCACCACCTCGGACATAGTTGGAACATCACCGGCGACACACGAACAAGGGCTACGGGCTACCAAACTCGATGATAAACAACGCAATCGAAAGAGATGATGACGGGGACTCACACCGAGGGCTTTACAGCGGCCGGCAGGGACTCGGCGGTGGCGGGTGGCGGTGAATGGTGGCAAGAGTCGATGGTGAGCTTCGGGGACGAGGTTTCGGTGTGGGAGACACAAAATTGGGGGTCGGGGAAGCCTCCTCGGGGTCCTGCGGTCCCGAAGAACTGGTCAGCCGACTTCAGAATGCGATGGAGGAAGCCAGCAACGGCGAGGCAGCGGCGAGGCATACTTGAGCTCGGCGAGGTGGTGATTCTGGCGGCGGAGATGGAGAGTCGAGGGGTGGGATGCATTCCTCGGGCCCTTGCGGTGCTAGTAGCGGCCTCGGACACGCCGGGGAAGCTCAGTTGCGGTGGCAGGCGCTCGGCGGAGCTCGGCAACGGCAATGGCGCTCGATGATGGTGTGGAGCAGTGGGGCTGTGGGTGAATGGGAGAGCGGCGGGCTGGGCGGCATATATAGGCATGCGTGCGGCTTCTGCGGGATTCGCGAGCGCGGGTAGTTCTGCGGGATTCGCGAGCGCGGGTAGTTCTGCGGGATTCGCGGGCGTGGGTAGAGACAAGGGCGTCGGCGGTTTCGGACGTGCTGTTGCGGCGCTGCGCCGAGCGCGGGATCGAGCGCGGCAAGGAAGAAACAAGAGGAAGACGCTAAGCTGCCCGGCTCATCCCCTACCTCTGGCCACTCACCTCCCCACTCTCACGCCACCACCGCTGCCATTTTCAATTCAAGCCGCCTCCCCACCCGAGCATCGAACCGCCGCACGCACACGCTCTCTCCTCTCCCTTTCCCTTCTACAATTGCACGAAAACGTCACCTGTTGCCATTTCCGCCCGCACGGGTTTAACTCTGGCATTAAAGTCTGGCCGTGCCATGCGCTCCACTCTCTCCCTTTCCCTCTATAAATGTTACACCACCGAGTTTGCCGCCCTTTTCCGCACCCCGTCCATCCATTCCCGCCTTTTCTTCTCTCTTAGTTTGCCATCGCCGTTATCTCCGGTGAGTAGTGCGCCGCCGCCGCCGTGCCATATCCGGCCTCACTAACCGCCCCTTTGGCTTCATAGGGAACTCCAGAGTCAAGCTCGAAGATCCTCAACCCCGATTGGGCACTAGAACCTGATCCTCATCCCCAATTGGCCACTGGAACCTTCTCCCCAATGTGCTCCGGCCACCTTCGCCGCCTGTCCTCGTCCTCCGGTCACCTCGCCGCCGGTCTGTCCTCAACATCACCTGGGGTGAGACCACGGGCCCTTCCTCTTTGTTTTTCACCGCTCCTCAAAGCTCCCCGATCATCGGAGCGCCGTTCTGGTCGCTCTCCAGTCGGCTGCCCTGCACATAGCCCCGGTGGCGCTGCAGGTCCATGGTGGACCTGTGGACCGAGGGCCTCCCTTCGGTTCACAGCAGAGTGGACTCGGTCCACACGATTTTTCTATAGAAAAATTATCCAATTTTGAATAATGACATCAGCTTGTGTAATAAATAAGATTTTTAATATAAAAATAATTAGTTTAATCTCTGTTAATGGGTAATTTTGTAGTTTAGCCCTAGAACTTCAAATGCTTATAACTTTTTGTTCGTAGCTCTGTTTTAGGCGATTTTTACGCTCAAATTCTCGTAGAGATGTGTAAAATCCTTTTATAGGGTTTTACCAAGATTTCTTACTGTTGGGTGTACTGTTCTTATGTTTGATTGTGTGCTCGTCTACACAAATCAGTTCAAGAGCAGTTTAGAAATGTCCAGGAAGAAGACTTTGAAAAAACCGTGCATCACCTTGACGAAGGCAAGTGTCTTGACCATGCTGTGAGCCCAATTTTCAATTAAAGTCAGATTTACAATACATGCATGTTGTTTTTGTGGTGAAATAGGATAGTTTAGAAAACACTAGCAACATGTGTAGTTTTCCTCTGTAGATGTTTAATTCAATAACATGAGTATACTGCTTAGCCATGCTTTTAGATGAACATGTAGTAATAGGTGATGAATCATGAGCTATAGAATTAAAAAGTTGAGATAAGAAGTATGATATGATAATTGATGTTGTTAAGGGGTTTAGCAACAAGGAATCTAGGGTTTGGGTAAGAAGGGGATGTCAATGTGTGCATGTTGATGTGTTCCAAGCATTGTTAACTTTGGATGGATGCTCTAGTGATTACCCTTGTTGGTTAGTTGACGGTCTTACCTAGACCATATTAAGAACCGGTTTGTGGAGCGACCACACATGACAACAGTACAACTATGAGACTTATATGGTACGGCTTAGCTATGTAACTAGATGTTCTTCCAGTGGTGTATGAGCCAAATGAATGTGTAGAGAAGGAAGGACTACTTCCCGATTCTACCTAGCACAAGGAGGGACTTCTAGGGTGGAGGTCTATTTCACTTATGTACGACGATGAAACTTTAATGGACAAATATATGCTAGGGGACTCTTTGGAAAAGCCTCGTAGTGATCTCTCAACGCACACCTCGAAAGTGTGTAAGTTACTGACGGGTACCGGCAAAAGAGTTGGTCATGATTTGTGGGTAAAGTGTACAACCTCTGCAGAGTGTCAAACTGAATATTCAGTAGTGCTCACGGTTATGAGCGGCATGGACCCTCACATGATTAGTTGGGTGGATGTTTACCGTGGTAAAGAAATTGTTGAATTCTTGGTGGTTAAAGGATATCATTTACGCTTCTTTCCTTTTAAAAAACTACTTTACGTAACCTTAGTCTAAAATTTGGCTTTTATGCAATAAACCCTAGAGGATAGGAAAATTTTAGTTTAAACATCTATGTCATACTTTTTCTCACTTGCTGAGTATTAGAAATACTCACGCTTGCTATTCAGAAGGTGATGATTTTAAAGAATATCCTGAAGACAACACAGAGTTCTAGGTTTGTAGAGTTTCTGGTCCACTGCCTGAGGAGTGGATACTGTGTTGTGTTTTCTTTCTGCTGCTACGTAATTTTTTTTAGACCCGTGTGATCATTTTATAATAAATAACATTGTAATAATAAGCACTATATTTATTTTTCACTAATAGCATCGCTATATGTATATGTAAACTGATCATAACATATATATAGTTTTAAAACAGGTGTGACAACAGTGACCTCTCCCTTGTGCGCCTTGCCTTGGGGCTCCTATCAAAGGAGGAGCCCATGTGTCGACGACGACGCCTGTAGTCCCTGTTGGGGCTCCATCCCTGCACAGGGGTTATCTGGTCGCAGATGTCCTGCCATGGCCATGTGACCGTGACCACAACAATCTGCTCCTGTGCCGGCGAGTACCTCGGTGGCCCTAGCTCCTGTCATCGTCATCCTCTCTGTCCCGAAGCACTGGCTGGTTGTTCCTGCAGTAGCGGGTCGAAGTTGGTCTGGCAGCATCACCCTCCCTATCTGGCACGTTATAATTCCAATCCAAATTTCTGACACTGCACCGTGAAGGATCGTTGCTCGGTCCCCGGGTCAGGAAGGTCAGGTCTTCGACCATGGCCAGGTGGAGGACTCTGTAGACCAGACCATCTTTGATTCCTGTAGATTCTTCATGATGAATAACCACCTGTGGTGGACGAGCATAGAGCTCGGTAGCAACACTTCTGGATGGAGCCGAGCCGACAGGGTTCGAGCCCCCATCCTGCACTCCCTAGGTCTCCAACGAAGACCGCATCATGGAAAAGCGCCGTTAAAAAAAAACACCTGTGGCAAAGGAATGGGGGTTGGCGGCAGCTCTACGTCAGGCTCTGCAATATTCAGGCACACCACCTGTGGGATTTCACAAGATTGATGCACCATGCCCAGAGAGGTCGAAGGTGCGAGTGCGTTTTCTGCGTCTCGAGTATTCCTCAGCATAATGTATGGCACATTTCCTGCCAATGATCTGCGCCACCACTTCTTCACTCCATGCGTGAACTGGAATGCCTTCGATGCGGAGGCGAACGCGAAGCTCAAAGTTCACCACGTCCGCGCCTCTCCTCGTGTCCCACTTCTTGAACCGAAAATCCCTGCCACCATAGGGCACCCTATGGCGCCAGGCCAGGGCATCACGTTGATGAGGGTCCCCAAAGGTTACCAGGAAATCTTCGGGTAGTGCTTCACTATCTGACACTCGTCGACCTTGATGACAAACTCGTGCATGAGGGAATCCAGGACATGGTAGGGCTCAGTGTCTGGCCTGTTGCCCGCCAACCAACACACCGTCGCTCTGTTGAGGACGTGGTCCCTCTTCCTTCTGATTGCTCCTTGGGCCAAGACCGCGCAGAAGTTGCGGAGTGGCATGGCCGCAGGGTCCCCCGGGATGCTCGGCATGGCGTTGTCAGCTCCTTGTTTAGCTACTAGCGATTGGTGCTGTTGTTGGATGTTGTTCTTGAGGGCTTGCAGGTACGAGATGGTTGTCTGGTGGTGAGAATGACTGCGGTGGACTTGATCTGTGTGCGGTTGTGGCTTTTTAGTGATTTCTGGACAATGAGCTGCAATGTGGCGAGACCCTCTACACTTCCAACATCTTGTTGGATCTCTGCAGTCGGCTGCTCGATGGTCTCTTGCCAGGCAGTTGTAACATCTTCCTTGTGTTCTCCTTAAGTAGAGCTCTTGTTTGCTTGGGATGTTCTCTTTGCGCTGCTCTCCCTTTGTGCGATGTGAATGCACTCCGTCCTTTTCACCGTACTCCATTCTTCATTGTCTGTTTGCTTTGCAATTCCCTCGAGCCCTTCGCTCTGTCTCGGCTGACGACTCTGCATAAGGGATTCTGGACTCCCTAGCAGTAGCGTCATGGTGTGAACCAGTGCGGCATGGCTTTCCATTTACTCCATTTCCCTTTCCTGAAGCAAACCCCCGTGTCTTCACTGCCTTTGAGCTTCGGTCATGACTGAATTCGACGGTCTTTTGAATTGAAGGCACGCTGTTCACCACGCCATGGGGGGTGTTGCGTGGCGACGAGGTGGTGTACGAAGCTGATGGCGCCTTCACTCCGTATAGCTTTGCTCCATGCTATGAAGATGGAAAAGCACTGCATCTCGATGGGGCGGAGCCAGCTTGCATCGATTGACGGGGCTGCAAATCTTCAGGGTAGGGGACCGCTGCTACTTCAGTAACTCCTTCGTCCGCTGCAGCGGCGATGTCATTCCACATAAGAATAGGGGCATTCCACTTGCTTGGAGTTTAAACCAGCTTGCCTTAGGTTTGGGGTTAACTCTCCTATAATAATAAAAGACTAAAAGAGGGGAATGGAAAAAAGAAGGAAAATGACCGGTACCCTAAAAGAAAAAAAAGTACTAGGCAAAGTGAACCCACATGTCGAGATTTTTGTAGCCCAGCATGGTAAGTGCCTGGGCACAACTTCTTTTAACGTTTCCTTCCTCGCAGTTGCTTAGATTCCCATCATCTGTCTATATATATATCCATACACTTTGTTGAACCTCTTTATGCCAATGAGGTTTTCCTATGAGAAACCAAAACTAAGAATTGTGGCTATTTTATGAGCTGCTCCCCTTCCGCCGCCTCCGGTACTCCTTAGAGCTCCCGGTTACGATGGATCTTTTTCCCTGTTCTGCTGCACTTGGCTCAAGAAAGTAAGTTGAGCTCGCTCAGCTCGATCATCCGCATCACGGTTCGTGCCTGGCTGCGTCTTTGAGATCGACGTGTATGGACATGTCGGGGCATCCGGGGCGTGAGGGATTTGCAGTACGCATCCATGTCTACACTTGGCGTACATACTGGCCGGGCTCGCTTTCACTGATATGGTATATGGCTAAAAGAAATATATAACTGTATGATATACATACGGGGCTACCTTATGAAAAGAAAAGGTGAACCTATTTTTCTAGATTCTGCTAACCTTACACAAAGTATGCGCATGCACAAGTTCTTCCTTTAGATTCCTTTTGATCGATCCTCCTCGTGCTGATGAGTTGGATAATCTAGAAGCACGAAATATTAATGTCCCTGGTTAATTTCGAGTTCGCAAATTGATAATGTATTTCGGGAGTTGCACATATGAGTAAATGGCAAGACAACTTTAGTGATATATATAATGTCGATATTGTGAAAACTGATTTTGCATGATCACCATCGATGGTCGACCCCTCAGTTTTTGTTTTAAAGAACCGGAATTAAAATTATATCGGAGATACCCTCGTAATTCACACTTGACATTTCGTAGACAAGTGTAATGTTGACACCATAGTATCACTTGGATTTGTTCCTGCACATGAGGAGGTTTAGGTCACACAACATTCCGTGCTAGAAAGCGAGAATTTGGTAACTTTCTTCCTTTTAGCAGCCGCCACAAAAGGTAGAGAGGAAAGATGCATCTGCTTAAATACACCTCAGTGCTTGACCGACTTCTGAGTTCCCGCGGTTTCTGGCAAAGGTTGTCAATAATAGTACCTTTCCAACAATATTTTGATAATCTAACAAGCTCTTTCGATCTCCACCGTTCATTATATATTGGTTTATTTTAGCTAATAAAAATCAACCAATTAATGCATACAGGTAAAAAAGGAAACCACTAGTGGCACGCTTAATACTTTCTAGACTTAGCTATGCATGCAATCTCGAAAATAAGAGGGGCACCTACCAAAAAGGCAGCGACCAACCAATTAACATTAATGTACATGTAAAAAATTAAAATCACAAAATTTTGCATCTCGACAGGTTTTGAACATGAAGAAAAAACGTTTTTAAAAAGAAGTTTCAATTTTTTTCCTATGATTTAAATACCCAAATTAGTTCAAATATTTCAGTCATAAACTTAAGTAAAATCCCAGATAGTTGCAACCAGAAGTTCTACGCATGTAAGATGTTCAAATTTTTTAAGTTTATCTTTTGCACAATGTAATTCAAGTTTATAGGATATAGAAAATGAGAATTTTATTCACTAATAGCAGATGTCAAAGTTTTATTTGTTTCCTTATAAACATGTAATAAATTGATGGTAGTATTCTATTACCTCCTATGGGGTAATATAAATATCAACCATTAGATCAAGTCACAATGTACGGTTCACATTAACTTGGAGCACCCTAAAATCTGCTTAATCGAGTTTGGCATTATCGCCAATGCAATGCAAGAGTAAATGGAAAATTATTATCATGGTCCCTTGATAGACGATCTGTAAATATGTTGAACCATGAGCAGAAGCCTTACAGGGCAGCAGAGTAAATGGGAATTTTGTTGTTGACTAATCACAACAAGACAGGCATCAGATCTGTATATATGTTGACTAGTCTTTCAGAAGGCAGGAAAACAGCTTGTGGAGAAATGTTAGGTCAGCAAGGTTCCAAGAAAAGTTTTCCTTTACCACGTCACCTCATTTTTAATTTTGTTGTCCTCCAAACAGATTGGGAAACTAAATTGGGAAATTTTGTTGTTGACTGACCACACTCCCTTATTGACTGCTCATTATTTTGCAGAGCGAGCAGCTGAGGATTCCTATCCCGTGGACATCGCTTCCGTGGCCAGACATTTGACGGAGCAGCTGGTCGATGTGGAATCCATGGAGGCGCAACTCACCGGCGGCTGCCCCGCCATCATCAGTGAGGTCGTCAAACGCACACGGAGTACATCTGCACCACGTGTCCATCGTGTAGGAACGTGAGACTGGGTGAGAATTGTGCAAGTGCCACACACGGCACGCAGGGTAGGGCGTGCAACTTTATAGAAGCTCAAGCCAATAACGGTTGGTTGAGGAAATTACAATCGGTTTGCAGAAGGAAATAAACCGAGGTAGATATACAACTACCAAACAAGATATTGACAGCCATACAAATTCTATGTTTAACACCTGCCCGCAATTGTAGCAGGAGGATTCTAGATGTAAAGACTGGATTAGAAATCTGATAGCCCCTTGGTCATCACATGGGCAAACTAGTGAGAGGAAGGCACATGTAGAATGCACACAAAGCGAAGCAAGACCTTCTTGCGGATAAAGTGGATGTTGATCTCAATATGTTTGGTCTGTCGATGTGAAATGGGGTTGGACGACATGTATATGGAATTCACATTATTGCAGTAGACGATTGTGGTGAAGGTGAGCGGGTGGTGCAGCTCTTGGAGTAACTGTCGAAGTCAACAACACTCGGGCATTGCATGTGCGATAGCTCGCTATTTAGCCTCGGTGCTCGAGTGGGAGACTATCCTCTGGCATTTGGAGGACCACACTACGTAAGTGAAAGTACATCTAGGTTCCTAAGTGAGTTTTGGTGATAATGACAAACAATTAAAGAACTAATGAGAGTTATGAAGTATGGACAGGTGTGATTCCATCAACTGAAAGTTCAATGCATGGTGAACCCTGAAGGAAAAAGGAAAGCGGCATATGGATCTTATAGTTTTAAATTCTTTTATTATTTTGAAATTGAGTTTAGGATGATGTACTATTAAGGGGATATGAAAATTACTTGTTTGCGTAGAAACAGTGCTCAAGAGTACTAACAAACCTATGAGAGACATCGAACACAAGTCTTGCACCTTTGTTAACCCTAACTCTTTTGAACTGAGAAAATGCAGAGGGTCCGCATAACTGTGCGGAGGGTCCACACTTTAGCTGCTTTGGGTTAACTGCGAAGGGTCTGCACTTTTCAGGAGTAACGACTAGGTTTTGAGAGTGGAGTATTTATACTCCACACCTTTTCAATCCAATAGGAACCATGCATTCATTTTCGACCTAACCTGAGACAAGAAGCTCTAGTTCATTGAAAGCTCCCCTCCCAATCCCCTTTGTGATTCTTAGTGAAATCTTTGGTAGGATTGAGTGAGAGAAAAGAGTAGTTCTAGTGAGATATAAATCCATCATTTGAGCACTCATTTTCTTCGTCAAGCCGGTGATTTTGTGTTTGTTACTCTTGGTGGTTCGTCCACCTAGATGACTAGGCATCGCTCATCGAGCTCCCAGTCTTGTGGTAAGCTCCAGGAAGTTTGTATTACCCCTGCAATTGAGTAAGTAACCCTACCTTGATTTTTGTGGTCGTTTGGGTGAGGAAAGGGTTGAAAGAGACCCCACTCTTTGTGAGCACCGCAACGGAGACGTAGGCACATCTTAGTGGAGTGACCAAACTTCGGTGAACAAATCCTTGTGTCTTATTTGTCAATTTATTGTGATTTGTTCTGGTCCCTAGTTTCCATTGATTTTTAGAGTTTCAACCCGATCTATCTCTTTGTAAGGTTTGAGCTGTAGGTACTTGCATATACAGGTTGAAAAACAACCTTTGTTGCTTGATGATTTGTGGATTTTATACTCGCTGTCTTTGCATAGGCATCAATTTAAGTTTTCTCCAGAAAGTCTGGAGTATCCGCAGATTTCTGTGGAACCTCTGCATATCTGCGAAGGTTCCGGACAAATCTGCGAAGAGTCCGTATTTTTTTAATCCCCTGTGTTCAATTTGTTAAATTTTCAGATTTTTCCTATTCACCCCTCTCGAGATGATATTTCAATTGGTATCAGAGCCTAACGTCCTACAAGGCTTTACCGCTTGAAGGATTTGAAGATGTCGGCGTCCGAGGAGAAAGGTGTGGGAAACCTGAAGAGTCCGAAGGATGATGTTTCAACATTGGATAATGGTAAAGGCAAGGGAGCTGTAATTGAATTCAATTATGATAAATTAAATTATTTCAATTCTTATATTTCCGTGCCTTACGGGCGTGCACCATATTTCGATGGTACACATTAAGCTGCTTGGAGATACAAAATGAAATTACATCTAATATCTCTTCATCTAAGTATTTAGAAGATTGTTTGCACAGGTTTTGTGTTGCCGGATGAAAACAATGAGCTCACCCCAATCAAGAGCAAAATCTACACCGCAATGCACAAGCCGCAAGTGTGCTACTTGGCGCCTTAAGCCCCGAGGAGTTCAACAAGGTTGATGGTCTTGAGTAAGCCAAAATGATATGGGACACACTTCAAATCACACATGAAAGCACCACAAGTGTGAGGGAATAAAGATTGAGTTGCTTGAAGGCAAATTGGGAAGATTTGTTATGAAGGATGATGAAACCCCCCAAGCTATGTATGATCGGATGATGGTGCTAGTGAACAAAATTAGAGGGTTTGAAAGTGAAGAGCTTGATGATCATAAGGTGGTGAGAAGATTGCTTAGAGCTTTTGCACTAAGGAACCCCACCTTGGTCACACTCATCCTAGATAGAAGGGATTACAAGAGGCTCACACCAAGTGATGTACTTAGGAGGATTCTTGCTCATGAGCTTATGGAGGAGGAAGCAAATGAAGTCAAAAATCTTGTCAAACAAAGCTACACCTTCAAGAACAAAGAAGTAGCATTCAAGGTGAGCAAGTTGTAGAGTCAAGCTCAAGTGAAGAAGAAAGCTTGGATGATGAAGAGATAGCCTTCTTTGTAAGAAAATTCAAGAAATTAATGAAGAATGGTGGCTATAATAAGTACAAGAGAGACATACCCAAGAGAAGAACATCCAAGAGGGCTTGCTATGAGTGTGGTGAAGTTGACCACTTCATCGCCAATTGTCCGAACAAGAAAAAGAGCAAGGACAAAGATGAGAAAAAGAACGAGCCTTTCGGGAAGGACAAGTACAAGACTCACAAGAAGAAGTTCTCGGGTCAAACTCACATCGGCAAGGAGTGGGACTCCAACTCCGACTCTGACTCTGATGATGAAGGAGTCGCTACCATTGCTGTCCGCTCCTCTACACCAATAAAGTCACCTTTTGGTGACTTAAGTGATGATGACACTCCTAAATGTCTCATGGCAAAAGGATGCAAGGTAAAATCACAACCCAAACTCCTTGATAGCGATACTGATAGTGATAGTGGTGTTGAAAGCATGCTTAAAATTTTGAGTAAAAATATTATGTCTAAAATGGAAGAGCTAATGAAAATAATAGAGTCAAGAGGAGATCCTTGAGAAGTAAGAGGACTTGCTTATCCTTGAAAATGAGAGAAACCTTGAACTCGAGGAGCTTCTTGCTAAAGAGAGGGAGAAAGTTGAGAAATTGACCAATGATTTTGATTTGGTTAAAATCTCAATTGGTAGTCTCGAGAGTAGCAATTCTACACTTCAAGAGAAACTCTTAAGTTCAGATGAAGCTCATAAAACTCTCAAAGTGCAAACTGATACCCTCAAAAATAGCACTCCTACTTCTAATGATGCAATCTTACTCTCTAATGCTTCTACTAGTAATGGTTGCTCTCGTTGTTACAATATTAATATAAATGCTGGTGCTACTAATGTTGAATCTTTGCAAGCATTAAAAAAATGAGAGGCTAAGTGCTTTGGTTAAGTATGGGTGTATCAAGATATACAAATCTAAGGATATACTATACAAGACCATTGAGATCAAGGATAACAAGAAAAAGAGAGGTCTTGGGTTTGATGCATATACAAGCAAACCAAGTGAGCGTTTGGTGATAAATGGCAAGGAGTGCCTCAAGTTCATCACGGGAGGCATGCAAAGTGATCCAATCACACAAGTCAAGCAACCAAAGGGCCATGCTCCGCAATCTACCTTTTACGCTTCTTATGTGCTTAAGAGGAACCACCATGGTAAAGTGGTTGCTCTATATGTTGGTACCTGTACAAAAGATAGAGTTGTGAAAAGAAATGTGTGGGTACCAAAAGTGCTTGTGACTAAATGAAAGGATCCAAATAAATTTAGGTGCCTAAAACAAAGGCTTAAAATTGCTTTGTAGGCATACTCTTCCGGTGGATCAAGTTGGGTGCTAGATAGTGGATGCATAAATCATATGACCGGAGAGAAGTGTATGTTTTCATCATTTGAAGAAGATGGGAGACCACATGAAAATACCGTCTTTGGTGATGATGGGAAAGGAGAGGTAACTGGTTTAAGTAAAATTGCCATCTCCAATAATCATTGTATCTCAAATGTTTTGTTAGTAAAATCTCTTAACTACAATTTGTTGTCTATATCACAACTTTGTGAGATGGGCTACAATTGTATTTTTACTAATGAGGGTATGACCATCTCTAGAAGGGAAGACGCATCAATAGCTTTCACCAGTCGGTTGAAGGGCAAGCCTTACCTTGTTGATTTCTCAATGGATTAAGTGAGACCTAAAACTTGCCTGATTGCTAAGTCTAGCATGGGTTTGCTATGGCATCGCTGACTAGCCCATGTTAGCATGAGAAATTTGTCTAAACTTGTAAAGGGGGAGCACATCTTAGGACTAACAAATGTTTTTTTTTGAGAAAGATAGAATTGTAATGCTTGTCAAGCGGGAAAGCAAGTTGGAGCTCCTCACCTCACCAAGAATTTGATGATGACCACAAGGAAATTGGAACTTCTTCACATGGATTTATTCGGATTAATTGCCTACATAAGCATTGGAAGTAACAAATATGGTTTGGTTATTATTGATGATTATTCTCGTTTTACTTCGGTATTCTTTTTGCATGATAAGAGTGAAACACAAGTCATATTCAAGGAATTTATGAGAAGAGCTCAAAATGAGTTTGATATGAAGATCAAAAGGGTAAGCAACAACGAAAGCGAATTCAAGAATACACAAGTTGAAAAATTTATTGATGAAGAAGGGATCAAGCATGAATTCTCGGCACCCTACTCCCCTCAACAAAATGGAGTTGTCAAGAGGAAAAATAGGACTATCATAGAGTCGACAATGACAATGCTTGATGATTACAAGATCTCGGATCAATTTTGGGCAGAGGCAATCAACATCACATGTCATTCCATCAACCGATTATATCTTCACAAGATTTTGAAGAAGACCGCCTACGAGCTTCTAACCGGTAAGAAACCAAATGTGTATTACTTTAGAATTTTTTGTAGTAAATTCTTTATTCTAAATAAGAAAGCTAAAAGTTCTAAACTTGCTCCTAAGGTTTATGAAGGTTTTATACTTGGTTATGGATCAAATGCCTACGCCTACCGTGTCTTCAACAAAACCTCCGGTTGTGTTAAAATTGCACGTGACGTAAGATTTGATGAATCTAACGGCTCTCAAGTGGAGCAAGTTGATCTCAATGTTGTAGGTAATGAAGAACCTCATTATGAAGCAATCAAGAAGCTAGCTATTGGTGAACTAAGGCCCAAGGAAGCTCAAAATCAAAAGGAGGCTGAAGAAAATTGTGAAATCACATCAGCTGCAATAAAGTGCGGAGACTCCGGACCAATATGTGGAGACTCTGGACAAATATGCGGAGACTCTGGACAAATATGCGGAGGTTCCACAGAAAAGTGCGGAGGGTGCGCACATTGCCAAAAAAGAAGAAAGAGCCATGCACTTATACAAGATGAAGCTCAAACTCAAACTGAAGATCAAGTGATTGAAGAAGATGAAGGACCAATTCAAGATCAATCTCAAGTACCACACCCAAGAGTCCACCAAAGTATTCAAAGAGATCGCCTGGTTGACAACATTCTTGGTGATATACAAAAGGGGGTAACTACTCGTTCAAAAATTACAAATTTTTGTGAATATTACTCATTTGTCTCTTCTTTGGAACCTTTGAAGTTACAAGATGCTCTTGGAGATCTGAACTAGGTGATGACCATGCAAGAAGAGTTAAATAACTTCAAAAGGAATAAAGTCTGGTCCTTGGTGGAAAGACCAAATTAAAATGTGATCGGCACCAAATGGGTCTTCCACAACAAACAAGATGAGAGTGGTATCGTGACAAGAAATAAAGCAAGGTTGGTTGCTCAAGGCTTCACGCAAATAGAAAGTTTGAATTTTGGTGAGACTTATGCACCCGTAGCTAGGCTTGAATCAATTCGTATATTACTTTCCTATGCTACTCACCATGATTTCAAGCTGTATCAAATGGACATGAAGAGTGCCTTTTTAAATGGACCACAAATTGGTGTATGTGGAGCAACTACCCAGATTTGAAGATCCCAAGTATCCTCAACATGTTTATAAACTCCATAAGGCGCTCTACGGGCTTAAGCAAGTACCTAGAGCATGGTATGAATGCCTTAGAGATTTTCTTGTTAAAAAGAGCTTTGAAATAGGCAAAGCCGATTCTACTATCTTCACTAAAAATATTGATAATGATTTATTTGTTTGCCAAATATATATCGTTGATATTATATTTGGTTCTACTAATCAATCCTTTTGTGAAGAATTTAGTAGGATCATGACCAAAAGGTTTGAGATGTCAATGATGGGGGAGTTAAAGTTCTTTCTTGAATTTCAAATCAAACAACTCAAGGAAGGAATATTTATTTGTCAAACAAAATACATTAAAAACATGCTCAAGAAGTTTAATATGGAGAATTACAAGCCTATCAAGACTCCCATACAAGCAAATGGACATCTCGACCTAAATGAAGAAGGCAAGGCCGTGGATCAAAAGATATATCTCTCCATGATTGGTTCTTTACTTTACCTTTGTGCATCTAAGCCCGATATTATGATTAATGTGTGTATATGTGCAAGATTTCAAGCCACTCCTAAAGAGTGTCATTTAGTAGTCGTTAAGAGAATTCTTAGATATTTGGTTCATTCCTCTTACCTTGGTTTATGGTATCCTAAAGGTTAAACCTTTGAACTTATCGGCTATTCGGATTCCGATTATGCCGGTTGGAAAGTGGATAGGAAGAGTACCTCTAGAACTTGCCAATTCTTGGGTAGGTCCTTGTTGTCTTGGTACTAGAAGAAACAAAATTCTATAGCCCTATCCATCACTGAAACCGAGTATGTTGCCGTGGGTGCTTATTGTGCTCAACTACTTTGGATGAGGCAAACCTTGAGAGACTATGGCTATAACATGATCAAAGTTCCAGTCTTGTGTAACAATAAGGGTGCCATCAAAATAGCCAACAATCTCGTACAACACTCAAGAACAGAACACATAGACATCCGACACCACTTCTTGAGAGACCACTCAACCAAAGGGGATATCAATATTCGCCATGTGAGAACCGAAAAACAACTAGCTGATATCATCACCAAGCCACTAGATGAGCGAAGGTTTTGCGAGTTAAGAAGTGAGCTAAATATCCTAGATTCTTGTAATATGGCTTGACTTATTGCATACAATTGATCATTGTAGATTTCTAGCTTTTAGATAGGTGTTTTCTAAAAGATAGGCTTAGAATTGTGTGTTTATTAAAAAAAAATTGGATCTTTGATCTTTGATCATGTTATGTCACTTGTGGTTATAGTTTTAATTGGCTAATTGCTAGCTAATCACAAGTGACATGATCTCTCATGTCCATCGAAACACACATCTCTCACTTTTCCTCCTCAAAATCTATTTTTTCTCTGTTGCTGGTCAAAGTGCGGAGCATCCGCTTATTTATGCGGAGGATCCGCATATTTGCAGAGACTCCACATAATTCTGCGGAGGGTCCACTTTGTGAAAGTTTTTCACCTTTTAACCCTCCCTTTGGGTTAAAACTTCTCTCCCCTAGCAGTTGTTCTTTTTCACCACCATTCCCCTCTCTCTCTTTGAGCCCTCATCACCCTCTCTCAAGTTTCTCCACTCAAATCCTAATCTTCGGTGTTTTGGAGAGAAATTCTTCAGGGAATCGACATCTGCATCAAGACCAACTCTTCTAGTACGGATTCTTCATGAAGTTCTCCAAGATTCACCTCACGTTCTTCTTCTCTCTCTCTCATTCAAGGTATAAATCAAGTTTTTATCCGTTGTCTCTATTTTAATACCCTAGAGTGATATTCCTTTGATAGATATCCTCCTTAGATGTCCTGATCACATAACTCTAGTGGCATTTGGATCCCTTGGTGAAATCCTTCAAAATTGTGATTTAGGGTTTGATATGCAAACTGCGGAGGGTCCGCACATTTCTGCGGAGACTTTGCAGTCTGTAGAACATTGTCTAAACCGTGACTTCTTTCTTCAATCTTGTTCCATCTTCTTTCATAGCTTATACGCCCCTGTTATCTTTCAGTTGTGATGGAACATCCAGATCCAAGGAACCCGGTAGTAGAAGCTCGCACCAAATGCCGCCTTGACCCTCAAGCTCAAGCTTCCTTTGATAAAGGCGGTGGTTCTCAAACTACCATAGCTAGTGGTGGTCGTGTCAAATTTGCCACAAAGAAGCAAGTATCCAGGCGAGGTGGGAGGATCGGTAGTCAGGGCATTCACATTGAGGAACCTCGTGGTGGTGGTGATAGTGGTGATACTACCGCTGTTGCTACAGTTGCTACCGCTCAAAGAGCCAGGGGTCATAAGACCTAAGCTGAGAAGGATGAAGAATGGTTGGGGAAGAAGATAGATCCAAGGATATGCCCCCGCACTCCTCCTTACATTGAACTCAACTTTGCAAGGGATCAAGTACAATACAATGAGTTTCCAAAGATGCAGTCTCCTGAGGTTAATCTTCCCTATGATCCTTGTCTTCCTCAGAGCTACAAGAACCAAAGTCTAGTTGTCAAGAAAGAAAGAAAGAATGATCCTTTCTTGTGGCCTAAAGATGAATCTTTGGATGGAGGTTTTGGTGCCAGTTTCACTTTGAACTTTATCTATCTGTCATCTACAGAATCAAGATCAAGCCAATTGCGCTAATGCAATACATTGATCGGTAATATATGGAAGAGGCTGATGATCCCATCTTTGATGAAGTGATTGTTGCTTGCACTGAGAAAGGGTTGAAGGAAGTCATGGGGTTCCAGTATAATTGGAATGAAGAAATTATTGCCCAATTCCATGCATCTTTCTTCTTCCACACCCGTAAGAATGAAATCCATTGGACTACTCTTGGGATTCACTATTATATCGACTATATGACATTCTCTCGCCTTCTTGCTCTTGGAACGAAGGATCATGAATATGGGACCATACACGGTCAACCATAAACTCTCGATATGCTTGAGTTGGTATCACAGGTGGTAGATGTCAGAGCCGGCTAGCAACGGGACATAGAGAGAGAACCGATGGTACCACTCATGGCTTGAAGCTGTTCTACTCCTATCTCAATTTTCTTTTTCGTCAAACCCTTTATCTAAAAAAAGGACATGTGACTAAGATTCATGGCATATCAAGGAACATTCTCCTTAGGATGGGTACCGGTGGAAGACCATTCAGTGTTGGTGACTTCATATGGGTTGAGCTATGTGATGCCATGAATGATGCAAGGAAGAGCCTCCCATATGCTCCGTATATCATGTACATCATTGAGAAGGTCACCAAGATCTCATTCTCAAATGATTGTATTCACGATCCCTACCGTGTGATGAAGAAGAAGACTTCCTCTAGGCCATCTCGTGATACAAGTTCATCCCATGCAGCTCCAGTTCCCTCTCGTGCATCCTCTTCACAATCCCATGGTGGTGGCTCTCGTGGCCGTGGCATTTACATTAAGAGTGTTCTTCCTTCTATCTTCAATATGTGCAAGTACAAAGCCACAGAAGTGAATGAGATGAGACGAGAAGGAAATCAAAGGGAATTTAAAGCTACCCACTTCCCCTCATCGAGAATTGCCCGATTTCGGTGATCCGTTTGCCGAGTGGGAAGTCGTGGATCATGAAAAAGAAGAAGAGGCACCTCCAGCTCCCCACTCTCGCCGTTCTCGCTCTACTCATGGTGAGATAGAAGAAGAAAGTGAAGAAGAGGGCGAGTATGAAGAAGAAGGTTATGATGATGAGGACGAGGGCGAGGATGAAGAAGAAGATGATGATGAGTAGTTGCTGCTCTTCATAGTATTTTCTTTTCTCCCTTTTTGGCGCTTGATGCCAAAGGGGGAGTGAAAAGCTTATCTATCCATTCGTGTTCTCATTTCGTCTTGTAATAACTATATATCATGTGTGTGGTGGTGGACATGAGACCTTGTGTGTTTGTGGTGTGCTAGAATTGCTACTTAATGTTTAAGCTAAGTTTTATTATGCTAGTGTGAGATTAAATGTTCTTGTGCTGAGTTTTGTTTTTAGAGTAAAATCTATCAAAGTCCGGAGGGTCCGTATAAATGACTGGAGAATCTGCATTTTTGCAGAGCCTCTGCATAATTCTGTGGATACTCTGCACATTTACAGAATTTTAGGATATTGCTATGAATATCATGTCATGTGCATCACGTCTATTCATGATCTTATACACATACTGTTGTTGCACCCTACGGATGCTATGATATAGGAAGAGTCTCCACACTATACTAAAAATTGTGCAATTGGTATTTTATGCCACTTTTTGAAGTTCATTCAAATGCACATCTTTAAGGGGAGCTCTTTATATCATAAGTATTCAAAATCTTTTATTATATACATCTTTTGTAAGCTTTAATTGGGTTGTCATCAATCACAAAAAGAGAAAGATTGAAAGTGCATCTAGGTCCCTAAGTGGGTTTTGGTGATAATGACAAATAATTAAAGAACTAATGAGGGTTATGAGGTATGGACAGGTGTGATTCCATCACGTGAAAATTCAACACATGGTGACCCCTAAAGGAAAAAAGCAAAGCAGCACATGGATCATATAGTTTTAAATTCTTTTATCATTTTAAAACTGAGTTTAGGATGCCGTACTATTAAGGGGATACGAAAATTACTTGTTTACATAGAAACAATACTCAAGAGAACTAACAAACCCATGAGAGATATCGAACACAAGTCTTGCACCCTTGTTAGCCCTAATTCTTTTGAACTGAGAAAATGCGGAGGATCCGCATAATTGTGCGGAGGGTCCGCACTTTAGCTGCTTTGGGTTAACTGCGGAGGGTCCGTAGTTTTCAAGAGTAACGGCTAGTTTTTTAGAGTGGAGTATTTATACTCCACACCTTTTCAATCAAATATGAATCAAGCATTAATTTTTTACCTAACCTGAGACAAGAAGCTCTAGTTCATTCAAAGCTCCCCTCTCCAATCCCCTTTGTGATTCTTGGTGAAATCTTTGGTAGGATTGAGTGAGAGAAAGGAGTAGTGCTAGTGAGGTACAATTCCCATCATTTGAGCACTCGATTTCTTCATCAAGCCGATGATTTCGTGTTTGTTACTCTTGGTGGTTTGTCCACCTAGACTGCTAGGCGTCGCTCGTCGAGCTCCCAATCTTGTGGTGAGCCCCGGGAAGTTTGTATTATCCCTGCAATTGAGTAAGTAACCTAACTTGATCTTTGTGGTCACTTGGGTAAGGAAAGGGTTGAAAGAGACCCAGCTCTTTGTGAGCTCCTCAACGGAGACGTAGTCACTTCTTAGAAGAGTGGCTGAACTTCAGTGAACAAATCCTTGTGTCTCATTTGTCAATTTATTGTGATTTGTTCTAGTCCCTAGTTTCTATTAATTTTTAGGGTTTTAACCCGATCTATCTCTTTGTAAGGTTTGAGCTGTAGGTACTTGGATATAAGCTTGGAAAACAACCTCTGGTGCTTGGTAATTTGTGGATTTTATACTCTTTGTCTTTGCATAGGCATCGATTTAAGTTTTCTCCAGAAAGTTTTGAGTATCCGCAGATTTCTGCGGAACCTCCGCATATCTGCGGAGGTTCCGGACAAATCTACGGAGAGTTCGTATTTTTTTTAATCCATTGCATTTAGATTGTAAATTTGCATATTTCACCTATTCACCCCACTCTAGACGATATTTTAGTAAGAAACCGGTAAAGAAGATACCACATTATTGACAGCTGCTTAACATGTTTCACTAATGTCTTATTATTGACGGATCCAATAAGGAAGCATCACTAATGTACCTTCTGATCGGGATCAGATATAGGCCCATCACTAATGAGTGGTTATTAGTGACGGGTTGTAACATGTCCCGTCATTGATGATAATAGTGACAGGTCAAGTTATGACCTGTCACTAATGACTAGGTCATCAGTGATAGTAATCCTAGGCCAGTCATTAGTGGCGGGTCAAGTTATGACCTGTCACTAATGACTAGATCATCAGTGATGAGTCGTCCTAGACCAGTTATTAGTGATGAGTCATAACTTGACCTATCACTAATGATCCACTCATCAATGACGGGTCGTCCTATATCAGTCATTAGTGATTGGTCAACTTGTAACCTATCACTAATGACGGTATTCGCAAATATTTTTTTATTTTTATTTTATTTTTCTCTTTTTTCTCTCACCTCAGCAACACTATAATAGGAACCACTGTACATTTCTGTTCAAGTTTGATATAAGATGTGGCGGCTATGGACACAAACGCGTGTTCTGAAAATGGTGCAGAAACTTCTAGACGTGAGAACTCAATCTTCCAAGCCATTTTTGGCCTCAAAAAATTCTCTAAAGCCAACAAAGTGAGGGAGGAACAGATGTAACTTTTTCTGTAGATGTCCGTAGAGTCAAAAAAATATCAAAATCGGAGTTCGTATGTAAAAGTTATGCCCATTATACCGAATGCACTCTAGGTCACCTATCAAATTATAACCCTCAACGAAATTTGGTAAAATTAGTCATTAGTGATAAGTCTTGGTTATGACACGCTACTAATGACCTTTGTCAAAGAAGGTTAAAAGGATAAAATATCCGATTTCTATTATAATTACGTGATAGCAAAGGTGGTGAGGTGGCTACACGCGAGGAGGAGGTTGCGAGTTTGATTTCCATGGAACGTAAACTTGAAAACAATGTGAAAAAGCTTGGCTTGTGAGGCATATGGGATGGGCCTGTGTTGCGATGACTTGTGTAAAAAAATATTTTTTTAACTTTTTTGTGTCCAAAAAATACGAAAAATGTTCATCGATCATTAGTGACGGGTCGACCCGTCACTATTGACTGAACATTAGTTACAGGTCACGGTTATGACCCGTCACTAATAACCTCATTAGTGATAGGTCATTACTCGTCACTAATAACCTATCATTAGTAACGCGATAAGAGTGACGGGTATAGGACCCATTACTAATACCGGTTATCACCCATCACTAATGACTTCTTTTCACGAAGTACCAAGAGACCAAATTATCCCCAAAGTACACACAGTAGCCAGAAGTGGAGCGTTTCGAGTCGGGGCAAATCGGTGTCCGAGTAGGCTATCAGGATCATCAGGGAAGAAGTGCCATGGTAAAGACCATAGTCGATGATGCCTTTGACATACTGCAGAATTCTCTTGATGAGCGCAAGATGCTACTCACGTGGATCATACATGTAGAGGCACACATGTTGGGTTGCATACACCAAATCTGGACGAGTGTGGTTGAGATATTAGCCCTAGTGAGGCTCCTGTACTCTGTAGGATCAGTAACAGGCGTGTCGTCAAACATGGAGAGTTTGGCTTAAGAGTGAGTGACAATCAGTCATGCCGGCACGCTAGAGATGATCGGTGGCATACTATCGCTGTGAAAGAAAGATACCATTGGAGGAGCGAATGACAGAAATACCATGGAAAAAATGGAGATCCCCCAGGTCAGTCATAAAAAATTCAGAGTGCAGGAGAGCAATAATTTTTTGTAGCAAAGAAGTGGACGAAGCTGTAAGAATAATATCATCAACGTAAAATAGAAGCTAAGCAAGATGAGTACCATCCTGTAGGATGAAGAGAGAAGCATCACAAGCTGAGGAAGCGAAGCCTAGGGTTGTGTATATGAGACGCAAAACAGTTGTACCATGTACGAGGGGCTTGCTTAAGTCTATAGAGGGATTTTCGAAGAAGACATACATGCTATGGAAAAGAAGGATCGTCAAAACTAGAAGGCTATTGGCAATATACTGTCTCATCAAGATTGCCATGAAGGAAGACATTTTTGATGTCCAGTTGGTGAATAGATTAAGAGCAAGAAGCGGCAATGCTCAGAACAACACGGATGGTGGAAGGCTTAACAGCTAGCCTGAATATCTCATTGAGAATAGCCACGAACCACCCAGCACATTTTGTGGCGAGCAAGAGAGCCATCAAAATTGAATTTATGTTTGAATATATATTTACTGGAAACAAGGTTGGCAGCCGAAGGATGAGGAATGAGAGTCCAGGTGTTGACATCACGCGACACCAATTCGCATCAGCAAGGGCACTCCTGTTGTTGGTAGGGAGTGGAGAAATAGAGGAGTGCGGGACTGAAAAGGCTGATATAATCAATATACTACCTCCATTCTCAAATAGATGTCATTTTAGAAATTTGATTTTGTTCTTAAATAGATGTCGTTTTAGGTTTTTAAGGTGATGTTTTACTAGAGTGCCCATATTAAAAACTATTGAAAAATAAAGTTTTAATTCAATAAGTGTGGTGGATTAGTGGCTTATGTGTTATTGATTAAATATTAAGAAATCAAGAGAGGTAAACATATCATGTATGAAGAATTTATTATAACCTTATTCTATATGCTAAAAGCTAAAACGATATCTAAAAGAGAATAGAGATATTATATGACAATACCGGCGGTGGCACAAGTCACCATGTGGTGAGGGCCGGAGCGAGGACGAGGAATCGGACTGGCCCGAGGTACTTTGGGTACCTCTATGACAGGTGGTGGCGAGGAGAGCTTGTCGGAGGTGTGATCGCCTCTGCGACTACTATTGTCTAATGTTTGTAAGCTTTCTTCAACTTCAAACAACTTTAGTTCTCGAACTTTATTCTGACGGAAGGTTGTTATGGATGGGGGTTAGGTTTTTATTGCATGGATCTTGAGGCTCTCTAAGGACATCAGTCTTCATCTAAACTATGAATAGAAAATTTTAGTTCCTCTAAATCTAAAATGAGTTATGATAGGTGTTCAGAAAATTAAATTAAGAGATTTTTCCTGGGATTTGGAGGTCATATTAAAGCTTGAAATAATTAGAAACTGAAGGATGAAGAAAAGGAACAGAAAAAGGGTATCCACATGTCTAGATTCTAGCCATACATGAATTGCGCGTATGCTCACGTTGTTCCTTTAACGTTCCTTCCTCGTAGTTGCTTAATCTAGTAGAAGAAAAGACAATATCCCTATTTTCAAGAAGCTCTCTCAACCATTGATCAGGAGCAAATCAACGATTTACTATACTTGGCTTGTGGCTCTTTATCAACCTCCGTGTGGAGAGATTCAACCCAACATACGCTACTACTAGATTAAGCATACCCGACCGTTTAATCAATAATAAAATAGTTACTGTCACAATTCACATTTGGTAGGAAAGCCAGATGTTAACACCAGTAACCCATTCGGATATTTTCCCCGCTAATCAGAGGGTCCGGGCAAGGAAGCTGCTAGAAAGCGAGAACTGGGTACCTTTCTTCCTTCCTTTCAGCCGCCACATCAAAAGATAAAGAGGATGGATGCATATGCTTAAATCAACCTCAGTGCTTGACTGACTCCTAAGCTCTCCAGTGCTATCTTGCAAAGTTTCTGAATAATTGTAGCTCGAGTAATCTGCCTTTGTGTAAGCATGCCTACCATTGAATCTTCTGTTCGATCTTGTCGGTGGCGCATTCCGAAAGTAAAAGTGAACCAGTTATGCAGGTGCCATGTTGCACGGTGTCTATATACGCTGAACCGTAGACAGAATTAGTTATCAGTGGGCTAGTGCTCAGCTGGGTCTGCTGCAGAAGTGCAAGGCAGTAGAGTCCAAGGAAGACAGCTCGTGGACAAATGAATCAGCAAGGTGTCAAGAAAACTTATCCTTGGATCAGTTTAATTTTGTCTTCCAGATAGATGGGGAGATGAGATTGTGAATTGTTGTCGTTGATCAATCACACTCATTTGTTCACTGCTCATTGATTTGCAGAGCCACCAGGGGATTCCCACACCATAGACATCGCTTCCCTGGCCCAAGAGCTGAGGGAGCAGCCGGCCGCTGCCGACTCCTCCGTGGCGCAACTCGGGGACGCCTCCCCTATTTGCATCATCGCCGAGGTCGGCAGCCTGACCCGCAAGGTCGACCCGAACGAGTACAACCCGCACCACGTTTCCATTGGCCCGTACCACCGGACCTTGAACCCGAACCTCGCCAGGGACGACGAGAAGAAAAGAAGCCTCAGAGACGTCATGTCGGCGGCGAGCCCCGGCGTGACGGTGCAGGCGTACCTTGAAGAGCTGGTGCGCCTCGAGGGCCGAGCCAGAAAGTGCTACGAACACTTGTTCGAGGGCTTGACGAGCACGGCGTTCGTGCGCATGCTGCTGCTCGACGCCTGTTACGTGCTCGCCCGGTTCCGCTGTGTCGACGGATACGCCGAAGGACGCCGAAGGAATGTCGCGGCTACGGCTACGGCCAATGGCCACGTGCAAGACGGGTACCACAGCAGCAGCGCGGCAGGCGGCGGCGACATGCTGGAGGACGTCGCGGTGGTGCGCGACGTGCTCTACCTTGCGGAGAACCAGATACCGTTCTTCATCATCGAGAAGATCCACCAGATGACCATTTTGGATCGTGGCGTTTCTGCGGCGAGCACGATTGCGGCGTACGTCCGTGAACTCTTGCAGCAGTACTCGGTGGCAATGCCGAACGTGGCGGAGCCGCCGGGACCAGGGAATCTTCTGCACCTGCTGCACATGCACTTCATGCTCACCATACTCCCGTCAGCCACGGGAGCTGATGCTGAAGCCATCGGGGAGAAGGTTGGCCGGTGGCGCACGGCGACTGACTACTACTTCGCCGGCGTAAAGTTCAGGAGGCGGCCCCTCCGCACCGACGAAGCCCAATGCATCCTCGACGTGAGGCTGGACAGCGGCGGCGGCACGCTGGAGATCCCCCAACTGAACATCGACGCCGAGACGTGGCGGCTCCTACGCAACCTGATGGCGCTGGAGCAGCACAACCCGGCGGTCGGGAGCAACGTCACGGCATACTGCGTCTTCATGTCGCAGTTGGCGTGCACGGCAAAGGACGTAGAGCTTCTGTCGAGGAGAGGGGTCATCTCGCACGGCCTCGGCAACCACACCGAGGTCGCCAGCTTCTTCACCGACCTCTGCAAGGGGATCGTGTTTAGATTGGACGACCCCGACCGCAACTACCTGATGGCGACGTGCCAGGCGCTGGAGAAGCAGTTCCGAAGCCGGGCGCGGCGATGGATGGCGTGGCTGCGGCAAAAGTATTTCAGCAACCCGTGGCTTGCGGTCGGGCTCGCCGCGGCTGCCATCGGTCTAGCTTGTGCTGTGGTGCAAGCAGTGTACTCTGTTTTGAGTTACAGACACTAGGAATTCAGTGACGACAAAACGTACGAATTGCGGAATTGAGCCGTATTTTTTTATATGACGAAAGGGGCAAGTTGATAGCCTCTGTGTGTGGCTGTGTCCACAGTCCACTAGATAGGAAATCAGCGAGGCGGCTCTGTGTGAAGTAAGCAATGATTACCCTGTGTCTTCGAGAAGTAAATATATTTTTTAAGAAAATTTTTATCATCTCTTAATATTACATCGAGTTATACAGCATAAGAGTTTCCTCTCGATCTTTGTATAGCTAAGATACATATAGCCAAAATAAAAAACTAAAGTGACAAAGCCAAAAAAGAGCCAACAAGCTAGATGAAAACTCTTAGACACAATTATTAAGATTGGCTTCAATACTTATTCTAGACTGCCATCTAAATTGGCTGGAGAGCTCCTGAGACACTCGCTCTAAATATGTTGCCGCCGTAGTAACTACCACACGGTGCTCCTATAGTGCAACACAGGCCACGAGCGGAGCTAGTATATACATGTAAAAATAGCATGCAATAGAGTAATAGATCTCTTTCTGCTAAAGATAATATCATTTCTGCATAGCCATATGGACAAACCAAAAGTGGCTGCTACAGCTAATATATTAGCTTTCAAATTTTTACTAATACCTTGAAGCTAATTCCCAAACATATTCGATACACTTCATGGTGTGTAAAGATTTGAGGCCACCTGGATTATGAACCAAGCAGAACGAGCAAAACGACAATCATAAAAGAGGTGCTTAATTATCTCCTTTTTTGACAAAAGGAACAATTCTAATTCCCTACTTATTGTCTTTCAATTAGGTTATCTTTTGTTAAAAGATTTCATGTCCGAAGGTATCATAGAAAAATCTTTATTTTTAGCGGTAATTTAAGCTTCCATATTAGATTGTTTGAGAATGGTTCGTCACCTAGCACAAGAACCTTATAAAGGGAGTTGATAGAAAATATTACAACACCCAACTAGGTCAAAAATAGTGGTGCATTACTTTGTTTCATTAGAAAGGGCTCATCGTAAGCTTTTAGAATGTCCAAAATCGTCTAAAACGAACTTCGTATGAGAGAGCTATGCCCGTTTTACTGACGTGCTGTCCTAAGACTCGACCACGACTGTGACCATGACTTCGACCATGACCACGACTAGAGCTCAGCCTCAAGTCTAAGTAGACTTGGCCTTCGAGAGGTAATATTCGGGTAAGGTTGTGGTATTTTTCTCACGTTCCTAAGTAATAAAATATCACAAGAATTTAGTAGTAATTCATCCAAGAAAGCATGAACAACGAGAAATGAGTTCACCAGTGGTCTAATTATCGTGCACGTGCTCCAATAATTGAACCTTGTATGATTTAATGATTATTTGCAGTATCGATCGTATCCGAATGAGCCATGGGGCTCATCATCCTCCCCCTCTTGAATTGGAGTCATTCTCGACTCAACATTTTCTTCTTCTCCCAAGTAGGACTTCAAATATGAAATGTGAAATATGAAACTAACCCTAAAATCTACAGGTAAGTTCAATTAATATGTATTGTCATTATTTTTCTCAATTATCTTAAATGGTCCATTAGCTCTAGATATCAACTTTGATTTTTTTTAGTTCTGGAAACCTATCATGTCTCCAATGCAACTAAACTAAATCACCCGGTTTAAATTTTATTTCCTTTCTACCATTACTTTCAGCAATCATATACTTTTCAATCATGCTCTCTATATTCTTTTTTGTTATTTCATGCAACTTAAGAATAAATTTAGCACGTTTCTTAGTACCTAAATTAAGTATTTCAAAAGTAGGAAAAAGTAGTAAATCAATGAGCACGGGAGTTAAATTCATATACTATCTGGAACGGACTTATCTTGATGGTAGAGTGTACCGACATATTGTAAGCAAATTCAATATGCGGTAAATACTATTCCCAAATCCTCAAATTTTTATTTAGAATAGCCCATAACATGGTCGATAATGTATAGTTGACAACCTTTGTTTGATCATCGGTTTAGGGACGACACATAGTAGAAAATAGCAGCTTCGTCCCCAATTTATTCCAAAGTGATCTCCAAAAGTGACTCAAAAACTTTATGTCACGATCCGAGATGATAGTATTAGGCATTCCATATAATCGAATGATTTCATAAAAAATAAATCATCTATGTTTATAGCATCATCGCTATAAAATGTGCAATTTTAGAAAATCTATCAACAACTACAAATATGCTATCACTCTCCCTTATTGTCATAGGTAGTCCTAAAATAAAATCCATAGAAATATCCTCCCATGATGCACTAGGAACAGGAAGAGGCATATAAAGACCATGTGAATTTAAGTGAAACTTAGCTTTGTTGTAAGTGGTACAATGTTATGTAGTGCTCGACGTCACGTCTCATCTTTGGGCAAAAGAAGTGGGTGACCAGCACATCTTTAGTCTTCTTTACTCTAAAATGTATCATGAATCCTCCTCCATGCGTCTCCTGTAACAACAAAAGACGAACAGAGCTAGCTAGAATGCATAGCTTATTAGCACGATAGAGTAATCCTTTATTCAGCACATATTTATTCTATGTTTTCCCTTTTTTACAATGTTCAAGCAATTCTTTAAAGTCTAAATCAGCAGCATATAAGTCATTAATAGTCTTTAAACCAAAAATCTTATAATCAAATTGAGATAACATGGTATAACACCTAGAAAGTGCTTCAGCAATCACATTATCCTTTTCATTCTTATGCTTTATGACATATGAAAAAGACTCAATAAATTCGACCCATTTAGCATGTCATTTGTTCAATTTAGCTTGACTCCTAATATGTTTCAACAATTCATGATCAGAATGTATAACAAATTCTTTGAATCATAGATAATGTTGCCAAGTTTCAAGCATACGAACTAAAGCATACAATTCTTTATCATATGTAGAATAATTCAAACTTAGCCCATTTAATTTCTTGCTGACATAAGCAACAGGTTTACCTTCTTCAATTAACACACCTCTAATTCTAATCCCACTAGCATCACACTCTACCTCAAAGGTCTTACCAAAATCAGGGAGTTGGAGTAAAAGAGCATGAGTAAGTTTCTCTTTCAATAACTTGAATACTTCTTTTTGCTGGTCCCCATTTGAAAACCACTAATTTCTTTATCAATTCATTCAATGGGGCAACAATAGTGCTGAAATCCCGCACAAAGCGCTGATACAAACCTGCCATACCATGAAAACTTCTCACTTGAGTAACAGTTTCAGGGTTGGCCAACTCTTTATAGCTTTAATTTTTGGTTCATCCACTTTCTATTTCCTATGTAGTAACAACATAGCTAAGAAAAGAGACTCAATCCGCGCAAAAGATGCTCTTTTCGAGGTTAACGAACAAACGTGCATCTCTCAAAGCATTCAAAACAGCACATAGATGATCAAAGTGTGACTCATGTGACTTGCTATAAATCAAGATATTATCAAAGTATACCACCACAAATCTTTCAATGAAAGCATGTAAAACTTCGTTCATCAATTGCATGAAAGTATTAGGTACATTAGTTAACCCAAAAGGCATTACTAACCACTCATATAAGCCAAATTTAGTTTTAAATACATCTTTTCATTTATCTCTAAGTTTTATTCTAACATGGTGGTAACCACTTCGTAAGTTAATTTTAGTGAAAATTATAGAACCACTCAACTCATTAAGCATGTCACCTAGTCTAGGAATATGACAATGATATCTTATAATAATATTGGTGATGGCTCTATAATCAACACACATACACCAACTACCGTATTTCTTAGGAACCAAAAGAACATCAACAACACAAAGACTAAGGCTTTCTCGTACGTACCCGTGATCCAAAAGGTCTTGGACTTGTCGCTGAATTTCTTTAGTCTCTTCTGGTTTGATCCTATATGCATCATGGTTTGGCAAAGTTGCTTCCGGAATCTAATCAATTTGATGTTCTATTCCTCGAATTGGTGGTGATCCCGGGGGTACTTCAGCTGAAAAAACATCCATAAACTCCTGCTAAAGGTTAGCAATTGCAGGAGGCAAAGAGCTAGATATGTCATCGAGTAAAACTAAAGCATCTTTGCATATCAAAGCATAGCATGACAGCTCATTGTCATAAATTTCAACAAGGTCAGATTTTGTAGCAAGCATAACACACTATTTTAATTAAATTCCATCGGACTTAGAAGTTGTTGTCACCTTCTCCTTTTTGTATGGAAAAATTTGTTTCACTACTTGCTGATTTTCAGATTCATGCTTATGATCCTTTCTCTTATTTTCAGCTCTCTTTTTTACATTTCACAATTTCAGTAGGGATTAAAGGTAGAAAGGTTATTTTCTTTCCTTTATCATAAGGGTGTACTTATCACTTCTCCCATGATGTGTTGCATCTGTATCAAACTCTCATGGTTGACCTAGCAAAAGAGAGCATGCTTGCATCGGTACTACATCAAAATTAGCACAATCATGGTATGAACCAATAGAAAAATACACCATAGCCGTTTGCATTACCTTCACTTTACCGCTGTTGTTGAACCATTGAATATGGCAAGGGTGAGGATGGGTTCTTGTCGAGAAGGCAAGCTTCTCAATCAAATCTAAACTTACCAAATTATTGTAGCTCCCTCCATCAATAATGACTCGAACACGGTAATCCTTGAGTACGAGGAACATCTGAAATAAATTGTGGTGTTGTAGCTGTTCAACTTGCTCCATTTGAGTGCTTAACCCTCACTGCACAATGAGGGTCCTATAATTCTTTATGGCAGCAACACCAAATTGTTTCTCGTGGTCGATATCTGTCTCGTGTTCGTCCTCTTCACCTGCAAGGTTAGCTGCAAGAGTATATTCATCATCAACATCGCTAGCACTTACATATCCACCGTCCTCTGTTGCAATGTACTCTCGCTGACTTGGGCAATCCTTCATGACATGGCCCATTCCCTTACATCGGTGGCAAATAATCCCAGTCGTGCAATCAGTCAAAGCAACCAAAGAAGAGCTATTCGCTGGAGCTTGCACACTAGTAGATTTGCTTAACTCGAGAGCGTGTAATGGTGTTGATGGTACCGCTGAACACGTCCTTCTCGAGAAGTGGGCAACAAACCGTTAAGCTGAATGTGGGGCTATTTTGTCTTGACCCGATGTGATTTTGAAGTAATCGAGCTTCCAAAATTGTTCCTTGGCCTCTGTTGTCGCCCTTGCAATTCTTTTTCTGCCAAACATGCAAGTTGGAACATCCTAGGAATGATATCATATTCTTTGTAATTGACTATATTCTGAATTTCATACCTTCACTCTCTATAAAAGCATGCAGTTGCAGCCTCTTCATCCTCAATAATATTGCAATGCAGCATGCTAATTTGTAGCCCCTAATAATACTCTTCTACAGAACTAGATTTAAGTGCTGCAATTTCTTATGCAAATCACGTTTAAAATAAGGTGGAACAAATATGTTAGGCATAGCAGCCTTTAAAGCATTACATGTAGTAGGTGCTAATCCGTCCATACCCTATTTCACTAGATGATTGTAAAATTTTTAAGTTCACAAGTGGCTTGTCTAACTCTATGCACTTTAGGAACTAAATGAGCATTAAACTTTTGTTCTACCATCATCTTTCAATCTAAATACCTTTCAGCATCATAAGCACCTTCAAAAGATGGTATAGTAAATCTAACCTTAGCAAATAGATCATTAATATGTGGGTTATGTTGCTGAAAATTATTACCTCTTATACCTTGACGGTTGAAATTCAATCAGTTCCTTTATCGTTCATCAAAGGCATCACGATCTTGCCTCAAAATTTCATCATCTGTGATGGACTCCTCTTGTTCATGAGCTACACCATGAGGATCCACTCGACCATTGTTTGGTGGCGGAATAACCAATCAATCAAAGCATGTATTGAGCATTGCATTGCTTTCATTGAGTCACAGCAATGCGGTATTGGTTCCCGCAAGCTTCTTGTCAATATCATCATTAATAGTCTATCGATGATCACCATCAACATTGTGAGTTCTTCCCTCAGAACACTCTTTCACATCCGATATTTTACCTACCATGGTTTGTAGCAGACATAAGATAACAAAAGATATTATCCCTATTGACTACTAGGTGGTGAAAAGTGAAGTGGAGTCACACATTCTCAAGCGTCTTAGCACGCTCTTGCAAGTGTTTTTACTAATCATAGCAATTGGCACAACTGGTAGATGGTTCGTGATACCTTATCGGGTGCGAGTGAGGTAGTTGAAAGGAAAGAAACTGTACTGGTCGAGAGAATATGTAGCTTGGATAGTGTTTAGTAGTAAGGAATAATAATAATTGAAATTAGATTAGCAAAGCTGAATAAGAGTCTATAGTACTCGTCATAGTTGCTGGTCCGAACACGTTCCTAGAACTAGCTCAAGCAAGTCAGAAACTATGACAGACACAAGCACAATGGAACAAAATTCGCAATGCAGACTGTTTTTTTAATTCTCTCTCTCTCTCTCTCTCTCTCTCTCTCTCTCTCTCTCTCTCTCTCTTGAAACTCTTTTCTTCTTGCTTTTTTATGCGAATGTGACACAAACTCAAAACTCTTCTACTGTCTATTCTAAGACCAGTGAGGTACGTGAGTCATAAACTTTTTCCGGGGAGAAGGGTATAAAGGTAATAAAAATATACACTCACTCTCTCTGAACTTTGGCTACCTCTATTTCGGCTATGGTGGTCGGATCTGAGAAGGTGGGTGACCTCGACTAAGTGGTCACGGCGACTAGATGGTCGGACCCTGAGTGGATGGTAGAAGTGATTGGTCAGAACCTGAGTGGATGGTCGGAGTGACTGGTCGAACCCTAAGTGGATGGTCAGAGTGACTAGTCAGCTATAACAGACAAGACTCGATGAGAAAAATAGGACGTGATGACTTGACCAGCAACAAAGACATTGACGATGGACTCGAACTCAACAACGCGAAAATTGAAAACAAAAATGCAAAAGGCACAAAGTGGTTTGGATAGCGGAATAACTATGATTTAAACCTTTTTGTGGGGTAATTTTCTGGACTCTAGGTAATGGAACAAAACTAAACAAAGGGGATAACTGAGCTTACCTAACAGGCAACCGAAGCTCTGATACCACTTGATGCGAGGATGCCCGATCTTTCGTAGGTAATATGATAAGTTAATTTGGTAGAGCTTCTACATTGATGATCCAAAAGCTCCGATCAGAATAGATAAAAAACAATCGCAACCACTACACCACTACTCCGTGGTTATAAATCGTGCCTAGACATAGTTGACCTCGTCAAAAAGGCTTTTCTTGCTAGAGAATCGAGAACACAAGCAAGAATAGGTAGATGCAATCTGAATATTGCTGATTACTAATGAAGTACTCGAGTTGGGGTTCAACAAACCGATAAATAATGAAACTGCCTAAAACAGAATAATCTAAGCTAAACCTGAGTCTAAACTATGATGGCTACTGTATATTCATAGGGGGACGTGAGGAGGTCTATCTAGGGTTGTCCAGCCATGGAAAGAGATATACACAACCTGTACTCCAACCCTGACACGATTATAAGACCCAACTAGGTCCAAAACAGTGGTGCAACACCTTATTTCTTTGACTTTGACTAAACTATAAGGAATGTTTGGTCGATCTCATATCCATTAGAAAGGGCTCATCGTAAACTTTTAGAATGTTTAAGATCGCCTATAACAGACTTCGTATGAGAGAGTTATACCTGTTTTACTGACGTGTTGTCCTGAGACTCGACCACGACCATGACCATGACCACGACTAGAACTCAGCCTCGAGTCTGAGTAGACTTGGCCTTCAAGGCATGACGTCCGGGTAAGGTTGTAGTGTTTCTCTCATGTTTCTAAGCAATAAAACATCACAAGAATTTAGTAGTAAGTCATCCAAGAAAGCATGAACAGCGAGAAACGAGTTCAACTTGTGGTCTAATTGTCGTTCACGTGCTCTTGTAATTAGACCTTGTATGATTTAAGGATTATTGGTGGTATTGATCATATCTGAAGGAGCCATGTGCTCATCATACACTCACTCCAAATATGTTGCCATCATAGTAACCAGCACGCGATGCTCCTACAGTGTAACACAGGCCACGAGCGAAATCAGTATGTACATGTAAAAATAACATGCAATAGAGTAATACATTTCTTCCTATTAAAGATAATATCATTACTGCATAGCCATATGGACAAACCAAAAGTGGCTATTGCAGCCAATATATTAGCTTTCAAACTTTTACTAATACCCCGAAGCTAATTCCCAAACACATTTGGTGCACTTCCTGGTGGGTAAAGATTTGAGGCCACCTGAATTATGAACCATGCAGAACGGGCGAAGCAACAATCATAAAAGAGGTGCTTAATTATCTCTATTTTGTGACAAAAGAAAGAATTCTGATTCCCTACCAATTGTCTTTTAATTAGATTATCTTTTGTTAAAAGAATTCCTTTCTAAAGGTACCATAGAAAAATCTTTATTTTTAGAGGTAATTTAAGCTTCCATATTGGATTGTTTGAGAATGGTTTGTCACCTCGCACAAGAACCTTATAAAGGGAGTGGACAGAAAATATTACAGACTCGGTTAAGCTCCATCTGAATTCAACATGTTCATATGCCAAGGTGATATTAGAATAATGAGCCACTAAATCTGTCCATGCTATCAACTTTGGACCATCAAGATCCTACCTAAAAGCTATATTTAGGGATTTGTAGGACCGAAGACACAGTCTCTTGTTATAGTATAAAGTTGTGGATATTTGTCTCTTAGGGAAGAATTGTCCAGCCAAATGTCCTCCTTGAACATGATTTCAGAACCGTCCTTTAAATTGAAGGTGCTATAGCGGAACACAACGTGTTTTACTTTCATCACACCAGCCCATAAGTGAGAGTCACCTGGTTTGCCTTCAATTTGTGGAAGAGATTTGGACCCCATATATTTGTTCCAAAGCAAATTTTGCCAAAGCCCGCCTTCAGTTAGTAATTTATATAACCATGTGGAAAGGAGTTCGACATTTTGGATCTCTAGATCATGGATCCCTAGTGCTCCCTGGTCCCTAGGTTTACAAAGGACTTTCTATTTTACTAGACGATACTTTTTTTCCGACTATTGCTTTGCCAGTAGAATTTGGAGTGAAAGTAGTCGAGCCTTTTGAGTACCCTACAAGGAATATGGAAGAAGGAAATCATGTATGTGGGTAAGCTACTGAGGACTGAGTTTAGAAGGACTAGCCTGCCACCCATGGTAAGGTACTTAGCCTTCCAATTGCTCAATCTCTTTTCAATACATTCTTCAACTCCATTCCAGTCTGAATTCCTAAGTTTACGATAGTAAATTGGGATACCTAGATAGCACAAGGGTAGCTCACCCTTTGCACATCCAAACATCTCTGCATATTGATTGTTTTTGTCTTGTGCCAAACCAAAATATAACAATTCACTCTAATGGAAGTTTATTTTTAGATATGAGAGCTACTTGAATGCACATAGCAACAGCTTCATGTTCTTTGCCTTTTCCAAATCATCTTCCTTGAAGAGGATGGTGTCATCGGCGTATTGAAGGATTAATAGCCCATTGTCTACTAGCTCTCTCAACTTGGACTGTTAGCATATCTGCTACCATGTTGAACAATATCAGAGAGAGCAGATCTCGTTGACGAAGGTAATTTTTGTTTGGAAGAACTTTCCAGTTTCATCATTCACTTTAATTGCTACGCTTCCCCTGAAAATAAAATTTTGAGCCCAAGAGCCTCATATAGGCAAAAAAAAAAAAACCTTTGATCCAGAGGGGCTGTAGGAGAAATAGCCATTTGACTTTGTTATAGGCTTTCTCGAAGTGAATTTTTAGTATTACCCCACTCTTCCTTTTGTGATGGAGTTCATGCATTGTCTCATGTAAAATGACCACTCCTTCTAAAATGTTTTGACCCTGCATGAAGGTTGTCTATGTGGGACGGATTATTCGGTCCGTGACACTATTTATTATATTGGTGGACACTTTAGTGAAAATCTTGAAGCTAATATTTGGCATGCAGATCAATATGTACTGTTGTATGCGGCAAGCTTCTTTAGTTTTTGGTAAGAGCATGATCACCCCAAATTTTAGGATGTGAACGGTAGGTTCGCCGAATATAGTTCATGGAACATTTTCATCAAATCATCCTTGATGTCGTCCCAAAACATCTGGTAGAACTCTGCTGGAAAGCCATATGGGCCCGGTGCCTTGTTACGATCTATTTGGAAAATGGCATCACACGCTTCCTTTTTAGTGAAGGGAGAAGTAACGAAGTCATTTTCATTATCAGTCACTCGGGTAATGTCATCTGTCCTTGATTCCGACATGGGCAAGTGGCAATTTTCCAGTGACTTGAAAAGCTGCTTATAATACTTAGTTATGTAGGCATTTAGCTGGTTTGGACCCTCAATTTTCCTTCATCTTGTTCTAGGTACATGATGCGTTTTTTTTCCTATGTTTGCCATTTGCAACCATTAGGAAATATCATGTATTATTGTCCCCTTGGAGGATGTTATGAATCTTGTCTTATTGTCGCCATTTAGTCTCCTCTTCTTGGAGCAGCTTAATTAAATTTTCATTAGATATATTTTTGCAACTGATCTCACTTTCAGTAAGACAACAAAGTTCCGACAATTTGTCGAGCTCGTCAATGATCGCTACGAGTCTTTGTTTCTCATGTTTATAAATTCCACTAGTATGGGCGGCCCATCCTCTAAGGTGCCGCCTTAAGGCATCGAGTTTTCGTGTCCACCTTTGGGCCAGATTCCTTCTGCTCAACGACCGATTCCATGCCTCCTTTACTCGATCAGCAAAACCTTCACGATCAAGCCATCCCAGCTCGAACTTAAAAGATTTGCGACTCCTGGTAAGTGTGGAATCTCCAGTATCTAGCTAGAATGGAGTATGATCAAACACGGATGTCCACTCCAAGGTCTGTACATTAACTAGTGGGTACTTAGACTCCCATTTTGTGATCATTAGTACCCGATGTAGCTTCTCGAATGTGGGGTTTAGTTGATTGTTTGACCTAGTATACCGACATCTTGATAGTTCGATCTCTCTTAAGTCCAGGCTATCAATAATAGCGTTGAACAAGAAAGACCACTTGTTATCGAACCTGCCATTGTTTTTTCTCATGACTAAATCTTAAAAGATTGAAATCCTTGGCAACTAAAACTGGGTAAGGGTTATCACGATATATAGTCACTATTTCTTCAAGGAAGCTGGCTTTGCTTCCATTTGAGCTACACCATATACTACTATAAGTGCCCACATAAATGCATCAATTTTTATTTCATAGATGGCATTTCACTAAAAAGGCCCTATCCGAAATTCCATTTATGTCAAAAGTGTCTTTATTTATCTTAAGCAAGATGCCGCCAGATCTTTCACGTGAAGATAAGCAATGCCACCTTGTGTCCAAGCCACCAAATAGGTGGTTGAGAAGACTGGCGTCAACCTCACTTTTCTGGGCTTCTATTAGAATGACAAAGTCCAAATTTTGGTCATTAACATTTTAGCTGATGTATCAGAGTTTAGTCAAGTCACAAAAACCTCTGCTATTCCAGAGAACAGTTTTCATGTGATGCTCTTTGGAGCTTTGTATTTTTTGGAGTTTGCCTTAGGTCGGCTCATCGGACCTTTATTTTGGAGGGTTTGGACTTTGATTTCCTAGGGGCAGCTCTAATGTGGCTAAAAAAGCTTCCAAGCTCTGCCTCATCCATGTCTGTCTCTATAACTTCTTTTACTAAGTGAGATAAAGAGAAACCGTCCCACACAATCTCCATCTCACTGTCACTTGATTCGAAACATTCTATTATTTGTGCAACTGTATCGATATGTGTAGAATTGTTTGTTGAAACATGTATCCTATCAGCAACCATCAATCCAAGTGACCTAATCGAATGTTCATATTCTAAAGCATTCTTGCCTAAAGAAATACCAAGAGAATAAATTTTAGAAGAGAAGGCATGGATTGTTGCGGGCGTCAAACCTCGAGATGATGCAAAGATGGGTGCAGGCGCAAAAGCAGGTTTGTTGGTGACGCTCTCGGGCGCTTTATTGGATTGATCCAGGTTCTTTGGATCCACCCTATTCATTGCCCTCGTCATAGTGTTCACATCTGTCGACGAAATGCCATTCTCCATCGGGAGTGCCTGGAGCCGCGGGCTTCGTCGACCCTCTGCTGAAGCACTTTCAGCCCCAGTTGGCCTTGGGAACACGTGACCACGACCGCTGCGACGAAGCCCGGATTCTGCTGCGCCCTGCAAGCAAGCTCCAGGAAGCGCCAGCCAAGACTCCTCGTCCAATACAAACTTGCCTGCTTCAGAACCTGCAGTGGTTAGGTTAGTTCTTGCGCATTGATGATGGTGGTATTCACTGCCTGCATTACTGACTTATCCGATGCATGAAGCTGGCTTCCTCCACCGTTGGACACCAACACCAGCAGCGGCCCAGCCTGAGCCGCCCCAACCATGGGCATGCTGGGACACACGTCGCATGATGTGGTGATGCTAGTTTTTTGCCCACTGATGTCCCGTTCGGCAGAGGCGCCACACATGGGTTTCTCTCCCGGGAGCGCCCCAGCCGGAGCCACCCTAGCCAGGGATGCAGTGGGATATCCGATAGCTTCCTTTTCGAATGAAGCTGGTGCACCGGCCGCGACGGCCTCCGCCTGAGACCCCGTCGCAGCTCCCATGTCAACACCCGTCAACCGGCCGGCGTTGGGACATCCAGCCTCTGTAACAGCCGACACAGGCAGCACAACCTCTGCCGTGGAACCGGCTAGGACTCCAGAAGCAGCACAACCTCTGCCGTGGAACTGGCTAGGACTCCAGAAGCAGCCAGCGATTCCTTGGTCGGAGTCCTGCGTGAGTAGACCTTGTGCAATTTGCCAGGAACCCGCCTGGCAGAAAGCAAAGTGCAGGCCTGCGTATCCATCTTGGGGATGGCGGTAAGCACGGCTGATCGGACTGCTTCACCAGGGAGCGCAGCAGAAGAAGAGCGTCGTCTTGGGTTGGACGTGACGTTGCCAAAACTGCAAATCACACACACCTCTCACCTGGACACACTCACACAAACGCGCTGGAACACTCGGAACAGAACGCTCAGCTCACCTCGCAGCGCCTGAAGAAAATCAGGGCATTTTTTAGACTCGCAACAGTGAAAACAGGCTCTGAACTCGAGTGTTTTGGTGCTGCAGTTCACACCTCTTGCAGGTTTTCTCATCTATTTATATGCAAATATAATCAACGATTACATCAACTAACATAGCTATTCTTCAGCCACAGACTCTAAACGTGCCATCGCAGGCCCGATTCCTGGGGCCATGACTAGCTAACAAACTTGACTGAAACTTACTGACTTATTCAGACTTCCGACTAACCTACTGACTGCTAACTACTTCAGCCGTAATGTGCTGAGTTTATTACACATTGACATGATTATCCTAACAAATCACCCCCCTAATCACGCATGTTCACTGCCACCACGCCCATCTTCTGTCACAGTTCAGTAAACTTTATGTGCCCGAGTGACTTTGTCAGGATGTCCGCAACCTGTTCGTCAGTACAAACATGATCAACATTCATTTTGCCATCACTTACACATTCTCGGATAAAATGAAACCGAGTGTCGATATGCTTGTTGCGCCCATCATGAACAGGATTCTTGCAAAGCTCAAGTGCAGACTTGTTATCAACATATAGCTAAAACTTCTTCAACTCTTTTCCTTTCAGATAACTGATCAGTCTGCTGAGCCAAATCCCTTGGCAAGCTGCCGAAGATGCTGATATACTCACAAGACGATAATGCAACCACCTTCTGCTTTTGTGAGTCCCATGAGATCAGACTTCTCCCCAAGAAAATGCCATTCTTGAGGTGCTTCTTCGGTCGTCGCCATTGCCAGCAAAGTCACTGTCTTTGTATCCTGACAAACATGCTTCTAAACCTTCACGCCTATGGCAGCATCCAAAATTCAGAGTACCACTCGCATATCTGAGCAGATGTTTTACAGCTGCCATGTGAAGCACTGTTGGAGCCTCCATGAATCTGCTGACTAAGCCCACTGCAAATGCTATGTCAGCTCTTGTATTCACTAGGTAGCGCAGACTTCCCACAATACTCACGTACTCCGTGGCATCTACTGTAGCAGCTTCCACCCTCTTTGTCAGCTTAAATTTGCTCTCCATCGGTGTTGCACACGAATTGCAGCCACCCATACCTGCCAATTCAACCAATTTCCGCGCATAGCTGCTCTGACAAAAGGAAATACCTGTTGCTTCCTGTTTTACCTCTATCCTGAGATAATATGTCAGCAAGCCCAAATCACTCATCTTGAATACCTTGTTCATTGGCTGCTTAAATTCTTTGGTAACACCCACCGAGGAGCCAGTAATGACAAGATCGTCCACATACACACAGACTAGCAGCACCTTGTCCCTCTCTGTCGTTCGATACACGGCGTGTTCGTGGGGGCTGCGCTTGAAACCGAGCTGGAGCAGTGCGTCGTTGAGCTTCGCGTTCCATGCCTGTGGTGCCTACCTCAGCCCGTACAAAGCTTTGCACAAACGATACTACATGTGTTCATGCTGGGGGTCGATGAAACCAGGTGGTTGACGCATGTAGACTTCTTCCATTAAATCGTCGTCGAGGAACACTGATTTCACATCCATGTGATGGACCTGCCAATCTGAGTGTGTAACCAACGTGATTAGTACCTGTATCGTCTCCATGCGAGCCACCGGCGTGAAGACTTAAAAAAGCATCCCTCTTTATAGTACGATATTCCTAAACTCAAATTCAAAATAAAAATGAATTGAACTCTATGAGTTTCTTCATGCCGCTTCTCCTTTCTTTTTGAGGGACATTGACTTCTTTTAACTTTTTTCAATGGGACTAAAATCTATTCATAAACTTGATAAACACATTAGTCCCTTAATCGTTTATCATCAATTAGCCAAAACCCACAAGGAGCTTAGATGCACTTTCACAAGTGCCTCGTGGAAAACATTAAGGGCCACAACAAGCTGTTGCCGAACATAAGACATCTGGTCCCCTTCCTAGGCTAGGGCATCACTAGTCTTGGAAAGTTCTACAGAACACCATGTTCAAAACATGAATGTGAAGAGGTGGCATATTTGGGTTTTTGGGGGCTTACCTTTCGACTGATCCTCTAGCTTCATATGCATCCTCTCCTTCTTAGCGACTCCCTGAGAGAGTTGGTAGTGCATCTAGCCTCCTTCTCAAGTTTGGCAACTCAAGTGGTAGGCTGCTCGCCACGAAACTTGCTCAACCGTAACATGAATTGCTACAAAATATCAGGTCAGTACTTGTTATTTCATCAAATAAATGGTTATCCTACAATAATGTTGACCACAAAGAAGGAGTTGAAGACAACATCTGGGTCATGACCACCTGGGCCTTGGACGGTTTCCCTATAGGTCATGTCTCCAAGCAGCCCATATATCGAATTCATGACTGCCTGGGGCAATGGGACCGCTGCTTCCTTGCTTTCGTCGGTCGACACTAAGGGCATGGCAGGTTCGCCCTCACCTCCCTCGAAGGACGTGACATTTGGAGAGGCTATGACTTAGGGGCTAGATGTTGTGCTCCGATCATCCTATGAGAGAAGAACATAATACTCGTGCTCCTACAAACATAGGAAAGATGTCTATAGCGACAAAACATACCTGGGCCACTTTGTGCCCCAGAAGGGTTTCCGTGAGACGAGCATGGAGGCTGGCCTCTTCGATGGCTTCATGGGGCCACCCATATCCCTACATTTAGCGTGGGAAGGGTTGCATCACTTGATGAACCCTCAACAATGATTGCCTTTCCACGATCCTTCTTTGGTTCTCTGAGTGCTGTGGTCGGGGTCGGGTTCGTGGTGGTTGTAGTAGGGATCTGGTCCTCGGTTGCCAAAGTCGGCATTGGATCCATGGGAGACAGGCTCGAGGCTAGGACCTCGGGGGCCGCGAGTGAAGCTAGGGACAAAGGGTCGTCTTGCTTGGGCCTTTAGTACCCATGATCAGGACTTCATCTGGGTCCTCTTCCTAAGGGCCTATGTTCTCGGCCTCCAGGTTGAGGCGCTCGCAACCAAGAAGCTTCATAACTCATGACAACCTCCACCGTGAGCTACGATACTAGGAAATAAGATGAAATAAGAAAATGAGAAGACTCATGAGTCTTACTGACAAGATCCTCACTCAAGCATCAGCCTCCATTTCTACGATGGGGATTGGGACATTCTGACGATTAGGTTTGGGGGCTAAGTCAAACATAAACCTAATCTTCTGCTCCACTACTTTTTCCAGGAGATCTATGGACGAAAAACAGCTCATAATAAACAAGCCCATCAGTCAGTACCTATCTAACGTTCTCATGTTGGGTCCACCGCGTCCATAAACTCCCAAGCGCTAGAGATCCCCAACCTCAAAGGGCTTAGGCATCAATTGATGAAGTCTTTGGCAATGTCATATGCCATCACTCCCTGCTCCTTCAGGTACTGAATCTTGGCAACAAGAGTCCAGCATCCAGTGGTCTACCTCGGTTTCTCCATCTACACATGACCTCTATACGGGAGTTCAGGCGGGCCGGGATGGCAGTAAAACCATCTCTTGTGCCACACCTACTAGGAAATCTTGGTGGCAAAGTTGATGTACTCTGCCAACATCCCTTATTGGAGGCGGAATCTGGCGCCATTGATGACTTTGTCTGACATCCCCTTTAGGATGTAGAAGTACCTAAAGAGGTCAACAGACAGCCGCACACCCAGGAAGGCCTCTCACAGGTGCACAAAGATGCTAAGAATAATGATGGAATTGGGGTTGAGGTGGATGAGTTCAAGCCCATAAAAACTGAGCACTTGAAGAAAGAAGTTAGAAGGGGGGGGGGGGGGGACCGAAACCACAGTGGAAGAAATCAAGGAAAACGACAGTCCAGGTAGTATCTGGGCTGGGATCACCTCACCCACCACCTATGCATAGGAGATTAGGGTGCATTAGGGGTTGACCTGGTTGTGTTCTGCCTTGGCTAGGGCCTCCTCCGAGATTTTGGATTCCAGCCAAGGCAGGATCACGATCGCGATAGTGCCAGCGTTGGAACTCTATACTCTCTTGATATTCTTGTGCCCATGGCTTCGAGAGGAAAAATTTGGAGGGTTATGGAGGCGGTCAAAAGTGACACACAAATAGCTCATTTTATATAGGGACGATGGTTCTCTAGATTGCTCTTCAACTGACGATGTGATGGTTTCGAGCACGACTCAAGGCCACGATTTCCTGCTTTAACGTCACGTTGCATTTAAGGCCCGATGCGTGTGGAGGTAGTTGGAATAGTAACCCAGTAAACTCAGCACACTATGACACCATACGCGTACGTTTTCCCAGAGTCATGATGATCTCTTGCCAGGTAGAGATTATCACCACTACCCGAAATCTCTACTATGACGATTCAAATTTCAAACCCAACCTGTGACAAATCTTTCCTCCCACATCTTTTCTAAAGATGGGAGTGATATTTTCAAGCAAATCTGAGTTCCTACTTGGAAGGAATACCTTCTCAAAGGCTTGCTTGAGTGCTCAAAGTTTTTTGAAATCCCAAATAGATGACTTGAGAATCCCGAGAAACCAATTAGACGTGCTATCCTAATCGAGAACCTGAGTTCTACTCAATGATGTGGTCAGTCAAAATGCTTATCTTTTCGGCCCCCGGGTGTCACGTTGGAAGGTTAATCTTACACTTAGTTGTTCGTTGAATACGAGCTTGGGGATAATCAGTGTTTGGCTAAAAATATCTAGCTCAACTTGAAACTCAACTACCATGCTAATTTCAATTAATAACTCTAATCACCACAAATATATCTATTAGCTAATCGTCTAAACGTGTACTAGATAAAGAATGAAGAACATGCATGATTATTAGGACCAAATGGAAAGACAGGATCACAGATCTTTAATAAAAAAGATATTGATACTTCATAAGGTATAAGATACAATTACCATCATGGCATACCTTGATGTCGGTAGATCCAGCTCTAAACCCTGGTTTAATTAGAGTCTCGTGGCCTAATTAGATCATATAAAATAGCCTAAACTAGTCTAAATGACAAAAGCTAAAGTTGAAGGTGTTTCGCTAAGATTAGCTCTAGACTTGGGATCTTCCATGGCAAAAACATTGAGAGGGTCATCTATATATAGTGCTAAGAGTTGGCCACCATAAAACGGCATAGTCCCCCTAGTTGCAACACGGCACGAGGAGAGGGTGACGTGTGACACAAGGACTCCTTTGCCGTGTTGGCCATGGCTAACTTGTAGCTTGGTTTGTTCTCCTTCTAAAATATATCTAGGGGCTTCTAGTGGCAATATGTGTAGATTTCCTGATATGGACTCATGAAGATAAGTCCAAATCTTCGGCAATTCGGTTTCCTTATTTGACTCTTTATGAATATTCTCAGCGATGTCGGTGGTAGCTTCTGGAAGACTTGTGCGAGGGAAGGTACCTTGGTCTTGGATAGACTGTGTAGCAGCCCAATTTATGAACCTAAATAAAAAATATTTTATAAAGAAAATAAAAAATGCAAGTTAAACAAAACCTAAGAAGTATATATGTGATATATGTACATATGAGTATAATATATGCATATACATATGAAAAGGTTTATTCTTATATTGGACATATATCATATACAAATAAATATATCAGTATGTGTTGCTTGAAATGTTTCAATATATATATATATATATATATATATGTGTGTGTGTGTGTGTGTGTGTGTGTGTGTGTGTGTGTGTGTGTGTGTGTGTGTGTGTGTGCATGAGAGTGTTGTTTATACAATATTCTAATTAATATACATGTTGTATACATATGAATATATATATATATATATATATATATATATATATATATATATATATATATGTAAGAGGAATAGAAAAAGAAAATAAAAGGAAAAATCCCTCTTCTGGGTTAGCGACCAAACCCTCGGCCCATCTCCCCTCATCTCTTTCTCTTTTCCACTCAGCCCAGTTCAGCCTCTTGGCCCAGCCGCCTCCTCACTCTTCCGTGTCCCCTCTCTCTAGTTTGGGCCTCGGTCACAATGATCCGGCCCAGCGTCACACAAAGGCAGGCCACCAGCATCGTCTTCCTCATCTTTCTCTCCCCTTCTTCTCTGTTCTTCTTCCGACACCTATACGACAACAAACTCCATGCCCTAATCCAATCAAACTGAGCTAAGGATCATCTAGAAGACCACAAGGATGAGATTGTGCGACTCTCACTGACTTCACCACCATGATAATCCCAATTCAATTCAGACAAATAGACCCAACATATCTTCTAGAACCTCAAGGGATAGAGTCCATATGGCTTTAGCAAACTTTTTCCCATTTTATCCATAGCCAAACTGGTTTAAATGAGAGACTTCGAGTTGGGGATGGAGTTGCCACCCCCATATCCCATCCGAACCCTAAATCATATTGATCTCGGTCTCTACTCCGTCCTGACCTATATATGTGTACCAGCCGAGATCCCCAGAGCTTCACAAATCAAATCCCCCACTTTTCGCCATGGATCCACCACAGGAGACCCCCTCTTGCACATCACTGAAAGTCACCAGCATTGTTCTTCGTCGCCAAGCCACTGTGAAGCTCTTTATCAACAACATGTAGCTCAAACGGATTTGTCATGAGCCTCTGGTTCTCTTTCGTAGCTCGTCAGAGCAATTCATGCAGCCAGCTTGGTTCCGGTGTCTCTTCAGGGATGCACCACTATGGAAAGGAAGTTGCCGACGTCGAAACATCAGAGCACAGAGAGGTAAGTCGTGAGCCGTTCGATCTTGATTAAGAAATAAAGATTATAACAAGAATACCGGTTCAGGTAGATAGATCTAGAGCTGTATGATCGACGATTGATGGTGTAGATTTAAATACCTTATCGGGTGCCGTCGGCTAGGTAACGCTGTTAGGGCCATGTCAGCCGGTCGAGTCAGCATGCCACATTGGCAAAATTGCTGATGTGCCGCGCCACATCAGACTAAAGTGTTGAGTCAGCAAGCCCAGTCAGCAATAGATTTCTTTTAATTATTTTAATTTGGTAATGACATCATATATCCTATATATTACACGATAATTAGTTTTTTAGTAAAAAATAATTCTAGAAATAGAATTAATTTGGAAAATAATTTTAATAATGTTATTTAATTTTGTATAATGTTTTTATATTATTTTATAATTCAAATAAATATTAATAAATTCTAGAAAATCCCTAAAAATCATAGATTTCTCTGAAAAATTCTCAAAAAAATCGTAATCACATAATTTCATTTGTAGTTAATCTTTTTGTCCTTTTTAATCTTTTGGACGCCATAACTTATCAACCATAGTTCTGATTTAACCCATTCTTTCACTAGAGTTGCCAGAAAATGTGATCTTGTGTGTGATGATGATTATTTTGTTCTATTTGGTTTATTTTGGATCTTACCGTTGTAAAAGCTTTTTAGTGATCTCTCGGTGCACACCTTAGAAGTGTGTAAATTACTGATGGATCCCGACAAAAGAGTTGATCATAATTTGTGAGTAAAATGTACAACCTCTGATGAGAGTAAACTTGGTTAATCAGCCGTACTCACAGTTACGAGTGGCAAGCAAAACCTCACATGATTACAACTTGACAGTTGGATGTTTGCTCAATCATAGTGGTGAGAACTATGATTGAGGTGTTGGATAGTTAGAATTTTGAGGTGGATGTTTAATTACCGTTATTTACTTAATTATTTACTTATTTTTTAATTCTTTTAAAGTAAAATTTTCTGTAAATGAGCCATATTGTCATATTATTGTTGAAGCTTTCATATGTATAATATTTTCACAACTTGCTAAGTATGACATATGCTCACTCTTATATCACCAAATACTTAGTTGGAGAAGATGTTAGAGAGTTCACTGAAGATTGATCAGTCTACGTCGGTTTGCCTATAGAGTCATCGTCAAGGATAGAGTCTATGTAGTTCTGATGTAGTTTTATTCAGATCTTGGTCTTTGAAAATCACTTTTGTATGACATTTAATTATGATTAAATTAGAAATTGTAATAATTATTATCTATAAAGTCATTATATATTAAGATTGATTTAAGTTCTTATCACATAGAAACATTGGTCATTTTCGATCGATCTTGACAGACCGAGGCGGGCTTCACTATGACAGTGTATGGTCTGCGGTCTCATGGGGAGCCTCCAAGTTGAAAAGTCTCCGATGGGATGGACCACCAACTCCTTTTCCTTGAGGTCAGGTATGGTCTCTGTGGTCCACAGAAGGTGCCACAGCCGGGGGAGGACTTCTGGCTGTGGTTCCATCGTAAGCCTTGGATTTGGCTGCTTCCGTAGCCTTATTCCTTCAGCTTCCTATGCGGTAGCTTCGGCATCAGCTCGAGTCTTGGCAAGGGCTTCTTCTCTGGCTGTAACATCGTCACCATTGTCACCTCCTGCCCTGGATCATCTTGTACAGCTGCTATATCAACCATGTTGACGTTGTATGATTCAGAGTCATCGAAATATTCTTCCTCGTCAAAGTTCATGAGCGCCAATGCAAAGTTCTACCTCTAGATTTTGTTGATCCGAACATGCAACTTTTGGTAGTATAAACTACCATGACATGAAGCTGTAGATGATATTGTAGATCTACAACTTAGGTGAAAGAAACTGGCTCTCGAATTGTGGAACTCAATTGCCAGAAAATGTCATCCGATCTTGCGGATCTGAATTCATCTGGCCGGGGTTGTGTATAGATTTCTTGGCTGAAATCGTTGTAAAATCCTTTATCTGAGAAACCAGCCTCGGTAGATTTGACCTAAACAGTCGACGAAAATGCCTTATTGATTCCCACAGTAGGCGCCAGCTATCATGATTTAGTAAAATGACAGTTCAATATTTGTATAGGGTAGGGATACCTTGCCGACACCTATCAACTGTAGATTAAAAAAGACACGCGATGTAGACAGGTTCGGACGTTTCGGAGAATAATAACCCTAGATCATGTATGGTGCTTTGAGACGTATTAACTCAAGAAAATGATTACAATGTGGAATATCTAGATCTGAACCCTAAACTATTCAATGAGTTCTTCAATCTTGTGGAGCTCTTCTCCTAAGCTTGAAAGCTTGGAATCTATTCTGATTAACTTGAATCGGCTTATCTTAGTTGTACTCCCTATCCTAATTTATATAGTTGGGTGGAGAGAGGTGTGTCCTACTCAAAATACCAAGCATATTTATTTGACTTTAATTTGTATCTACTGGGTGTTGGGGTATCTATTTCCATATCTTGAGATTCTTTCCATGTAGAGATAAATCTTACACTTAGACAATAAGACTTTGTCATACTTATTACGATGGCTTCTAAAATCCACTACATGGAAACTAGGCATGTATACAATGTAATTCTATCATCATAATGTATCATATTTCTAATAAGATTATTAATTATATATTCCTTGTCATCCTCCATGTACTTTTAATAGTTTAAACGAGTTGTGCAACAATTTGCCTGTTTAAATGACTTTAACCTTTTCTTTTGCCTATCCGAAATTTTAAAAAGACACGCACAACAAATTTGTGAAACCTAGTCCAACAATTTGGGAAGACACTTTAAACGTTTATACGTAATGTTACGATATACACTACGTGAAAAATAGATAAATGAGACACGAAATGAGTGACGAGTCATAACATGACCTGTCACTGCTGCTAAAAGTGATGGATCGTAGTTGTAAGCTGTCACTTATGACTTATCATAAGTGACGGGTTATCCTAAGTCAGTGATAGGTGATGAGTCGTAGTTATGACATATCACCTATTACGACTCATAAGTGACCGATCATCCTAACTAGTCATTGGTGACGGGTCATAACTTTATCCGTTATCAATGACTAACTCATTAGTGACAGGTCATCCTAGCCAGTTATTAGTGATAGGTAAGTTGTGACATATCACCAATGACTTGATATATATATAGAGCTATCATTTCATGTATTGTGTGTATATATATAACCCTAGGTATTCATATATTTAGACTTATGTAGATATACACATACAATATTTATGGTTATTTTTATAGATGTACATGATCCATATATATAGAGCTATTATTTCATGTGGTGCAAAAGTGCATGTACTCCTGGTTTATGTCATGTGTGTGTATATATATGTATAGTAGTATAAACATATACTCATATATATGTATATTCTATGTTATTTTATCTATTCATCAGGGTGTATATATATAAAATATACAGCCTCAGGAATACATATATATATATATATGATGCTAATTTTTTATTTTTCTCTTATTTTTGCTCACCTCAACAACACTGGAATAGGAATTATTGTACAATTTTTCTCAAGTCTGATGTAAGGGGTGGCGGCTATGGACACAAACGCCCATTCCGAAAACGGTGCAGAAACTTCCGGGACAAGAACTCAATCTTTTAAGCCGTTTTTGGCCTCGAAAATTTTGCCAAAACCGACATTGTAGATGTCCGTGGAGTAAAACAAAAACGTCAAAATCAGACTTTGTATGTAAAAGTTATGTCATTTTTACTAAAAGCACTCCAGGTCAATATTTCAGGAAAAACATCATCGGTGACATGTCATAATTGTGACTCGTCACCTGTGACTTACATAGGTGACGGGTCATAACTGTGATCTTCGGCCATGAAAGTTAAAATGATAGCATATCTGGTTTCTATCACAAACACGTGATAGTTGAGGTGGTAAGGGAGTCGCGCGCGAGACCTTGGGCGCAGGTTCGAGTCCCATGAAATGGAAAGACCGAAATATATTTAAAAATGGTGTCGATTGGGTATATGCGATGGGTCCTGTATTAGTGTGGTTCTCGGGCAAAAAATATCTTTTTACTTTTTTCGTGTCAAAAACAGAAAAAACGTTCATCAGTCATAAGTGACGGGTTATAACTGTGGTTTATCACTTATGACTTGTAATAAGTAACGGATCACAGTTATGACCCGTCACTTATAACCTTAATAAGTGATGGTAAAATTTTTTCTCATCATCAATAACATCATTGTTGATGAGTTCTTATCCGTCAATTATGACTTGTCATAAGTGATACGTTCAGAGTGATGGCTCATGACAATTATGACCGGTCACTTTTGAGATTTTTCACGTAGTGATATTTGATTTGCAGTTACGGTATATTTAAAATTGTGTTTTAAAAAATAAAGAAACCAAAATATATCTATTATGGATCTTATTTGTCAGATTAATTGCGAGGAACACCGTGGTGCAATCGGGTATCGAAATGAATGCTAAATCCGGGAGAAATTTGCATTCATAATAAAAAAGACACCCGATTTCAGACTCAGCTTAAAACATCGTCAATTTTGGGAGCGCAAAGCATGCACGGCATTAGTGACGAGCGACGACTTCGCTATGCCACACAAAAAAATTGTTTTTTCAGTAAGGGAATCCGGACAGAAGACTGTCGGCTAAATAAGCCAGATGCAAGTTCAGTCGGTACAAATTCCACCGCTTGTTTCTCGATCAGCGTTCGCGGATAGCATTGAGTCCATTGTTGTCACGCAGTTTTTCGCCGAACCGAAGAAGAACACACCTAAAGAAAAGAAAACAAGTTTTTTAAAAAAATCTTTTCTTCTCTCTCGCCACCATACTCCATCCCGTTGCAGCCCACAGTGCCACCCATCCTCACCCTCACTCGCATCACCAACCACTCCACCGTCCTTTGTGCACGCTTCTCCTTGCTGCCGTCATCACCAACCACCATGCTGTCCCGCCATGGCATGCACGGCATGCATGTCGTGCGAATCGCGGCTGCCCCACTCCAATGCCACTCCGCGCCCATGCCCCGACGCCATGCCGCCATCCTCGGCGAGCTACCCCTGGCCGCAATAAAAGGGGCCGAGCCCCCTCCTTCCTGCACCCCGCACCACCCGAGCACCACCTCATTCTTCTCAATCTCCACTACAATCATCGACACCCAACCATTGGTGAGCTCCACCGCCGCCTCCGCCACCAGAGCGTCACCACCATTGGTGAGCACTGTACTCCTATCCCCTTCCTTTTCCCTCTCCCCTTCCTCATCGAGCCAATCTGAACACCCACATACCTTAGCCCCATCAGGTCCGTCACCGATAGCCACCTTCTCGTCATAGCCATATCTGCCGCTTCCTCCTTGCCATCATCGCCAGAGTCGTGCTGCCTCTCCCTCGATGTCGCTGATCAGATCCGGCCCCACCTAGGTCGAATCTGATTGCCGCCCCTTTTTGCCACTCGTTGGAGCCGCCGCAACCCTCCATCTCCGCCGGTCACCACCATCTCCTCATCCCCTCCGCTTTGCTTGCTCCCTCCCTGTCATTCCGATCGGATCTCAGCCAGAGCCAGCCGACCACCTCCTTATCCTCTCCACTCACCCTGGCATGTGGGATCCCACTAGAGTGAGCCAAGCCAAGTTAAAACAGTTAGCCAAGCTAACCCAGCAGAGCCCCCACTCAAGGGAGCCGAGCCGCCGTCCCGAGCCAAGCCGTGAGCCAGCAAGTCGACCCGACCAAAAATGAGCCCATCCAAGTTGAAGGAATATTCCTTTTCCTTTTTCTGATTTTAACCTCCGACAAATTTTTATGAGAAATCAAGTTGAAATATGTTTTGGTTTATATGTGATGAATGATTGATAAGGATGTTGATTTAGTTTGATGAGTTTTAGGATTGCATGAGTGTGTTTATGTGTTGCAATTTTGATCATGACTAATCAAAGTTACAGAGAAAATAGAGTTAGCATTTTTATCTCTGAGTCTAGAAAAATTACACACGCCAGATGATCTGGTGCTGGAGATTTTGTACACGCCGGATGGTCTGGTGATGGGCCATTGTACATGCTGGAGCATTTCAATTCAGAGGAAAATTTTTATGTACACGCCGAATGGTCTGGTGCTGGGTGAAGTGCACGCTGGACTAATTCTTTCAGGGAGGTTAAAAATTGGTTCTGGTGGACTTAAACTCGTCGGATGGTCCAGCGCTAAAAGAAGTGAATGTTGGAGTAATTTTTCTAGAGAGATTGCAAACTGGCTCTGGTGGGCTTACACTTGGCGGATGGTTCGGCGCTGAAAAAGGAGTGAATGTCGGATGCTACGTCGGAGTATTTCTTGCAGAGAGGTTGCAAAATGGCATGGTCTGATGGATTGTACATGCTACATGGTCCGGCGCTCACAAGGGGTGAACGCGGGATCATCCAACGTTCATGATTTGTCTGGGATGTGTCCTTCAATAGAGAATTTTGATTTTGACTAATCCATAATGGTGTTGGAGATGCATGTTTGATTATCCTGTATTGTGTAGGTGATGAATGCAACTTAACAGTTGACGGTGGGATGATCAAGGACAAGCGAGTGGTTGGTGCCAAACGATCAAGGCGGCCAAACGAAGTCAAGGGTAGTCCTAGCTGTACACGTAGAGATCAAGCAAATTATGAGATGGTTAATGAAGATAACGTGTTGACAAATTCAAGTGAAGAGGATACCAGTGCAAGAGACAAGGCGACTCGAGGGATCGGGAGTGGGAGAGACTTGCCATTGGTGAATTTTGCAAGAAGGAGTGCACGTGTTGACATCGGGATGCTTGCTAAGGCGTCAGCAAGTGACAGTGAGTCACGCTTTGAGTAGCGTGCAAGACGATTTTGTGGTTTAGCCTCAAAACCGTAGAAGGATGGACTACACGTGGCACCATCGCAAAGCTTGCGTTGAGGCGAAACTAAGTCATGAAGAAGAAACAACCATTCGATGGACAGGACGAAGATTGGACCAAAATATCCCGATGGTAGGTAGGAGGTCATTGGATGTGATGAATATTTTAGAAACAAGGAAGCTTAAGGGCTAAACTACTATCCTAGGCCTATAATTGAGGGGTAGGGCTGTGTGGTAGACTGTTGCTAGCCATTGGAGAGTTGTAAGCTAGGGTTTTAGAAGGGTGGGAGAAGTGTTTAGTCTATGTATTAGGGGAGAGCTTTTGTGAGCAAAAATACTTTGTAATCTACCAAATATAGGGTTAACCTTTGGAAGAAATGAAGTTTATATTTTTCCCCATACTTGAGTTCATCTCCTTCTAGTTTCTCTCTAATGGTTCTATTGCTTTGTTGCAAGTTTTTCAGTTTTTGTTCCGATTTTCGTTTTGGTTTGTGAGCTGAAATTTTTCATCGTGTTGAAGCTATTCTTCTTGTTGCTAGAGGGATCCTAATCTCATATGAGTTGGTCTTGAATCATCCCTAGCCTCTAGATCATCAACTTAGAGAATTGCTTCACTTGGTACCTTATTATTTTGGTCTGAGTGTTCTTCTTTGAAGTTGCTATCTCTTTTGGCTATGACTCTTGGAATGGTGTTCTATGGAACCTATGTTCAATTCCATCCTTGAGGGCCCTATTTTCTTATTGTGACTTGTTTCTCTTCTTGTGTTACTTTCGCTCTTTGTTTCGAGACACGTTGAGTGAGAAAATAGAAAAATACTATCCATTTTGAAAAAACTAGTAAGATGCATATTCACCTCCATTTAGTCACCATTCTCGGTCCTACACTTTTGAAACTCGTTTCTCCTTCGCTCTAACTCCGTTTTCAATAATTCTTCCACCGATATTCATCTAAGTTTGAGATTTATCCAACCATGTCAATTTCACAATTGTTTTTTAATCTAATTACTTTTTAATATAATTTGTTTAAATCATTTATGTGTTGTCAAAAACCTAGAATTAGCTCTCTAGCTAGTTTTGTCAAGTTTTAGATGTAGATAAATTAGATAACCGTGACCTAGGTTATATAAGAAATCTTAGTACCTAATTTATGCTAGTTTAATTTGTGTAGATAATAATTAAACAAGTTTTCTTTTAGGATAAATAATAGCTTAATTAGAATAAATAATAAATAAATACCAATTAATTAGGTTAAATGCTAGATAAATACGAAATAGGAAATATGACACACGTGCACTCCTTAGTGTAGAATCACCACTTAAACCGTACCTCATGTTTCTGACTCAAATAACAATAGATAGAAATAGAGCATATCCCTCTAGAGTCGTTAGATCCGCTCTTCCTAATGTTCGTTTCTGGTTAGAAATCTGTGTAGATGTTTTTCGATCTAGCGCTTATCAATGTTCACTTTCGTAGATTAGAAGAATGTTTGAAGAAGACCCCGAGGACCGAACTATGAAGAAGTAGACAAGGACTACAATAGAGGCAAGTCCTACACCGTTGATCATATTGCACTTATGTTTTCAAACACAACCAGTAGAGGCTTGTTTGAAACTATAGTAATATGTATGCTTAGGTTGTTAACACTAATTTAAAATATTGAGATAGTTATGACCTAGCTTGTTCTAGTCATGCCTTATTATTGAATACCTTTATTCCGTTGAAACCGTAGAAAGTCACCAACATCAACTATATTGATTGTTTGGATGATTGCTTAACTACTAGCATGCTTAAGACTGCTCTGCTTAAACAAAGGAATCATCATAATAACCTGAATCATGTTTTTTCGAAATGTTTGAAATATGGTGTGTGTGTGTGTGTGTGTGTGTGATTGGTGGTGTGAGTGAGTGTGTTAATAAAGAAACCCCAAAGATGTTTTGACAGGGGTGAGTATGATGAGCAAGATGTTGGGAGACACTCACCTCAGTCGCATAAGGACCGGTTTATTTTGACATCTCACCTAGCGACCATATGTACAACCACATGTTCCTGAGGATGGGTAAAGGGTTTTGCAACTCACCTTTTGGCCTTTCCGAAGGACCGCCTAAAGGGAGGCGTTACAGCGGGAGCCAGGACAAGATGCAAGTCGTCCATTGGGAGGCTCAAGGCTGTTACATTCGGATATGCCCCGAGAGGTCCTAGCCCTGAGCGGCTGACTTGAAAGCCAAAAGTTGCTGGTCATGAATTTCCCATAGATTGGAATTCGGAAGGTTCGATTGGCGAGTAGTCTCATTATGCTGCTCCATTGTTGATCCTAGTTGGAGGTTGAGCGTATCATGTGAGTAAAGTTGTACCCTTTTGTAGAGTGAAAATATATTCAAATAGCCATACCCACGATCATGGGCGACACTACAGTATGGTCTTAATGATATTAGCTCTAAGGTGTGAGTATTCCTTGATGTGTGAGTAGACAGTGTGCCTATGTTTTGAAAATGTACACTAACTATAAAACTTAGGAACTAGCAGGACAGATTGCATCTCCCCTTGGGCCAACAACCCCGTAATCTTGAACTCAACTTTTCTTTATCCACTCTTTTGAAAAAGACTTTGCAAAACTAAACACCTACATCGAAACTGGCTTTTCGCAAAACCTAAAGATTCTATAGCCTTTTTTTCTTATTCTACTCCTATGCATCTACTTAGGCCTTTTGAGGTAGAACTTACTGAGTATCTTATGTACTCACTCTTGCTTTGCTGAACTTCAGTTGATGATCCTGAGAAAGACTACGCCGTTGGAGATGAAGAGTAGAAGACTAAAGTTTTAGCGGCACCCAAATTGCCTATAAGACTTATGATCTACCCGTTAAGTTCCGCTATATTGTAGGTTTAATTCAGGTAATATTCGAAGACTCAAAGGGTGGGGTTTGACAATTGTCCACCGACCAGAGCCCATTGTCCACCGACTGGAGCGTTCGTGGGTAGTGGCGCTTTGAATCATTCGTGTTCTTCGTGTGGAAGATGGAGGAGACTCGTTCAGATTGGACTTTTTGGATTAATCAATCAGCGTGTTGATCAGATGGTACGCATCAATAGCCAATGCACGACATTGCAAACAACTTGTCACGTGCTTCCTTTTGTCATGTTAGATCGGGTCAAATTGCCAAAATTTCATGGAACCGGATATCTGCGGGAAGGTTAGGAATAATCGGAACGGGAAATGTGTTTTGCTTTCATGCGCTATGAGGTACGACGCCACTGTCTCTACCGCAGTTTCCCCTTCCACTACCATAGAAACAGTAAAAGTAGACATGTCTATAACATGATCGACCGTCTGGGTATACCAGAACTCATAGATGATTTTTATAAATCCATCTATTTTTATCATACAAACACATACAGAATTTAAAAGAAATTGTATGTGATATTATCATAGATAGTTCCTTGTAAGATATGTTTCTATCTGTATGATAGAAAAAGACGAATTTTCTGGAAAAAACATATGTAGCTAAGAATCCGAGTATTGTTTAAATTTGACGCCTTACTCTTTGTTTTCCAATACCTATTTTTACAAACCGCTCGTCTCCCTCAGTAAAGCGACAACAAGTTCATCTCCTTTGCTCTCCTTGTTGCCATCTAATCTCCTTCCGCAATGGTTTTTTAAGGTTTATTTTTGCGAGGAAGGTTCAAGATCTAGGCTCCAAATACCTTTCCCTACACGTGAGGGAGGTATCGTGGTTTTGTTAGGATTTGTTTGATCTATGTACTGAGTGTAATGTTATTATTGTGGGTCCTAGATATGCATATAATATATTTGTATCCATCGCTATCAAGCGATAAGATGATGGGGTTGTTCCTATGGTTGCTTTCACGGTCAGGATGCTTGGTGTCGATTTTGGTTCAATGAAACATGTGTTCTTTGCTGCTATGAAGGGAACCACCATGAACCCAGTTTATGTTGTGAATCACGTTTAATTGTCTTTTATTCCTAATGAAAATTTTTCTGTTGGTATTTGTCCTAATGAACATTTTTGTGAACTGCAAGATTAATTGAACCTTCATCTCTTACTTAACAAAGGCAAGAGGTTTGCACTACTGCAGAAAAGGTCATCACTTCTAGTTTAAAATTAACATCACTGCTAATTTTTGAACCGGCAATGACTAAGCGGCAATGATTGTACATATCACTATCCGTTCGTAATAGGAACCAACAGTGATACAAGCTACCATTGCCAATTCTTAATCTTATTCTACTCGATTTGTATACTTATCATTGCCGGTTCCAGCTATGAACCGGCAATGATACTCAATCAATAACTAAACAATAAAAAATTAAGCACTAATAGTGATATTTAAATGAGATTAGTATTACTAATAGTTCATATTATACTAATTACACCAAAAGCTGCCTTCATGCATATGATATCGTGAGAAACACTAAATTGCTCAAAAAACCCTAATGCACGTGTCGACTATCCGCAGCTGAGAGGATACTCGGCCCATGAACAGAAATTGTCGTCCTCTTCATCGCCATCGTCACCGTCGTCATCGCTGATGTTGTTCTCGTCATGTGCATTGATGTTGTCATTGTCATCAGTAGTGGTGTCACCATCTCCGAGGTCCTCCTCTTCCTCCTCCTCGTCCTTATCATTGTTATCGTCCTCCTCCTCCTCCGAGCTCATTCCATCCTTCTTGGCCTTCGGTATGAACCGACAGTGATAATTGGTTCAAAAATTAAGTTTTCTCGAGAAAAAAATTAAGTCATGCAATTTTTTTTTTGCAAAATACGAGTGTTTGCAATTCGTGAGAGTTGAACCAACAACATCTCACCTCACACGAAGCCTCCTTAATATCTCACCTGTCACTGATTACTAATAGCAATGAGTTATATTTTCTTTTTGACCCTTGTTGTCCAAACTTATGTCAATTATTTGGGCATATAAACGAATTAAAAAGAATAACTTGTTGAATATAAAGTCATAGATATCATCGAGAGCTACAATTTTTGTATTACATTATTTCCATTCCACTTCGTACAAATTTTTAAATTTTTTTTAATATCTCAATACAAACATGCAAACAAACCCTTAATTTCTCCTACTTTGACATGAACCAACTTAAGCCTTACATATATTATTATTTCACTATGTAATTACTACTGTTAGAAACGACCATTTATTTAACTTACATTGTTGTATCATTCCATAGGGAACTGAGTTAGCCCACATGAAAGTCAGATAAGAGCTTGGACAAGTGCATTTCGTATATACAAGATATGAATAACAAATGAGCTGGCCCATATGAAAGTCAGATAAGAGCTTGGACGAGTGCATTTTATATATACAACATGCGAATAATTTAATGCTTAAGCATTACACATATTCTCATTTCATTGAGTTGTTACTAGCTTGATCCTTTTTCAACGAGTTTATGAGTGCTAGGTGCTCCTATGAGTGAACCACGATAAAAAGGAGTCAAGTCCAATAAGTTATGGATGTCAAATTGCCTGTAAACACTACTATAGAATATAGAATAGTACATCACTACCGACTCTAAAACCCCTTCATTGCCGGTTTCGGAGCCGACAGTGGGTAACGGCCAGTGATAGTCCCTGACTATGACTGCCACTCGGGCGGACCGGCAGTGAAAGGGTTTACCATTGCCGGCTGAAACCATCAGCCGGCAATGATGCCTATGGTATCACTGCCAGCTGGTGGTTTCGGTAGGCAGTGATGTCCAGAGCATCACTGTCTGCTGAAACTTTCAGCCAGAACTGTTTTGCCTCTCCTCTCTCTCCTCTCTGTCCTCTCTGTCTCACTCCTCCCTCTATCTCTCTCCCTCTCAATATCTTTATCTTTCTCCTCTCTATCCTCCCTCTCTCTCTCCTCAATCTCTCTGTCTCTCTCTCCCTCTCAATACATGCATACAATAAGACACATTTAATACAAAATCAATAATAAATACATATTATTAATACTTAATAATGCATGTCCTTCATTAATACATAATAATTAATGTCATTCATTAATATGATGTCATTTGGCGACATATAAGCAGTCTAACCCCCTAGTAGACTTCCTCCTTGTCGTATACTCTCTACTAGGAGGTACGGTGTCATCCGAATGTCTGTCCCACGTCGACGGCACGATCGGTTTATGAAACTCGACGTTTGAGTTGATAACATGTTCCAGGAAGAACCTATCAACCTATTCTTGAAGGTCATGTATTTCTGTAGGTTGTAACGCACCTTTGCATAGTTTGGAGCACTACGTTTGCAGAATAGAAAGAATTAGTCCTTCAACGCGTATAGAAATTGAAAGGAAGGCATTGATATGTAATTTCATACCTCAAGATCATTGTATCTGACAGTGTCTCCATCTACATTGAATGCGTGCATGAAAGTAAGAACATAAAACCTGCAGAGATTATTACCGGGTGGCTGCCTCATACACTTCAAGAGGAAATGATTTGTTAGTGGAATGAATTGAACCTTTTTATTCAATAGGAAATGCAAGTCATGAATATTCCCTGCGTACCGGAAAGTTAGTTTTTACATCATACTGCTTCCTAAATGGAAAGTAGATAACACTCTTTTTTGCGGTATCTTGTGTATGCCCTGTACATGAATATCAATACCAATTAACTTAGATGCAATCATCAAGAATATTAAATGATTCAATTTACCTATTTAGCGTGTCAATAAGGTCTTGGTTAAAGATGGCCAACTGGGTCGTGCCTACTGGGCCGGCTCGTGGCACGACACTGTAGGCACGGCCTAGGCACGAGGGTAGACGGGCCGGGTCGGCATGGCACGGCTAGCCGGGCCGTGCTTTGGCCGACACCTCAGCACAGTGGGCTGGCACAGCATGGCCCAGTTTAGATGGGCCGGCACAGGCATGGCCCACCCCGCCCCGCACCGGTCGCCTTCCCCTGTGTCGCCCCGCGCCGCCAGCCTCCGCCTCGTGCCGCCCGCCTCCTCGCCCCTGCCCCCGCCTTCGCCTCGCACCACCCGCCCCCGCCTCCTCCTCACGCTGCCCGCCTACCCACCCCCACCCTAGCCGCCCTCGCCGTGCTGCCCGCCCCCGCCTCCGCTTCGCACCGCCCGCCTTCCCGCCCCTGCCCTGGCCGTTGTCGCTGCGCCGCCCGCCCGCCCCAGCCTCGGCCTCACGTTGCCCGCCTCCCCGCCCCCACCTCGGCCGCCTGCCCCCGCCTCAGCCTTGCGCCGCCCGCACCTTCCTCCGCCCCGCGCCGCCCACCTCCCCGCCCAGCGGCTTGGCATGGCTCGTCGTGCCGCAACCGTGCCCGGGCTGGCCCGGCACGATAATGTGCTTCACGGGCCGTGCCGTGGGCCGAGGGCGTGGCACGCTGGTCGGCACAGCATGACCCGTTACAGTATCTGGGCCTATCGGGCCATACCGTAGCCGGGCCGTACCGAGCTGGGCCCGTGTCGGGCCAGCACGACTGGCCCATTTGGCCATCTCTGGTCTTGGTAGGTCGTCTTATCTCTCTTTTGCGAGTTCAAGACAATGATCTTGCTCAAGTCCGGGTGGATGACAAGGAGGATCTAATGAAACCTGCAGCAATATTATGTCACCATAGCAAATTAATACTAGAATCGAGTTACCCATAAAAGCATAATGCCCTGGCACAGAAACAATTACTAAAATCTGTAGGGTAAGAGTAAAATCTTTTTGTATTGGTGGTGAAGCAGACACTTGAATAAGTAGTCCTCGGCGAAGTCTGGACGCTCCCTTACAAGTTCCTCGTTCACAAGCCTAGGATCGATGAATCCTAATTTATTATCTAATTCTTGTCTACATGTGCGGAACTCCATTCTATGAAAGAGAGAAGTTAACCATGTAATTTCAAGGTACAAGATCATATAACATGAATTATATGCATAAGTCACTTACAGAGTCCATACTCTGACTATAGCCACGTCGAGGGCATATTCCTTTCACAATTGATACAAGTACAAGAATTGCACTTAGAAGGAGCTATCCTCGTTGAGAAAATATTTATCTGTGTATCTTACGGGGAACACCTAAAAACTCTACCTGGACTGCTCCAAGTACCACTGATGTAATTAGCGCATTTGAGTTGTAAGGTTTCTTTCTATATCTGGTATGACCAAAGGTTTGTCCAACTCAAACAGCCATGTAACATCCAACTTTGCAATATTCGCTCCAATAGTAAGCTGTGCTAGTTCTTCTATTGTTAATCTAGAAGAAGCCAGAAAGTCTCCAACGCTTGGAGCATCCTGAACGATTGGACTTGATTTGCTCTTGGCCTACTTCTTATTAATATGTTCGTAGTCACTCGACGGCTTATTTGAAGCAGCCCACGTATGTTTAGCTTTAGCTATGTTCATGAAAAGTTTCATAGTTTCTTCAGGCACAACAAACTTCGGTGGAGGTGGTGGAGGATTGAAATGTATAGTTACACTGGCATCCGCAATCTTTTTGGTTTCCTCAGCAGTGAGTGAATAGATATCCTTGGGTTCCAAAACCCTTTTAGATGGCACTGACTTCTTAGATGATGTCGTCTGCTTGGATGCTGTGAAACCTGATCGTGTTTTCTGAGCTGATGGTTGGCTTCTTGAGCAGTGGACTTCTTCAAGACAATGGTTAGGGAGGTGGACTTGTTGTAGGAGATGGCTGAGGAATGGGAGATCTTCGAGGTGACAGCAGCCCGGGGTGTCGTGGAGAGAAGAGGTTCTCGGGAGTTGTCCAATGTGGAAACACTATGTAGGCTTTCTCCCACATGATGAATGTGTATTCATTCTCTCCTATAGTGTTCGATCCTCCTCTGTGGGGTAGTCCACCTCAACATGACAGTACTGGTCAACAACCTCATCTATTTTGACCACAACGTAGATCTCTGGTATTGGACGTTCGTGCAAATGTTCATGGGAGCCACAAGGATAAGCCACGTCGGAAGCCACCTTGATGGTAATGTTCCTAGCACCAATTTGTAGTTTACATGATGTCCGTGCTATGATGAGGTCTACGGGATAAGTGATGGGGTCAGGTCTCAGAACTCCCATGGACGCACAGCTACTCGGACGACCACCGGGGCTAGAGCATTTAAAATTAGGAGACACCGCCGACCATTCTTGTTCGCTCACAATGGCACCCCGCTCACGCATGAGGGCCTGCTGTACTACTTGTGCTATCTTTTCCTCCGTATGTTCCCTCTCCTTTTGTAGCGCTTGTTGGAGCATTTCCATCATCCTAGCTTGTTGTGCGTCTTGTTCTGCATCTCATTCTGCTTGGGATCTCTTTCGACGTCGCCTGTGAATCCATATTTCCAACCCATCACCCCAACGCCTCGTGTGTGACCACCATGCTCCTTATTTCTCAGTGCCAAGGTGAGCTCGTCGCTATCCATGTCTGGCTTGAAAGAGCCTTGTGCAGACTTGTGAGCTTCTGCAAGCTTTTTTGCAAGTGTTTGTCACTTCCTGGTCTTTACGGGTCGTAAAGCATAAGCTACCATTAGACAAGTAAGAAGCACTCCTCCCAAGAAGGAAGCACGTTTATCATTCGTTCCAGTCCACCGTCTCAGGTATGACACCTCTCTCTCACAGTTCATCTAGTTGTTGTTGCCACTGTCGTTCTTTCCTCACGTACCCACGACTGCCGACTTTGTGGGGGGTAGAGGTTCTTCTTAGAGTTTGCTCTGTTCACCTCACTCAACCTCTATGCTTCTTCCGATAACTTCACTCTGCAAAGGCTTACCAATGATCTTCTACTTGCAGTCATTTGTGGAAATCTAGTATTGTACCTTTCTACACATAGGTTCTGCTCAGTGTGCCCTTCTAATTCTTAAATGGAAGGCCTATGATCATTAGCGTCTTACGCTTAACTACTTTAATATATGTCTCTTCAGGTAAGTCAAACTTCTCTAATATCTTGGGTCACAAGATGTCATTCTTGACCGAATCAGGAACCACGTGCGGATCACCTCGTTTGCCAGTTCACAATCTGTAGCTGATGGGCACGTGATCCTTAATAGCGATCCCACAAACTGACTTGTATGGCCTCAGAACTCTCTCTGGTGCAGTTGGCTCCCATGCTAGTGAGACCTCTGTAATCACAAATCGTCCCATAGGCATCTTCGAGGGACCTCGAACACGATGTCGCTTATGGGATTGCTCATTGTTGTGAACCTCCGGAGCATCAAGCATCTGTGCATAAGCAAAAAACTATTAAGAACCTATATGACAATATGTAGAATAGATGCATTCATCTACTTATGAATTACCTCATCGTCTCCACAGGCATCTGTTTGGTCCAGGTTGAGGTAGTGGCTTGGGCTACCTTCTTCAGTGTTTGATGGTGGCACTACATCTCCTTCTGGCACCTGAGTCGGATCGGCAGTTGGTGGTGTCATCCCTTCCTGCGAGTTCTGTATACGATGACAATGAATGATTGAGTATTCTACATATAGAGAGCTGATGAAGGAGGAAGATAGAGATAAAGCCGACGAGAGAGGGAGTGAGGCTATCGAAAGAGTGAGATAACCATAAAGGAGTCGATAGATAGAATGCATACACATACAATATTGTAACTGACTATATACCATATTTAACAAAAAAAAGTCACATCTTACATAGCAAAATAGGCACAAATATGCACAAAGGTTCGGTACAAGTGACACATTGACCTTACAAGTCACATCATCTTACATAGCAAAATAGGCACAAATATGCACAAAGGTTCAGTACAAGTGACACATTGACCTTACAAGTCACATCATCTTACATAGCAAAATAATGATTACAACAAGAACTAGGATTATGACATCTTTACACGTGAAATCAAATTTCTTCTTTTTATTTTCAAAGGTAGCCAATTTTAATTTGGCCTAGATGACTTGACTATTGTATGCCACAATAGCTTCCTATTTGGACTTTGTATCCTTTGTAACATGCTCCTTTGAATCTAGTAACTCCAAAAAATGATATACTACAAACGACACTAATACCAAAAAATATGTAAAACAAGTATGAAAACATCATTAGTATCAAATTATGGAGATAATTATATACGACTGTAAGCTCGACTAGGATAGTGAAAAGACGTGCAAGGTGCATGTGTAATAACCATCTCAGTGGAGCTTTGCAGTCATATGTATGGTCTCCAATTTCATCATTTGCAAAAAGAAAAACAAGTATGAAAATAGTGTAATTTTTAATACAACATGTAATAGGAGTAAAAAAGAAATACGGCCTCAATGACTATAGCAAATGGTCTTATTAGGCACACATAATAGGAAAGATGAAGGACACTGACCACAGTTTGGATAAATCCTTCTTCTTCCACTATTACGTGAACCTAATAAGGTCAATTGGCCCCAGGACAATCAAGGTTCTGCCCTCTAATTGTTCTATTGAGTACATCAATGACCGAATAATTTACTAAGTTGTCATCTAGTTCTTAGAAACTGGACATAATTCTCAAAAATCACACAATATCATCATGGACAGTGCTGCTGTACCAAATCAGAGAGCACAGATTCTGAAAAGGACAAGCAATTTCCTGTCGAGATAGAAATAGAGACTGAACAGCAGAATTCAAACAAGTAATGACAGAACAAAAAGGATGAATCAACTTCCTTATCTAGAATCTAATATGGTAATCGATCTCTGAACTTCAGCAGCATATAATCCAGGGATCAAATTATAATAGGTAACCCACTGCAGAGACAATACATGAAATATGTCTCGCTATACAAGTACAGACTAGCAAGGACTGAGACGCCATCTATTCTTATCATTTGAATACACAAAAGGACCACAAGCAGTATCTATTCTTATCATTTGAACACAAAAGGACCACAACTAGCATCTGTTCTTATCATTTGAACACACAAATGGACTGAGACAGCATATCTGTTCTTATCATTTGAACTCACAAAATGACCACAAGCAACATATGTTCTTATCATTTGAATGCACAAAAGGACCACAAGCAGCACCTATTCTTATCATTTTAAACAAAAGGGCCAGCACATAAGCATTTGTTCTAATCATTTGAACACACAAGCAGCCGCCCATGAATCAGTATGAACTTGCGCTTAAACCCTAGGAGTCAGATGGGAGCAGGAGACAAGGGGAACCAGGAGGCCTACCCCGACATCATGGTGGTGGACGAGGGCGCAGGGCACGGCAACACGTAGAGACTCAAACCAACGACCTAACCCAAGTAAGATCAAACAATTAATCCATTGTGCTACTCAAATGTTTTCGATTGAGTTTGTACTATCTATAATTATTAACATTCTGTTGACCTAAAATCTTACTACATATTTATTTAAATTTGAACTTTCTATATACCAAAATTAAGTTTTGTATATACCTAAATTTCATGGTTCAATTTTCTAATTCAATCAAAAAATAAAATAAATATGTTCATACCTAAGTTTCTATATTGGGGCTTGCTATATATCTTAATTTCATCGATAAATATTTTAAATCATTAAAAATTGAAAATAAATATGCTCATAACTATAGCTAATGTACATCATGTAATATGCAAATAGAAATATGCTATTGCTATTGCTAATTCATTAAAAATAAAAAATAGTAAAACATAGCAATAGTTCTTGTGCAATAATTCATTAAAAATAAAAATCAATATTTTCAATAATAAATACATCTTCCACCGTAAAGTACAAACTGAAGCTTCCATAACGTAAGAGGTATAATTGCATCTAAAACAAAATTCGTACATAGTAATTAATACAATTTAGCTACTTTGTCTTAATGATTTGTCCTTCATTATGATCATGGTGTATATTTTGAGATTCGTCAGTGTCTTCCATGGGACCTAGGTCAACGTCCTCTCTGAAAGAAGGTAGCTCATCGAATTGATTATAGTTTTCCTTGTCAACGACATTCTCCACTCCGACAATCCTTCTTTTTCCTTAAAGAATCACGTGACGCTCCTCCTTGTTAGTCGGGTCTCTAGGACCTTAACATAGAAGACCTGCATAACATCATTTGTAAGTACAAATGGTTCTTCTTTGTATCCAACGAGTTTTTGGTCCACTGTAGTCATACCGTACTTGTCGATCTTCACACCCCCTGGGAGTCTAACCCATTGGCACCAAAAAAAGGGAACCTTTAACACTCCATAGTCGAGATCTCAGATCTCCTCTATGAATCAGTAGTAGGTCTCCCTATTTCTATTGTAGTCATAGGTATATATACGGACACTACTATTTTGGTTGGTGCTCTTATTATCCTGAGTTCTTGTATAAAATGTATAGCCATTTATGTCATATCTATGAAATGCGAGGATTGTAGTTGATGGTCCATAAGCCAATATATTCAACTGAGCACACTCTATGTGCTTATCCATCACCTGTCTACGTAACCAGAGGCTAAAATGATCTTGGTGCTCTCGTGCGATCCAAACATTAGACCTCCCTGGGTTTCTGGTGCGTAGCATCTTCTAGTGTTCTTCGACATACGAGTCCACTACAGCTGATTGTTGCAGAACTGTGAAATATGCTTGCATGAATAAAATGGGGTTGTTAGTGTGGAATGAGTTTGCACTTATCGTCCATTTCCCCTATAGCTTTCCCTCATGGCGAGATACAGGCACACCAATCGATCTGAGATTCATGTAGTCGATGCAGAAATCAATGACCTCCTCGGTTCCCTAGCCCTCGGCCATGCAGCCTTCCAGCTGATTTTGGTTAGGAACATTTTTCTTCAGAACTCCATGAACCTCTCGAAAGGGTACATCTGATGCAAAAACACGGGGCCAAGAATCCGTATCTCTTTCATAATGTGAACAATGAAATGCACCATGGTATCAAAAAACAATGGAGGGAACAACACCTCAAGTTGGGATAGAGTCTCAACCACGTCTTCCTGTAGCTTATCTAGCTTAGTTTGATCGATGGCCTTCTGTATTATTGCATTGAAGAATGAACACAGCTTTATGATTTGGTTTCACACCTTTGGCGGTAGAATACCTCTAATTGCAATTGGAAGCATATGTGTCATCACATGACAATCATGAGACTTCATGCCAATTAATTTCAAATCTTTCATGTTTACTAGGCTCTTTATGTTGGCGTTATAACCGGATGGAACTTTGGTTCCATGTACACTCACACATTGTAATTTTCTCCACCTTGCTTATATTGTAGCTAGTTGGACCAAGATATTTTTTGCCTTCCTCCAAATCTTTGGGATGTAGATCATGTGTGAGTTTCAAACATTTTAGGTCCTTCCGTGCTTAGAGTGTATCCTTTGTTTTGCCAGCTATGTCTAGTAACGTACCAATCAAGCTATCACACATGTTCTTCTCAATGTGCATCACATCGATTGCGTGTCGAACCACCAAATCTAGCCAATAAGCTAAGTCATAAAAAAAAAATTCTTTTTGAACATAGGAGCTCTAAGATTAGATTTCAGAATTGGTGTACTCCCGTGTCCCTTTCAAGGATAACCCTAAGTCCCTTTACCGTCTCATGTACATATCTCCCAGTGCGATGCTTAGGAGGTGATCGAGTCTCAACTTTCCCATCAAAAGCTCTCCTATTGCTGCGGTACTAGTGATCCTTACAAAGAAATTTGTGATGACCTACGTACACTGTTTTTCGGCTATTCTTCAGCCACAAGCTCTCTGTTCCATCCAAGCAATGCACGCATGCATAGTAGTCTTTGATATTTTGGCTCAATAGGTTGCCAAGGTTGGCCAATCATGTATTGTTATGAATAGCATTGCGCATAGGGTGAAGTTCTCTCATTTGTATGCATCTCATATCTTCACACCATCGTTTTCACAGTACTACAAGATCTTCCATTAATGGTTTCAAGTAGGCAACCATATCGTTGCCAAGTTACCTCGGCCATGGAATCAGCATTGGCATCATAATGTACTTCCGCTTCATATACAAACAAGGAGGAATGTTGTAGATACATGGAGTCATAGGCCAAGTGATATGACTATTGCTCATGTTGTCGAATGGATTCATCCCATCTGTACGCAACCCAAATCTTATATTCCTCACATCTTCTGCAAAAAGACCTCCTTGTATTTCCTATCGATGTTTCTCCACTGTGTAGAATCAGTTGGGTGTCTCAGCATTCTATCATCCTTGCGCTCATCGGTGTGACATCACATCAGTTTGGCATGCCTTTTGTTCATGAATAAACACTCCAAACGGGGGACTATAGGAAATTCTAGATCATCTTGATGGGGGGCCTTTTCTTCTTAGCTTCACCATCTATATCATCACCATCGCGCTTATATCGTGCTGCACCACAGACGAGACACGCTTCCAAGTCTGCATGCTCTCCGTGATACAACATGCAATCGTTTGGATATGCATGTATTTTCTGCTCTTATAACCCCAATAGGCACATAACCTGCTTGACCTGATACGTGTTTTCTAGCAGCATATTTCCCTTTGAAAGTAATTTCTTCAAGAAGAGTAATAACTCTATGAAACTTGTATCAGACCACCTATTGCTTTTCTTCAATTGTAGCAGTGAAAGTACGGCACACAACTTTATGTGCTCCTTCTCATAACCCGGGAACAGTGGTGTTTTAGAGTCCTTTACCATACGCTAGAACTTTTGAAACTCTCTTTCATTGGTAAAGTTCCCCTCGCAATCACATAACATTTGCTCCAAATCATCGGCATCCGCATTGGCCAACATCATTGATAAACGTATCTTCAGTAGGTGGTATATTGGTGTATTCATCGGCCAGCATATCGGTGCACAAGTCTCTGTCTTCTTTGCCAATGTATTGCCCTTCCTGTATGATCTCAGATTCACCATGCTCGGTCTAACGGGTATAGCCAGGCATAAAGTGATGAGGACATCACTCTTTCGGATACACACACACCGAGTATTCCTCCAACAATAGGTCCATTGACACGAGCTCGTGCATATCAACTAAATCATGAGGTGAGCTCGTTCCTTAGTGTTCCTTTATATTTTGATGAGGATGGGATGCTACTGAATAATTGTGATGTATTGTTACTTAGGAACACGGGAGAAGAACAGCAAGGGCGCCCAAGCCAAGGTAGAGGTTCAATCAAGTTCGAGTCCGTTTCCGAGTCCAGGACCAGCCTGCACTAAAATCGTCGCCCAGGACGCATACGGACTCCGTTTTTGACGTTCTACACATGGTTGGAAAGCTAAGGAGATAATCTTTCCAACGGGACTGGTCCCATGTCCAAATTCTTTCTGAGTCAACAAGAATGGTCGAAACCAGTGGATGTCCAGAATCTGTCAGGGTGCTACGCCACCATCTTTTGGGCCGTTGGGCCGTGTATCATGTTGGAGTCCATTAGGGACGCGTTCAGGGGTTCTTGGCCGACCCTAGTCTTTTATATACAGTAGCCGCCGCCCTAATTAGGGTTGGGTTTTGCTTAGATATTGATCTACACACAGTTGTGAGATTTTCGCTCTTGTTCCGGACCGACTAGGCCGCCGCAAGTGTTTGTGAAACCCCGACTTCGAGTGCTTAAATTCAATTCGCAATATTTCAGATTGCATCTTCTATGTTCTTGCTTGTGTTCTCGGTACGCTTGCAGGGATTGAGCCTTCTTAGCAAGGTCAACCGCGCGACACGGTTGATAACCATCGAAGTTGTGGTGTAGTGATTGCAAGGGAGACGATCTATTCGGGTCGAAGCCTTTGGATCATCAACGTCGAGTTCTCCACCCACCGACTTATCGCTACCTATCGGAAGATCAGGCCAACATTGCTCATCAACTGGTATCAGATTTTCAGGTTGCCCGTTAGGTAATTTCGTCTTCCCCTTTAGATTAGTCTGTTTTTAATTACCTAGATTCCAGAAAAAGCTAAAAAAATTCCGTCAATTTCCGCTACCCTAGAACCCTTTGTGCCTTTGCAATTTTTGTTTTCAGTTGCGCGTTGTTGAGTTTGTGTCCGTGGTTGAGTCTTGTTGCTGGTTTTAGAGTCGTGTTCTTGGTTTTTAGTCAACGCTCCATGCTGTTTTGATCACGCTGCTATCCCATCGCCACCATCCCCACTAACAAGTCGAGCCACCACATTACTCGATTTGATACCGTGAGCCGCCTTGTGTTACTTTTCGCCACGCCAACCCTAGATAGGTCGCAAGCCACCTTGTATCAATTGCCCTACCACCGCTGCCATCCTTGTTCATCTCGCGATTCTATTGCTTGCAATACCTTAAAGAGGTCAATTTCTGCAAGAGTTGCTTAAAAAAAACCCTAACTCGACAGGGGTTCAGTAAAACCGCCATAACTTTCTCATACGGACTCGGAATCAGGCAAAAAAAAATTTCACGGACATCTACAAAAAAAGTTACATCCGTTGCTCCCCGGCTTTGCCGGGTTCCGCCGAAAATTGTTTCCCAAATTCGGCTCGGAAGATTGAGTATTCGAGCCGCGAAGTTTCCGCACGCTTTTCAGAGAACGTGCTTGATTTTCTGTAGGCCATATCTTGCATCCGTTTGAGCTGAAAATTTCTGTGGTTGTTGCTTGTGTGCTCCTAGTTCAGAAAAAATATCAGAAAAATACGAAAAAAAAAATTTCGTGATTCCTACTAGTGCTAAAAGACAAAAAAAGAGGAGCACATAGAGAACACCCAGATAATTGTGCTGTTTGCTGTGTCTTTCTCTGATCATCCTTTTTAGCTTTGTTTCAGCTGTTGTGCTAGGACTAGGGACACGTGATAGACCAGCAACTGTGATTCATACTTTGGACACTTATTTAGCTTTGCTCTTCTGATTACAATTATTGCTAATCCTTGCTACCATATTGTGCCTTCCAAGCTCCACCTCCTTTGATCCGAACAGGTTCACTCTTGCAATCATCCCACGCTTCCAGACTCGTCACCGGTTGTTCCTCCTTGCTGCGTTGGTAAGAACATTTGTAAGAGCGTGGTAAGACGCTTGAGTGTGTGTGATTCCACCTTCCACAACCTAGTAGTTGATAGGGATAATATTGTGTTGTCCTTTGTTTTCTACTAACCATGTCAGGTGATGGCTCTTCGTCGGATTTTAAGGATTATGTGTCCAAGGAAGAACTCAACAAAGCCTTGCAGGATCATACTAGGCTATTGACAGATATTAGAACAAGCATTGCTAATCTCGTCACGTGAGTCAACAACCTTGAGTTGCGACAGCCACCACAGGATGATGACCATTCATATGATGATGATGATGATACTAATAATGGTGACCAAGAAGATGGTGAGGTTTTTGTTGGGCAAGATGCGCGTGCTGAGCAACGTACTCATGCTGAACAATTACGTCGTGGCCAACAACAACGTCGTCAAGGTAATGGAGGTAATAATGTTAATCGCAACGGCCGCGATGATCCTTATTCTAAGATTAAGTTTTCAATGCCTCCTTTTGATGGTGCATATGATGCTGATGCTTATTTGAATTGGGAAATGACGGTTGATCAAAAGTATAGTTCTCATATGGTTCCTGAAATGCATAGAGTTAGACTAGCCACTTGTGAGTTCACGAATTATGCTATTATTTGGTGGAATGGTCTAGTTTCTAGTGGCTTAGAACCTGAATCATGGCCTAGACTAAAGCGTGCCATGCACAATAGATTTATTCCTCCTGATTATACACGTGAATTGAAAAAGAAATTACAATGCTTAAATCAAGGTTCTAAATCTGTGCATGATTACTATCAAGAGCTTCAAATTGCTATGCTTCGTTGTAGTATACAAGAGGATGATGAGGATACCATGATTCATTTTTACTCCGGGTTGAGACGTGAAATTCAGGACCTTGTTGATTATAAAGATTACAATACTACCAATAGGTTATTCCATTTTGCTATCTTGGCAGAAAAAGAACTGCAGGGTCGACAACAGGTGCAGAAATTGTGGAACAATTTTGGGAGTACATCTACGTCACGAGTACCACCGGGACAAGCAATAGCATTCCCTTCTACTTCTACACGATCTGCTGCCCCCTCCTCCAACACTCGGGCGCGTTCGGCAGGAGCACCACAATCATCACGTGAGGTGAGTAAATCTACTGTTTCGCAGGATCCAATGCCACGCTCTTCTTCAGGTGCAGCTACCACGGGTCGTACAACGGGCATTGTGTGCCGTCGCTGCCAAGGTATTGGCCACGTCATGAAGGATTTCCCAAGCCAGCGAGCATACTCCGCAACAGCAGATGGTGGATATGTTAGTCATAGTGATGTCGAGGAAGAATATGCATTTGAAGCTAATCTTGCAGCCGATCATGACATGGATAGTGAGGGGGAGGAGATTAGTGGTACCGCTACCACGGAGAGTTATGCAGCACGCACCTTCATTGTGAAGCGAGTTTTGAGTTCTCAAATGGGGCAAACAGAGCAGCTACAACACCATAATCTATTCCAGATATTCCTCATTGTCAAAGATGCACGTGTTCGTACCATAATTGATGGCGGAAGTTGCAACAACCTCTTAAGCTCCGATCTTGTGAAGAATCTTTCCTTGCCAACACGTGCACATCCTCATCCATACTACATTCAGTGGTTCAATAACAGCGGTAAGGTTAAGGTAACACAATCTGCGAGAGTACATTTTTCTATTGGTTCCTACCATGATTATGCTGATTTTGATGTAGTGCCTATGCAAGCATGTTCACTTTTGTTAGGCTGTCCTTGGGAATTTGATACCGATGCTACACACCATGGTAGAAGTAATAAATACTCTCTCATGCACAAGGGAAAGAAAATCTCTTTGCTTCCTTTGACACCTACTGAAATTGTGCAATATGATAAAGCTTTAGCTGAAAAAGAAAAGAAAGAACGCGTTTTCGAATCTGAAAATCAGCAAGTAGCTCAATCTGTTTTTCCACCTAAGAAAGAGAAGAACACACCTAGGTCCGAAGGCATTAAGTTAAAGGGTGGTGTTATGCTTGCTACTAAATCTGATCTTGCTGAAATTCAAGATAATGATACTTTGTGCTATGCTTTCGTATGCAAAGAGGTTTTATTTTCAATTGATGATATACCTAGCTCTTTGCCTGTTGCTGTCACTAACCTTTTGCAGGAGTATAAGGATGTCTTTCCAGCTGAGATACCCCCGGGGCTACCACCATTGAGAGGGATAGAGCACCAAATAGATTTGATCCCGGGAGCGACTTTGCCAAACCGCGCTGCATATAGGACCAATCCGGAGGAGACTAAGGAAATTCAGCGACAAGTGCAAGACCTTTTGGACCGTGGGTATGTACGAGAGAGCCTTAGTCCTTGTGCTGTTCCTGTTCTTTTGGTTCCTAAGAAAGATGGTACATGGCGCATGTGTGTTGATTGTAGAGCCATTAATAATATCACAATAAGGTATCGTCACCCTATTCCTAGGCTAGACGACATGCTTGATGAGTTGAGTGGTTCTATTATTTTCACGAAGATTGACTTGCGTAGTGGTTACCACCAAATAAGAATGAAATTAGGAGATGAATGAAAAACTGCTTTCAAAACTAAGTTCGGTCTATATGAGTGGTTAGTGATGTCTTTTGGTTTAACTAATGCACCTAGCACTTTCATGAGATTGATGAATGAGGTTTTACGTGTTTTCATAGGAAGATTTGTGGTGGTGTACTTTGATGATATTTTGATCTATAGCAAGTCACATGAAGAACACATTGATCATCTACGTGTTGTTTTTACTGCTTTGAGAGATGCACGTTTGTTTGCTAACCTTGACAAGTGCACCTTTTGCACGAATAGAGTTGTTTTTCTTGGCTATGTTGTTACTCCACAGGAAATTGAAGTGGATGAAACTAAAATTGAAGCCATCAAGAGCTGGCCGACCCCTGGGACTATCACACAGGTGAGAAGCTTTCATAACCTTGCAGGGTTCTATCGGCGTTTTGTGAGAGATTTTAGCACCATTGCTGCCCCACTCAATGAGTTGACAAAGAAGGGCGTTCCGTTCCAATCGGGGCTAGCACAAGAACAAGCTTTTAATACGCTGAAAGATAAGCTTACGCATGCACCTCTACTCCAACTTCCGGACTTTGGTAAGACTTTTGAGTTAGAATGTGATGCTAGCGGCATTGGAATTGGAGGAGTGCTACTACAAGGAGGTAAACCCGTTGCTTATTTTAGTGAGAAATTGAATGGGCCATCTCTTAATTATTCGACTTATGATAAGGAGTTGTATGCTTTAGTGCGAGTCTTAGAAACATGGCAACATTATCTTTGGCCTAAGGAGTTTATTATTCATTCTGATCATGAAGCTTTGAAACATATTAGAAGCCAAGCCAAACTGAACAAACGTCATGCTAAATGGGTTGAATTTATAGAGTCTTTTCCTTATATCATTAAACACAAGAAAGGTAAAGACAATGTCATTGCAGATGCGTTATCTAGACGTTATACCATGTTGTCCCAACTCGATCATAAGATTTTTGGTTTAGAAACAATTAAAGGATTATATGCTACTGATTTGGACTTTAAAGATGCTTTTGAAGATTGTAACGAAGGAAGAACTTGGAATAAATATGTGCTGATTGATGGATTACTATACCGTGCTAACAAGCTATGCATCCCAGCTAGCTCTATTCGTCTATTGTTCTTGCAGGAAGCGCATGGAGGTGGTTTGATGGGACATTTTGGAGTGAAAAAGACCGAGGATGTATTGGCTGCTCACTTCTTTTGGCCTAAGATGAGGCGCGACGTCGAGCGCTACGTGGCACGCTGCACTACTTGCAATAAAGCTAAGTCTCGCTTGAACCCACATGGACTTTATATGCCTTTTCTTGTTCCTAGTGTGCCTTGGGAGGATATTTCTATGGATTTTGTTTTAGGATTGCCTAGGACTAAGAGGGGGAGGGATAGTATATTTATCGTTGTGGATCGTTTTTCAAAAATGGCATATTTTATACCTTGTCACAAGAGCGATGATGCTACAAACATAGCTGATTTATTTTTCAGGGAAATCATTCGCTTGCATGGAGTGCCTAACACCATTGTTTCGCATCGTGATGCAAAATTTTTGAGCCACTTTTGGAGGACACTTTGGAATAAACTTGGGACAAAGCTGCTGTTTTCGACGACATGTCACCCTCAAACCGACGGACAAACAGAGGTTGTGAACCGCACATTATCCACCATGTTACGGGCTATTTTGAAGAAATATTTGAGGATGTGGGAAGAGTGTCTACCCCATATTGAGTTCGCTTACAACAGATCAGTTCACTCCACCACCAAGGTAAGTCCGTTTCAGGTAGTGTATGGTTTTAACCCCCGTGCCCCTATTGTTTTACTTCCTTTACCAACATCCGAGAAATTGAATTTTGATGCTAAGACACGTGCTGATTTAATTCTGAAAATGCATGAGTTGACTAAGCAAAATATTGAAAAGATGAATGAGAAGTATAGAACTTATGGTAGCCAAGGTCGGAAACATATTACTTTTGAAATTGGTGATCTTGTGTGGTTACATTTGCGCAAAGATAGGTTTCCTAATTTGAGAAAGTGTAAATTGCTGCCTCGAGCTGATGGTCCTTTTAAAATTGTGGAAAAGATCAATGATAATGCATATAAGCTTGAGTTGCTTGCAGATTATGGGGTTAGTCCCACATTTAACATTTCAGATTTAAAGCCTTACTTGGGAGAAAAAGATGACATTGCGTCGAGGACGACTCCAATTCAAGAGGGGGAGGATGATGAGGACATCACTCTTTCGGATACACACACACCGAGTATTCCTCCAACAATAGGTCCATTGACACGAGCTCGTGCATGTCAACTAAATCATGAGGTGAGCTCGTTTCTTAGTGTTCCTTTATATTTTGATGAGGATGGGATGCTACTGAATAATTGTGATGTATTGTTACTTAGGAACACGGGAAAAGAACAGCAAGGGCGCCCAAGCCAAGGTAGAGGTTCAATCAAGTTCGAGTCCGTTTCCGAGTCCAGGATCAGCCTGCACTAAAATCATCGTCCAGGATGCATATGGACTCCGTTTTTGACGTTCTACACATGGTTGGAAAGCTAAGGAGATAAGCTTTCCAACGGGACTAGTCCCATGTCCAAATTCTTTCTGAGTCAACAGGAATCGTCGAAACAAGTGGACGTCCAGAATCTATCAGGGTGCTGCACCACCATCTTTTGGGTCGTTGGGCCGTGTATCGTGTTGGAGTCCATTAGGGACGCGTCCAGGGGTTCTTGGCCGACCCTAGTCTTTTATATACAGTAGCCGCCGCCCTAATCAGGGTTGGGTTTTGCTTAGATATTGATCTACACACAGTTGTGAGATTTTCACTCTTGTTCCGGACCGACTAGGCCGCCGCAAGTGTTTGTGGAACCCCGACTTCGAGTGCTTGAATTCAATTCGCAATATTTCAGATTGCATCTTCTACGTTCTTGCTTGTGTTCTCGGTACGCTTGCAGGGATTGAGCCTTCTTGGCGAGGTCAACCGTGCGACACGGTTGATAACCATCGGAGCTGTGGTGTAGTGATTGCAAGGGCGATGATCTATTCGGGTCGAAGCCTTTGGATCATCAACGTCGAGTTCTCCACCCATCGACTTATCGCTACCTATCGGAAGATCAGGCCAACATTGCTCATCATAAAGCTCCTTAGCATCAAGTGAAAATGTATCTGCTGGGTGGTAAAAAATTGTTTCTTGCTCCCGCAATCGATGTATGAACAACATATGTATTGAGATTGTGTATTTGACTTGTGTGTCGCGGCTGCTACCAGGAAACACTCCACGCCATTCTTGTACTCTGCGCTCACATGGCTCGCATCGTACATCCATCTTCTGTTCATCTACAATTATATCATTATTGTAAATCCAAATTCATAACATCTAGAATATTTAGCAATCACCAACAAATAAATTACCGCGCTATCTCCTACCAGCAATTGGCCCGAGTTGGAGGAGCCGCATTTTGTACGCTTTCGTGATTGCTTCTAATGAGTGTTTGTTGGTGCCATCCCTAGAAATTTTTATTATTATTCAACCCTTATGTTGGACTAATTAAGTAAAAATGAAAAATAAATACACTCATATATAAATTTTCTATATTGGAGCTTGCTAATTAAATAAAATATAAAAAATATAATTGTATCCTACTACATACCTAAATATCATAGCGAAATTTTCTAATTCATTAAAAATCTAAATAAATACGCTCATACCTAAAGTTTTCATATTGGAGCATGCTAATTAATTAAAATAAAAAAATATAATTGGAGCTTGCTACATACCTAAATATCATGGATAATTTTTCTAATTCATAAAAAATCAACCATAAATATACTCATACCTAAAGTTCCTATATTGGAGCTTGCTAATTAATTAAAATATAAAAAATATAATTGGAGTTTGCTATATACCTTAATATCATAGCTAAATTTTCTAATTCATTAAAAAAACAAAAATAAATATGCTCATACATATAGCTAATGTAAATCAATAATAAAGACACTTCCACCATAAGCTACTAATTGAAGCTTCCATATCATAAATGAGGTATAATTGCATCTACATTGTCTCAAAATATTATGGCCATAGGTTCATCTCCATCATTTCAAAATCTAGAGCAATTTAGCAAATAAAATTCAGCTAGAAATAGATTGGAGATGAAATTACATACCTTGAACACCTAGGGCATGAGAATTCCTCAAAATTTTGAAGCCATCAAGAACTTGGTGACAAAAAATGGCCGCCACCTAACAAGAACAGAGCTCCTCTCTGTTGTGCTCAAGCTTGGGGAATGAGAGAGAGACTTTTATAAAGCCGAGATATCACTGCCGGCTCATGTAATCAGCTGGCAATGGTGCTCTGTTATCGCTGCCGAACAGTGGCTTAAGCCGGCAGTGATGAGAGAGTTGGGCATCACTGCTGGCTCAAGCCATTGGCCGACAGTGATGATATTTATCACTGTTAGTTCATAAACCATGGTGACTGATTTTTCTCACGCGACTTATGAACCGGTAGTGATGCTCTATCATTGCCGGTATTAGGAACTAGCAGTGATGGGCCGACATAAAATACTAGATCTGTAGTAGTGAAAGCCTATTTGGGCACCTAGAGGACTTCAAATAAAAAAAGTTTTTAACTACAAGTTATAGATCTCGTCGAGAGCTACAAATTTTATATAAAAATATCTCTATTTGACTTGGTATGAAAAAATTATGAAATTTCGAAGACAAGCTACTAAATTAGAATCGACATTGATATACCATTATCAATGCTGGTTCATAACATGAGCAGATACTCCTCTATTATCACTTCTGGTTCATGATATGATCTCGTAACAATAGTGTTTGTTATTAGAACAAACAGTAATATTGGCACTGTCGCTATTCTTGATGCAAGCCATGGTAATTTTCTTCGTTGAAGTGTTGGTTCATGCGTCGTCGTTTGCTTGCTCGGTACCCATACACCAGTTCAAATACGTGTCTTACGATGTCAGTGGTTGGACGTTTCCACCATGCTGAAAGTAATTGCTACGAAAAAGTCGTTCTACGGTGTCATGCATGAAGGTTATTGATAATTATATATAGAACGGTAGAGGCTTAGTAATAACTAAGATCTCCTGCAGATTGGTATAGCAGATCGATGCAGCTAGGGCAGTGTCGACCTCCAGGCTCCACGATGCTAGTCCCTGTAGCGGTAGTAGTCGTAGGATTTGTAGTGCAGCTGGCGACGTCTGCAGCCATAGGGTTGCCGAACTGCACCACCACCTGCGGGAACGTGAGCGTGCCGTACCCGTTTGGGCTGAGCCCCGGGTGCTACTTGCCAGGGTTCAACCTCACCTGCGACCACTCCCAGGAACCCCCGCGCCTGCTCGTCGGCGACGGGGACCTCCGCGTCACCCAGATCTCCCTCCTCAACTCGACCGTGACCGTCATTGGCACGGGGATAAACATGACCATGGACGCGGGTTCTTCGGTCGGGCGAGGCGTATGGGGAGGCCTCCGCGACGGCGGGCCCTTGGTCGTGTCGGGGGACCGCAACGAGCTCATTGTCACGGGGTGCAACGTGCTCGCGGAGCTGGTAATCCGGGGAGGCAAAGCAGGCAACGATACAATCACGGGCTGCGCCTCCTTCTGCCCCAGGGATGAAAAGGGACGTCTCATTCTTTCTCTGGACGCCAATAGTACAAGATGCTCCGGCATCGGCTGCTGCCAGATGCCCGTCAACTGGGGCCGCACGTCCTACGACGTGTTTCTCCGGCAGTTCGATCAGTACTCCAGCGCATGGCAGCCGCTTGTATTTATCGCGGATCTAGGGTGGTTCGCTACGGTCCAGAGGGAAGACCTATTGTTTCAAACTGCCAGCGATGGCTCAACCAAGGCTGAGAACATGACGGTTCCGGTGGTACTGGACTGGGTGATCGAATCATCCAGCGCTGATGCGCCTGGCTCGATATGCAGCGCCTGCAAGAGCGGGTACTGCAAAATCTCTGAACCAGGGCCGTTCAACGCGACACGGGCAAACCGCGTCGGCCCCTACGTGTGCCGGTGTTCGAATGGCTATGAAGGGAACCCTTACCTGGCGGATGGATGCACAGGTTTGTAAATAACTTTATTTTCTTTCGAGAAACCAGCTGAAAAATGTTAACTATATACATATATATGTTCAGTAGAACATACAAGCACTGATGCACACAACTAGCAGGTATCTCAAAGTCTGAAGTTTAATCTTCTTCTCGTGACGGCAGATATCGACGAGTGTGGTCTTCAAGATACAAATTGCTATGGCGAGTGCACGAATCTACCGGGAACGTTTTCTTGTCTCTGTCCACGTGGGACCCGCGGAGACCCACACATAAGAGGTGGTTGTTCCAAATCTTCTAAAGGTGACCCTTCACAATGCTTTTATGGTCCACAATAAAGTCACTAGAATAAAAAAAATCAACGATCGATGTCTACACACTACAAGAGAAACGTCCACTGGTGACCCTTCACATTACAAGAGAAAAGTCTACTTGTGACCCCTGAGTGTAGTGTCACCGCAATATATTTGAATTGACGTTTTGTGACTTTTATGGCACGTGAGCGAAGAGTCATGAATTATACACTCTTTTTGACACTTGGGATAACTCATTTTGAAAGCGTCACAAGATAGGCATGCTAGTTACACTTAGAAGTTAGAAACGCCATGATGTTGATATTCCAGATAAAATAGTAAAGTGCATATAAATAAGAACAAAACACGATAATGTACACATTTTACCCTTATAAAATTATATGCTTTTTGTGGTAACTAAATCCTTTTTTATTCATATTTCATATGTTAAATTAAATTGTTCCCAGTTTCTCAAAAGATGTAACTATCTCTCCATTACATTTGTCGTTGTGATGGGTTAGTTGGGGTCGCTGAGATTATTTATCACCTAACACTACTACCGAACTACTAATTAGGGGTGATCTGGGTACAAACAAATGTTGTTTAATAATTTCAAATAAAAAATTTATAAACTACAAAGTTGTAGATCTCATCAAGTGCTACAATTTTCATATAAGTTTGTTTCCATCCAATTTGGTATGAAAAAGTTATGAATTTTCAAATATAATATGTCATCAACTATCAATATCAATTCATAATAAAGACCTATAGTGATACTCCCTCCATTATTACTGTCAGTTTATAATATGAACTAGAAGTAAAAATCAATTATCATATCGGTTCATATTAAGAACCAATAGTGATAGTATTGGTTATGGTTCTTAACCCGAATCGGTAGTGATAATTGATTTTCACTATTGGTTATTTTTTATAGAGTTTTAGTGCTGAATCTTGACAAACCAAATCGGCAGTGATAGGGCCGGGGCAAGAAAGGGTGTTTCTGTGCAGTTGCAAGTTGGTTACTTTTTCACAACCTCGTGGATGGGAAACACTTCATGTATAACCTAACATGGAAAAAAAGGGTTTGTTTTGTGAGAATATGGAGTACAATGTGTACTTATGTGGAATACATGCAAGGAGTGTCATTCTCCAATTAATATGACCAAATTCATGTGGTTATGAGAAATTTACTCTAAACTTTGAATATTGCTAGAACTACTCTTGTCAAAAGAGAAAACATGATGCTTGCTGTCCTGAACACAAATGTTTAAGTCAGCATTGTAAACCATAGATTTTGTTATCCTTTTGATGATTTGAATTAATAATGTGATATTATCAATTATTAGGTTTAAGCATTGGTCTCGGCATCAGCAGCGGTGCAAGTCTTATATCTATTGTTCTTGGTGCCTCATTTCTATCACGTAAGCTGAAGAAACGAAGAGTGAAAAAGCAGAGGCAAAAAAACTTCAAGAAAAACCGTGGTCAGTTGTGGGAACAATTAGTGTCTCAACGGGCTGATATACCTGAAAGGATGATTATCACATTGGAAGAGTTGGAAAAGGCCACAAACAACTTCGACAAATCCCGTGAGCTAGGCGGGGGAGGTCACGGCATAGTATATAAAGGAATTTTATCAGACCAGAATGTCGTGGCCATAAAGAAATCAAAGATTGTGATACAACAGGAAATTGATGAGTTCATAAATGAGGTAGCAACCTTGTCACAAATCAACCATAAAAATATAGTTAAACTCTTTGGATGCTGCCTTGAAACAGAAGTACCACTACTAGTTTATGAGTTCATATCAAATGGAACACTTTATGAGCATCTTCATGTTGAAGGACCAATATCATTGTCTTGGGAGAACAGGCTTAGAATTGCAACAGGAACCGCGAGAGCTGTGGCATATCTCCACTCAGCTACATTTGTTCCAATAATACATAGAGATATTAAGCCCTCTAACATACTTCTTGATGATTCCTTAACTTCAAAGGTGTCAGACTTTGGAGCATCTAGGTATGTTCCAACTAATGAAACGGGTGTGAACACAGTCGTGCAAGGAACTATTGGATACTTAGACCCTATGTACTTCTGCACTGGAAGACTCACGGAGAAGAGCGATGTTTATAGCATCGGTGTCATTCTTGTAGAGTTACTGACAAGAAAGAAACCCACTGCTTATAAGTCTAATGAAGGTGATAATCTTTTAGTACATTTTGTTGCTTTACTTGAGGAAGGCAACCTAGTCGAGATACTAGACACACAAGTTGTTGAAGAGGGAGACCAAGAAATCATCAACAGTGTTGCCAATCTAGCAGCCAGATGCATACAATTTAAAGGAGAAGACCGGCCCACAATGAGGCAAGTGGAGATGAAACTCGAAGGCCTAATTCAAGCGTCAAGAGAGATAGTACCACAAAATAATACTGTTGGAAAGGGATCTGAAGAAAATTACACTGCCGTTATTGATATATTAATGGAAACACGAGGCTGGGAAGGAACAAGCGTGTATCATTAGTTTGGAAGAAGAGTACATGCTGTCCAAATGATATTTTTAGGTGTCATGTTATGCACTATAGTTCCGTGTATTCAATAACTAAAGCAAAAGAAGTGCTTTTCCCACCTCTGTTATTGCCAGTTTTGTGTATCTAAGAATTAAGTAACATTCGAGCTCCCTAAACATGCGCTGTTACTCACTTAGCTATCTTAACCTGCAACTTACTTTATCAGACCGTAAAGGTTGGTCCATTTGCAAGATAGATAACTTTGGCAGTTAGATAACAGTAGTATCATATTCCGATATCATACTTTTAATATAAAGGATGGCTCTGAAATTAGATTATAGAGGATATTTGGTTAGGCAACTCATTGCTATGAGTCCAATTTCCTTCATTATATAAGCAAAATAAACAAACCTCGGTTGCTAAGGCAATGGAGTTATTCCCCGCAAATTTCTCTTTCAGGCATGACCTAACTAGCTCAAAATTGATTGCATGAAATGTTTTGATGACACGCCTTACCAACATTACTTTGATGGGGGACCGAGATGAGTTTAAATAGAGCATAAACTAATTTGGAAGGTTCACGGTTTGTTCCTGTATAAGGCCCTGGTGAAGGGAGATGAACCAATCTAGAATAGTCAAATGTGGTAATTAAAAATATCATTAAAAATTAGGATCTTCCTTTGGTATATGCGCAAGGGTGTTCTATTAACAAAAGATAACCTAATTGAAAGGCAATAGTGTGGTGACCAGAAGTGTTGCTTTTGTAACAAACCCGAGACAATTAAGCACTTTTTTTTACTGCCGTTTCGCACTCTGTATGGCTAATAGTCTAGATAGTATTGAATCTTTACCAACCGCGAAGTATTCAAAACACGTTTAGTAATTGGCTTCGAGATCTTAGTAAAAACTTGAAAGGCTACTTACGGGAGGCGATGGTCACATTTTGTTGGTCTCTGTGGCTATGTAGGAATGCCATTGTCTTTAACAAGAGGAAGTCTTCTTCTTCTTTACCGGTTATTTTTACTTATACACACTAGCTCCATATGTGGTATGTACTGTATCGGCAGAAGCATCGCGAGATGGTTACTACGATATGTACTCGATGGAGCATGCAACTAGGGAGCTTTTTACCTAATTTAGATGGCAGTTTAGACTCGACATCTAAGACTAAGCAGAATAACCTTAGCTAATGAGATGTAACTTCATCTTGTTAGACTTTTATTTTGTATGGGTTTTTTTGTAATGTGTTGATATTTGTTAGATCGTGGTTGTGTGTATCATAGTTATGTAGAGACCAAGGATAAACTCTTATACAGTTGTATCAGCTTGATGTAACGGTGAGAGCTAATAAAGCTCCCTTTTTCCAAAAAAAGAAGAAGATAACAGTAGTTCTTGAGTTGGGTGATGACGAGGTGAAACAATTCGGATGTGTAACAGACAATAAACATAGCTTCGATCACTCCGTGTTTAAATCTTATTAGTAAAAGAAATATGACATGATGCGCCCATACCGTAGTGACAAGAGGCAAGGGAGGGGCGCCGAGAAAACTTTGTCACTCTTGCCAGCGGGAAGCGATGGCCGTCGAAGGTTATGTGGGTTGGCGGAATCACGTTGGAGAAAGGTTTTAAGATGTGGTGGCGGTCGTTTGAGTGAAAGGAATTGACCATGGCTCACTGGTGACCATGAATCGTTGGAGGCCATGCTTGAGGTTCGGTCGTTGAGAAATGTCCTGAATTCGCTGTGCAGCTATTGTTGGGAAAATCCCTAAGAAACTCACGCGAACACTTGGAGAATAGAAGTTTGTGCTGCTAAGCGGCAGCGTTTTCTGGTACGAACGTGGCCATAGTGGCCTCCTACTTGCGCGCCATGAACGGGAAAAGCCGGGCATGCCGTGCCTACGACCCACTCCCGGGCGAACTCAGCGTGCGTCGACCTAAGCATGCGCACGGCCGAACAAACTGGCCATGTGCCTAACTGCCAAACTGAACAAATGCTAAGCAAACAAACATGTGCACAAGAATTATTCAACAAAAACCTCCTAAGTCTTGCGGCACCTACTTGATTTGGATAAGGCCGATCTTGGAGAGAAGTTCTTGAATTAATCTGCCATGGCCATGCATCTTAGTGAAGATGTTCTGGAGTTGCTCCTCCATGCGAATGAACTCGACGTCGACCTGACCTTGTTTTGCACACTCCTGGATAAAATAAAATCATGTGTTAATGTGCTTGCTCCAATCATAATACACTAGATTCTTAATCAACAAAATTGTGGACTTATGTTCACGAATAGACATTAATATTTTGCTGGACAATATCAAGATTTTGAAGACCCAATTGAATATAGTGAAGGTAAGTTGCATTCTTGATCATATTGATCCTATTTTTTAAAAATTTTATTTTACAAACATACTTATCCTAGTTTTTTCTTTAACATCCTTATCGGGAATCCCAAAAGTTAGATTTTATCCTAGTTTTTTCTTTAACATCCTTATCGCCATGGTTATGGTTTTAGGTTATGGAAGGGTAAAACATGCTTATCCTTGCTTTGGTATGGTGATAATGATAATTGTTCAACTGAATATGATAATAGTCCTATGCAACTATGATAAAAGATGATATCTAATTTTTGTAGCAATATGGATTAGGATTTGAGCAAGTGGTTTGGATGAGACCGATATAAGTTGTACGTTTGGGTTTTGGTAGTCTTGCTCAAATATAAGGACTGATTCGTGGAGAGATCTTTTTAAGTTAACAGTACAACCACAAGCCTTGCATGGTACATGTCTAGCTGATTAATTTGCTTTACTCTCAGCATGATGTAGACCATTTGGTTGCATGAAACAAAAAGGTGTACTCCAGGGTTTCCATAAGGTGCAAGAGGGGCTTCCGTTATTGAGGTATATTCATGTTACGATGAAATCTTAACGAGTATGCACATGTTGAGAGGGGCTTTTTAAATGTTTTGTAATTATTTCTAGTTGCACACCTCAAAAGTGTGTAAGTGTTTCTCGAACATGGGAAAAACAGGCAATAATGACTTGGTAAAGTGTATAATCTCTGGATAGTGTAAAACTGGTTAATCACCTATACTCATGGTTACGAATGGCAAGAAAATTTTTACATGATTAGAACTTGATAGTGTGGTTTGTTTTGTCAATCATGGTGGTGGGAGCTATGAATGAGATGATGTTCAACACTGGTTGTGAGAACCATGGTTAAGGTGTTAGAAGGTTGGCTAAGTCAAGATAGTTGAAACCTTAAGGTGTTTGATTTTTTTTTTGTTCACTTAATTATTTACTTGCTCTTCAATTGTTTTAAAGTAAACATTATTTTATGCAAAAGACTCATAATTGCCCTATTACTATTCAAGCCTTTAAATGCATAATTTGTTTCCTCATAATTTGTTAAGTACAACATGTGCTCACACTAGCTATCAAAACTTAGTTGGAGAAGATGTTAGAGAGTTCACGGGAGATGGATCATTATAAGGTGTTTTGTACGTCGGTTTGCCTATGGAGTTGTCTTGAAGGATAAAGTATATATAGTTTCACTGTAGTTTTATTTAGACATTATTCCTCGAAGGTCACTTTTGTAAAATGATTGGATACGTTTACGTTTTATCTCTGAAGTCACTATATGTTGGGATTAATTTCTGGGCTCAGCACATAACACTACCAGAAACAATGTGTATGCCGAGTGCCTACGTGTATGCCGAGTGCATTATATCGGGCACTCGGCAAACAACCACCTACGCCGAGTGCCTGACTAACGCACTCGGCAAACAATTAAGCACTCGGTAAATACCTCAACAAACACTCGGCAAACAACAGCACTCGGCAAAATAGAGAAAAAATACTCGGCGAATTCGGGCACTCGGCGAACAACGCGCCACGTGTCCCTCCGTTCGGCGGCTGACGGCGAGTCGCCCCTTTGCCGAGTGTCGTCTAACGGACACTCGGCAAACATAAATGTTTGCCGAGTGCCCGATATGAAGCACTTGGCAAAAGATTTTTTTTCTTTGTTTTTTTTTTGGTTTCCTTTTGTTCTCTTTTCTTTCTCGTAATAACAACCAACCAAAGGCCACCACACATCGATTCCGGTACTACTACAGTATGGTTTAAGGATGATATTGTTATGAACTTGGAGTTAGAATTCAGTCGTGCTTCAAGATTGAGATGCAGCAGATGTAGACTCCTGGGAGCGGCCCTTGGAATCAGTTGTGCTCTGAAGGAGAATGACAATTCTTCTTCCTTGCCTTAAAAAAGGAATTTCTCTGCTATATACTATCATTCCAGCTGTCATCCAGACAAAGAAGGAATTTTCAATGCTTGCCAAGTGGAAGAAGCAAAAGCAGATCAGCTTGACACACCAAGCTGCCCTTCTAATCTATGGGTTTTGCTTGGTTCATCGTTAAGTGCATCAGAGAAGGTAGCTGGTAGCATAGTGAGAAGTGGTGGAACAAAAAAGTGACTTCATTTGGCGATTCTTGGATGGATAATATGTTTGCTATGTTCCATCGAAATCTAACTTTATGGACAACTCTTTTTCATAAGAAATTATTTGATGGATATAAGTCAAATTTGATCTGCAAGTACATAAAATAACGAACAAAAATGGGTAGAAAAACATGAGACTTGCCATAGTGTCATGATATGATACGTAGAGGCTGAGATAAAAAAATTGAGAAGGTTTCGCAAAAGTTGTCACGTACGATGCTTAGAAACCGAAGCATCTCCGAGGAAGAATCGTGGTTTCGAGACGGAACGGATTAGGTTTGAACCTGAAGTGATGTTTGAATCGTCGTTTGACCATGAAACTTTTTCTACACTTAACATACAACATAGCATATTCGATGTTAAAATTTGGCATTTTTTTGGGTCTGTTTGCTATTTTTAATTCATTAAGTGCATTTCTAGGCTTTTAATGGATATAAGTCAAATTTGATCTGCAAGTACATGAAATAATGAACAAAAATGGGTAGAAAAATCATATTCATGTTGTTGAGTCTATTTTTAGGCCTTACCCAAGAAATGAAAAGAAATTTGAAACATCTGGGCGGCAACACTCGACTAGGAACATGTAGCTTATTGGTTTTTTAATTCTAAAAAAAGCAAACGAAGTCAGAAAAATATGAGACTTGCCATAGTGTCATGATATGATACGTCGAGGCTGTGATAAAAGTTTGAGAAGGTTTCACAAAAGTTGTCACGTACGATGCTTAGAAACCGAAGCATCTCCTAGGAAGAATCGTGGTTTCGAGAGGGACCGGATTAGGTTTGAATCCGAAGTGACGTTTGAATCGTCGTTTGATCTTGAAACTTTTTCTACCCTCAACATACAATATAGCATATTCGATGTTAAAATTTGGCATTTTTCTGAGTCCGTTTGCTATTTCTAATTCATTAAGTGCATTTCTAGGCTTTTAATGGATATAAGTCAAATTTGATCTGCAAGTACATGAAATAATGAAAAAAAATGGGTAGAAAAATCATATTCATATTGTTGAGTTTATTTTTATGCCTTACCCAAGAAATGAAAAGAAATTTGAAACATCTGGGCGGCAACACTCGGCCAGCAACATGTAGCTTATTGGTTTTTTAATTCTAAAAAAAACAAATGAAGTCTGAAAAACATGAGACTTGCCATAGTGTCATGATATGATACGTTGAGGCTGTGATAAAAAATTGAGAGGGTTTCACAAAAGTTGTCACGTACGATGCTTAGAAACCGAAGCATTTCCGAGAAAGAATTGTGGTTTCGAGAGGGAACGGATCAGGTTTGAACCCGAAGTGACGTTTGAATTGTTGTTTGACCTTGAAACTTTTTCTACACTTAACATACAACATAGCATATTCGATGTTAAAATTTGGTATTTTTCTGGGTCCGTTTGCTATTTCTAATTCATTAAGTGCATTTCTAGGCTTTTAATGGATATAAGTCAAATTTGATCTGCAAGTACATGAAATAATGAACAAAAATGGGTAAAAAAATCATATTCATGTTGTTGAGTCTATTTGTAGGCCTTACCCAAGAAATGAAAAGAAATTTGAAACATCTGGGCGGCAACACTCGGCCAGCAACATGTAGCTTATTGGTTTTTTAATTCTAAAAAAAAAACAAACGAAGTCTGAAAAACATGAGACTTGCCATAGTGTCATGATATGATACATAGAGGCTGTGATAAAAAATTGAGAAGGTTTCGCAAAAGTTGTCAAGTACGATGCTTAGAAACCGAAGTATCTCCGAGGAAGAATCGTGGTTTCGAGAGGGAACGGATTAGGTTTGACCCGAAGTGATGTTTGAATCGTCGTTTGACCTTAAAACTTTTTCTACACTCAACATACAACATAGCATATTCGATGTTAAAATTTGGCATTTTTCTGGATCCGTTTGCTATTTCTAATTCATTAAGTGTATTTCTAGGCTTTTAATGGATATAAGTCAAATTTGATCTGCAAGTACATGAAATAATGAACAAAAATAGGTAGAAAAATCATATTCATGTTGTTGAGTCTATTTTTAGGCCTTACCCAAGAAATGAAAAGAAATTTGAAACATCTGGGCGGCAACACTCGACCAGCAACATGTAGCTTATTGGTTTTTTAATTTAAAAAAAACAAACGAAGTCTGAAAAACATGAGACTTGCCATAGTGTCATGATATGATACGTAGAGGCTGAGATAAAAAATTGAGAAGGTTTCGCAAAATTTGTCACGTACGATGCTTAGAAACCGAAGCATCTCCGAGGAAGAATCATGGTTTTGAGAGGGAACGGATCAGGTTTGAAGCTGAAGTGACGTTTGAATCGTCGTTTGACCTTGAAACATTTTCTACACTCAACATACAACATAGCATATTCGATGTTAAAATTTGGCATTTTTCTGGATTCGTTTGCCATTTTTAATTCATTAAGTGTATATGTAGCCAAAAAAAAATTTCAGGTGTTTGCCGAGTGTTCTTGCTTTCACACTCGACAAACACAGTTCTTTGCTGAGTATCTTGCTTTTACACTCTGCAAACCAATTGTTTGCCGAGTGTCTTGATTTCACACTCGGCAAACAAGTTCTTTGCCGAGTGTTCTAGATTTGACACTCGGCAAAGTCGACACTCGGCAATTTACCGAATATAGGGTTTCCCCACCCCGCACGCGGGGACAGATCAAAAACTATCCCGCGCGCGACTCCCCTCCTGCCGCCGCCGCCTCAGCCCGCCCCCGCCGCCTCAGCCCGCCCCCGCCCCCCCTCCGCCGCCGCCAGCGCCCCTGCGGGCCGCCGCCGCCTCGGCCCGCGCCCCTCCGCCGCCGCCCCCCCTCCGCCGCGGCCTCGGCCCGCCGCCGCCAACGCCCCTGCGCCTCTGCGGGCCACCACCGCCTCGGCCCGCGCCCCTCCGCCGCCAGTGCTGCCGCCCCCCTCCGCCGCCGCCGCCGCCCCCAGCGCCCCCGCGCCCCTCCGCTGCCATTGCCGCCGCCCCCCTCCGCCGCCTCGGCCCGCCACCGCCGCCGCCGCCAGCGCCCCCGCCCCCCCTCCGCCGCCGCCTCGGCCCGCCGCCGCCACCGCCGCCTCCGCGCGCTGCCCGACGCCGCCTCCCCCGCGCCGCCCCCCTCCGACGCCCGGGTACAAGGTACCACCACACGTCATGCGCCATTGAAGCCATGTGCTCCTCCCTCCTCCGGCCACCCCCCTCCTCCGGACAGTATTGCCATGAGGACTTCATATGTGACTCATGTCATTGTGAGCATGTGTTGCTGGTAGCACATGAAGTAGATCATATGGAGTCCTCGTGGCAATACTATCCGGGGAATGGGTTATGAAAGTTGATTCATATTTCAGTCTGTGTTGTCCTCTAATTAGTCTTTAGATGGTTGTATCATCCATATTTGTCATGCCTGTGTTGTTGTGTTGTTATGCCTGTGTTGTTATGCCAGTTTTGCTATTTATTACAAAGGAGGTGCCGCCGAAATTTTGAATTTTGGCTAATTTAGGCTTTAGGATGTGCATGTCGCGTAACCTATGCGTCTCCCGTTTGAAAGAGTTATGGTTATAAATATGCAAGTCTTTGCATATCTATAACCGTAATTGTTTCGAATTGTCCACATTTTTTGGACAGCCCGAGGATGTGTAGATTGGGTTCGTTTCAATGCTCTACTCCGATCCGAGACAGAGTTTCGGTAGCGTCTCCCCGTTGTTCTCCGGATACACATTCTCTTGGCTTGTTGTTGAGACGTGTATTTGGAGAACAGCGGGGAGGTGCTGCCAAAATTCTGTCTCGGATCGGAGTAGAGCATGAAAACGGCCCAATCTACACATCGTCGGGTGGGATTAGGACCTATCTTTACCTATTAGATAGTTTGATGCATGCCGATTCCCTCTTATGGTAAAACACAAATATTTGATGGAAATAATTAACTGTATAGGTAGATGAAATTGATTTTTATATTACTTGCTGAATAAAAAATATTATATGTGTATGTTTCCCAATATGTTAGAGGATGGATGATCGTGAGTGGATGTACACTGGCCGCTCTATTCAGGGTTTTTTGACCGATGAATGGATCCAGAAGACCGATGCATTCTTGGAATTAGCATTTGCTAGGCCTAAGGGATCTCGTGGAACTTGGTGCCCCTGCAGTATTTGTGCAAACGCGCGTCAACAAACAAAGGAGGTCATGGGTCAACACCTTTGTAAGAATGGGTTTATGCCACACTATACCCGGTGGACCTACCATGGTGAGTCCGAACGTGCCAGAGAGGAGGTGGTGCGTCAACGCACCAACGACTATGATGTCGGGGTCGGAGACATGCTAGATGACTTTCATGACGCACATTTTAATGAAGCACGTATGGAGGAAGTGCCGGAGTCAACCGCAAAGGCCTTTTATGATATGTTGTCTACGGCGCAGCAACCCCTTCACGGGCATTCCAAGGTTTCTCAATTGGATGCCATCAGACGCATAATGGCTATCAAGTCCCAGTTTAGCTGCAACCGAGAAACCTTCGATGCAATGCTGACAGTTGTTGGTAGCCTTCTCCCGGAAGGTCACATTCTGCCAAAGAGCATGTACGAGTCGAAGAAAGTCCTCTGTGCACTTAAGATGCCATATGAGCAGATACATGCTTGTCCAAGGGGATGCATCTTATTTAGGAAAGAACACGCGGACGCAAAGTACTGTGTGAAGTGCAATTCCTCTAGGTATCTTGAGGTAGACTCTGGTGATGGTCAGAAGAGGCAAGTCGCAATCCCTGTGAAGATCCTTCGGTATCTTCCATTCGTACCGAGAATCCAACGGCTGTATATGACTGTGGAATCTGCTAAACAGATGACATGGCACAAAGATGGGCGTCGATACAATCCTGACAAGCTAGTACATCCATCGGATGGTGAAGCATGGAAGAGGTTCGATCTGATTCATCGTGAAAAAGCTCTAGAGGCTCGTAATGTACGAATTGCGCTCGCAACTGATGGGTTCAATCCATATGGTATGACTTATGCCTCATACAGCTATTGGCCCATGTTTGTTATTCCCCTCAATCTCCCCCCCCCCGGCGTCATCTTTCAACGACAGAACATATTCCTGTCGCTGATAATTCCGGGGCCTGAATACCCGGGGAAGAATATGAGTGTGTACATGGAGCCTCTGATGGATGATTTGGTCCGTGCTTGGGAGGATGGGGTCTGGACATACGACCGAGCTACAAAGACAAACTTCAAAATGCATGTTTGGTACCAGTACTCCCTGCATGACCTACCGGCGTATGGGATATTCTATGGCTGGTGTGTGCATGGGAAGTTCCCATGCCCAGTATGCAGGGCCGCTCTGATGTTCATTTGGTTGACAAAGGGTGGCAAATATTCTTCCTTCGACAAGCATCGACAATTCCTTCCTCTTGACCATCCATTCAGACAAGACGTGCAGAACTTTACGAAAGATGTAATTGTCGAAGGCTCAGCACCACCTAAGATGACCGGTGCCGCGGTTCGTGCTCAGTTAGACGCTCTCGAGGCCAATGCCCAAGGAGATGGATTTCTGGGATATGGTGAGCAACACGCCTGGACTCACAAGCCATGCTTGTGGAATCTCCCCTACTTCGATGATCTCCTTCTTCCACATAACATTGATGTATGCACACTGAAAAGAATGTTGCTGAGGCCATTTTTGGCACAATCATTGACATTCCTAAGAAGACGAAGGATAACGTTAAGGCTAGAGTCGATCAAACGAGATTATGCAATAGACCAAAGCTAGACATGGCCCCTCCCAGAGGCGGGAAATCGTGGACGAAGCCAAAGGCCAATTTCGTTCTTACAAGGGCCCAAAGGAGGGAAGTACTTGAGTGGTTCCAAACCTTGATGTTCCCTGATGGGTATGCAGCGAATCTGAAGAGGGGAGTGAATTTAGCTACTTTGCGAATCAAAGGGCTCAAGAGTCATGACTATCACATATGGCTTGAGCGGCTATTGCCGGTGATGATTCGAGGCTATGTCCCCGAGGATGTTTGGCTAGTGCTTGCGGAGTTGAGCAATTTCTTCCACCAGCTTTGTGCTAAAGAGTTATCTCATACCGTGGTAGCAGACATGGAAAGACTGGCGCCTGTGTTGCTCTGCAAGTTGGAGAAGATCTTTCCACCCGGCTTCTTTAATCCGATGCAACATATGATTTTGCACCTCCCGTATGAGGCACGAATGGGGGGCCCGTGCAGGGCCGTTGGTGCTACTCAATTGAGAGATTCTAAAAGATTCTTTGAAATAAATGTAAAAATAAATGCAAAATTGAAGCATCCATAGCCGAGGCATACATCCTGGAGGAGGTGTCAAACTTCACAACAAAATACTATGCTGACAATCTTCCCAGTGTGCATAATCCACCCCCTCGTTACAATGCTGGCAACCCCGAAGATAAATCAAAGCTTAGCATTTTTAGAGGGCAACTTGGCAGTGCAAGTGGTGCGACTAACAAGACCTTGCAACATGAAGAGTGGCGCACTATTATGTTGTATGTCTTGACCAACCTATCCGAAGTGGAGCCGTACATGCAGTAAGTGCTCAATACATTATTTCTCAACTAGTCACAAGTTTGTGTCCAACTTCGCTTCTTCTCATTGCTATAGGGAATTCAATGAGCAATTCTGGCATGAATCAAGGGAACCTACCCTCGAGGAAGCTTCGGCCCTTCTTAGAGATGGTGTGGGAAATGACATGCCCGATTTCATTTCTTGGTTCAAACAGAAAGTACTTTCTAACTTGGCTATTACACCAACTTGATTTCATTTCTAACTTGATTTCATTTCTTACATGCGACTAATACACCAAGCTATCCTGCTTAAACTTGTAGGGAACAACCGACGAGTCTATGAGTGCCGACTTGAGACAAGTTGTTGATGGTTGTGCCTATAGGGTCAGGTCATTTAAGGCTTACGACGTGAATGGATATCGCTTCCACACAGCAAGCCACGAGCAGAGTCGGCCCAATCGTAGAACAACAAATACCGGAGTTTTTACTCCAGGCTTAGATGGGGCTGAGTACTACGGAAGAATTGAAGAAATATATGAATTGAATTTTGATGGGAGCAAACATCTGAATCCCGTCATATTCAAATGCCATTGGTTCGATCCAGAAGTAGTGAGACAGACCCCTAATCTTGGGCTAGTCGAAATTCGACAATCAACCGTCTTACCAGGAGACGATGTCTATATTGTGGCTCAACAGGCCACGCAAGTTTATTATCTCTCATACCCGTGCAAAACCGTTGAGCGTCTTAAGGGTTGGGATGTTGTGTACAAGGTACCGCCACACGGTAAACTACCAGTCCAAAACAATGAAGATTACAACATAGACCCCAACACATATGATGGAGAATTCTTTCAAGAAGATGGCCTCGCAGGGAATTTTGAGATCGACTTGACGGAAGCTCAGGGCATGGAAGTAGACAATGAAACTGGTGCTGACGAGGACAAAGAAGACGAGGTTGAGAATGCGAGGGACTTGGAATTAATTGAGCGGTTACATTTAGGCAATGACGGTGATGACGGCATTCCTCCTCCCGAGCATCAGGATGATTATTTCAATACGCGTGATAGTGATGATGAGACTTATGATCCAGCTGATCCCGATGATGATGATTATTTCTAATAACTCTATGTTTATTTCTAATAACTGTATGATTTATTCTTTCTCATAGCATGTTTTTTTTAGTATGCTTCATTTATTTACATCAAGTTGTAACATCCGTACTAATTGGTTTACTCGTTCTCATAGCATGGGTTTTTTTAGTATGCTTCATCTATTTAGATCAAGTTGTATCATCCGTATTAATTGGTTTACTCTTTCTCATAGCAGGTGATTGAAGCATGGTGGGCGGTATGAGGAAGTTAACGTCGCTATACAAAAAGCGATGAGGAAAGCCACGGATGCAGGTGACGGGTCCGGAAAGAGACCCCGGGGAAGACCTCCAGGAAGGCCGAGAGGCGAAGGCAGGGGTGGAGGAGGTGCTTCTATACCTGCTGTTGAGGAGGAGACTCAGTCGCCTCTAGGTGCGGCTGAGTCTGAGTCTGACTCGCCTATACCTACGGCTGCGACTCAGTCTGGGGATGAGGAGGAGCAGGTAGACCAGGGGGGTAGCTCTAGCTCTACTTCTTCTTGTGTGTGGCTGCGTGGTCCTTCTAGCCTCCCGAGGCGACCGGTGCCAATGGCTAGACGCCCGCTCATTCGACCAGATGGAGAGAAGTAAATGGCTCTCTCTACTCTCACTATATTTTTTGCCTTTGCATCTTCAATATTTCAACACATACTAATAATTTGCCTTTACACTTGTGCAGGAACTGGCTGAAGGTTGGAGAGGGTGACCACTCACGCCATGTAAACGGCATCCTTGGACTTTTGATCAAGGAGAAGTTCCCTGGCATGGTTACTTTGGGCGGAGTAACCGAGTCGGCATACACATGGGCCCACTATGCAGCCGCGCCGGACGCCTATGACCGGGAGGGAAGGGTGTTTCCCAATAGAGCCGAGCGGGTGAAGGCCGAGCTGTGGGTAAGTTTCTTTCGCACTACATTAGTCAATACTAATCGCATGGAAATTATTTAACTAATGACTGGATCTATCGCATCTATATGCAGGATTTTTTTTAGATGCGAGCCGGGCTTGGAGGCTAGGGCAGCTGCTGTCGTCGACAAAGCTGCCAAGAAGCTTGTTAAGGATATGCACTATGAGGTGCGCATCCAGGCCGTGATCAAATTTCACGCGGAACACCTTGGAGCGAAGGTGACAAAAAAAGACGCTAGGACCATATTTCTGACCCGGGAGCAATACCTGCAGGTAAAGTACATTAAAGCTTATTATTCCTTAGATTACTAACACTTAATTTCTTCTTCTTATATATCATGTACTTGATTATTTAGGTGCCTCCGGGGTGGTGCGCCGGAGACCTTCCGTGCTGGGCGGTGATCGTGGACAAGTGGTGCGCTCCCGAGTGGGAGGACAGTCACAATGCTTGCCGGGAAAGGCGATTGTTGATGCCTGGCGCGCCACACCATCAAGGCAACCTCAGCCTGACTGGTTTCGCGGCTAGATGGGTATGCAATAGCATCTGTTGTTCCCAAGCTCAATTCTCCTTAATTTCTGTGCGGACGCCCCCTTTATGAATGTTATTGCTTTTCTGTTGCAGTCGGCAAAAAATGATGGTCAGCCTCTCTCCCAGTTCAAGGCTTATGCTTTGGCCCATAAGTCAAAGGCGATGCACGGGGTTGCTTATGACCCGAATGACCCGGCCTCAGCGTACACCAACGAGAACGTCAAGGCTCGCCTGGATGGATACACATCGATGGCAAAGGAGGTCCACGGCCCAGACTTTGATCCGAGCGAGCATGATCTTGATGGGGAAGTGGTTATGAGGGCGGGAGGAGGCAAGAAACATGGCCAGTTCTGGATTGGCGATGGCACACTCGATACGGCCACCACTCCCTCTCTCTCTCAACTTAGAGCTCAGAGCACGAGCTCAGGTCCGGGTATACGCCCTCGCCAGAGCCTACACGGATTGCGATGAACGAAATCCAGGTTAGTTCTATTTCATTCATCCTACACGATCTTTACATGCTTTGCATTGGAACGATGATGAGATTGCGCTGACATACTGTAGGCCCAGCTGGATGAAGAAAGGAGGCTCCGGCATGAATTAGAGAGAACGTTCGAGGAGAGGCTAGTGGCAGAACGATCCCAGTGGTATGCGATGATGACGCCCCTTTATGCTGCAATGGGCCAAACTCCGCCACCGATGCCACCGCCTTCTCGTCCACTTGCTCCACAGGCTCCATACACTCCTGTGAGTTAGTTTATAACCTTGTAATCACCATTATTGCCATTCCTACATCCATAGAGTGTTGTGCTAACTATCTCCTCCTTTGTGCAGTATCCATCAGAGGGATCGAATACGCCTGGAGCTGGAGGTTCGCACTTTGGTACTCCACCTCACTTTGGTTTGTTCTCCTCACTTTGAAAACTTACTTTTGTAACCCCATATCCATACTTACCATTTCTGTTTACTTTCAAATGCATACTTCTTAATTAGCGTTTCTGCTCCTTAATTGATGCAGGTTAAGGTGGTAATCAAGTGTTGAGTCCGTTACGGCCTGCTATATTTTCTTTTTGTTTGGACTATATTTTGCTATCTTGTCATGACAATTTGTCATGTTTGTGTCACTTGCGATAGTTTATGCGCTGTTTGTGACATATGTGATGTTTATGCGACGGTTTATGTGATGTTTGTGTAATATGCGATGTTTATGTGATGTTTATGTAATATGCGATGTTTATGTGAAGGTGGTAATCTGTGAAATATATACAAATTGTTTTGAATTGCAGCGACAGTTTTGAATCTGGTATGGATCAATTGTCGATCTGGTAAATAACAGTTTGCCGAGTGTAACACTCGGCAAACACGGCTATGCCGAGTGTTACACTCAGCAAACCGGACACGTGTCGCAAGGCTGTTCAATCTGGCATTTTGGATGCCAGTTTGCCGAGTGTGCTCCAATACACTCGGCAAAGAGTGCCACATGTCGCCAAACTGTGGTATCTGGGCACTATTCTGTGCTCACTTTGCCGAGTGCCCTCCAATACACTCGGCAAACGTGCCGTGATTTGCCGAGTGTATTCGACGGACACTCGGTAAAGTCGGCAAACTGCCCAAAAAAAGGGACGATGTGCGAGCGTCACGTGTCCTCTATCCCTTAGGCACTCGGCAAAGAGACGGTTAAAGCTCTGCCGCCGTTAGGTCGTTTTTTTTTGCCGAGTGTCGTATTTGGCTCTCGGCAAACATCTGTTTGCCGGCACTGTGTATGCCGACAGTGCTTTGCCGAGTGTTACACTCGGTAAACACGTTGCCGAGTGAGTCTCAAAATCCGGTAGTGTAAGTGAGATTGATCAGTTTCTTAGACAAATCTCGACACTAACCAATATTTTTCACACATAGTGGGTCGCATAAAAGAATTTTGAGAGTTAGTTTCACCTCATTTGCATTTGTATTAATTTTCCTACGGATTTTACAAGATTCAACAATTAAATGCTAAATCTCTTTCTAACACGGTTTGAGATTAGATATTTTACTGTGATTTTCACACTTAAATTAGTGGGAATAAGAGGAAACAAGAAAAGCATTAGAGCCTCACGAAAGCAAGTGCTGTTCTCGGAGGTAGAACTCAACAAAGATGAAAAAAAGCACGTGTGCATCGACTTGCTCCTTCTCTTTGCTCGGCGTTGGTCCTCCCTTCTTGTGTGGCTGCTACTCGAGACTCCTTGATCTTTCTGTAGTTGCAGAGGCTCCTCCTTACCTTCCTACTAGCAGTGAAGGCCTCCAAGGAATACATTATTCTTGAGCAAGGGAAATGCATAACAATAAGAAGAAATAGGATGAGTTCTTGCTGTAGAAATTCCCTTCAAGAAGGGGTGATAAAAATGGATTGAAACTCACCCAAATCTTTATGCATGTGAATACCGCTTGGATTGATGGAAAGATAAGCAAGTGGGGAAGCTAATCCTTCTATCCAAGGCTGCAAATGGATCCAAGTTACGAAAACAAGGAGAAAACAAGATCAGCTCCTTGCTATCCAAATAGAGGGCAGCGAAGAGAAATTAAGCCAAGAACCATAGCAAACCTTTGTGCATGTGCTTACCATGGCTATGGATGGATAGTTGAGCTAAGCTTTCCAATAGAGAATCACGCTCTAGGTGAATCTTGGATCTTGGTAGGGATTAGAAGGAGTGAAGTGAGAGGATGTGCTAAAATGGTTGCAGCTTGCTGCTGCTGTTTGCACCAAGTGGGAGAGGTGGGGGAAATGAGGGAGATTGCTGGGTTGGTAAGGTGGAGAGGAGACTTTAAGTGGTGCCCTTGCTCACTGACATGTGGGGCAATGTCCCTTGCATCATAGAGAGGATAAGTGTGAGAAATTAAGTGGAAAAAGAGTGGAAAAAGTAGCAGCTGTGGCTGCCGCCCTATTCACCCAATTGGATCAAAGGCCCCCATGTCATTGACATTTGGTAAGAGAGCTTTTGGTGCAGGTAAAGTGGACTTCTCATAATTTCAGAAATTACATACATCTATGGTAATTTAGATAACACTTATGCATATTATTGGTAATGTAATGCCTAGCATAATTACTTTGTGTCAGCTCGAGCTGTCAGCTCCAGCTACATATACACTAGATATAATGTCTTATGTTACTAATTACATGTTCCATCCATGGTTTACATTCACAGTAGAAGCGTTGTTTTCTTGGTATCATTTACATAGCGAATCAATAGTTTACGTAAGATGAGTCCTCTGTACATGTGAAGGTTTACATGTCGAACAAATGGTTTATGTGTGATGAGTCCGCTGCATATGTCAACGGTGTACATGATGCTTATACATGCTTAATGATATGAAATGCAAAAATTGGTCTGTGACACCAAAGCACGTGAGGCCTTTTTTTATGAGACATAGCTTCAAATTGTTCTGCGTGGGATCCCTGATGAAAGATAGCGGTCGGGACGAGCAGTCAGCTTGACCAACCAGCCAGCTGCGCGCAGCCAAGGAAGCATGAAAACCATTGGGAAGGAAAATATGTACTGAGCACACGAGCCGTGTCTCCTGGAGCGGTCTCATCTTCGGCGTTTCACGAGGCCTCTGCCTTCTCGCGGTAAGCACGCACGGGCGACGAAGCAACACCCTGAAAGCAGGTCCCAGAATATGCAGCAAGGGCAAGATCTGATAGAGGCAGCGTTACAATAGCAGACGCGCACGCATGCGTGCCCTGAGTTGTGATCATTGCCCCTCGGGTCATCTAGGCGGAGGACTCGTTGCAGCACTGCAGGAAACCGGTCGATCCGCCGCAGAGCTGCGCCTCGCTTCGTGTTGGAGACGAAGGGAACAAAGCGTGATGCGCCTTCTCCGAGAATTTCAATCTGCTCAAATCCCTTTGACTGCTGAGGAAACAAGTAGAAGCCATACCCCCTATCCTTTGTTTCGATTACTGGGCAATTACTTCATGTTTCCTCGGAATTACAAGGGATTGAGTTGAGCCGAATCCCTTAGAAGTGGCCAAGGATACTTTGTTGGAATCACTCCTCACTCTCTAGGTGTTTATCACAAACACACTAGCCTTTTGGTGGCTCACTCACACACGCAAGAATACAGCAGCACAAGTAAGTCTTTTTTTTTTTTAACGCAAGCCACACAGCTCTCGTCGTTTTCATTCATATATATAAACTGAAGTACATGCAAAAGGATAACTGCCGGCCAGTCCACACGTAGACTGCGCCATACTCTCCTAAACTAATGCAACGTGCAGATGACATGCAAGCCTATCCGGCCTATTCTCCTGCCACGAAATCTCTTCACGGCCTTGACCAGGACTAGAGCACTTCATGCCCATTTACACACACTTACATGCAAACGTGTCTTCCAGTGGAAACGGTCTACCACACAACTGATTCCACGCAGCTAGTAATCGCTACTGCCGCCAGGTTAGTTTGTAGACGAACTCTTGATGCAGCGGCCTTTGCACGTCGCAGATAGTGGCACCTCCCTTGACCGTATCGCACGGTTCACGACACGTACCTATCACACATACTGCCGTGTATTCTCGCCGGTGCCGCTCACTACTACCATATGCAAAGCCTATACAGATAGTTTGCTACATGCACATGAACAAAATAACATGCATATGCACTAATGACAAGATTATTGCTAACAATTACCCCCCTAATCTTGGCATGTCTTCACACTCGATCAACTTCAGAGGAGAGCAGGTTCATCGCTGGTGTAGCCTTGTGCGAGTAGGGCTTTCTCCTCCTTTTCTTTCTTAGGACACTCCCAAGCATAATGTCCATAATCTTGACAGTTGTAGCATTTTACCTTGCTCTTGTCTTTGCGCCCTTCGCGGCTACCTTGGGCACGGTCTCGACCTCTTGCCATGAGGAGCTGATGCTCTTCAGATCGGACCTCCCGTCCCTTGAGCAGCTCTTCATGGGCCTTCAATGATCCAATGGCCTCCTCCATGGCCATATTGTTGATGTCCCCGAACAGCACCATCGCCGATGCAGCATTGATGAATTTTGTGGAGACGGATCGCAGCAGCTTCTTCACGACATACTTCTCCTCCACCGCATCTCCGAGCTCACGGATACGCCCAACTAGCGTCATGAACTTCTCAGCGAAATCATCAACAGATTCCGCATCACTCATCTTGAGGTTATCAAGATTAGCTCGCAAGGACCGGACCCTTGCCTCCCGGACACGCTCAACGCCCACATGCATGGAGCGCAACGCCTCCCACACATCATAGGCGGTCTCCTTCTTCGAAACTCGCAGCAGCGTCTCGTCGTCGACTGACTGGGAGATGATCGACAAGGCCAGCTGGTCCTTGACCTCGTTGACAACCTCGGTTGATGGCGCCTTCCCACGATCAATAGCACCCCATGCGCCGTTGGCTCGCAGTAGGAACCTCATCCTCATCGCCCACGCCGCGTAGTTCGTCCTTATCAGCATCGGGAACGGAAGCCTCCCCACCGTTGCCGCCGTCGCCGTCGAGTTGCCCAAACCACTGCTTACAATGGCTTTGCTCGATGACGAATCGTCGCGTGGCATCATTTTCCTCGACGTGGCTCTGGATACCAATTGTTGGAATCACTCCTCACTCTCTAGGTGTTTATCACAAACACACTAGCCTTTTGGTGGCTCACTCACACACGCAAGAATACAGCAGCACAAGTAAGTCTTTTTTTTTGTTAACGCAAGCCACACAGCTCTCGTCATTTTCATTCATATATATAAACTGAAGTACATGCAAAAGGATAACTGTCGGTCAGTCCACACGTAGACTGCGCCATACTCTCCTAAACTAATGCAACGTGCAGATGACATGCAAGCCTATCCGGCCTATTCTCCTGCCACGAAATCTCTTCACGGCCTTGACCAGGACTAGAGCACTTCATGCCCATTTACTCACACTTACATGCAAACGTGTCTTCCAGTGGAAACGGTCTACCACACAACTGATTCCACGCAGCTAGTAATCGCTACTGCCGCCAGGTTAGTTTGTAGACGAACACTTGATGCAGCGGCCTTTGCACGTCGCAGATAGTGGCACCTCCCTTGACCGTATCGCACGGTTCACGACACGTACCTATCACACATACTGCCGTGTATTCTCGCTGGTGCCACTCACTACTACCATATGCAAAGCCTATACAGATAGTTTGCTACATGCACATGAACAAAATAACATGCATATGCACTAATGACAAGATTATTGCTAACATACTTTTGAACAAATGATAGCCAACCTATCCGACGCAGTTGCCGCTGCCAGATGCACCACATGGGCATAAACTGAAAATAGTGGTTGAGTCAACTCCTTCAAAGAAGGCTGCAGGTGAGTTGACACCGTCGAAATCCTACCAGCAGATAGAATCATTATCTATCTGTGGAACTGGGTTTGTCGATTGAAGGATGCAAATCCACCTTTCTAACCATTTTAACTTATAGGTGCTCAACACAAATTTTTGCATGGGAAATTGACTACTGGAAGCTGATCTTCCTTGAACACTGAATGGGAGACAGTGAGCCCTTGTCGAAGTTTGTACAATCCTAACGCTTCCATTTCTGGATTTCTCGAACACTAGAAGATCTTGTTCTGAATGTTATAGGAAAACTTCCCCATCATCCGCGTACAGAAAAAATCTGTGCCGAATCTCCGAACCCTCAAGGCTGGACAATCTGCTAAAACTATTTGCTTTGGAGATCGTGTGCATTGCCAACAATAGACTATTGCAATGACGAGGAATGCGGGCGCCACGATCGGCGGGGATGCAGCTCCTACCTGCGAGGACGTGGACTGCGATGGACTAAATCTGGTTGAGCAATGGAGTGTCCCGTTTCTATTACCGTTACAAGCACAACCAAACAAATTCAGGTTTTAGCCATTCCCTTAGCAATCCTATTGTTTCCTGATTATGTTTGCCTTTGCATTACAGATTTGAAACCAAACACCACCTTAGTAAAACTGCCACATCATCTGCGTGCAGAAAATATCCTGTGGAATATTCTCTGAACCCGCAAAGCGGGACAGTATGCCAAGTTCCAATATCATTTGGTTTGGAAATCGGGTGATTGAGTACATCAATTGCAATGAGAAAAGGCATTGACGAAAGAGGATCATACTGTTATAGCCCCTTAGAATGAACAATCTCCCGTTATGAATGAAGTGTTAGTTTTCAACAGATGGATGACAGTAAGGTCCTACGTAGAGATCGATGACATCTTAATAGGAGTGACTTAGGACACTTAAAAATCTAAATGGCTCTAAAAACTTTACAGCATAAACCTTTATCAATTTCTATCTAAATATGATCTAAATTTATCTAATGTGTCTACTCCACTGTTAAAAAAGATTACAACTTATCTAAAAAGATAAATTGTATGTAAGTAAATACTAAAATGTAAACATGCTAGAGAGAACAAATTCAGTATAGGGGATTTTTATCATATAGTATCGATGACATAAACACCACTCTTAATTCACGTTGGAGCTCCACCAAGAATATACTCCCATTGCTAAGACTCTTCTGGTCACGATTCTTAAGTTACTAAGCCACAAAGGCAAGAATCACACCAAATCTCTCTTCTGATCACTTGCCGTCATTTTCACTTCGAAGCTTAAGCCACCAAGGCAAGGGTCTTCGTGTCCCTACACAAGCTTCTTGCCGTCGCTCCATACCAAGTTGGAGGGTCAACAAGCTTAAGCCACCAATAGCCCAAGGTGCCGGTGGGTCACTAAGACTCTAAGGTACCGACATACCACTTGATATAATGTAGGATCACTCCTTGATCCCTTCTCTAAGTAGCAACACCTAGCAACAACACTCTCTAGGCCTATTAGCACTAATCATTTTCTAATATTATGCTTAATTATCTTGGATGATCACTTTAAGTACTTTGGTGGCTTTAATATTCTCTCAAGTGTATATAAGCTTCCTTTGGACTCCAACACACTGCCACATCTTCAAATGACCGAGTGAAGGGGTATTTATAGCCTCAACCCCGCGGACTAGTCGTTGCCCAAACGGCTCAACTTTACTGTATACGTTAGATGATCTGGTATAAGCATCATTGTACTCACCGAATCATCCGACGTGTACATCCTTCAATAACTAGCCGTTGGAACCATACTCAAATCTTGTGTGAACATCGGATGTTCCGGTGTGTTCACTAGTTCCATCACTGGAACATCCGACGTGTACACTACTTCTGCCAACCGAGCCACTTTCTTCTCTGCACAAAATACTCTGGTGTGTATATCATCAGTGCGCCAGATCGTCTGGTGTGTTGATCTTCACTCTTCAACATTTGCAACATCCTCTGCAAGAAATACTCCGGCGTATTCAACTCCATATTGCCAGACCATCTGACGTGTATAGTTTTTCTCCCCATTGTCAAAAACACTCCAGGGAGTACTGGCTTCATGCGTCTGATCTTCCGGCATGTATAGTTGCCATGAGCTGAAATGCTCTAGCGTGTACAATCTCCTCTGCGCCAGGCCTTCCGGCATGTACACTTTCTCTAGGATTCCTCCAATTTGATCAATCTTCATCCTTGCTTTGGTGGCTTCTTCATGTATTGCATCCATGAGACCTACTAAATCATATACTTGACAAACCTATTAGTCTTATTGACTATGTTGTTATTAATCACCAAAATCATATGCATGCCTTAAATATGGTCGCTACAATCTCTCCAAGGGCATGTTTGCTACAATCTCTCTCTTTTGGTGATCGATGACTACACAACCAAATAAAGTAGTAAATAGATAGTACCAAAAGTAAATGACACAAAAAATGAACAATACTATACCTCTTTGTTTGGATGCATGGTAAGAACAACATGTCAAAGATTAGTTCCCGACAATATATCCGTAAATTGACTGGGTACCTTCAAGTGTATGGATTAATCACAAGGCGAGACAAACAATGTATACAGGTTCGGGCCTCCGATTGGAGTAATACCCTACGTCCTGTGGGGGTGTTGCTGCCGTGTATTGATGATCTCGAGTACAAGAAAGGTGGCTAAGACTATTACAAGGAGTTGATTGGATTTAATCTATCCTAGGGCTAAAGTTGTCGAGTAACTCCTCTGTCGATGCTTCCCCCCCCCCCTCTCTCTCTCTCTCTCTCGTGTGTTTTGCCGTGTCTTTCGTGTTGTTGTCTTGTTCGTTGTTCTCCCCCAAGCCTTTTCTCCTTATATAGGGGTGAGGTACCGACTCCTATCCAGTCGTAGTCGATAGGGAGTTGTCTTCCTTGATGTCCAAGTAGATAGATCTATTTTGAATACAAGTCGTATCAGGTTGGGTAACTAATCTAAACCTTCTTGGTATGTACTTCCTTGACTTCGGGTGTATCAGGTACAGCTGATTCGGTTCCGTGATATCTAGAGTTACCAAATATGCGTCGTATATACCCCGTCTGCATATGATGTACTCCTTATGCGCATATACCCCATAATTAGATATTCAACAGTAGCTCCCTAACTCTACCCCGAAGGAGAGGTTTCCATAAGCACCCACTCGAGTACTGCTAAGTTTAAGCTTGGTCAAGTAAAGTGGATTAGGCTCATAGTCGAAACAATTGAGTATAGATGGATCCTTCCTCGAATATCGAGTGGAAGCTCAGTCGGGTCGAGTGCCTTGTGGCTAACCTCACTCGAGACTTGAAGAAAAAGATTTAAAGAACTCAACTGATCGACACCCGACTCCGAGTAGAGTTAAAGAAACCTTTCAAAATTTGAAACCGCGGGTATAGGCGCATTTAATGCGGGCAAAAGGGCGTGCAGAGATTCACACGGTCGTCATCGCTCCTCCTTTCTCACCGGTCGAAGCATTGTAAATGTGGGAGTGGTTGAAGAGGCGGTAATTTTTTGGTTATTTACCCATAAGACCCGGACTTGCAGCCGCCATTCCTCGTCATTGCCACTAGTCTTCTTGCACAAGCCTCTCAGCTTTCTTTCCGCCTCTGCACGCACCACCGCTAGAAAGAAATTTAGATCCATGGATCCCAGCTCTTCCTCGATGATCCCGACTTCCTCCTCGCCGGGAAGCGGTCGGACGCAGCAGCCGCCGGCGCCTCGCCCGATCAGTATGATGAGACGAGGTTCATGATTGAGGCTGGACACCCTCAGCTATGCAAGAATCTTGACTGGCGGAACTTGAAGCAGAAGGAGTGGTGCCACCGCGCAGCCTGGTCGAATAGAGGACCTCTTCTGGTGAGAGATTTCCTTCCTGCAAGATCGAGCATGAGTTTATATTTTTTGAGTCTTTCTTCCGTTGTAGTTTTAACATCCCTCCTTCCAAGTTTCTTCTCAATGTGCTCGATTGATATTAGATTGAACTCCACCACCTGAACCCCAATTCGGACACCATGTTGAGTGTTTTTGTTCATTTTTGTGAGGCTTTCCTTGGCATCGAGCCAAGTTTGAATCTTTTTTAGTATTTTTATAAACTAAAGAGGATTACCGAAAATAAATATGTCGGGGGATGCAGTTTCTAGTTGAGGAGTGGAATGAAAAACTCCTATATCTTGATTTCCCTAACTTCCTCTTGGTCGAAGGATTGGAAGAAACTTTGGTTTTACGTCTCCAATCCTGACCTGATTGGTTTTACTTTAGTGTATAGAGGTCTTTTCCCGTCCAAAATCTTTCTTGGATGCAAGAGCATCAAGATTCCGACCACAACACCTACTTCGCTAACAGGATTGGCATGCAAAGGAAATTTGGCCTAACTGGGTGGCATGTAGCTAGAGACTTTATTAGTAAGAGATTGAGTCCCTTTAAGGCGCAAACGTGCCTGGCTTGAGAGTACAGTGGGGATGAGGATGCTTCCAGGGATGCGATCGGATGTAAGGCTTAGTTAGCACTTTGCCTTTTTCGTTTCACTATGATCTTCAAGCTTCGTCGAGTAAACATTTCTTCTCTTTTTCAGCCATGCCTGCACAGGATGTCACTGCCCGATTGAACAAGCTTTTTTCTTCTAGCGCATGAGAGTGTGGCATTCCGCCTTACTCCTTAGCGAACCTCGACCAGACGTAAGGATTTTCTTAATGGAACAATAGGACCGGTTATTATCTATTTGATCTGACTTGTTTGTATGACTGCATGCTCCAGTCTTTCGTCAAGAACATATTCTTTCAAGCGAGGTCTTTGATCTCGACGGTGCCTCTTCCGCCAATGTCATCAACAAGGGGAAAGGATCGACCAATGAGGAGGTCGAGGGGTCTTTTCGATCAAAGAGGTCGTCCCCATCTTCTCACCTACTACCGAATCTGAGCCCTCTCAAGCGCAAGCGAAGGAGCCCTCAGGTATGCTGATTGAAGTTCTTGTTATCTTCTTATTTCCTTTCAAATTATCAAGTGGATACTTGAATGCATTCAGTTTGGATGAGTGGCCTTTTGTTAGGGAACGACGAGCGTACCAGCCCAATCGCCTCCTCGAGCAACCGCCACTCTCGATGACCCGGTCGAAAAGGTAACTCTTCTCGAGTTACCGATTTTCTTTCGGTCATTCTACTAATGAAGAATTTGCGTGGGTGGATATTTTAGGGGACGTCTGGCGTGTCCTCGCAATCGCTAACTCAAGGGACCGTCATGACTGATGACTCGACTAGAGAGGTAATTTCAATCGAATTATCGCTCTTTAGTCGGCCATACTTTCACTCGATAATGAATTCTTATGATCTGATTCTTTGCAGGCTACTGATGCCTTGGCTTTGCCTTGTCCATGTGTAATTCCTCCACCGGCTCCGCCTACCGGGCCAAGAACGAAGAAGGTGACCACAAAACGCTAAAGTCAAGCATCATTTCACACTTTCCAATTTCAAAGAGATTTGTCCTGGATCCTAATCTCGATTGGTCGATTGGTAGTCTTTTCTTTTCCTCTTCTCTTATTTTGTTGATTGCAGACTATCGATTGAGGCGCAAACCAAGGCTGCCAGCGTTTCGACCAGTCATTTAGGATGACTTCCTCAGTTGACTTGGCCTCGGCTCCAATTAGAGATCCTACCTCGAGCACGCCCGAAAAAATCCGTAGCTCAGGGGAAACGAAACTTCAATATCAATCCCGACCAATGATCCGTGGATGGCGATAAAGACTCTTATCATGTTACAAGCGCTTAGGTAGCTGCCGTTGAGGCCAACCACCACAAGAAGCTCGAAGTCAAGAGGGAGAAAATTGGACGTAAGTCTGTCCCTGATCACAAGTGAATGATTAGATTATTGGGTGACTAACAAAAAATTACTATTCAGTTTACCTTTTTCAGTCCTTGAGTCCTCCTGTAGCAACAAGGAAAAACTTCTTGCTGACGCAATGAAGAAGGTTCATGATGACGTCAAGTATTGGGAGAGACTCAGGAATCAAGTGAACACCGCTCAAGCTGAAAAGAAGGCGATGGTGTTTGAAAGGGATGCTGCCATCGCTCAGAGGTATGCTGCTGTCATGGTTCTTCAAGAGCTGAAAGAGCAGACCCTCGACCTTATGTCCCATGCAGCCTCTGCAAGCACCGCCACATTGCTAGGTATTCTCAAGAGCTATAACCCCACGATACCTCATTGGTGACAGTCGGGTTTAATTGCACTAGCGAGGAGGCCGCAAAACTTGTAGAAAGCGTCCAGCCAGTAGTTCCAGCTTTTGTCGAGGCATTGAGGCTTAGTTTTCCTAGTGACAATAGTGAGGGGAGTCCCTCAAACTGATGTTCCATCCTATTTTGGCACTTGTAAAACACTTTTTATGATCTGAGAATGCACACAGCAAGACTACACTTTGCCAATCTATTATGCTTTTGTCAGCTATTTCTTTATCGATGAAATAGGACTAGCATAAGTAGATGCAATAAATGATATGTTATCATCATTCTCAAGACCATATGATTACGCATCTGTCAACATCTGAAATCTTAACTACATAAGCCATTAGATTCACGGCCCTCGAGTACTCGAGAAGACCGTAATAGTGAGGAAAAGACTAATACAAAGCTAGAAAAATAAAAGGCATATCGAATTTTTTGCAAACTTTTATCAATTTGCGCATTCAATTAGCATACAAATATGAACTCGATAGAGAGCACACGCAAGGCAGACTAGTGTTGGTAATATGCCCTAGAGGCGATCGAGTTTGCGGATTGGATCTGCTAATGGGCTTTAATGTTGATTAAAGGACCATTAGGGTTTAGAGTCATAATGGGCTTTAATGTTGATTAAAGGCCCATTAGCGTGCTCTATATAAGAATAGGCAGGGGCCAAGGCGCAAGGGGTTCTTAGAAACCCCAGCCGCCTCCTATTCCCGAACTCCCTTCGAAACCCTAGCCGGGCGCGCGGTGCTAGCACACCGGCGCACGGCGATTCCATCCTTGTACGTGTGGATACCGTGGAGGCGCTGCTACTATTGCGGTGCTGATCTGCTCGGGAGTACTCGGGACGTACCCGCGAGTACTCGGAAGGTGCTCGGGACGTGCTCGGGACGAGGTTGACGATCGACTACTTGACGCGCACGACGTTGGATTGGTCTGCTCCAACTCTTCTTCCGCTGCACTGCTCGTCAAGTGGTAACGATTCATGATCCCCTACTCGCATGGCTTCCTGGTTGAACGCGGTAGAGAAAATTTATTTTGTGCTAGCGTAGCCTACCCGCAACCCTTCAGTGGTATCAGAGCCATCCTGCGTAGTTTTCGATCTGGATCAGTCACATATAGAAGATATGTGATAGAAATAGATTAGATCTATTGTTTTTGATCAGTTCATATGATGGATTGATCAATGCACGGTTGGTTAGGTGAATTAGAGATCGGATGAGATGCCAGTCGATGAAACCACATAGCCAAAAAGATTAGCTCGATCTCCCACCTGTTTTTGCGTGCGACTTGCCCCTACCGGCTGGAATCACCATCGTTTCTGGAAAAACCTCACGCGATGATCAATGGGATTGATCTAATGGAAATTGAGGCATTATGAATGACTCGGAATTGGCTCGATACGATCGATCCGATGAGATTTTCATAGCGATTTCATAGATGCGATCTATGTATTTCCGAGAGGTTTTCAGGGCGCTGCCCTGAAACCCGCGGGACCGCCGTTGCGTACACGCATAGATTGTTGTAATAACATGATCCCATCACGACATTAGAATTCGATTCTACGCTTAACTCGTTTTTGCAGAGAATGTTGTGACTGGTATGGCCTTGTGATATGTGATGCATGTGTGTAATTTTTCATGGCCTGCGTGTCATGGTTAATTGCAGCCCAAGGCTGTCATGTTATTGTATAACGGCCTGCGTGTCGACTTGTGATGCTTCTTCTCATGTAATTTATCTAGTGCTATTAGGTGTAATAGACTAGAACAAGATCATGGAGATTTGAAGCATGATGACCCGGAGGACAGGAACCGTGGCAATGAAGATCACCATGTGAAGGGGCCATACTATGTCACAGTTAATATGATTGCCTGTGATGTTTTTATGTTCCTGTCATACTATTCTTTCATGTTTTATATGTGGTGGATATGATTTTCATGATAGAGTAGTTTCCCTCAGAAAAATCAAGAGTAATTGATGCCCTTCCAATAGCTGCACCTACAAAGGTTTTGATCATTGTGTGGTAGGTCTGCCAAAGCAGGGTGCCATCATTTATCTTAACCAGTTAGAGTGGATGTCGGACATCCACACGCATAGTATTGGTTTACTTGATAAAGCTATCAAAACGGTTTTGGGCTTTGTGGCATGATGTTGGGCGCCGGGGCATTCGATGCCACCCAGCAAACAAGAGTCACATAGGGATGTGATTAGCAAGGCGTTGCTTACCTATGTCACTAAGTTTCTAGCAGTGATGCCAAAGCTCACTAGAACTTAGTTGAATATGGATCTTGATCCTCTATATGTTGTTAGAGGAAAAACACATATAGTGGAGTATCTTTTGTTAAATTGTTTAATAGAAGATTCACATAGGCATAGTGCTGAACCTGCATTTTCTGTTGTAGATCATGGCACCGGCCGCTAGTAACACTTCCAGTTTTAATTTGCGATCGATTCTTGAAAAAGAGAAGCTTTCTGGAACAAACTTTATTGATTGGTATAGAAATCTGAGAATTGTTCTCAAACAAGAGAAAAAGGAATATGTTCTAGAGGTCCCCTATCCTGATGAACCAGCTGATAATGCTCCTGCCGCGGATCGGAGGGCTTATGAGAAGCACACCAACGATTCACTGGATGTTAGCTGCCTCATGCTTGCCTGTATGTCCTCTGAGCTTCAGAAGCAATATGAGAACAGGGATGCCCATGATATGATTGTGGGACTCCGAGGCATGTTTGAGAACCAAGCTCGGGCCGAGAGGTACAACACCTCAAAGTCCTTGTTTGCGTGCAGGTTAACAGAAGGCAGTCCAGTCAGTCCTCATGTGATCAAAATGATTGGTTACATTGAAAGCCTGGAAAAACTTGGTTTTCCCCTTAGCCCTGAGTTGGCTACGGATGTAATTCTCCAGTCGCTCCCTGCGAGCTTCGAGCCGTTCATTTTGAACTTTCATATGAACAGCATGGAGAAAAGCATGGCTGAATTGCATGGGATGCTAAAAACTGCTGAGGAAAGCATTAAGAAGAGCTCTAGTCATGTGATGATGGTTCAAAAGGATAGCAAGAAGAGAAAGCGCAAGGACAAGGCTAAAACTTCGGATGAGATCTCGAGTTCTAAGCCTAAACCTGTTGGAAAGCCCAAGGCTGGCCCTGCCGCTTCTGACACTTGCCACCACTGCCATAAGACTGGTCATTGGCGGAGGAACTGCAAATTGTACTTGGAAGAACTCAAAAAGAAGAAGGGAAGTAAGACTTCATCTTCAGGTATAAATGTTATTGAAATTAATCTTGCTACTCGTCCTGATGATTCATGGGTATTTGATACCGGATCAATGATTCATACTTGCAAATCGTTGCAGGGACTGAAAAGGACTAGGAAGTGTGCAAGAGGCGAACTGGATGCTCGCGTCGGCAATGGTGCAAAAGTTGCTACGTTGGCCGTTGGCGTTTACTCCTTATCGCTACCCTCAGGATTAGTTTTGGAATTAAATAATTGTTATTATATTCCTGCCTTGGGCAAAAACATTATCTCTTCTTCATGTTTGGAAGAAGACGGTTATGAATTCATAATAAAGAACAAGTGTTGTTCGATATTTTTGAATGGTATGCTCTATGGTAATTGTCCATTAGTAAATGGATTATATATATTGGATCTTGAGGATATAACTATCTATAACATTGATACAAAGAAGCCTCGGCTTAATGATTTGAATCCCACTTTTGTTTGGCATTGTCGATTAGGTCATATAAATGAGAAGCGTATGCAGAAGCTCCATAAAGATGGTCTTCTACATTCATTTGATTTCGAATCATTTGATACATGCGAGTCTTGTTTACTTGGCAAAATGACTAAGACGCCTTTCACTGGTCGAAGTGAGAGGACAAATGAATTATTGGCCCTAGTACATACAGATGTATGTGGACCGATGAGTTCTACAGCTAGAGGTGGTTTTCAGTATTTCATTACTTTCACCGATGACTTTAGTAGATATGGTTACATCTACCTAATGAGGCACAAGTCTGAATCCTTTGAAAAGTTCAAGGAGTTCCAGAATGAAGTACAAAATCATATAGGCAAGACAATTAAATTTCTGCGATCAGATCGTGGAGGTGAATATTTGAGCCATGAATTTGGTGATCATCTAAGGCAATGTGGAATCGTTCCACAATTGACTCCACCGGGCACGCCACAATGGAATGGGGTGTCCGAGTGGAGGAACCGAACTTTGTTAGACATGGTCCGGTCGATGATGAGCCAATCTGATCTTCCATTGTCCTTCTGGGGATACGCTCTAGAAACTGCTGCTTTCACGTTAAACAGGGTTCCATCTAAGGCTGTAGAGAGGACACCATATGAGATATGGACCGGGAAGCGTCCCGGATTGTCTTTCCTTAAGATATGGGGTTGTGAGGCTTATGTAAAACGTTTGTCGTCTGATAAGCTCACTCCCAAATCTGATAAATGCTTCTTTGTGGGGTATCCTAGGGAAACCAAAGGATATTATTTCTATAACCGGGAAGAAGGCAAAGTGTTTGTCGCCCGGAATGGTGTCTTTCTTGAGAAAGAGTTTCTCGCGAAGAGAGTTAGTGGGAGCACGGTGCAACTCGAAGAAATTCGGGAACCACTTGAAAGTGTTTCAGCTCCTATTGAACCACAACTCGGTATGCAAGATGTTGCAGAACCTGTTGTCGAGACACCAGCCCCACGTCGGTCGGAAAGGTTCAGTCGTGCACCCGAGCGGTTTATGTTCCTAACCACGGGGCAGCGCGACATATTATTGTTGGACAATGATGAACCTAAGACTTACTCGGAAGCAATGGTGGGACCAGACTCCGAAAAATGGCTTGGAGCCATGAGATCCGAGTTAGAATCCATGAGAGAAAACCAAGTTTGGAACTTGGTCGATCCACCTGATGGTGTGAAAACTATCGAGTGTAAATGGGTTTTTAAGAAAAAGATAGACGTTGATGGAAATGTTCACATCTATAAGGCACGATTGGTGGTGAAAGGTTTCAGGCAAATTCAAGGTGTTGATTATGATGAAACGTTTTCGCCCGTCGCAATGCTAAAGTCTATTCGGATTCTCCTAGCAATTGCTGCATATTTCGACTATGAGATATGGCAAATGGATGTCAAAACGGCTTTCCTTAATGGAAACCTAAGTGAGGATGTGTACATGACACAGCCTGAAGGTTTTGTCAATCCGAAAAATGCTGGGAAGATTTGCAAGCTGCAAAAGTCCATCTATGGACTAAAGCAAGCTTCTCGGAGTTGGAATCTTCGTTTTGATGAAGTGATCAAAGGGTTTGGTTTCATCAAGAATGAAGAAGAGCCTTGTGTTTACAAAAGGACTAGTGGGAGCGCACTTGTGTTTCTGGTCTTATATGTGGATGACATATTATTGATCGGAAATAATATTCCAATGCTCGATGCTGTCAAATCTTCATTGCAAAAGAGTTTTTCAATGAAAGATTTAGGAGAGGCAGCATACATATTGGGCATAAAGATCTATAGAGATAGGTCGAAAAGACTAATCGGATTAAGCCAGAGCACGTACATTGACAAGGTATTGAATCGGTTCAATATGCAAGATTCCAAGAAAGGTTTCTTGCCAATGTCACATGGCATCACTCTCAGCAAGAATCAATGTCCTAAGACATCTGATGAGCTCGAGAGGATGAGTGCGATCCCGTATGCTTCTGCTATCGGGTCCATCATGTATGCTATATTTTGTACACGCCCAGATGTCTCCTATGCTCTAAGTGTTACGAGCAGATATCAATCGAACCCAGGTGAATGTCACTGGGCTATAGTAAAGAGTATCCTCAAGTACATGAGAAGAACTAAGGATATGTTCCTAGTCTATGGAGGTGAGGAGGAGCTCGTTGTAAATGGTTACACCGATGCTAGCTTCCAAACCGACAAGGACGACTCGAGATCGCAGTCTGGTTTTGTGTTCTGCCTCAATGGAGGTGCGGTGAGTTGGAAGAGTTCCAAGCAAGAAACGGTTGCTGATTCCACAACGGAGGCCGAGTATATCGCAGCTTCGGAAGCTGCAAAAGAGGCTGTTTGGATCAGAAAATTTGTTTCTGAGTCGGGTGTGGTCCCTAGTGCGTCCAGTCCAATGGACCTCTATTGTGACAATAGTGGTGCCATTGCACAAGCCAAGGAGCCTAGGTCGCACCAGAAGTCCAAGCACATACTTCGGCGCTATCACCTCATTCGAGAGATTATTGATAGAGGTGATGTAAAGATATGCAAGGTGCACACGGATTCGAATATTGCTGATCCGTTGACGAAGCCTCACCCACAGCCCAAGCATGAGGCACACTTGAGCTCTATGGGTATTAGATACTTGCGGGATAGACTCTAGTGCATGTGAGAGAATGTGTTTTGTCTATGCTAATGTACTTTTGGATAATTGTTATCTGGTTCCATGAATAATTATCATTTACATTGATCAGCAAGTATGTGACTTGTTTGTGAAACTCTTTGTTTTTATGATGTTATTCTAAATAGTCCCTAATCTCATATCATTGTGTGGGACAATAATGATTTATAGATTAGCACATTTGACTGAATGATGATCATGTTTCACGGATCATAGATATGGAGATATCAAATCAGTAATGTGGACACATGTTAGAGAACATGATGTTGGATAGACCCACCCTGAGATACTGCTGGGATTGTTATTTTTAATGTGCCATCAGTTGTTATCTCAAATGGTGTACCTACAGAATCCTTTGACCTGAGATCATCATTGATTCCAGAATGTGTAGTAACACACTTAGGGGCTTCCAAACGCTATTCCGTAACTGGGTAGTTATAAAGGTTGCTTTCGGGTATGTTATGAAACATGTCGTGGGATGTGAGTGATCAAGATGGAATTTACCCCTCCTAAATAACGGGAGAGATATCTCTGGGCCCCTCGAGGTAGTTAGATTGGAAAGTGCATGGCCATGCCAATGTGATTAAAGAGTTAATCATGGTAAATCCACTACTTGATCGAGTGAATGGTCGAGCTATCACAAGGGTGGCACGAATCTCGCCTTGAGCTTGACTGGTATCGTGTGGTAAAGGGATTGGTGCATGAGTATATCAAGGTTCAGCCGATATGATCTTTGTGTGCATTCGGGAGTCAATATGTCCTGCTAGGTACCGCTATTGACTTGCAATTCGGAAAAGGGTTTCCGGATAGCGGCCGTTTACACATGAACCTAACGGGTCACACACTTAAGGGGATGGAATATAAAACTTGTGCTGACTCTAGTGCAAGTGGGAGATTGTTGGTAATATGCCCTAGAGGCGATCGAGTTTGCGGATTGGATCTGCTAATGGGCTTTAATGTTGATCAAAGGACCATTAGGGTTTAGGGTCATAATGGGCTTTAATGTTGATTAAAGGCCCATTAGCGTGCTCTATATAAGAATAGGCAGGGGCCAAGGCGCAAGGGGTTCTTAGAAACCCTAGCCGCCTCCTATTCCCGAACTCCCTTCAAAACCCTAGCCGGGCGCGCGGTGCTAGCACACCGGCGCACGGCGATTCCATCCTTGTACGTGTGGATACCGTGGAGGCGCTGCTACTATTGCGGTGCTGATCTGCTCGGGAGTACTCGGGACGTACCCGCGAGTACTCGGAAGGTGCTCGGGACGTGCTCGGGACGAGGTTGACGATCGACTACTTGACGCGCACGATGTTGGATTGGTCTGCTCCAACTCTTCTTCCGCTGCACTGCTCGTCAAGTGGTAACGATTCATGATCCCCTACTCGCATGGCTTCCTGGTTGAACGCGGTAGAGAAAATTTATTTTGTGCTAGCGTAGCCTACCCGCAACCCTTCAACTAGGACTTCAGAACCCTTTTGGCCGTTACGCGTGAGATGTTTGACATTCTCTGTGCCATTATGCCTCCTGAGGTATAGTTGTCCATCATTGACCCAACACATGCCTCTGTTGGTTTTATTTAACGTGATCAACGCAGAGCCAGATAAAATTTTTTAAAAAATGTATAAAAGGAATATGGTATTACGATGTAGCCCCTGACTCTAGGGTCGAGGAAGAAATTACTCGATCGGAGAGTAGAAAGGACATACCTGTGCCTTTGATCAGAGAGCAGTGTTATAGCTCTCAACTATGTACTTGATAATGAATGTGCATCTAGGCCCCTTGTGGGTTTTGGATAATTGATGACAAACGATTAAGGGACCAATGGTTTTATCAAGTGTATGAACAGGTTTTAGTCCCGTTAAAAAAGGATAAAACATATCCATGCCCCTCAAAAAGAAAGGAGATGTGACATGAAGAGACTCTTAGATTCCAACTATTCTTTAATTTGATTTTTGAGTCTTAGGAATGTCGTACTATTAAGAGGGATGCTTTTTGTAGTTTTGGTAGTGTCTCAGTGCTCAAAGTGCTTTATGAAAACCAATTTTTGAGAGACACCATCACTCATGAACACCGGAATCAAAGGGCAGTTTTGTCTGGTTCCGGAGTCTCCGGGTTGGTCCAGAAACTCCGGACTCTGTAGGTGTTCCGGAGTCTCCGAATAAGGCTCCGTGAAGAGCTCTTGGTTAGGCTTTATTTCTGTAACCGGAGTCTCCAGGATGGCCCGAATACTCCGGACAGTACAAATGTTCCGGATATTCCAAGTGAGTCTCCGTGAAGGGCTCTCGGTTAGCCTTTATTTCTGTGCCTAGAGTCTTCGGGATGCCCAGATACTCCGAACAGTACAAATGTTTCGGATACTCCGAGTGAGTCTCCGTGAAGAGCTCTTGGTTTTGAGTTATTTTTAAATCCCGGAGTCTCCGAGTTAGTTCGGATACTCCGGATGCTGTTGAGTCCCGGAGTCTCCGAGTGAGACTCCGAGACAGGCTCTCGGTTAGCTAAGGTTTTTTTACCTGGAGTCTCCGAGTTGGTCCGGAGTCTCCAAGGTTAAATGCTTCTGGATCTTCCAGGCATCCTCTGAACTAGAGTTCTAGCCGATTTTTCTCAAACTATTACCCGGAGACTCCGGGTGAACCCGTATAATCCGGGTCAGTGTAACGGCTAGTTCTGACAGGTTAGGTACGCGGTTTTCTGTACAACCCAGAGACTCCAAGTCTGCCTGAATTTCACAGTAACGGCTAGTTTTTAGGGGAAGAGTATAAATACCTCTTCACCCCCTCTCATTTAAAGCTTGCTGAACCACCAATTCATTTACTCTCTCTAGAGCATTCAATAGCCTTCCCAAACCCTCTAGTGCCCAATCTTTGCAAAGATTTGAGAGTTTGGTTTGGGGAGTGAGATTTGGAGCAAGAGAGCAAAAAGAAATTCTTTGAGCATTGCAAGCTTTTCTCTTGAAGCTTTGTGCTTCTAGACGGCAAGAGGTCATCCGTAGAGCACCCAATCGCTGTGGAGTGCCACGGGGAGTTTGTATTACCCTCGATTCGAGTAAGAACCCTAGCTCGATCTTTGTGGTCGCTTGGGTGAGGATAGAGTTTGAAAAGACCCAGCTCTTTGTGAGCTCCTCAATGGAGACGTAGACACTTCTTTGTGAGGTGGCCAAACTTCGGATTTAAATCTTGTCTCCATTTAAATTCTTGCAAGTTATTCATTCAAATTGCTATTTGAGGACTTGTCAAAAATTTTATTGCTTGCGAGTATTTAATTGTACCTTTATTGTTAAGTAGAAAATATCCATCTTAGAAATACCATGATAACTCATAGTCTCTAGTAGATTTTCTTAAGCTTCCTTTATTTTTGAGTTTCTGTATAGTCCGGATAATCCTGGTGAACTCGGAGTATCCGGACCTGCCCGGAGACTCCGGAGACTATTTAATCCGTTGTTGAGTTTTAATTTTAAAAAATGACTATTCACCCCCCCCCCCTCTAGTCGACATCAAGGACTTTCGGATAATGGAGTCGAATGAAGAGTAAAACTCCTTCTTGACCATGTACTCAATAACGGAGTCGGTCGAAGAGTAAAGCTCGTTCTCAACTACGTACTCGATAATAGAGTTGGTCAAAGAGTAAAGCTCGTTCTCGACTGAATACTCGAGAATGCAAGCCCCCGAGCGTTATGGTTTTAACTGCAATATGGTTATCAAGTGAACTCGAACCGCCAGGTAGGTGGGCATTAAAAGACCCCACTCCCATTTGTACTCATTTTCACCGCAATATTGATCTGACGCATCATAATGGCCGCCCATCCCTCTTTGCAGAGACGAGACAAGCCATAACGCCGTCATGACTTCCACCAAACGCGCTACACGCCTGAGACAATGCCATCATTTTGGATCTTGATGGCTACGTTTACACAGTACACCCTGTTTCCCCTGCTATAAATAGAGGGGACTCGAAGCCGTTTGTCCGTCGTCTCCTTTGTTTCATTTACCCATTGCCTCCTAGGACTCGTAGAGCTTGAAGCCATGGCCTCCACTCCATCTCCGCCTCTTAAGCCAATCCAAAAAGTCCTCTCCCCTAGGTAGTTTGAGTCACGTTCTACCGATGAGATTTTCTTGGGTTATCCGGTTTATGGTCATACTTACAGAGTTTATAATCTTGACACTAACACTATCATGGATTCATGTGATGTTAACTTTGATGAATCAACCCCTTGTGTAGTTCTGTTCTTGAGTGTGCAAGTGATCAAGAGATGAGTTGTAGGTGGCAACCTTTCAGCTCTCGGTGATGATGAAGATGATCCACTACTTCCTAGTATCACACCTGCTCCCAAGCTGGCTCCTACTCCTTCAACAGTGGTAGAGGGTCTTCTAGTATCTACTTCTAATTTAGCTGCTTTGGAGTCTACATCAGCAGTATTTGAGGGGGAGATCTTCTCACAGTGTGAGGCTCCTAAACACATTAAGTGGAAACATCCCTCACAGCTGATGATCGGTGATCTCAATGAAAGGGTAACAAGGTCTTAATCTGCTCAATATGTTCATTTCATAGATTCTATATTTGTTGCTTCTTTAAGCACCATGATGTTGGACACACGCTTTTTTATTCAAATTAGGTCAATGTCATATATGAAGAACTTCAAAACTTTGAGAGAAACCAAGTTTGAGTCCTTATAGAGACACCCCCAAATATCTATATCATAGGCACCAAATGGATTTTTAAGAACAAGCAGGGGATGGGTCTGTAGTAAGCAACAAAGCTCAACTTGTGGCCCAGGGTTTCACACACATAGACAGATAGAGGGAATATATTTTGAAGACACCTTTGCACTAGTAGCTACATTAGTAGCCATTAGGATCCTCCTTGCATTTTTGGCATCCAAAGGTTTCAAGTTGTATCAAATGAATGTCAAAAGTACCTTCCTAAATGGATTTAAAGAGGAATAGGTCTATTTCAAGCAACCCTTTGGTTTTAAGCACCCCAAATACCCACATAGAGTATACAAACTTTAGAAGGCATTGTATGGGCTTAAGTAGGCATCTAGGGCTCGGTACGATAGGCTTAAGACTTTCTTGTTAGAGCATGGGTATGTGATGGGATTAGTGAATAAAACCTTGTTTACCTTCAAGCATGGAAAAGACTTTCTACTTGTTCAGATATACATAGATGATATCATTTTTTATGGCTCTTCTCATGCTCTTGTAGCTAAGTTTGCAAAAGCTATGAGCAAGGAATTCAATATGTCAATGATAGGTGATCTCAACTTCTTTCTTGGGCTTCAATTAAGCAATGCAAACAAGGTACATTAGTTCACTAGATAAAGTACACAAAGCATCTGCTGAAAAAGTTTGACATAAGCGATGCAAAGCCTTTGGCAACACCGATGGTCACCTCAATCATGCTTGATCCAAATGAAGTTGGTGAGACAGTTGACCAGCGAGAGTATAGGAGTATGATTGGCTCCCTCCTGTACCTGACGGCGACAAGATCCGACATTCACTTCATTGCCTGCCTGTGTGCTCGCTTCCAAGCATCACCAAGGACATCTCATCGCCAAGCCATGAAATGCATATTAAGGTATCTCAAGTACACCCTTAAATACAGTCTTTGGTTTTCTGTATCTTCTTCACTTTGTCTTTGAGGCTTTTCGGATGCAAACTTTGCTGGTTGTAGGATTGATAGAAAGAGTACATCAGGTACTTGTCATTTATTAGGTACCGCTCTTGTTTGTTTGTCTTCTCGCAAGCAGCCTAGTGTTGCCCAATCCACTGCCGAGGCTGCATATGTTGCTGCCACTAGCTATTGTTCTCAGATCTTGTGAATGGTTACCACTTTGAGAAATTTTATGTTAGATTTCAAGAGTGTGTCACTTTTGTGTGACAACACCAGTGCCATAGCTTAGCCAATAACCCAGTCCAGCACTCTAGAACCAAACACATAGATGTGATATTCTATTTTTCACAAGACCAAAATGAGAAGAGAGGCATTGACCTGTGTTACATAGATACCCATCACCAACTTGCAGATATCTTTACTAAACCTCGAGATGCAATTAGGTTTGTTTTTCTAAGGGGAGAGCTTGGAGTGTGTTATCCCTATGGCATTGTGTGAAGGAGAGTTCTTGAATACTAAAAAAAATAAAAAGGTTACGAGCATTGTACTTTATACATGATGACATTTGAAGCCACGTTTATGCTACAAGGTTGTTTCACTTTCATATCTATACATGTAATTGTGTAGTTTAAGTTATGACTTTTTAGTCGGAAGGAAAAGTTGAATTAAATCTTGTCATGGTCAAACTTTCTTGACTACTTTGATCTTTTCTAAAAGAGCAAAATGTGAATTATCAAAGTTATGTGCTAAATGTTGAAAAATAGTTGATAGTCAAAAGATCAAGGAAATATACATTGCCACACTTCTTCTTTACAATACTGCTTATCATTGCACTTTGATATGAAATTGAAAGAAGTTGTGTATGACCAAAATCATTGACCTTAAGCTTCTAATTGTCTTTTTGACATAGGCTTTGCATGGCTCAAAAGTAAGGTTGATGGCGCATATAATTTCTTGCAAATGAATTATATTGTATATGTTTTCAAGCAATGAATCAGTTGTTTCAACCACAATGAAGTGTTAAAGTTTCAATGTTTTCTAAGATTGAAGTAGTTGAGTTTAGGAGACCATGCCTTGCAAATAAATTGTTAAGTATACTTGATAAGTTGTGCTTACACTACATTTCTACATGTGTAGATAGGTTCGTGCAATTATTTTTGATAACATGGCTTGATCGAATTTTTGCTTCATATGTGGATGATTTATGACGCTTGTTATAAAAAAAATAAGAAAATGACAATACAAAAGAGAGTTTAAAAATTTGTCTTTTGATGAATCCATTGTCAACAAGGGGGGGAATTTTTGGGTTTTGGCTTCGGGCTTTTGCAATCCATCTTATGATAAGTGATCTTGTTCTTACTTTTCTTTGGTTTCTAATCACTTAATATGACAATTGCTTATTGTGCTTCAATTCATTTTTTGTTTTTCATGTATGTTGTCAATGGACTCATCAAGGGGGAGATTGACAAAGATTGAGTTGAGTTGAATTTGGTTTGCATGAGCATGTCCATGTATACAATGCATGATTATGATTATGACTAACTAGTGATGGAGAGAAATAGAGTTGGAGAAACTTGTGTGCTTATCTTATGATGTGTAGGTGATGGATGCAACTTGATAGTCAATGGCGGGATGATCAGGGCTAAGCGGGGGGTGCTTGGTGGCGGACGATCAAGGAGGTCAGGCGGAGTCAAGGGTGATCCTAATTGTACACGTGAAGAGCAATCAAAGCTTGTGAAGATGGATGAAGACGGTGTGTTGATAAAGTCAAATAAAAGGGATGTCGGTGCAAGTGACAAGACGGTCCGAGAAATCAGGAGTGGAAGAGACTTGCTAGCGATCGAGATCGCAAGACAGAGTACATGCATCATATCAGAAAGGTTACTTGGGATGCAAGAAATCTAGATAACTTGGGATGTAAGAAATCTATGTTACTTGGGATACAAGCAATCTAAAAAACTTGGGATACAAGGAAGCTCTAAATGCCTATAAATATGAGAGGAGGGTTGTGAGAGCCTCCTTGAGCCATCCATTTGAGAGTTGAGTTCTAGGGTATTAGAAGAGAAAGAGAGGAATGCTTAGCCTATGGTTTATGTCAGAACAGTGTATCTAAAACTATTTTGTAATCAGTCAAAAATAGGGTGTTCCTTTGCATGTAATGAATATTGTGTTGCATCTTACCCGTGAGTTCATATCCTTCTAGTTTCCCTCTTTTGGCTTCCTTGTATAACTGCAAGTTTTACGGTTCTGTTGTGTCTTTCGTCTTTGTTGGATAGTTGAATTTTTGTATTGTGTTGAAATTATTCTTCTTATTGCTACAGGGATAAAAATCATCTATAAGTTGGTTGTGAACCATCTCTCACCTCTTGATTCATCAACTTAGAGAGTTTTTTCACCTGGTGCCTATTTCTTTGGATTTGAGTGTTTCCTCGTCTAGTTGCAATTTTTTGTGAGCTATGACACTTAGAATGATTTTTTATGGAACCTAGGGTTCAGATATATCCATTGAAGCTTTTGATAAAAATAATCTTTTTGAGATGTCTGGTGTGATTTATTCTTGTTTCTCTTAGTTTCTTGCTTCCGTTTTTATTTAAAGCGTGTTGGGTTAAATATTAGGATAGACCATTCAAAAATTTGGTGAGGCTCTTATTCACCACCCCTCTAGTTGCCTTCCTCGGTCCTACACAACACAAACCACACTCACACCCTACACGCGAAGTGTGCGCATCCCCTAGGGATGAGATTGGAAGGCCATACGGCCCCAGTGCGCGGGAAATGCGCGGACCTTTGTGAGGCACTTGCATAGCGATCCTGGGATTGAGCCCACGAGCAACCGAGACTGAACAACTGGGCGAACTTTTTTATTTTTATGTTTCTTAAATCGAATAATTGTAAACATGCGTGTCTGTTTTGAAAAATGGCATATTTAGATTCATGTCGCCCGTTGAAAGGATGATAGGTAAAAAAAATAAAAATAGATGCTCTCAAAATTCAAAACACTATTGAAAGTCATAAAATTTTCTCAAAAATAATGTATGGTGTAGAAGATGTTATAATCTAGCTCTCTATGTACAATGAAATTTATCTTTTTGTTTCTCATTGTACAAATCATATTTTTATTAAACAAATTGGAGAGCTAGATAATAGTATTCTATACACCACACAAATTCCAGAGTTTTCCATGACAATTTCGATAGCGTTTTGAATTTTAAGAGCCATGGAACATATTATTTTTTATTTTTAAACCTAATACCCTCTTACCATGCGACAAGAGTCTTAGATGCACAATTTCCAAAACAGACACATATTTTTACCCTTTTTCAATTTAAGAAATATAAAAATAAAAAATCCCAACTGAGCTATAGCTCAGTCTTCTGGGTAAATTCTTAGGCTGCATGGTTGTGATCCTTCGAGGATTCTTCGATGGGCTCCGGCTATATCAGAAGAGAGCCTTGTGGGCCCAGAAAGGCATATGGGCCTAAGCCTCTTACTCTCCTTCTCTAATTTCCTCCAACTCCTTTTCTCTCCTATTTTAAGTGTGTTCCGTTTAGTCAAGTCATACTCTCCTATTTTAAGTGTGTTCCGTTTAGTCAAGTCATACTCTATTTACTGTATGAGAGATATGCATGTGAAGATATGGTTAATTATGAAAGTCTGTTGTCATGTAAAAGGCATTTTACTTAAGTCATACTGGTTACGGAGTGGTTACTATGTTGACCTCTATATTTATTTCCCTTACTTGTTCATGCTATGAGTTGGGTTGGCCAGCATCGTGGCTTTTCCAACATTGCCAGCAGCGTGGCTATTACATAATCGACCTGACAATATACAGTCAACTCGTTCGATGCTAGTTAAAACATCAGAAGACATAACTAAAATAGGAGGATACCATAGGGCCTTTCAAATTAAGCACAGGGCCCTCAATGAAGTTTGGTACAGTACTGCCCCAACCAATCTTCCTACTCGTCTTGCGAGTGGGTGTGCCACAATTTTACTTGTCATCCTCTGGGTGGGTCTGCCACAATTTTCCTAATGTGCAGGGTGAGCTAGTTCATGGTGAACCAATTGTCTTATTTCCAGGATTCACTTCGAAAGAACCTATGCAAAACTAGAATTTAGGATATGTCTCTTTATAAGGTGGCTTTAATATTGTTAATGTCTAAGTCACCTCTTTGAACAGTTAGATTTACATCCAACCATCCAAATAAATATATTCCTTTTAACCCTACCATCTTCTTTCTTACTCTCATACATTCCCGGTCTCTCTCCCAGCCTCTCTCCAGCACCGCCACCACTCACACTACTCAACCTACCGCCTCATGCCGCCTTGTTGGCGCTGGCATGCCTCTTCCCTCCCTCCTCAAGCTCCATGCTCATACACATCCTCTTCTTCTTCAACTCCGGCGAGGCTTCCATACCATGCTCTTCTCCATCTCTCATGGCTCCCGCCGCTAACTAACCCATCTCCGATGGGACGTTGGTTAGGCGCTCCTGCCCACCGCTGGTCCCCCACAACCATAGCCCACGATGCCCATGATGCCTTGCCATCCCCACTCGTGGCTATCACCAGGTTGTCCTTCCTCTATGGACATCCCTCTAAATAAAGCCATCAGACTAAATTAAATCCCCACCCTAAACCCTAAATCCTCAAACACTAACTCTAAATCCCCCACCCTAACATCAAATTAGGAAGTGATCCCAAAGGAACTAGTGTGGATACCATGGCTAACGCCTCTCCTTTGTGCTTATAGTCACCCCATTGATTGTCTTGTCGCATCCATGGTGCTAAAGCGATCTAACATTCATGTTGCAATGCCTATTACAAATTTCCATTTTAACTGTGCAAACAATCTTTAATGATGTATTGCATCAAAATTTAGTCCTTTTTTACATGTGTATTAATTTTTTTTTGCAAATGGAGAATGTTGTAACTTATGATAACACTTATTATGAATTGGAAGTTTGTATATTACTAGTTTTATATAGCTTATCTCAATATTATTTAGTGGAATGGACTGAGGGCATGTTTGGTTCGTTTCCAAGCATTGCCATGCCACAGTTTAGTCATGCCATAATTTCTTAGAATGTTTTTTGCTTCACTGCCATAGTTGTGGCTTGCCACAATTCCTTAGCTACATGGTCCATGTGTTAAAAAAAATTGCATAACTTTTTCACAGTTATGACTTCAATTTGTTTGTCACACTTTTTGTGGCTGCCACACTTTGCCTAACACTACTTGTGGCAAGGGTTAAATACTAGTTCTTCAATTGAATGTGCTTATTTACTACGTTTTTTTATATTTTTCTTCATAAACTTTTGACATAGGAACATGTTGTGAGGTTGATTCTTACTGATCATTGTATGCCAGATATGACTATTATGATTATTGTGAAATAGAGAGTCCTTTATTGGGAATGAAACTTTTATTCTTTCTTTCCGCACAATTGTTGTCAAATATTTTATTCTAGTATCTCTAAATTAAAAAATATTTTGTTCATTAGTAACCAAATTCATATTTTTTTTCCACTCAGGGACCGTCCAACTTGAGCCCCTCCGGTGATTGCGTGCTCTAGCAACATCCCTGAAAGGATCAAAAAATGGGTAAAGAAAAAACTTCCAGTGATTGCATTAGGTGCTTATATATTTTTTATCTAAGTACTCGAATTATATTATATGCACTTTTTTATGCTTTTCGATGGAGGAGCCAAGAGTACATCTTGAAGCCTATCAAAGTTTGTAATTTGCCTCACATTCCGAGCTACATTTGATGAGCAAGATGGAGGCAACGAATAAAGATGGACTATATCTCCCCTATGGGATTGTCTATCAATTAATCTATTGTCTTCTTTTATCTCTTCAGTTGTGTTTGATCCACTTAAAGTTATGTAATCCCTATTGTGTCTAATCCATATGATGCTTTGTGTGTCTAACCCATATGATGCCTTGTCTCAAATAAGATTAAGCTCTTGATGGATCTCATCATGCTGTTACATCACAAACTGGTCAAAAATCCATGGAACAACTTCCTACACCAATCTGCAACTCCGAATCATTTCTATCACGAAAACATAAAGGTTTCCCATTTAACAATGTCTCGTTTACGCAACTTCGCAAACTTGGTTCTATGATGATATATAAGCATCTTCTAAATTCAATAGTCAGCTAGTGTATTCAAATCCAAGATAAAATTTAGTGCAATATAAAAGCTAGGAAGGAGAAGACCAGGTGATTGAATATGACTTGCTAACAGATTATTTATTCAGTTTGTATTCCATTCAAAGCACTTTGTTTACAATAATATATACAAATAAAACCAGTACTCTCTTCGATGGGAAATATAAATCATTTTAGGATTCCTGTCGGTCAAACTTTTTTAATTTTAACCATCAATATATAAAGAATTATGTAGATGGACAATGTAAGATTGATGGTAGTAGATTCATCATGAAAATTACTTTCATAATATATTATTATTTTTATTTCAAATATCATATTCTTATAGCAATTGCTAGTCAAAGGTTTAATTTATAGACCATGTAACGACTTATATTCTGATAAGAGGGAGTGTATTGTATTTTTTGGAAAATGGAAAGCATTATGGCTTTTGGCATCTGGGATGCATACAACCGCCGTCATTATTAAAAAGTTTTGGCTAATAGCCAGCAACATTAAGGAAGCAAAGCATGGTAAATAGCATCATGCATCTATTTTGTAACTACAACGCTACCCATGCTTTGGGAAGATGTCCATTGCCACCACCTCCAGAGTGTGGCACACCTTCAAAATACCTTTCCTTTGGTCTTCCTTTTGTAGTAGTCTTCAGAACTTCAGCCAGTAGGTTCCCCTAAAAATTGCCTGCATAAATGACATAATTATTTTTTATTGAACACAATATTATGACAAAGCTAGATAGTCTAAAAAATGGCCGCTACCCTAACCAAGATTCTTTTCTTTATCTTTGATCCCACCTCCTGTGACCAATTGCCCATGATATGAGCTACATTCCTAGGTCTTTTAATACCCAATGCTATTGTGACAATGTGCCAAATGGTGTTGGCTAGGCGACATTAAAAAAAAACGTGACAATGTATGCGTTCATTGTGATTGCAAAAGCAGCAGCAATTTAGCCTACTCTCCCAATTTCTTTTGGCCAAATTATCTTTGGTCAAGATAATCCCACAACCTATATACCATTGGAAAATCTTTATCTTTAAAGGGAGTTTCAGTTGCCATAACACCTTGTGGGAATTCATAATGTCACACCCGGTTTTAAGATCAAAACCAAATGTAAACTATATATATGCCAGGATCAATTTATACATACATATAACAACGTCATTAGTGGATAACAGACACAATGCTCATTATTATAACATTATTTATTACAAAATGATCATACGGGTCTAAAGAAAATTACATAGCAGCGGAAAAGAAACACAGAGCAGCCCACGCCACGGACAATCGACTGGAAGTGCCACAAGACTAGAACTTAGCACCGTCTTCAGGATAATCTTCAAAAGTTTCCCCTTCTGAATAGCAAGAGTGAGTATTTCCAATACTCAGCAAGTGGGGAGAAGTATGATGTGAAGGCTTAAACCAAGGTTTCCTATCCTCTAGGGTTTTATTTGCATAAAGCCAATTTTAGCCTAAAGCTATGGGGAAAAAATAGTTTTATTTTAAAAAGGAAAGAAGTACAAAAGATCTTCTTTTACATCCGAGAATTCATCCATATCTCAACCATGGAAAACATCCACCTAACTAATCATGTTAGGGTCCATGCCACTCAAAACCGTGAGCACGATTGAATATTCAGTTTGACACTCTGCAGAATTTGTACAATTTACGCATGAGTCAAGATCGTCTCTTTTACCGGTACTCATCGGTACCTTACACACTTCCGGGGTGTGCGCTAAGATATCACTACGAGACCTTTCTAAAGAGTCTCCCAGTATGTACTCGCCCACTGAGGTTTCACCGCCGTACATAAGTGGAGTAACCTTCCACCTTAGAAGCCCCCTCTTGTGCCAGGTAGAATCGGGAAGTACATATTCCTTCTCTACACATCCAACTGGCTCACACACCACTGGAAGAATATCTAGTTACTTAGCCAAGCCGTACCATATAGGTCTTGTGGCTGTACTGTTGTCATGTGTGATCGCTCCACGAACCGGTCCTTAACATAGTCTGGGCAAGATCTCAAACTATCCCACAAGAGTAATCACCAAACATATTCATTCAAGTTATCCATGCTTGGAACACATCAACAAGCACAAACCAACATACCCTTCTTACCCAAAACCTAGATTCCTTGTTGCTAATTCCCTTAACAACATCAATTATCATATCATACTTTCTATCTCAATTTTTAGTTTCATAGCTTATGATTCAACACCTATATACTACATGTTCATCTAAAAGCATGGCTAAGCATAAACATGATATTACTGAGAAATAAGCATCTACAAGAGTAAAGCCTGTATATAAAACTAGTGTTTTCTATACTACCCATTTCACCACAAAAGCAACATGCATGTTTTGTAAAGTCTAACTTTAAATGAAAACTAGGCTCACAACATTGTCAATACACTTGCCTTCGTCAAGGTGATGCACAATTCCTTCAAATTCCTCTTCCTGGAAATTCCTGAACTGCTCTTGAACTGAATCGTCTACATAAGCACACAATCAACCATAAGAATAGTACACTAGACAGCACTAAAACTAGATTAGAAATCCTATAAAAAGATTATACATGTTGCTATGAGAATATGAGCGCAAAGACCACCTAAATCAGAGCTACGGGCAAAACGTTATGAACATTTGAAGTTCTAGGGATGTTTTTGCAAATTTTACTTATTAACAGAGAAAAAAATTGATTATTTTTACATTGAAAAACTTGCTTATTGTGCAACGATGATGTCATAAATCAAAAATGAATTATTTTGTGAAGAAAAACCCGCGTGAACCACATCCATTGGGGGGTGAACCAGGGCGACCCCTCGGTCCACAGGTCCACTGTGGACCGACGGCTCTGGGAAGGGCTCGGGCCTGCAGCGGACGGCCAGAGGGTGATTGGAGTTGGCCGGATAGGGGCTTCGATGGCCGGGATGCTTTGGCGAGCGGTGGAAAACGGTGAGGAGGGGCTGACGAGCTCACCCTGAGCAATGAGGAGGCCGGAGAGGTGTCGGGGTGGCCAGGAGATGGTGAGGACGGCGGTGACGTTCGATGAGGCAGTGGGAGGGGTTTTCCGGTGACCGAACAACGATAACAAGATGTGGGATCGACTCTGGGGACACCTGCAGAGATGGAGAGCCAGTCAATTTGGCCGGAGGCAGCGCGGATGTGAAGAACGGTGACAGCGGAGCTCCTCACTGGAACCGAAGAAGAATAGGTCAGCGACGGTGATTTGAGCAGGGAAAAAGGCGTGAGCAGGTACAAAATGCGTGGAACCTCACTGAGAAGGAGGAGGGAAGCTTAAATAGAGGGAAGGGCGAGCGGAGTGGCCAGAATTTGAAGGAGAAGGGGTTGCGGCCATGGCTTTGATAGCCGGCAGTTTCCAGCTTTAATTGCGCAATAGAGAGGGGGAAACAGCCAAGGGGACCATGATGGGGCTTAAGTGCTTGGATCCACCTGTTATAGGAAGAGGAGGGGGCGCGGGAACGAAGAAATGGCCAGCGGCCGGATGAAGCTCGGGCACGTCCAGAGGAAGGAGAAGAGGAGCTGGGGCGGCAACTCAGTTCGGCTGGCGCGACTCAGCTTGATCCAAGCCTACTGGTCAGCGATGGCGGGGGTGCCTCAGGCGCTCAAGCCGGCTCGGGAAGGTGGTCTTGGCCCGAATGGAGAGAAAGAGAGGGGAAAGCGGCTCGGGCTTTGGCCCAAGAGAGAGAGGGAGAGGAAAAAGAGGTTTTGGGCCAAGATTTGAAGGGGTTTTGGTCCGGTTTGAAATTCTTTTACTTCTCTTTTTATTTCTTTTCTAATTTTATTTCTAATTCGAATCTAAACCGAATTCAAATGAGTTTTTGAAATATTTTTCACCTAAAAATTCCTGAGAGGGAGAAAAGGGGGCCTACTACAACTACAGAGCCAGCATGAATGCAACAAATCAAAATATAACCTAAGTTATTTATTTTTGACTTATGAAAATATCATTTTAACCCTAAGCTAATGGTGATGCTATCACTAATTTGTGGGCAAACTTTTAATAATTCACAAAACTGGAAATTAGGGTGTTACACGTAATGGGTTGATTCATCAATTACTTATACATGGATTGGACTGAATATAATCCACTTCCATTTAGAGCCCACTTGAACGTATATCTCTCATTACAGAGGTTTGTGTGAACTAATTTCAAGGTTAAAATTGGTCATTCAATTAGTTTGTCACCCACAATTGGTCGTCAGAAAGATAAGTTAAGAGGTATACTTTGCATAACTTTCGTGATTGTGGCCTGCTTGTGCCTCACAACATTATAAAGACATGGGAATTGCATGCTTAATGGACTATTGCCCAACCAAGTATCATTGCAGAATCGAGTCTGGCTCCCATCCTGTACTTGAGAACCCCATTTTAGGAATTCATTTTTTATCTTCATAAGGCCAGACCAGAAGTGTGAATCATCTTGTTTGCCCTGTCCTTGTATGAGTGCCTTGAAATCTAGATACTTTTTCATGAGCAGTTTTTCCCACACCCCATCCTCATTAATAAGCTTGAAAAGCTATTTGTTGAGTAGGCATATATTCTTGACCGAGAGGTTAGTAATTCCCAAACCACCTAGGTCCTTTGGTTAGCAAAGAATATCCCAACGAGCTAATCGGTATTTTTTTCTTTTGATTATCACCTTACCAAAAGAATCTAGATCATAGATAATCCAGTCTCTTTAGGACACTATGAGGTATTTCAAAAAAAAAGATATCATAAATGTGGGGAGACTGCTTAATATAGAATTTAGGAGGACTAATATGCCCCCAACTGACATCATCTTCCCTTTCCAACTACTCAATTTACGCTCAAATCTTTCCTCAACCTCCTTCCAGTCACTATTTTGTAACTTTCTATAATTCATTGAAATGCCAAGATATTTAAATGGGTGTGTACCAATATCACACCCAAATAAATATGCATATTGTTCTTCACATTCCTTTGTGTCTCCATAACAAAACAACTCACTTTTATGGAAGTTTATTTTCAACCTAAAGAGTTATTCGAAAACGCATGAGTAGTTTCATATTCTTTGCTTGTTCTATATTATGGTCCATAAATATGATAGTATCATCTACATATTGTAGAATTAACAGTCCATCATCTATCAGATGTGGAAGCACTTCTGTTATTTGGCGGTCACTTTTGGCTCTTGATATTAATATTGAAAGCATATCTGCTACAATATTAAAAAGAATAGGGGAAAGGGGATCTCCTTGTCTCAGACCTTTATTTGTTTGAAAGTAGGGCCAACTTCATCATTTATCTTGATTCCTACATGAACCCTTGAAACAAAACTTTGGATCCATCCACACCATTGTATCGAGAAACTCTTTATTCGTAAAGATTGTTGTAAGAAGGACCATTTAAGCTTATCATAGGCTTTCTCAAAGTCAATCTTCATGATGATGTCATTTGCTTTTTCTTGTGCAATTCATGGATGGTTTCATGTAAAATTATTACTCAATTATGTCTCGACCTAGCATAAAAGTGGTCTATGTGGGCCTTATTACTTTCTCTGCAATAGTACCAATTCTGTTAGTGCCAACTTTGGTAAATATCTTAAAGCTGACATTAAGCAGACAAATAAGACGGTACTCTTGAATTTTCAGCGCTTCCCTTTTTTGGGGATAATTGTTATGACACTAAAATTAAGGTTGCATATAGCCTGTCGCCCTTGATGGAAATCAGTGAACAAATCCACGAGTTCACCCTTGATCACTTCCCAGAAGACTTGATAAAATTTAGCTAGGAAGCCATCTGGGCAAGGAGCTTTATTATGCTCCATCTAGAAGATTGCTTGTTGCACCTCATCTTCGGTGAATGGTGCAGTGAGTATTGCATTTTCTTGCTCACCCACTTGAGGTATATCATTGGTAATTGATTCATCTAAAGCAAAATTATTAAGCTCTAGCTTACCAAATAAACCCTTGTAATATTTGGTGATATAATTTTTGAGTTCAAGTTCCCTGATATAGGAGTCATCTCATCCTCTAATTTGTATATCTATTGTTTCCAGTGCTTACCACTAGCTACAAGTTGGAAATACTTGGTATTATTGTCACCCTCAAGTAGCTCTTTCACTTTGGCACGTTGATACCATTTGAGCTATTCTTCTCTTAGTAGATGTGCGAGCCTCTCATTGAGATAATATTTGAAAGCCACCTCATTTGGTGATAAGGAAATTGTTTCTGCCTTCTTATCGAGCTCATCGATTTTATTAGCTAGATGTTTCTTTTCTTTCTTCAAGATCCCAGCAGTATGTTTGCCCAAACTCCTCAAGTATTGTCTGAGGGCTCTAATTTTATTTTGCCATATTTCAATGGCGTTGTTTCCCCCATGGTCTTGTTGCCAAATATTAGCAACCATCTTGCAAGCCCACCACATAGATGTTTGAGGGTTGAATCATGAAAAGTACTTCTTTCTGTCTCCATAATGGTAAGGAAATCTAGGTGATGTTCTTTTAAAGTATCCAAAATAAAGTTAGGTTTAGCCAAGTCTCCCAGATCTCTGCTATTCCAGAAGATTTCTTTCATGAGATAACTAATTATGAAGGGATGCTTGGCTTTTTGGTAGGGTGTTCAATTTTGCCATTCTTTTTTATAGAATTAAACGTTTTCTTCCTTAGCAATATGTTTAGATTGTAACATATTTGATATAAACCCTCATCATTGAGGACCTCAGTTAAATCACGACATATGTGAGTGAGATGTGCATCAAGGACATCCATACCATCCTCATCCTCAATATTATCAGAGCAAGGAGGAATCTTTGCATAATGGTTATTACCTTTTGAATTATTTTCTTTACCAACAACTATAAGGTGATCTACTTCTATATTTTTAATAGAAATAACAGAGTTTATAATATCACTATTATTTCTACCCATAGAAACACCTAAGTTTGTTATATTGGATCTAATATTGTAAAAAGGCATAGAAACAAAGGAGTTGCTAGACATACCATCATCTAAGTTCCTCTTTGCCACCAAGATTTTTGCCTTCTCCAACATATCTTCATCACCATGTGCTATTGTCCTCTTGCTACTCCTTCTGCCTGATCTATCACCCCTAGGAATGCTTGTAATATTATCCACCTCCGAGGTAATCACACTCTGCGCATTTGTCTTGTTCTTTAATACAGAAATCCTATAAATTCCCACCACAGTGTCAAGTGCAAGCAACGCCTCCACCATTGCCACATTAGTTATATTGGTTTGTGTACTATTTTTTTTGGAAAAAGCATGTAACACGTGTTAGGGAAGACCATGGAAATCGCTTGAGACCTGTGTTTTGTTCAGATGATCATTGACCTCATTTAGAATGGCATCATTAGAAATCCCCTACTGCCTTGGAGTAATCAAAAGCTCACAACAATCCATGGCCGAACCAGCAGCTGCTACTTTGACTAGCAACTCTAGAGCCAAGGCAAATGAGGCCTCATCTGCAACCATCAAGGAAGATGCAGCAACAAGCAGCTTCTTAGCCGCCTCTAGCCCAGTACCCTCAGTGAGAAGGAGAGGCGGCAGTATGTTATTCGTCTCTGTAGACTACATGTACTGGTCAAGGCCCTTGACAATCATACATGGCTGCATTGGCGAGTTGAACAAAGGTCCTACAGGAGTAGGCACACCATCCATCCCGCGGCCACCAATTTCTAGCAGCAACGCATGGGGCCAACAAGCAGCACCTAACGCTATCATCGGTGAGTGGGAATCAACAGCCATCAGTCCCACACCCTGCCACACACCTTCCTCAACATTAGCAGCACAGCCATCAGCAGCCTTGAAGTTACTGAACTCCCGCAGCTCCTCCAATGGACAACGACCTTCCACACGAGGCGATAGCGCGGCCACTCCCGCTCCAGGCCACCCTCCATCCCCAACTGCAGCGACGCAGCCAAGTGCGATGCTGCTGTCAAGGATTTCCCGCAGCATCGTGTGGGGCAATTGAATGACCGGCAATCACGTGCCATGCCGTCCAACCCCCTCACTAGGAGGTACATCATCGTGGAGCCCCTTCAGTACCAACATGGTCGATTGCACTACCAGCTGAGATTCTAGCAGCTCACTGCCCATATCATCTGTTGGCACCAAGGAGGCCACCTGCTCCTAGAACATACCATCTTGTATCACATGGTCATCGACAAGTTCTAAGTTACATGTATCATTTTTTGTGATCTCTGCATCTTCAACAATCACCTTATCAGCTATACCCATGAGAAGATCATATGTAACCTTGTCCAAAATAATGTTAGCCATGGAATGAATTTTCGCATTTAGAGCCGCATGTTTAGGAAGCTCTTCCTACATATTGTCATTACTCTTGGGCCTCTTGTTATCACGATCATCCCGCCCTTTCTCTTCATTTTCTTGTTGGGTATCTTCATCGTGGTCCTCTCCTTCATCAAGATCAACACCTGACTTATCAGTTTGCATTCCCTTATCAACTTCAAAGAAAATTTCATAAATCGCATCATCCACTGTAATATCATTAGCATCCAGGATCTTGTTGATGTCGGTTACTGCCACACAAATGCGAACCACCCTTGTTCTTTTAAGATAAATTATATACCTTCTGTGTCGCTCCAAGAATTGAGCACATAGCCCAGAGTGGTAAGAAAGACCGTATTTCATATGGAACTCCATATATATTGACCCAAACATGTTGTAGCTATTGATATGGTTTGATTTTCTTATTCCATTCCTCAATAATCATAACCCCTTCCTCATTATTAGTCCTGATCTCCTTGATTGCCACCATATGCTGCAACTTGACATGGCAAGGAAAAGGAACGATATATGCCCCGTTGCCATGCTCTTGAACCATCCACGGCCATTTGACAGGGATCAACCGTGCCATCTCGGTTTTAATTGGATCAACAAAGATATTTCCTTCCTTGATACAGATCAGAGCTGTCATAGCATCATTCTTGTGAGCTTTGGTTGTACCATCATGGGGGATTTGGAAGAAACCAAGAACATCATTGGCAAATCTGCAAAAGTCACTGTCGATTTGGGAGCACACAAGAGAGGGAATTGAGGGGTGAAGTCCTCCTCGCATATCTGACAGCATAGGATGATCTTTTTCTTACTCTTATTATTCTGATCCTTTTAGACTCCGAAGACCTAGCTCTTCTCCATATTCCTCTTGCAGCCATGATCTAAATCCTTGTGTACCTCAGTGTTCGCATTGTCATGGTTGTGGTCCTACCCTTGATTGACCATGTCGCTGAGGGCTTCGTTCTTCTTTGGCGGTGCTTGGGTTGGAGGTGGAGCATCACGACGACCAGCACCCCAGCCACGACCGCCACTGCCCTGGCGGTTCTCCCACCAACCCTCATTGCAACCACGCCCATATGGGAAGAAGTAACAAGGGGGTTTTGATCTGCCACCCCTATTACCTCGTCCTGTGCCACAGCCGCCATGGCCGTCGCGAGCTTTGCCTCCAACCAGACCACCATCGCCTTCACCAGAACCAGGCTGAAACTTTCCTCCGCCAGCTCCGCCTCTAGCCAAACCATCATGTCCATTGCCACCACACACCATGGTTCCGTCACAAAGAGCACGAAGGAAAGAGTGGCGATCACCAGACACAATACCCGACCAGTTAGGGTTAGGTTTGTGCTAGAGTTTTGATCATAATGCAGAAAGCCATGGGTAGCACCTAGCCCAATCGGATGGGAGTCCATCTGGCCCCGTGGTCCCACATGATGGCCCAATGACAACATCATTTTTTGAAATTTGAATCCGCCTAAATTGCGGATCCACCATCATTGACCTGCCACCAGAGTTGGTGTCGTGATGCGCTAGAGTTGGTGATAGAATCACATCTCCAAGAGTACGCGAGGAGAGATTCTCAGCTTTGGGAGAGGTCTCCATGGACATCTCGTTTGACCACAAGATGTCGATGGCGAGCGAGCTACCACCACCTGAATTGTTTGATTCGTCCACGATGAACCTGCACATGCAGCAGAAGCACATACCTTCGCTGGCCAGTTCGTTGCCGCCCTTGGTACCGACTGCTTGACTGGCATCAACTCCATCTCATCCTGCATACAAGAGAGATGAACCTGCGCATGTCAGTACCGATCTGCCTCAGCCTCCTTCCTCGCAGTCGTGATCTCAGCTGCCACCTGCACATTGTGCCACCGCGCACCTGAATTGTTGGTGCCCATGTAAAACTCCTCCCAACCATTCAACTCATCGGAATGGCCGGTCTAACCTATGTCAAGAAAACTTAACCTTATGGGTTTTTCTTATTTCATACCCTTTTTGGCATCCAGGAAGTATTGTTTTGGCTAGTGATGTGCATTATCTGTTTCTTTCTCAAGTATTTGAGTTTGTTCCAAGTATTTTTAATCTATTTCCAACTATATATTCTATTTTGTTCCCCAATATGTATGTTACTCACATTATGGAGTTTTTCCAATAATATTTTGTTCAGGCAATATATTAGTTTTTTTGTCTAACGAGTTATTTTCAATTATTTTTCAAACTTCCAAATAAAAGTATATATTTTAGGAAAGCAACAATTTATGATAGTAAATGGTATTTGAAATATTAATTTTCATATTTGAAACCATAAGGAACAAGGACGATGTGTCCCTCGCCATCGCATTATGCAGTCTTTTTAGCATGTTTGGTAAAGCTCCAGGTCCAATAATTCTTAGAGCTAGTCATTCTTAGCTCCAGAAGATAATGGAACTAGAGCTATGAGCAGATTAAGGGTGTTTGGTTTAGACATCTTGTTCTTATTTTGGACTAAAAATATATATTTAAGTCACTTTATTTTATCTTACAAATTCTAAATCATGCATGGATCTGGAAGTTATTCTCCCAAATAGGATCTTAGTCAGCCAAGAACAAACTAGAGTAACAACATATTCCTACTCCCTCAGTTGTTATATACCCAGACATATGCAGCAAACCTCCTCAGGTAGTAACTCTAAAAACAACATTATTATAGATGCCACATACAAGGTAACAAATGCTTGTATAGTAATGCATCTGTAAACTAAATCTACAGTTTTCGGTTGTTCCGAAATCAACACTTGTAAATAGAGAGAAAGACAATCAGCCAAGGCTCTAAAGAATAAAATAAATGGTTTTGATTATAAAAGAAAATTCTAAAACTTTGTAACCGTTGGATCTTGCTATGTGATTATGTCTCCAGTTCTTATCTCTAGCGACGGCTACCTCCACCAGCTCTCCGTAACCCCCCCCCCCCTATTCTCCACTCCCTCTTATAGGAAGGTTGGAGGAGGGCAGTGGAGGTTGTCAAGGGCAACAAGAGCTAGCATAACGGATCTTGCGGTAATACTAGCCGAAGACGAAAAAGGAGGACGGTGCAAGCCAGTTAGAAGTCATCGAAGAAGGGGCCAAATGGTGGATGTGGTTTTTAGAGTAGGGATGAGAGAATAAGTGGCAAAAATAATGGGGTGAGTTGCACACTAGTTCTAGGGCAGTGAGGTGGGAGACAACATACCGAGGAGGAGTAAAGTTTTGCTGTTATGGTGGCTATGGGAGGGGGGTTATGGTTTGATTGGGATAGGAGGTATAGTAGATGACGGAGTGAGGGATTGTTGGATCTAGATACAACGACAAAAGTATATATCTGAAACTTTTAATGTTTTCAAGTCTTTGAAGAGTAGAAGGACCCTAAATTAAATATTTCACCCGTTTCGCAATTTTTACTCATTTGTTCGGTGGTTGTTGTTTCACAATATCTATCTATTGACAAAAGATGCAGCTGTTACTATATTTATACTGTTGAACTTTCTTTTAAACGCCAAATGATCGTCACACTCACATGTTGGGTGAATACGATGTTTTCTTATCAGTTTTTCCACTTTGTTAGTCCATGCAACGATGCACTTCCATTTTGTTTCTGGCCTCCTTCCGCTCGGGCGTGATCCACTCGCTTTTCTCTCCACGCGCCAAAACCCCAGCCACCATCTCCCCTGCTCCTCCCGTTGCCACCAAAATCCCCAGGAAAAAACACTCACTTTGGAGCGACAATCCCCAAGAATCACACATCAGTAGCACTACTGCCTCTGACGCGCGTCGGGGAAGAGCGGGAAGGAGGGAGAGATGTCTGTGCAGTGCGCGGTCCGGGCGCTCGCCGCGCTCCCAGCGCCGGCCTCCCCGCACCGCCGGGCAACTCGCGTCTCCCTTTCCCTTCCGCTCCGCCGGCCGGGGCGCACCGTCGCGCCCGTCCGCGCCGCGGACTCATCCCCTCCCGCCGCGCAGCCAGCCGCCGCCGCCGGCAAGGCCGTCGTCCAGGACGACGAGTTCTCCCTCGCAAAGGTGAGCGGCCAGAGTATTTCTCGCTTCTTGGAAGATGGTGATAGCAAATGGCGGTTGTCATGCCGAGCAATCGTGTGCTGAATCGCTCGTACTTTGCAGGTGTCCTTTGGTGTGATTGGGCTCGGTCTTGGGATCTCGCTCCTGTCGTGAGTTCAGACTTCCTTTCAATCTTGATGTTCCAGTTTAAGAGATTCAGAATGCTCTGTCATGGATATTGCAATTGTGAGCTCTCGTGTTCTTGCATCTCAGCTATGGATTTGGGTCGTATTTCAACCTTCTCCCTGGCTCCGAGTGGTCCGCTCTGCTGCTGACCTACGGGTTTCCCCTCACAATCATCGGCATGGCCCTAAAGGTAAGAAATCTCCTCTATGTGTATGTACAATCTTCAGGAAGGATCATGTTACTTATAGCCTCTATAGGTGCCTCTAACAGTCATTCGTCTTCCCTAAATTATGCACCTCAATGTTTTGTACTTGAAATTAAGTCTTGAGATGCAGTTTGCACCGATGAATTTTCGATTGAGTGATAAATGCTTTAGTTGATGAAGGTTGAAGGCGCTTGGTTTTGTTGCTGCGATGTGTTCTGATTCTTGAATTTTCTATGTGCAGTATGCTGAACTGAAACCAGTGCCCTGCATAACCTACGCTGATGCTTTTGCTCTAAGAGAAAAGTGTGCCACCCCTATTCTCAAGCAAGTAATATTTACTTGCCCAACCAAATGTAACTAATAAGTATGATGTGATGAACTGTTTATATTCCATTATATTTCGTCTAGAGGTAAATTGGTCTATATGACCAATAGTTTGCTCATGGCGGAGCTCTTAATATGAGTGGAATTCGACATGAGGCTTTTATTAATAATAATTGAAATCTCTAGATATTGCAGATATGGGAAAGGAAAATGATGCTATTTCAACACCACTAGCTGTTTACTATCATTATGCATCTTAATATAATACAGCATGATGTCACACGTTTCAGTCTTGGAGATTGAAACGAAAATGCATAACACTAAGATTCTCAGTTAATTTCCAGCAAGCTGCATGGAGGATCTAACAAAGGCGAACAGATAATTCCTTGATCAAGCTTTCCTCTATTGAAGTGTTATCAATTATCACTTATTTAGTTACATCATGATGCTATAGACTGATATAGGTGATCCCTTACTAGATTTTGACATCACAATATCACATAAACGTACCTCCTAACAACCACGGTCCCGTATAGTTAATACAACCAGAGCTTGTTGATATTTTCTACTCTAATACAGGCACACTTTGGTAACTAAGACCATTGTTTAAATTAGAATGCATGCTTAATCATACCAAAAGAGGAATAATCACAATGGTTCAGCACATGCTTTTGAGCTAACGTTGATTTACCTTTTAGGCTCTTGCACTAGAGCCTGAACTTGGCCTTTTGGTTAAGGCATACATTTGCAAGGAAAAAAGTCGAACCTTGTGCTCTAAATTGACAATCTATTCCTATAGACAGGTCAAGCATAGAATCTAAAACAGCAAATTTCTGCAGTGCCATTTGTAAATCTTGTAGCATTTCTTATCTCTAGGTTAGGAGTGATGTTACGCGTTTTAGATATGGTGATGAGCAGCACCTGGAGGAAGCACTACAGCGAATCTTTCAATATGGTTTGGTAATTCTTCGTTCTCTCCATTTTCATGAAATAAACATTGTTTTATTTTATTCAAATCAATAATTTCGAGTTCAGGCAATGGTCGTCGATACGAGGTGTCTTCTTGTCTCTCTTTCATAGTAAGGACTTTGTTGCTTTATCTTATTTACAGATATGCCATATCTTTTTTTCTAACTAACAGGGTGGTGGCATTCCAAGACGTAGTGCACCTATATTACAAAAGATTCGAGAAGAAGTGAGTTCACCATCTGTTTGCTTTATTCTGTGAGGTAGTATTTTCAATATATTGCATATTGCGAATCACACATTTCATTTTGGAATTTGTATTTTGTACTCATTTCAAGAGTTGATTATTCAAATTCATAAAAGTTCAGGGATCTACCAATGACGTGGTCAAAGATGGCTTCAGACTATCCGCACAATTTGTGTGGTGCAAGTCAGGATTTGACACTGTTATCGTTATAGGATGTTACTGAAACAATTTGTGCAATTACTTCAAGCAAAGTTGAATGACTGAAAGTAACTGCCTATTAAAGATAAATTAACAAACTTTAGTGCCTTGGGATCATGCACTCTAAACAAACAACTGCTCCATAATGCAATGATCAGGCTGTCAACATAAAAGCCAATGTCAGTGTTCTTGAATTTGAGTATCATGAAAAAGAGGCATGAAATTCAGATAAGGAAACAGATACCATGGACGTATCCCCTTTAGGTGGAACTGAGATATTCTGTTTTCTTAAAAAATTATGAATTGAACCTTTTTTGTTTTTGAAACACACCATAAATGCCACAGTTTATTATCTTCTATCTGACAAATGGAAAAATGATCATTTGCTAAAATGTTGATGAGGTAACTGTGTTTCATTTGAAATATGTAGTTTTGTTGGTAGCTCAATTGCATGTTAATCAACTCTTCCTTTTTAATATCTGTTATTTATCAATGCTCCTTAAATATAATACTGATATGTTTTATTACTGTATTCATTAAATGGGTATTGCACAAGGGAAATTTATTCAGTCTTTCCTGTTGTCCCTTTGCCTTCTGGACATTCCAATGGATTATGTTTGTTGATTGGCATCTTCTGTTTGTTCAGTCCAATGATATAAGTAACACTTCAAATTATCTCCATGAGTTACCAAATGGCCAGCTCAATTTCCTTGGTGCAGTTCTTGATTACAGTATTCACAGTAATATTTTGAATGTAGGTAACTGAGGATGGGAAATACTGTTTAGTACTCGAATTTGAAGCCAAAGCATTGGAGCTATCTGATTTTGAGAAGAGACAGGTGGAATACCTCCTTTAGTTACCTGTACTGGTCTGAATCATGAAATAATACTAATCTTGTGTTATAAGTACAGACATACTAGAAGCAGTTTCAGTATTTAAAATAGACAAGTTTCTTGGATAAGCAACTGCTTCAAAACATTCAGCCCTTTGTAGCAGGGTTTTTGAAACCGAGTTGGGAGTTAATTCCTGAACCTTGACAATAGGCTACCCACCAGTTTAGCCAAAAATTAGAAGATATTGTATTACAAAACTTGCTGCACAAATAACACAACTGCTCAAGACACTGAACCTGCTGAGAACTATAGATATTGAGATTTGCCCTAAAAATAAAAAACCGCCCAAGATATAATGCATCTATATAGGAATGATGCTTACTATTACTTATTGGGATGTAGTATATTGGATAGCTGAGCTGTTAGAAAAAATACATTGTTTATTTTTACCCAAAATCCATAATAGAATTAGGTATGTAAGATTATCAGAGTATTGATGTCCTGCACATATTTTTCTGGTGCAGGCAAAATTCACTTCCTTTTTTGGTCCTGGGATTAAGGCAGAAATTGGTGAGTTGCGTTAATTTTTGTTTTGCTCCATAATACTATCAAGTTTGTATACTCTGTCTCACCCATTGTTGTAACATTATTTTAATGATGTAGGAAAAGGTGGCGGCGATGATCTATATGAAGTCCGCCTTATCTCGGAGACTACATAGGAAACAGACATTGAAGACATGTCCAGTTCCCTTTTTCACTAATACAAGAAAAAAATTGTCTTATTTTCGTTGCTCCACTAATTTTGCATATATGATGTTAATAGTGCTTAAGTTTTTACCCTTTTCTTTGTTTTGGCTTCTGAGCTTTGACGTCTACTGGTTGTTGACTGAGACCGGGCATTTTCATACGCTGCATGGACATGTGCACCGAAAAAGATGTTGTAGTATAGATGTAAATGGACTTGACTGGTAACTTTGTCCATATAGTAGAAATGGATTAGCTGTCTTTTATCTTTGGAACTGTCGAATAAGTTGAATATTCCTGGAGTTGGCGTATTAGTCTATGTAATCTTTGCAGTCCATCTATATGGCTATATATGTAACTTGTATTTTTTTTTCACTGTTTGTTGATATGGGCAATATAGCGCCATGCAGAAGCAAATAGCAGAGCATTTTGGATATATTCAGTCCAGATATTGTTACTTGACATTGGAAGTGGTAAAATTCTTAATTGGTGTGGCACAAAGCACAATTGTCTACCAGGATGTTCTTTAGCATGTGCAGTTTACTCTCTCCTGCGTCCACATGCAATGGAGTGAACATTTCGGTGAAGGACTGCACTGCTACATCAGTGGTGAATAGAGAATTCTGCAACAGATCTGAAGGCTACAGAAGACTCAAGTAATCTATTTCAAGATCTGAATCCAACCATCTCTGAGCACTGACAGTAGTAGATCCTTCTGTTAGCCTAGATTACTGACAAAATCAGATGAACAAATATTACCAGACGACAGTAAACTGAATGTTGCGGACCTGTATTTAAGAACTCATGATTCTGGGCCCAATTCCATCAGCAGAACATTCAGGTGAATCCACAATAGGTTTATAGGATGTCATGACCCTGATTTGCTAGCTCACTGGACAGCACAACAGTAAGTTAGGAGTACATCTATTGATGCAAGCTGACACTGCTGCTTCTGCAGACAAAACTGCACATGTGAAAGGGGAGCTACTTTCTGAAGGTACAAATCAATGGGTCATGTGGTCAGTGGATGCAGTTGTGCAACTTCCACGCAGGTGAGAGTAGGTGACTCAAGCAGTCACATGCATCCATGATGAGCACCTGTTTTCCTGATGTATGCCTAGAAAGGGAGATTTAGATTGAGATCATTGCTCCATCATGGTCAAATGAGGAATCTTGTGACTAGCCACCTCTTCTCTTGTCCTTGCAGAATTATTAGCAGCTTCACGATCTCATCACTGAGGGAGCTTGCTTTGATCCATAAGGGATTTGCAATGCTGATGTGCCCTACGAGATCCATGTCAAAGATTTCCATGAACAGATGATTCAAAATTGAGACAAAACCAAATAATTAACGGAAATATTCTACTAATATAAGGAAAAAATTTTGGGGAAAAAAACATGCGTCACCAAACAATGTCAATGTAAAGCAGCAAAATTTAATAACATAGTAATTTTTGGAAACCCCTATTTTGACATGATGGAGCATTTGAGTGAGTAGGATGAGTATTGGGCTCAGGGCTGCGACTAGGAAGATGCATGTTCTTGCTCTTCGCCGTCACGAGCATCGGACTGCGCACACGGCATGGCATGGCGCGGCACGCACCCAGATCTTCCTTCTCCTCCTCCTCCGGCCGCGCGCGCACGCCGGCTTGGTTGGCGGTGAGACAGCCTCGCTGGTGCGCATGCATGCACCCATGGGCATGTGGTACAATTGCCATGCTGTTCGTTCAGAGCTCTTATGTGGAACCATGACGCCTCTACATGCGACCCTAGCTAAACTATTCCTCTCAACTGTCTCATTAGCCTTTACAACTACACCTGTAGTTGTCTCTCATGCACTTTTGATCTCACTCGCTTTCGGCCTAGGAGAGCTAAAACTCGTTTTGCTTTTGACAAAGCAGGCCACACTGTAACCAACCTTTACATTGTCTCATCAACAGCTAGGAATGGACTATTCCTAATCATACAAGGTGCCTGGTTTTTTTTCTAATAATTTTTTTAAAAAGAATTTTTTTTCTAATAATTGATATGGTACTTGGTGGTCAAGGCACACATATGACATTCACATGAGAGAAGATGCTTGAGAGAAGCTATAAAAACTGTCCACACACAATATTCCACTCTCCCTTAATTCTCTTCGTTTCACAGATCAATTACACACCATGAAGACTGCTACTGCCAAGACACTTGTGGCCACACTTCCTGCTCTGCTCATCTTCCTCTTCTTCCTCCTCCTCTGCGCCTCTTCATCGTCACCTCAGGCGCCATCCTCTGTTATGAGGATCAGTAGAAGGCTTCTGTCGTCGCAATGCCGTGACGCGAGCTCTTGCTCGACACGTCTGAGCGGGCTCGACCGGGTCTACAAGGCTCCGAAGGCGGTGTTTGAGAGCTTGAAAAGGATGCCCAAGAGCAGTTCAAATCCATCACATAATTAGGCCTCTCCTTGTATAGTAGTAGTGCTTGAGTTACTTTGGTTTTCAGTGTTCTTCTCACTTCGGCTTCCTTTGTTCTTTTGTAGTGGATCACTTCAGGTGGTCCAATTTTTAGTTCAAGATAGGTTTCTGGGTATGGAGTTTGTCTTTCGATGGCAAGCTAGCCGCCTCAATTGCAGCTAGCCATGTATGTACATTTTTAACCTAAATTAAAATGTAGATCTCAGTGTAGTATGCTTTTTTATAGTAGAAGAGAAGAGATTAGCAGTATTGTAGATTTGTAGTGAATTCTTCTTTTGCTTGGAGGAGATCTTAGAAAGCTTTGTACATTCCATTAGCTCTCAATGGTTCATGTATTTCTGTGTTGCAACATGAACCAGTTTTGGAGACTGTTTGCAACACTTCATTTACTCATTCCTGACATGGTGAAGTTCATCAATGCGAAGCCCAGCATAACGAATTCGACTATCATTGGCCACTACAGCAAGTTTCCAGGCCCGCAAGGCTCATAAAAGGAAGAGATTTGATTGGGATTTAGTTCAAGGTGAAACTGAATTCAATACCAAAAGGTTGTATCTTGAATGCTACCACAGAAAGGTTTCATTTACCGATTTGAAAACAAAATTACAGAGACTGACATTCCCATTTACCAGCAGGAATCGAAAATCGTAGTATTATATCACTCGATATTACAAATCATAGAAAATTGGCAAAACACGTTGAAACAAAATGAAGGAAAATAGCTGTTTTGTGATTACCAAAAACATGGAGGGGTTTCCCCAAAGTATAGCCAATGATATTCTGTAGAAATCAGGGAAATCTTTTAGGGTTTAATTCATATGAAAAGATGCACGCGCTACATTTTATCAAATCAGACGCTTTCAAAATAATAAACAGGAACAGAGAACCTAATGGACTTCATACATTACAAAGGGTCATTACGTGATTACTGAAAAGCCCAAGGGCCCTTCCGGAAAATCAGAGTTATGAACAACGAATCTGTTACTCGCAGATCTGAACAGAAGCAACAAATCACGTGATGTAGATTCTTAAAATGATGACATACTGGATCCCAAAAGGCAGTAACATTGTTTTTAATTGCAGAAATATTGAATATCAGCGCAAGATTATATTTCATTAGCACATACCATCATACCAACCATAGGGGAAACTTTGAGCATAAATTCGAACACCACAGCAGTCCAAAACCAAACTATTCACATCGTCACTGAAAACATAAGCATTCACTCTGTCAATTTACAGCCAACAGCAACAGCTAACTATGTCATGATATTGAGACCAGCTGTCTGGTTACAAGAAACTGTGAATCGTCAATGATCATAGGAAGGTCATAATCTCGTAGACATAACTCCACACACTGTTTAAATCTGGTCGTGTAAAAGATGCAACCATGAAACCTGTCATGCTTCCAGAATGCAAACTCCTGAAGACAGGAAGAATTAGCGCCTTGGAGATACTTGCAGTAACATGCTTCATTGTCTCCTGCCAGACTCCATTGAGTCCAAAATAGGGCTGGTGTCTCTCAGGGCAATGCCACCATGGCCTTCTTCAGCTTCAAACTCTGTTGGTCTCGTGCTGAATGAATTTGCATTACCATTGTTGTGCGTCTCAGTTAGCTGTTGGAAGTATGCATGAGGCCATATAGCTACAAATGCATAGGAACAGAAACACTTGGTCAAGTCTATAGATCACAGTCCAACAAACATCAATATAGGAAAAAAGAAAGAGGGGAAAGGTACCATCATTATCAAAGGGATAAGGGAAAAACTGCAGGTAACAAAATGAAGCAACTATAAGACCTGAAAAGAGGAGAGAAGGTTGAGGCGACAATCCATGTGTACTTACTGAATCTGAAGGCATTCTCAATGTTTAATAAAAACAGCATAAAAGTAGCAAACCTAAGATGCCGCCTGCAAATACATCTTGCCAGTAATCATCAACTCGAGAAACTGCCACAAGTGATGCAACAAGTAGAGGCAGAAATACTAAACACAGTTTCGCAATATGTCCTTTGCGATCAAAAGCTTTAAGTTTGCCAGCCAAGTACCACGCAAGAAAACCTAGACCAGCGGAAGACCCTGCAGAACAGTTTCCCAGTCCCCTTTTCCTATGCCGGCTATACATATACACGGCGCCAACCGTGATTAAAGAATCAATCAAGAAAGATAAATTAATCTAGTTCTCAGTCCTCTTCTCCTATGCCTCTTCTAATGTTCTAAGTCTTCCCAATCTATAGTTCAATCCCTCCCCTAGTAGCCGATGCCGTCCAGCTATTCTCCCGGCAAGTGTTTTACGTAACAAAATAGGATTAAATTCTCGTGAGCTTTAACATCTGCGATTATACAGTGTTAAGAGAGCAATAAAATTTATTTCCATAAAGCTTGTAATATCTCGAAGACGGAAACTCTTCAAACATTTACAATGAAACTGAAAAGAACGGAAGTTACAGGTAGGTAACAATCAGAAAATCAGTTCAACAACAACATTTAGATTTCAAAGAAAAATCATAGATGTTGCCAAACCAATATGAATTCCAATATAGCAGTCATAAAATGCGCAAGACCAGAAGAAAAGACCCAATGTTCTTCAGAAATCAAGTTGCAATGTCCATGTGTCCATTTTCAGTTTAGTAGAGATAAAGGACTATGTTCAACTCCAGGTAGTGGCAATAGCAACCCCTCTTCCATCCTTGGTTCAAGCCATGTTGCATTCTATAATTTAGTTCCAACTATTTTCACCCATCAGCAGAATATGCTGCATAGTATGTACTAGATGCAACTTAAAGGGTTAATGGTAGATCCATGAAACATACTATCTCTTGCAACTCAAAAGGAAGTAATCCATTTTACATGTTTAAGACAAGAAACAACGTGATAGAAGCTTCAGGATTATAATAATTACAACAGATATTAGATCGATGAATTGCAAAGGTTCCAAGTACCGGGAAGTTTACCAAGACCTACAAACACCGAAGTATTTGGAAGAAACAGCGATCCAAGATAATCACTCGTTTTGGACTAAACCCAACAGCAACTAAACTGAAGCATAGCATACGTAAATCTCTATGGTTGCTATGAAGTATGAAAAAGTTTATGGAGTCGAGTCCAGATCACTTGACAAGGAAAAGGTCCTACATAGAACAAGTCCAACTCCCATGCTGCAGAAGCACAGAGCTGCTGATTCCGCCAATGTAATTCTAAACAGTTTGTGGAAAGATACTACCGTGTAGAAGCAGGTAGTTTGTAAACATTTTAGCCATCAACTACAACTAATAGGAGGTAATACCACATCTTTTTTTCCCAGCTACATTGGAATCTAACTCCTACTGCAAAGGCATGCTCCTAAGTACAAGAGGATTAGAAAAGAGCCAAGATTCTCTGAGTAAAGGGTCCTTACGAACACCTTGTTCAGATCAAAGAGCCAAGATCCCCGACAGGATGCTTGTTCAGATCAAAGAGCCAAGATCCCTGACAGGATGCTTGTTCAGATCAATTCCCGAACACCTTGGCCGCACTGCAAGAACCCCCAAAAAGAGGGCATTTAATCAGAGGAAGAAAAGCAGCCGCGACGAATGCTACTGGAGAAGGGGTAACGCTGGAACGCACTTGCCCTCCGAATCGGGGTATCTTCCGCCGCGGTGAGCAGCTGAGGTAGGGAGGTTAGTGATCTACTGATCTACAATGGACTCTGCCGGAAGATATGACGAAGTACACAGTTACTTACCCCCGAAATCAGGATGTCTGCATTTCAAACGAAAAAAAAAGGATAGCTGCAGAAGAATCTTCCAAAGAAAACTTTTTTTATTAGAATGGCAAAGAAAAATAATGGAAAGAGAGAGCGCGCGTTCTTGGGAGGACCTGCAGCGGAACGGAGTGCTGAAAGATATTATTTATTAATTTTATTAGTATATTTATAATAGAAAATAGTGGTCAAATGTACAGATTGAAGACCGTATGATGTCCATAATATCATGTATTTTTTACTGGAGGGAGTATAAGTTAAGATAATATATTGTTTTTTCTCGAATACGTATGAGAGCTACATATCATTATATTAAGAGAGGAATAAATTAAATACACAATGTAAAAACGCATCACTCACACACACATCATCAAACCAGCTAAAGATTACATGCATGCCACAGACTTTTAATACAACCCCAAGAGCTTCTAGCTAACCGAGCTCAAGTCTCAGCTAGCTGTGACAAACCCACCACCCCCTGTATTACACCAAAGCTAAGCCTCCTCACTAGCCTGTCGCAGGACCATTTGGATGCTAGGCATAACACTGTTAAACACACAATCATTACGATGCTTTTATATCAGCCAGGCTCCAAATATCACCAAGGAATTGAAACCCTATCTCGTTAGTTTAACGATCATGCTGCTAGCCCTCAACCACCACTCGTTGAGGACTTCCTCATCATCTTGTGGCGATAAATCAGGCATGTCAAAACGCCTAAAGAGGATGAACCAAACTTGCCTTGCAAACACACATGTCGTCAAGATGTGTTGAATTGATTCATCCACCTGATCGCATAGAGGACATTATGCAGGATGCGGCAATCCCCTTTGGGACAAGCGGTTTGCGGTCCAACAGCGATTGTGAACTGCTAACCATAGAAAAAATTGATACTTTATTGGTGCCTAGGTTTTCCATATATGCTTCCAAGGTTTCAAACCGAATAGCACCCAGAAAGTAGGTTTGATACGTTGACTAGGCCGAGTGCTGACCTGACTCCGAAAAACGCCAACGATGTTCATCTTGCACCTCTGACTGGAGAGTGAGTTCTGCCATGATGTCCTAGACTTGTAGATATTCCATGAGAGCAAGAAGAGAGGGAACTCCACGTAGATCATGAATCCAGCGATGATCAAACAACGTCTCCCGGATAGTATGTTTATTGGTGATCCACTTTGGGACGAGGTCAGACAAGTGAGGAGCAAGATTACAAAGTGCATGCCCCTGTATCCATTTGTCATGCCAGAACAAGGTGGTGGCGTCATTGCCCACCAAAGAGACCATAGCAACAGCAAAGAGAGCATTTATTGAGGGATACTGAAAGTGCATTTAGGTTCCTTAAGTGGGTTTTGTCTTATTGATGACAAAACGATTAAGGGACTAATATGTTTATTGAAGCTATGAACAGGTTTTAGTCTCATTTGTGAAGATACATGACGTTGATGTCCCTCGAAAAGAAAAGAGAAGCAGTTTGTAGTACTTAATAGGATTTAATTTATTTTATCTTTGAAATTGAGTCTAGAGAAGCCGTACTATCAAGAGGGATGCAATTGTTAGTTTTGATGGTGTCTCAATGCTCAAAGTAACCTATTAGAACCAATAGTTGAGAGACATATTCACCCACGGACACCAAAAAAAATAGGCAAAATGTCCTGAGTCCAGAGTCTCCGGTGTTCATCGGATACTCCGGTACTCAGTGTTTTAGGCCAGAGTCTCTGAGTGAGACTCCGCCAGAGAGTCTCGGTTCTGAATTATTTTTAATTGTCCGGAGTCTCTGGTGTTCACCGGATACTCCAGTAATTGGTGAATTCTGGCCGGAGTCTCCAAAAAAGTCTCCGACAGAGAGCCTTGGTTAAGCCTTTATTTTAAAAAGATCGGAGTCTCAGGTGTTCACCGGATACTCCGGGTAGATGAAGTTTTTGGCCGGAGTCTCCGAGAGAGACTCTGCTAGAGAGTCTCGATTAGCATTTAATTTAAATGACCGGAGTCTCCGGTGTTCACCGGATACTTCGGTACCTAGAGAGGCCGGAGAGTCCGACAAGTCTCCAGACTGTTTCTTTGAGGTGACTAAGTTCCACCCAGAGACTCCGGTGTTCACCGAATACTCCGGGTAGTTCAACAGAACCGTAACAGCTAGTTCTGACACTATTCTGAGCCCGTTTTGGATTTCTGGCCGGAGACTCCAGTGTTCAACGGATACTCCGGGGTAGGTGAGTCATAACAATAACAGCTAGTTTTTGAGGGTCAGCTATATATACCCCCACACCCCCTAGCATTTATTACTTGCTGTTGCTGCTGAGCGCCACATTGAAAAAGCTTCCTAAGAGCATTCAAGATCCTTCTAAACATATCTAGTGTTTAGTTTTGCACCAAATTTGAGAGATTATGTTTGGAAGAGAAATTGAGTTGTTGAGCATTGAGTTCGTCATCAAGCACACATTTGTGATCTTTTCTCTTGGAGCCTCGTGCGTAGAGCACCCAACAATTGTGGAGTGCCACGGGAAGTTTGTAACCATCATCGAATTGAGTAAGAAAACCTAGCTTGATCTTTGTGGTCGCTAGGAGAGGATAGAATTGGAAAAGACCCGGCTCTTTGTGAGCTCCTCAACGGAGACGTAGGCACTTCTTTGTGAGGTGGCTGAACTCTGGGATATATTCTTGTCTCCTCATTTGTGCAAGTTTTACTAATTGTTGTAGTTTTGGGATTTTTCCCAAATTCTAGTATTTGTGAGTATCTTACTGCTAGCTATTGTTATTTAAGCATTTTACTCATAGTAGAACTAGTGGTATCTTTTAGACTCTAGTAAACTTGCTTAGATTCATTTGTTTTCGAAATCCTGTATAACCCGGATATTCCAGACTAGACCGGATACTCTGGACAGACCGGAGTATCCGACCTTCACCGGAGTATCCGGCCTCTGAATAATCCACTACTGAGTTTTAATTTTCAGAAACGCCTATTCACCCCCTTCTATGTGCCTTTAAGTACATTCAGATGCATCGGCAAGTCAAATTCTGCCATGGTTTGTTCAGGTGTGTTTTCTAAAACCACAACCAACGCATACGCAATGCCCACCCGAGGGTTGGGCGATCATGAATTCCAAGTCCCCCTAGCTCCCTTGGTCAGCACACCTTGGACCAAGTGATCATGCAATGCCCGATGTATTTTATCAATTGCCTTGATTGCCCTCTCGGAAGGTCTAAAGCGATGGCATGGTAGATTGACATTGAAGTCAAAACCACCTGAACCAAGATCTTGCGACCAGATCGAGCTAAGAGTCCAGTTTTCCAGCCCGGTACTTGATCCGCAATTTTGTCAATTAGAGGTTGTACATGTGCCTTGGTTGGCTTCATAATAGAAAGTGGGAGGCCAAGATATTTGCATGGAAATTCTTGGAGTTCACAAGGAAGTGTATCCTGGACCAATGCTAGCTCATTCTTGGTGCAATGTATGGGTGTGACACTACTTTTTTGGATATTTGTCTTCAACCCCGAGGCAACCCCAAACAAGTGCAGGATGTATCGGATCATGGCCAAGTCTTCGATAGATGGACATAGGAAGAGAACCACATCATCTGCATAGAGGGACACACTATGTTGAATATTACGAGTAGCCAATGGTTGTAGCAGCCCCTCCATACTAGCCTTGTGAATGAGAGCATTTAACACGTCCATCACAAGGATAAATAACATAGGGGAGAGGGGGTCGCCTGTCGCAGACCTCGCCGGTCTTGGAGTTCTTCGTCGGGGACCCCGTTGAGCAGAACTTTAGTAAAAGATGTTTCCAACAGCCCACATAGCATATCACGCAATACCTGGCCAAATCCAAGGGCTCAGAGAACTTCCAAGAGAAATGGCCAAGACACTGAGTCGAAGTCTTTAGATATATCGAGCTTCAAAAGGATGCAGGATTGCTTTTATCGGTGGAAGAAGCATGATATCTATTGGACCAACAGGAAATTATCCTGAATACAATGGCCTTTCACAAATGCACTCTGGTTTAGGGACACCATATGCTGCAGCTTGCCCACGAGGCGATTTTCCATCAATTTTGCTACTAATTTTGCAAAACTATGGATAAGACTAATTGGCCTATAGTCCTTCACTTGTATCACCTCATCTTTTTTTGGGATCAATGTTAAGAAAGTCGTATTGAACAGCCACAAATTTCTAACATTTCACCGCTGCCATAATATCATTTTTTATGGTAGACCAACACATCTTATAAAATCTGCTGGTGTAACTGTCGGGGTCGGGGGCCTTGTCAGCCAGTAGTTCTTTGATCGTGGCCCAGACTTCTTCCTTTGTGAATTGTGCATCAAGGGCTTCAAGATCATGGGACTGCAGTTGCAACTCATCAAGATTAAGTGAGAAATCTCGTTGTTTCGAAGTACCAAACAGCTCTGTGTAGAAATCATAGATGGCCTATGCTTTTTCATTATGGCTAGTAAGGACACGGTCGCCATTCTTCAGCTTAGGAATAAAATCTTTTCTCTTGCAGTGTTTGTTATGGAGATAAAAAAATGATGTGTTAGCATCACCCTCTTTGAGCCATCCTAACCAGGACCGAAGTCGTGCTATTGTACGCTCAAGAGAAGCCATCACAAGGCAATGTTTTTTTCAGACAGCAGCGCAACCATGTCTCATCTTCTGACAGTTGACTAGAGTCTTGCACAATTTCAAGCTGATGTACAATCTCCTTGGCCAAAAGAAGTTGAGATAGGATATGTCCAACCTTTTTCTGGCTCCATCCTTGCAGGGCCCTGGTAAGGGCTTTGAACTTAAAAGAGAGTGTCTCAATTGGGCAGCGACGGGGTGACGTCACATCATTCCAAGCTCAAAGGACCTCGTCCATGAATCCATCAAGCTTGGGCCAAAAGGCCTCAAAATGGAACCTCGGCTTCCCAGCAATAACATCCTGGAGACCAAGGAGCAAAGGACAATGATCTAATGCTTCAGTAGCGGCACTTTGGAGCAAGCAATTCGGAAACATCAATTCCGAATTGCAGTGTTTACTATGAAATTCTCACTAAGTTCGTCTACTAATCAGACTAATTCCTCAAGTACAGTTAAACCACCTTTAGTCTATGTTTGGTTCCTGGAATTGGAGAACCAATTTCATTTCCTGATGAATTTGAATTGGTTTGTAATTTCAATTATATTGTTTGGTTGCAAGCTGAATTCGCCTGATGGAAACCAAATGCAATTCAATTCATGACCTATTTGGATTTGCTGTTTTCAAAACTGACTACGTGTGATCTCTTGTAAACTATTTGGATCAGCACCAAGTAATAGATAGCAACAATAGCCAATCCATGATTAGCACCAAGTAATAGAGCAAGAACAATAACCAATCAATGGTCAACACCAAGTAATAGAGTAGCAACAATAGTCAATCCATGACATGTATACAAAATCACAACACACAAACATTAATATGTCCAAATACATGACGAGAGGTCCACACATATGAAAGCACAAAACGAATACATTAAAAAGTCCAACTACATGACGACCCGTCCAAACATAACATACTCGAGACACGCGAGGTTTTGTGAAATTACTCGAAAGAAAGAGAGAAAGGGGAGAGCTGTCTTAAGTCCTCGTACTACGATCAGGATGGACGCCTCGGCTCCCCTCTCCCACCCAGGCACTCCGCCTCCCCAAGCCTCCTCCAAAACCACGCCGGCATCCACCGTGGATCCGGCAACCACCACTCCCGTCTTAGCCTCCTCCCACAAGTCGTTTCCCTCGCTCTCCCCGCTAGTGCAGCACCCTCCCTCAACGGGCCATCCTAAGGCTTTGCGGTGGCTGGAGTCGAGCTCGCCGTTGGCGCGACGCTCTTCCTCCCCGCAATCGCTCTCCTTCAGGGACACCGTGAAAAGGAAAGCGTCGGCAGAAACCTACCCTCCTCCTCCCCTACGCTCCTCCCCTGCCCCCTGGTTGGCGCCTGCCGAGTGCTCCGCTGCGGTCACAGCCTACTCCACGTTCTCCCGATCCTCCCCTAAGGACAACGACTTGGACACGAGCGGCTGGCGGTTGGTGATCTGCAAGCACTCCAGGCGGAAGCTCCACTGTCCCTCGCTCCGGCAGCGTAGGCCCGTCCCTGCTGACCTCCGTGGAAGGTGTTTTAACTGTCTAGCGACGGACCATCGCGTGTCGGCTTGTCGGTTTAGCGTCCGGTGTTTCCGCTGCCATTCCTTGGGACATAGGGTGGCCGAGTGCCCCCGACCACGTGCTCCTCCGGCGGTGGCCATGTCATCGGCTGGTGAAGCTCCTGGGGTGCGTCGGTCTATCTGGCGTCGGATCACCCTGGCGCCTGCCTCCCTCACCGCCCAAGATGCCCCTGACACAGAGCTACCGTGTGATGCTGTCCCACTGGAGGGTGGCCCTGTTCATCAGGTCGGTGGTCAAGATGGTCCCGGTGGGAGGAAGCGCCGCCGTCCGCGTAGGCTCCACCCTTCCTCTGCTAACCCTGTTATGCCTGGGTCGTCGGCTTCGTGTGGAGACCATTCTCTGGACTCCCGTGGCCATCCCAAATTGGACGTCGGCGTTAGGATGGCCTCGCCTAAGCCGGAGGCTCTTCCTCCAGTGCCTTGCACCATTATTCATCGATCAAGCTTCATTGACCAGTCTGAATTCGGCATATGCCGCGTGGTGTTCGTTATGATCATTGGAAATAGGCATTCAATCTCTCCGCAGGAGGCCCTGGCTGCGATCGCTGACAAGTTTGATCTCAAATCTGACCTCCCTCCATCCATCGGTCCAAGCCTGAGGATTTCCTGCTGCTCCTGCAAGATGATCGGGCTACTGAGCTGGTCGTTAATCGGGGCAAACCTGTTCACACTACTTGTGGCTCCTTCCTCGTTAAGCCTTGGTCGCGTCTGGTCCATGCAACTGGACGTTCGCTTCCCTACAGAGTTGAGCTGTCCCTCCATGGCATCCCCGCTCATGCATGGGAGCTTACGACGATCGAACAACTTCTCTGTTCCTACTACTGGATCCAACATCTCCACCCAAACACGGTGGACCGTTCTGTCGGTCCGTGTTTCAGCTGACGGCATGGACGGTCGACTTGGAGCTGATTCCCCCTCTCAAAGACTTGCTGATTATCGAGCCGGCCGTGGTAGTTGATGTTGATGGGCTTTTGGGAAAGAGGGCGCTGTCATACCCTATCACCATCGTCAAGGATGAGATCGTCAGGCCGGCCTCGCAGCAGAGCCGTCGTCCCCCCCCCCCCCCCAAAGCGAGCACGATGCTAGTCCACCCCACTCTCATCGCCGGTCCGATGTGGTTTGGGATTTTGACCTTGCTGGCTCCTCGGCTGACGCCTTCAACTCGGGCGAGGGTTTGGCAACAAAGATTCCAGCTGTTGGCCCCTCCTCCCGCTGTGTTGAACCTGTGGCACCTTGCGATGTTCTTGAGTTCACCGTTCAAGGCTGCACTGAGTTCCACGGTGAATTGATCGTTTCTTCCCCATCTCCGACACCAAGTCCATTGCCAGGACACTTCTCTTCGCTGTCCCCAGTGCAGAGTCCTTAGTTGGGGCCCACAGGTTCCTTGGCTGGGGCTCGCTTGGCCCAGTCATTGGACCCTTCGCAGGACATTGATGAGATGCCGCTGTTGGCTCCCGATCATGAGGCGGTGGATACCCTTTCATCTAGGTCGGGAGCTTCTACTGACTCTGCTTTGGAAGTTGTCCCACGTCCTGTTGAACCGGTGGCTCCTTCGATTCCTCCGACGGTCAAAGTGATTGCTGCTGTCGTTCCAGGACCCAAGGAGGATGCAGCGACCACAGCTGTTCCGTTGGTCCCCACTACCATTACGGAACCTGCTGTTTTGGGCCCTCAGTCTGTTGGGCTCCCTGGTGGTTCTCTTATTCGGCTAGAAGCTCTTGGGCTCTCACTCCCTCCCTCAACTAAGGATTGCAGCATTACCTACTCCAGAAGAGCCAAGGGCCTCGGGAGGGCTGGTCGTGCTGCTCCTCCTCGTCCAAAGGCCTCCATCTCCTTTCTGAACCATTTAACTCGTCCGGTCAATGGTTTACTCTCACGGCCAGCACCCCAGACTTGGCGTCCTAAACGTGTCTTGCCTGCCTCTTCACCCCGGCGCAGCACGTGTTAGGCGCAATCCAGCAGAGGTGCTCCTATCCCTGCTGCTCTACGTGACTTAGCGCCGATCCTCCGATCTCTGGGGCTGTTTTCTGATGGTGCTCAGCTGTCTGGAGAGGCTTTGGATCGCTATGTGCGTCTCTTCGAGCGGCCGCTTTCGCGTGCGCATTTTGAGGCCCTGGCTACGCTTTTTGGCTGGTCTGTACCAGAGTTTGAGACTTCTTTGGTGGAGATTACCTCCACCTAGATTTAACTCCTCTGTGTTCTGTGGTTGTGGTCACCTCCCCTGTTTTGTTTATGGATTTATCAAAAATTCTGATTTGGAACGTTCGAGGTTTGAACCAACGTGCTCGGAGGGATTTGGTTCGTGATGTGGTTCGTTCTTCTATGGCTGATGTTGTGTGTTTGCAAGAGACGAAGTTGTCACGTGTCACCCTCCGCCATACTCTCTTTGTTCTCGGCGCTGACTTTGATCAGTTCGTGTCGCTGCCGGCTGAGGGCATGTGCGGAGGGTGTTGATCGCTTGGAAAAGCTCGGTCTACCAAGGAATTACGTCTCGTGTTGACTCCTTCTCTCTGTCAGTTCAGTTTTCCACCATGGATGGTCCAAGCTGGTGGCTTACTAGTGTCTATGGGCCTCAAAATGACCTGGAGAAAATCCAGTTCTTGCAGGAACTCCATGATGTTCATGCATTATGTGATGGTCCTTGGTTGGTCGCTGGTGATTTCAATCTTATTTATAGCTCGGAAGACAAGAACAATTCCAATATAAACCGAGCCATGATGGGTCGCTTTAGGAGGTTTATTGATGATGTCGAACTTCTGGAGATTCCTTTGCTTGGAAGAAAGTACACTTGGTCGAATGAAAGAGATGCTCCAACATTGGTGAGATTGGACCGTGCCTTCTGTTCCTCTGATTGGGATTCAATTTTTCCGGATTATCTTTTACAGAGCACGGCATACTTGATCTCTGATCATAGTCCTCTGATTCTTGGCTTGAAGGATAACACAAAAGGCAAGAGGCGTTTTCACTTTGAAAGCTTTTGGTTGAAGCTTGAGGGGTTCCTGGATGTTGTGCTGGCGGCTTGGTCTGGAGCTGTCCCGATGTCATGTCCTTTTGAGATCCTGGCGCTCAAATTCCAGGCCGTGACCAAAGCTCTGTAGTCCTGGGGGCAGCGCACCACTGGGCACATCAAATCCATGCTTGCTTGGACCAAGGACATTGTGCACAGGTTGGAGGTGGCTCAAGACTTCCGTACCCTGTCTCCCGATGAGGCTTGGCTCCACCGTGAGCTGAAAAGGCATAGCCTCGGTTTGGCCTCCCTTGATCGGACCATTGCTCGGCTTCGTTCTCGCATCAGCTGGTTGCGGGAAGGAGATGCAGACACCTCTTTCTTCCACTCCCATGCAAGACACCGTAAACGGAATAACTTCATTGCTAAGCTTAAGGTTGATGACCGTGTAATCACTGGACTGGAAGAAAAGCATGCGGCTATTTTTTATTTCTTTTTTGGCCTTCTTGGGACGTCAGAGGAGCACATTGAGACTTTCAACTTGTCTTCCTTCTATCAACCGCCTCATGATCTGTTGGCCCTTGATGATCCAATCATAGAGCAAGAGATTTGGGATACTATTAAGTTGATGCCTCTGGACAAAGCGCCCGGCCCAGATGGTTTTACCGGTAGGTTCTATCGTTCTTGTTGGACCATCATTAAGGATGATGTTGTTGCGGCAGTTTCGGCTTTCCAATCTGGGGATTCTCGGAAGCTTGGCCTCCTTAATTCTGCCTTCTTGATTCTCATTCCGAAGAAACCCGATGCTTTGGAAGTCAAAGACTTCCGGCCTA